>NC_080169.1:31041306-31712839 GCF_950295315.1 Erinaceus europaeus
GACCCTTTCTGTTTCATTTGGTTTAAATCCCCCCTGCTTAACACTATTCTATTGACATAACCACTTCATTCTATTTATTGTTAACAAGTTCCACCCTCCCTCCAGGGCATTTGTAGTTCAGTGATAGGATTCTTGCCTAATCTGCCCCCTCCTTGTCACACTCTGATTTTTACCAGTCACTTTTCTCTCCACCCTCTCTATGTCACATCCTGTTTCCACCCTACTTGGCAAGTATATATAAAGACAGCATTGTGAGTTTTACTGTACCTTGAGTTTAGCTTAGCTCGTCTTAGATTGTGCTGCGTCCTGCATGAATAAAGAGATACTGCGTAACCCAACCATGAGTCCCTGGTCGTCTGTTACCCGCCTGTGAAGCCAGCCCTGCGAAAACAACCTAACCCGTCGAAAACAACATATGGCGCCTACAACGTGGGACCAGACCTGCGCAACTCCCAGATAAGTGAAGACTTTGCCTACCTATGCACTATGGTCTTCTCTTCTACTTACGAAGAGGTTTGCCAAAGCCTCTACTGTTTCATTATGAGACAGTTTCTCTGTCTCTGGAACATTTTACTCTGGGCCACACTTCGGTTCCCTCACCGGGAACTTTGGTTTCTTATGACCGGGATCATAGAGCTTGGGAGATGCACGGAGATTTCTCCTTGGACTTTCTGGATTTCCTCTCCCATGTTTCCTGAGGAAAAGGACTACATTTTGCTCCAGGTCACAGTTTGGTTCTTTATGACTGTGATCGTAGACCTTGGGATATGTATGGGGATTTCCCCTGGAACTTTCTGGACTTCTTCTCGAATGTTTCCCATGGAGAAGGACTACTCTAATTTGAAGAACATTCTCGAGTACCCTGGCAGTTCCCAAGTATGGAGACATGTGGTTAGTTCTACTCTCCTGATTGGATTCTTTCTTCGATGGGAAGACGCTTTTAAAAATGGGTGCCTGAAGCAATCCAGCAGGAACAGTCAGAAACACCCTAAATGGAATTTCGAGGACCTTTTTGGACTAGGTCGCCCTCCGGGGATTCTTAATCCTACATGCTGTCAAAGTCTTCACATGAAAAAGCATCTACTCAAATGGAATTCCTGAAAATCCATTTGGATCCTGTTCTCTGACATCGCCCCCGGAAACCAATGATGAGACCTGACACGTCCTGAAGAAACAGATTCACAGACTCCAAAGATCACTCTCTACAGAAAAGCAGAATTCTGGTGGCCAACATTCCCCATCGAGACAGACGTGCAACGTTTCATCCTCCGGCATTTTCTTCTGTGGTCAGCTACTTTGGACTGACACCTCCATCGGACTTACTGGTACATGCTGCTGTGTTTCTCAAAGACTAACTTCAGCCAATTGCCTTGAGACTTTATAGACCATGTCCCCTCGCCTGCAGGCTCTTCCCCAGAGGCAGAAAACTCCCCCTCCTTATTAGGTTATGCCCACAGAGGCATGAAGAGCCCCAAGAGGCAAGAGATGCCCACAGAGGCAGGAAACGCCCTTTGAGGCAAGAGATGCCCCCAGAGGCATGAAGCGTTCCCAGAGGCAAAAAATGCCCTTTCGCCTGCTAGGCCTTGCCCTTTGAGGCAAGAAAAGCTCCCCTTGGCATCACACTGGTTATTGCTGTTCGCCTATTTTGTTTTCCATGTCTTATGCCAGTTATTTTGAAAACGCTTGTACGATATACGTTTCTGTTCACCCCACAATGGCCATTAGTTAAAAAGAAAGGGGGAATTGTTGGTATACATGAGACCCTTTCTGTTTCATTTGGTTTAAATCCCCCCTGCTTAACACTATTATATTGACATAACCACTTCATTCTATTTACTGTTAACAAGTTCCACCCTCCCTCCAGGGCATTTGTAGTTCAGTGATAGGATTCTTGCCTAATCTGCCCCCTCCTTGTCACACTCTGATTTTTACCAGTCACTTTTCTCTCCACCCTCTCTATGTCACATCCTGTTTCCACCCTACTTGGCAAGTATATATAAAGACAGCATTGTGAGTTTTACTGTACCTTGAGTTTAGCTTAGCTCGTCTTAGATTGTGCTGCGTCCTGCATGAATAAAGAGATACTGCGTACAACCCAACCATGAGTCCCTGGTCGTCTGTTACCCGCCTGTGAAGCCAGCCCTGCGAAAACAACCTAACCCGTCGAAAACAACAATAGTCACCTCCTTGGTGTTACACTTAGGACCCCTTATTCACCAACCTGCTGACAGTGTAATATCCTACCTCTCCGGCTGTTGTCTGAGCTCACACCAGCAGCTGTCTCCAAGTCACCATCTTGGCTCTGCCTTTTTACCACAACTTTTTTAAGCCACTCTGTTGTAGGATATCTGGGTTGCTTCCAACTTTTGCCTACTACAAAGCATGCTGCTATGAACATAGGTATTTATAGATCTCTTCTGATAGGTGTTTTTATTTCCTTTAGATAAATCCTCAGGAGAGAAATTGCTAGGTCATAGGGCAGGTCTATTTCTAGTCTTCTGAGAAATTTCCAGACTATTTTCCACAAGGGTTGGATCAATTTACATTCTCACCAGCAGTGTTGAAGTGTCCATTTTTACCCACATCCTCATCAACATTGGTTGTTTATGTCTTTTCTAATGTATGACATTATCACAAGTGTAAAGTGGTATCTCATAGTTGTCTTTACTTGCATTTTGCTGATAATTGGTGACTTTGAGCACCCTTATCCAGAGGGTCTACTGGCCCCCTGGATCTCTTCCTCAGTGAAGTTTCTGCCCAGGTCTCATCCCATTTTCTAATGTGATTATTTGTTTTGGGGGTGTTTTTACTGAGATCTTTGTGTATTTTGGTTACTAGTCCTTTATCTAATGTTATGTAAAGAACTTCTCCCACACTGCAGGATGTCTTTATGTTAGAATGATGGTACCCTTTGCTGTGCAAAAGCTCTTCAGTTTGATGTAGCCCTATTGATTTCTTTTTTGTTTTTGTTTTCTTTGCCGATGTATTTGAATCTTTGAAGACAGTTTTTTTGAAGCATATCATGAAGTGTTTTGCTAACATTTTCTTCTGTGAATTTGATAGTTTATGGTCTAATGTCTCTGTCTTTTATCTACCTGGCATTGATTTTTGTGCACAACGATATGGTGATATGTAGTGATCTAATTTCATTTGTTTACATATTTCAATCTGATTTTCCTAACAGTCGTTGAAAAATTTCTCCTCTAGTTTAATGTTTTGGGCCTCCTTGTCAAAGATTAGTTGTCCATAGGTGCTAGGATTTATTTCTGGGCCTTTAGTTATAGTCCATTGATTGTGTGTCTGTTTTGGTTCCAGTACCAGGTGGTTTTGTTTACAGTACCTCTGTAGTAAAGTTTGATGTCAGGATGTGTGATGCCTCCAGTCTTACTCTTTTTCTCAAGATTAATTTGGCAATCCTACGGACTTTTTAATCCCAAATAAAATTTCTGTAGCTTTTATTTTACTCCTTTAAAGAAAACTGGTGGTATCTTGATAGGGATGGCATTAAATTTGCATATGACTCTGGATGGAATGGTCATTTTGACAATGTTAATTATTCCTATCCAAAGGCATGGAATATTTTTCAATTTCCTTGTATATCTTTCTATTTCCTTGAGAAGTGACTCATAATTTTCAGTGTACAAATCTTTCATGTCCTCTATTAACTTAATTCCTAAATATTTTATTGTTTTTCCTGAGATAATAAAGGGATTTGATTTCTGGATGTCTTCTTCTATTTTAGTGTTTGCATTAAAAAAATGCTACTGATTTTTGTATACTGTGCAAACTATTTCTAAGACTTGTGAGAACTTGTGCTTATCTTTGGGGGATGAGAGGGTGGGGATATAGAACTTTGGTGGTGTGTGTGGTGTGGAACTATACCCTGTAATTTTATAATCTTGTAACCCACAAATAAAACTGAAAAACATAAATAAATAAAATTATATTCTCCATTATTGAGAATGCTCATGTTTTTAACTTATTTTTACATAGATTAAGTGTGAAGAATGTTCTCGAGCTTTAAATCGATGACGCCCAAGGGAAATATTAGTTCTTACTATGGTTTATAATACTTTAAAATTTCAAGGAGTATAAAAAAAAGCCTCTTGTATCTGAAAAACCAGATAAAGAACAGTTAAAGAAGAGAAAATATCTATAAAGAGTGCTAGATAATCTGAGAGCTTCTGAAAACACAGGATGTAGCTAGTCTTTTTATAGGTGACACAGCTTAAAGAAAGACACCATGAGGAAATGTCAATTAGCAAACCATGTATATCAAGTTTTGAATAGTCAACTATGTAGTAATTTCCTTTAGAAGATTTCCTTTTGGAAGGCATGCTTACTAGCTTTTCCAGTGCATTGAAAATCTTCCCCTATCAACAGCATATCTATTGCCACAAAAGTGATAAGGAACAGTTTTATTTTTGATGCTAGTTATGTTTTATTGAAGGCTAATGACTAACCCCCTCTATATATTTGTGAGTGGGAAATATGAAGTAACTGTGGAAAACAGTGAGGTTTGTTAATTTTTTTCATGAGATCATTTTCCCCTTGACATGCAATTTGATGCTTAACAATTTTTCTGAAAGTCAAGAAGAGTACTACATTCCCTAATTTTTACGGTGCTATAAATAGGCCCTCACAAAGCATAATTGTATAAAAGAGATGACACTTTTTTATGAAAGAATTTCCACTAGAAAGATAAAAGAAGGTCAGAACTCTTATGTGAGACATGTATTTTCACGTATTCATAAAAATAGAAATCATCAGCAGTGGGAAAATTCTTCATGATAGACAGTCACACATAAGATATTGGAGCCAAAGCCATTTTTACAGGCTGTAGTTTGAATGGAACCCAGCCAAGAAGCAGTTGCTGGGCATTTAGCTTAAGTGCCAGTAAAAGGGACAAGTACACACACGCGCGCACACACACACACACACACACACACACACACACACACACACACACACACACACACACACACACACACACACATTTCAGCCTATAGAGCTATTTGCCAGAAACATTTTCAGGCTTCTGCCATCTGTGTGCTACAATCGTCAATCAGGTCCGATGGTGACTCCAGCTGCTGTGCTTAGAAGTGTAATAATGTGGGGAAAAAATAAAAGGGATAAACCTAGAAGGACCCTGACAAGAGTTGCGAGGAACAACTAAACAGCATTTATATAACATCAATACCACAATTCATTTGTAATGACTTTGATGCTATGAAAACTTTAAGATATCTATCTGCTTGTATCATAAGTAATTACACATACATTTAAAAATTATTTTTGCTATTTACAAATCACCAGAAATGTATAAGACCATCTGCAAAACATAAAAATAAATAAATAAATAAATAAATCAGGACCTTGTACCACTGGGTTCATAGGCTTGCAACTAATGTGGAAAATGTATCATAGATTATTTTAAAGAACAATTTTTGGTTCTCAATGAGACACCATGTATGAAGTCCTTACTATGTGTCAGGCATTGAGTGAAGCCTTTATGTAAATTTCATGTTTAAAATTTTATAATACCCACTGAAGAAAGCACCAACAACAGTCTCATTTTACAAAATGAATAAATTGACTTTGGATGAGTAAGTGACTTGTTCAATATTACACAACTTGTCTGAAGACGAGGCAGGATTTGAATTCAGGTGTCACACTTTAGACCTTACACTCTTAACCTCTGATGTGCTGCATTTTCATGTAATGTGTTAAGTCAGTTGTCCATAACCTAATAATTTCGTGTAACTTGCCAATATTCTGAATTCCCAAGAAGCTGATAGAACAATGAAATATTGACAGTTGCTCTCCTGGCATTTTCCATGCAAATGAATCTCTTCAGCCACCCAATTGCACATGAGATTGCTCTATTATAAAGCCTTCTAGAGAGTGCAGAGAAGTCAATGTCTCCTCTGGATAATGATGATAACTTTGTCCCAGCATCTCATCTCTATAGGACCATGCATCAGACCCTTGGACAACTCAGTTTTAATAGAGTGAGCTAACCATTGACTGTTCACTTCTTTTTTTCATCTTTATGAGGATGAATATTAGTAATGGTATGAAAGCTGAAAGTTAAGATTACTCCAAGGCAGTAAATGCTGTTCTCTCTTTGCCTCTAATATCCTCTAATATCTATGCCCTTTTTGTTGATTATTTCCTGCCACAATCTAAATTATTACTCATAACAAAATGGGATACTGGGGGGGGGGGGCAGCCAGAGGAAAAAAACCTCTCTAGGTCAGATTCTCATTCACCTCATCACTAGGTTCATTTCTTTCATGCTCAGAATTTCCTTTGTTATCAAAGAGAAGGGGAACCTGGGGGAAAAGTGGGAAAGAGAACTGGACTTGAAGTAATTTATAACCACAGGTAACTAGATCAATTTATACCAAAATGGTACTTTCTCTAAATTTCATCATTCATACCAGCAGTATTTCTTATAGAGTACTATTCCTGTGCTTATGAAAACATTGTGTGTAGTTGAACTTGCTTAATCTATGTTCATTTTGCCTCCCTGAAGATTTGAAGCAAGGGTATTATGCCATTATAGTGTTAAAACGCATCAGTGACTTGATCATTTGAAATGCTTTAATAAAAATAAATTCTGTTAGCTGATTCTGATTATCTAGCATCAGACTTTATAGGCTTTTAAGACATTTTCCAGTTGTCAGATATTTTTCTATGAGACATTTAAATATTTAGATTTCATTCTTTCTGGGTATTCCAAATATAGGAAACATATATTTTAATAGAAATATTAACAAGATTGTTCTGTGGACTGTCTTCCCTAAAGGCCTTGGAAAATCAAATCATGTTCCTTGGTTATGTATCAACCATTTTTGCTTAAAGTGAAGCAACAGATAGAGACCATGGATGCAGTTCTGTTAAGATTAGCTGTTTGTTAAAGAAATACATTACTGTGGCCAATTAGAAAAAAAAGAAAGGGAGGGAGGGAGAGAGAGAGAGAGAGGAAGGGAAGTGGAGTAGAATAGAATATGGCTTCCAGATTCACTCAAGGACTTTCCTAAGAGTAGTAACTATCAATAAGCGATACGCTGTGTGGTATTAAAGTCTGAATTTAAAGATATGTATATTATTTCTTCCTTATCTGTTTGGCAAAACTCACTTCCACATATGAGCATGCATACCACATACACTCAAACTGATTTTCATGTAAAAATATAAGGAATTTCAGCTGAAAAATAATTTTTGATGTATTAAGCCATTTTATGCTTTCATTACAAGTATTTCCTCTTTATGCTGAGGCTTTTCTCTCAGTTTAGCTAGACTATGAAGAATCCAGTTCATTAGGGGAGGAATCTCAAACCACAGAAAATCAGGTAAAAAGGAAGTTACTGCTCCAAAAACAAGAAAGAAAACACATTGAAGGAAGTTTCTACCCCTAACTTCATGTCCAATATCAATGGCTTGTGAAAATTCAAGGGATAAAGGGAACCTACAGAAAGGAAATGAACGTATTGTACCCAGAGGATTCTTCAAGAAAGAAGCAGAAGTCAGAATCTAGATCTTCCCCATACAAGCACATCTACTCTTTTTCCTACTTAAAGCTCTCCCCAGACTAGGGAATCTTCATAGGTTTAGGGACCAGCACAGTCACAACAGGGCCACTGCTTAAAATGGACCTACACTTCAGCCCCATTGCTCTGCTATCACTGTCTTTAAATTATATTTATCTTTCATTTTGGGTTGCCATTAAAGGCTGATGGAACAATGAAGCAAGTATTGGGGAGACATGGAACCTTGACTCACACACAGTCCCACTCCCTGATGCTTCCCACATTCCCTGTGGTATATTCTTAGACAACTACTCCTTCAAACTCTTATGTCCTTGACTCCCCAACCTCTACCTTGTAGACTCCCAACAAGTTCTATTGCCCTATATTAGGAAAAAGGGCAAAAAATTCCCTCATAAATCAGGATTTAGTAAGAAGCACAGGGCCACAAGAGCACATTTAGGCTCAGCTCCAGCTGTGGATGAGGCCTGTCTTTGGATCCTCAGGGGATAGGAGTCACTTTGAATAACCACTGTGCTATCTATCCCCATCCTGTTTTATCTCTTGCTCATAATTGAATTATTAAGATAAGCAATCTACTTGGAAGGTGTAGCTACAGAGTAGCAGCAACTGTGTTTCTCTCATCTCCTCTCCCTGGTCAACTAGGAATATCAAAGAACATCACTTGAGAATGCAACAATAGCAGGACCACTTTGGGAACCTATCAAGTCATGAGTGAGTGCAAACATGAGTGGCTCACGAACAGAGAGGCACCTAAGGAGAGATTCCTGGGGCTAGAAGCCCATCTCTACTCCAGAGTGGCTGAGAACAGTTCCAAAGTCTGCCAGTTGAGGTACCACCTCCAGTCTGAGTTTTACCAACAAAAGACTGCTGAAGAGATAAGAGGACCCCCTAAGGCTCTCAAATGCAACTGTGTGTCTTCATTGCTACTGTCTGTTGGAGGGTGGACCAGCAGTGGGGAGACCCTGTGCCTCAGAGGGCAGAGAACTGATAAGGCAATTCAGGAGAAGATTTATACTCCTGGTGGTCTGAAAGTGGGGTTGCATAGTGGGAGAATTTACACTTTGCTCTCCTGATGAATTGGGAGAAAGGGTGAATAAGTGCCTCAGAGTAGTACAAACAGGATTTATTTTAGAAACTCACGGGGCCATGGTGGTAGATAGTATAATGGTTATGCAAACAGACTCTCATGCCTGCAGCTCCATAGACCCAGGTTCAATCCCACACACAACCATAGGCCGGAATAAGCAAGCTCTGGCAAAAGAAAGAGAAAGAAAAAGAAAGAAAGAAAGAAAGAAAGAAAGAAAGAAAGAAAGAAAGAAAGAAAGAGAAAAAAAAGAAACTCAGAAGACCAAGGAGTGCTGCTTGGATCACTTCTGATTGCTGGCAGAGCAGCCTAATTAGGCCTAAGGATTTGGACCCTTGGAGCATGGGAGAGATAGCACTGTGATATCTTTCCCCACTGATTTATCTCTTGGTCATGAGTGAATACTTAAGATAAAAAAACTATTTATAGCTAAAAAGCCCTCAGGCTCCCCTAGCATACACAGAAGAAAAATAACATGAAAGGGTATAACAGCCACTGTGCTTCAGCTCAGGGATTTTTGTTTGTTTGTTTGTTTGGTTTTTTTTTAAATTTTTTATTTAAGAAAGGATTAATGAACAAAAACATAAGGTAGGAGGGGTACAACTCCACACAATTCCCAACACCCAATCCCCATAGCCACCCCCTCCCATGATAGCTTTCCCGTTCTCTAGCCCTCTGGGAGCATGGACCCAGGGTCATTGAGGGTTGCAGAAGGTAGAAGGTCTGGCTTCTGTAATTGCTTCCCCGCTGAACATGGGCATTGACTGGTCAGTCCATACTCCCAGTCTGCCTCTCTCTTTCCCTAGTAAGGTGTGTCTCTGGGGAAGCTGAGCTCCAGGACACATTGGTGGGGTCTTCAATCCAGGGAAGCCTGGCCAGCATCCTGGTGGCATCTGGAACCTGGTGATTGAAAAGAGAGTTAACATATGAAGCCAAACAATTTTTTGAGCAATCATGGATCCCAAGCTTGGAATAGTGGAGAGGAAGTGTTAGGGAGGTACTCACTGCAAACTCTAGTGTACTTCTGCTTTCAGGTATATATTTTGCAGTAGTTTATGGATACGTGTGCACATAAGCTCTCTCTCACAGAAACTGGTGTATATCTAGGTTATGGGACTTTGTTAGAAAGTGAACCACCTGAGATGAAATGAGAGTGTACTATAAAAGGAAAGGTCTCACCCGAGTAATGAAGCTGAAGGGTTGTCATTCCACATGTGAAGTCTCTGGATACAGTCTGAGGTGAAGCATGTTGAGGTGGCAATCGTTGCGTTGGTTAGGTTGTGATCAGCGGATGCAATATTATTTGGTTTGGATTGGGAGATGCATACGGGAATGTGGGCCCTATCCAAGGGTTCCAGGACTGGGGGAAGTAGGGGCTCTATAGTGGAGATGTGAGGTTCCTGCTGTCTTAGGGTTCAAAAAGACAATCGATAGTTAATATTATCATCACATTATTTGTTAATTGGGTTAACTTTGAAAAGTCCCTTTGTTATGGTTTGCTGTACAGTATCCAGTATCTTGTATATAGCTGTGCTTCAGCTCAGGGATTGAGAGAGCATTGAAACAACTGTTAATTTCCACAACTGTGAACTCTTTAAGGAGCTTACTTACACACAAGTCAGTCCAGGAAAGTGTGATCAGGGGATTGAAAAGTACTGAAAGAGGGACCTCATAACACACCTTACAGAATAGTTAAACCAAAAAAGAAACATTGGAGAAATGAACAAGGACAAAAGCCCAGCTAGAAGCCCCCCAAATGTAGAAGCACATAAGAATGAGGACAACATCCAAACACTAATTGAGACATTAGTCACAAGAGTGAGGAAAGCCTTTGAAAGTAATAGCATCAGAAATGGGGAAACAATAAATAAGACTCTGAAAGAAAACACTATCTAAAGGTACTTAGCTGAAAGCTGAAATAGCTGACCTAAAAGCACAGATATCTGAACAAACTAATACAATATCAGAACAATGTAACAAAATAGTTTAGCTATAGAGAACAGAGAGGAGAGAGAACAGAATAAATGAACCATAAAACAATTAGCAAAATCAAGGATGAATTACAGAAAACTAAGAAAGAGATATCAAAAAAAAATTAAGAGGTATTGACAGGGTCATATTGGATGACTTCAAAAGAAGTAATATACACATTATTGGCTTACGAGAGGAAGAAAAAGATGGAGGGGAGGGGGAAGAAAGCATTCTACAGGACATAATAGCTGAAAAATTTCCTAGTATAGACAATATAAAAGACAAAGGTTCAACAAGCTCAGAGGGTTCCAAACAGAATTAATCCAGATGTAAAGACAACAAGACACATCATATTTAGAATGAAAAGGAATAAGGATAAACAAAGGATCTTGTTGGGACCAGGTGGTAGCACACCTGGTTGCGGGCACACATTTCAGTGCACAAGGACTCAGGTTCAAGACCCTGGTCCCCACCTGCAGGGGGAAATCTTCAGAAGAGGTGAAGCAAGGCTGCTGGTAACTCTCTGTCTCTCTCCCACTATACTTCCTCCTCCCCTCTCAATTTCTCTCTGCCTCTATCCAGCAATAAATAAATGAAAACATAATTAAATTTCTTTTTATTTATAAAAAGGAAACACTGACATAACCATAGGATAAGAGGAGTACAAATCTACACAATTCCCACCATCATAACTCCATATCCCATCCCATCCCATCCCCTAATAGCTTTCCTATTGTTTATCCCTCTGGGAGTATGGACCAAGGGTCAATATGGGATGCAGAAGGTGGAAGGTCTGGCTTCTGTAATTGATTCACCGCTGAACATGGGCATTGACAGGTCTATCCATACTCCCATCCTGTCTCTCTCTTTCCCTAGTGGGGTGGGGCTCTGGGAAGCAAGGATCCAGGACACATTGGTGAGGTTGTCTTTCTAGGGAAGTCTGGTTGGCATCATGGTAGCATCTGGAACCTGGTGGCTGAAAAGAGAGTTAACATATAAAACCAAACAAGTTGTTGACTAACCATAGTCTCCATTTTGTAGAGCCTATTTTAGTTATATTCCAAAGGGCCTGTAACTACACTAATTTTTTTTCCCTGAGCCTGAAATCTGATATGCAGGTGGATCCAAGTTATTATCTGGGGAGATGATTTCATGGGTGGAAAAAGGATCAGAAAGCTAGATCAGGGAGGAGAGTAGCTCCCCAAAATGGGAAAGGTATATAAATATTGTTGACTATAAACCCCATTGATTTAATATGATCTCGGGCCCATATTCAGCTTAGAAGCCTATGTGACCTCTGCATCCCTCTAGATCTGAGCTCACATTCAGTGATCATGAGTAGGAACATTCCAGGCTGCCCCAGTTTCAGGACCCATCTTCTTCAGGTGGAGCATAGAGTATATTGTCCAGCCTCCCTTCAGAGGATGGAACATTCTCTACCACTGTTGATCCAAGTTGAGGGCAAAGTCCTATGGGGCCCACAAAGGGGTCTATTGTGTTGTTCCTGATAGAGATGGTTGATAATATTGGGGAGAGGGATTTATTCGAGGTCTAGGCACACCATGTCTGTTTGGGAATCTTAGGACTTCCCGAATACACCCCCAGCAGATGGGGTGGCCTGATAGTGACTACAAAGTCATTGTTAAAGTATGGCAGTCTCTTGACTTTATTCTGGATTTGCAGTCCTTGCTTTGATAAGGTTAGATTTGGAGTGAGTGAGGGAAATGTAATAGAAAGTAGTTGAGGAGGGTATCTAAGTCTAAGCAGACACTATTTCATTATGAACTTTATACTGACTCACTGAAGACTCTTGGGTACTTATGCTTTCAGGTATATATTTTCCCTAACTTATGGATACATGTGAAAATATACTCTATCTTACGGGACCAGGCCTATATCTAGGTTTTGGGACTTTGTTAGTAAGTGAACCAACTGGAATGGAATTAGAGAATCCTATGAAAGGAAAAGTCTCACCCAAGTAATGAGGATGAAGGGTTGACATTCCACATCTGACATATCTGGACACAGTATGAAGTGAAGCATGATGAAATGGTACTAGTTGCACTGATTAGGTTGGGATCGGTGGATACAATATCATTTGGTATGAATTGACAGAAGCATGCAGGAAAGTGAGCCCCACCCTAGAAGTTCCAGGACTGGGGGAAATATAGGCTCTATAGAGGAAATGGGAGGTTCTTGCTGTTTTAGGATTAAAAAAGGTAATATACAGTTATTGCGATAATCATACTATTTGGCAAGTGGTTTAACTTTGAAATATCCCTTTGATAGGATTTGCTGTATCATACACAACATCACCATAATTTATGTCGTTTGACATTATTTTTATATATAGCTGTGCCAACTGTTGCTTCTGTTCTCCCTGGTCTAAGCTTTTTAGAGAGTCAACATCTCAAAAACTTAGCTTATGTTCTGTGCATTAAAAAATTTGAGACATACAATTTTTCCCCTCTCAATTAATTAAATAGTAATTTATATGACTACAAATTTATAGGAGTGTACATAAACACCATTCCCACTACCAAAAGACTGTGTCCCATCCCATCCTACTCCCTCCCACCCCTCAATGAAGCCAAACTTCTGCCCTTGTCCTCAACCCAGGGATTTTTACTTTGGTGCCCTACTCTATTTCAGTCAAATCCTGCTTTTATTTTCCCTTTCTGTTCTTCTTTCTCAACTTCTGTTTATGAGAGGGATCATCCCCTATTCCTCTTTTCTTTCCGACTTATCTCACTTAACATAATTCCTTCTAGGTCCATCTAAGATGGGTCAGAGAAGGTTGGTTCATTGTTTTTCAGAGCTACATAGTTCATTGTTTTTCAGAGCTACATAGTATTCCATTGTGTATATATACCACAACATTCTCAGCCATTCATCTCTTATTGGGTACCTGGGTTACTTCCAGATTTTATCTATTACAAATTGTGCTGCTATGAACATAGGTGTAAACATTTCTTTTTGGTTGGGCATTATAGAGTCCTTGGGGTATATCCCTAGCAGAGGAATTATTGAGGCAAATGGAAGGTCCATGTCCAGCCTTGTGAGATTTCTCCAGACTGCTCTCCACAAAGGTTGCACTAATTTACATTCCTAACAGCAATAAGGAGGGTTCTTTTTCCCCACAGCCTCTCCAGCATTTGTTGCTACTGTCCTTTTTGATGTATGCCATTCTCACAGGCGTGAGGTGGTGTTTCAATGTTGTCTTAATTTGCATTTCTCTGACAATCAGTGACCTGGAGCAATTTTTCATGTGTTTGTTAGCCTTTTGGATCACTTCTGTAGTGAATGTCCTGTTCATATCCTTTGTCCATTTTTGGATGGGGTCATTTGCTTTTTTGTTGCTAAGTTTGCTGAGAAATTTGTATATTTTGGTGATTAGTCTCTTGACTGATTTGTGGCATGTGAAGCTCTTCCATTCTATGAGGGGTGCCTTTGTGTGATAGTTTCTTTGGCTGTGCAGAAGCTTTTCAATTTTATGTAGTCCCTGTTATTTGTTTCTGTTTTAGTTTTCCTTGCAACCTGGTTTCATCAAAGATGTCCTTGAAGTTTAGATGGGAAAGTATTTGATAGTTTCTAACATCCATGTCCTTGATCCATTTGGAGTTGACTTTTGTGTCTGGTGAGATAAAGTGGTTCAGTTTATTCTTCTGGATCTTTCTTTCTTTTTTAAAAGAAAGTATCTTGTAGGATTCAAGAGAAAAACAGAGTCACCTACAGAAGAAAACCCCCAAGGTAAGCAGCAGATTTCTCTACACAAACACTAAAGGCCAGAAGAAAATGGCAAGATATATATTGAGTGTTCAATGAGACAGGCTTTCAGCCAAGACTACTTATCAGCTAGACTGTCATTCAGAGTAGATGGAGGCATAAAACCTTCTCAGACAAGCAATAGTTGAAGGAATCAACTATGACCAAGCCTGCCCTGCAAGAAGTGCTGAAAGGTCTCCTATAAACTATCACATCATCATAAACACTTCATATATCAGAACACTCTAAATGTTTAGAATAATGGCATTAAAATATCTTCAATCTATACCACCAATAAATGTCAATGGCCTGAATTCACCTATTAAAAGGCACAGAGTAAGAAGGTGGATCAGAAAACAAAACCCAACCATACATTGTCTGCAAGAATCCCACCTAATTCCCTAATTCAAAAAGATAAAAACATACTCAAAGTAAAAGGATGTGAAGTGATCATACAAGCTAATGGACATCAAAAAAGGTCAGAGACAGTTAGTCTCAAATCTTACAAGCTAGACATTAAAATAAATAAAGTAAAAAATATATAGTGATAGACATTATACAATATTCAGATGATCAGTCAATCAAGAGGTTTTAACAATTACTAACATCTACACACACAATGAGAGGGCATCTAAATGTATCAAACATCAATTAAAAGAGCTACAATTAATTAATTAATATTGTTAATAACAATATATTAACAGCAACAAAGTAATAGTAGGGGACTTCAACATCCCACTCTCTGAACTTGACAGATCATCCAGGCAGAAAAATCAATAAAGAAACAAGGGAACTAAATTAAGAAATAGCTAAGCTAGAATTATTGAAAATTTCCATAGTCATTCACTCCAAGAAACTGGAAAACACATTCTACTCAAGTTCACATTGGTCATTCTCAAGGATAGACCATATGTTAGGCCACAAAGACAATGTCAGCAAATTCAAGAACATTAAAATCATCCCAAGCAGATGCTCAGTGGAATTAAATTAACACTATACAATAAACAAAAAATTAGTAAAAGTCTCAAAATATGGAAACTTAATAATACACTACTTAACAAGTACTGGGTCAAAGACGAAATTAAGGAAGAAATCAAAACATTTTGAGAATTCAGTGAAAATGAAGACATGAACTATCAAAATATTTGGGACACAGCTAAGGCAGTACTGAGAGGGAAGTTCATAGCCATATAAGCACACATTAGAAAATAAGAAAAAGGGGGCCAGGCATTAGCATAGCAGGTTAAGTGCACATGGTGCAAAGTGTAAGGACTGGGTTGAGACCCAGCTTGCCACCTGTAGGGGGGTTGCTTCAGAAGTGGTGAAGCAGGTCTGCAGGTGTCTTTCTCTCCCCATCTCTGTCTTCCACTCCTCTCTTGATTTCTCTCTGTCCTATCCAATGGCAGCAACAACAACAAGGGCAACAACAACAAAACAATAAAATAAAAATAATAAATAACCTCAAGGAGCAGTGGATTAGTAGTACAAGCACCAAGCCCCAGCAATAACCCTGGAGGCAAAATAATAATAATTATTATTATTATTATAATAACAAGAAAAATCTCAAATAAAAAACTTGACTACACACCTTAAAGACTCAGAGGAAGGCCAAAGGAAACTTAAAGCAACCAGAAGGACTGAAATAACTAAAGTTAGGGCAGAAATAACAATGAAAAGAAGAAAATCATACAAAAGATCAATGAAGCTAAATGTTGGTTCTTTGAAAGGGTAAACAAAATTAACAAACCCTTAGCTAGATTCACAGAACAAAAAAAGGAGGAAGACTCAAATAGGATTGTAAATGAAAGAGAAGCTATCACAGTGGACGTCACAGAAATTCAACATATCATGTGAGGCTTCTACTAAAAGCTATATGCCACGAAGCTAGAGTAACTGGAAGAAATGGAAGAGTTCCTAGATACCTACAAACTTCCAAAATTAAATAAAGAGGAACTAGGAAAATGAACAGACCAATCACAGCCAAAGAAATTAAAACAGTTATCAAAAACCTCCTCAAGAATAAAAGTCCTGGGCCAGATGGTTTTACAAATGAATTCCACAAAACCTTCAAGGAAGAGTTAATACCTATACTTTTAAAAGTCATCCAAAATATTGAAGATAAATGAACACTCCCTTTCAGCTTCTATGAAGCCAACTTCACTCTGATGCTAAAAGCAGACAGGGATACAACAAGAAAATAAATCACATGCTACTGTGGGGGTGCCGCTTCCTGGGTGCAAACTCTCTGGGTGGGAGTGAATGCGACTGGAGCCAGCCTGAGCTGCTACTCACTCAGCAATGCAAGAAAGATGACCGAGGAACAGAGCTCATGGTGGTGAGGCAATTCAATTCTTTATTGATCAGAGAGCCAAGGCTTTTAAGAGTCAGACCCGGAAGCGGCAAGTCAGAAATGGAAATGGCTTGACATGGTTTGGAATGGGGCAGAGAAAGGCAAAAGGAGCTGGGAAAGGTAAGAACTTTCTTAGCAAACCTTGGGGGGTTGTGTCCATCCTTGCTCGACCTCTCAGTAGAGAAAGAGAGACTGACAGGATGGATGTCCCCTCAAGTCAAACCTTGCCAAGCTCAACAACATCCTCACAATTTCCCGACAATCACAGACTAATATCTCTGATGAACATAGATACTAAAATATTGAACAAATTCCAGCCAGCTGGATACAGCAGTATAAAAAAAATTATTCAGCATGACCAGGAATGCAAGGTTGGTTTAATATACATATATCAATCAATTGTTCCACCACATCAATAAATATGAGACCAAAAACCACATGGTCATATCAATAGATGCAGAGAAAGCCTTTGACATAAACAAACATAATTTTCAGATCAAAACACTACAAAAATAGATGGAATAGATGGAAAATTCCTCAAGACAGTGGAGTCCTTATATAGCAAACCTACAGTCAACATCATACTCAATGGCGAAAAGCTGGAAGCATTCCCCCTCAGATCAGGTATTAATCAGGGCTGCCCACTATCGCCATTATTATTCAACATAGTGTTGGAAGTTCTGGCCATAGCAATTAGGAAGGAGCAAGGAGCAAGGAGCAAGAATCCAGCAGGAAGCTTTTGGAAATTATCAGGCAGTATAATAATGTGTCAGGCTACAAAATTAACATACAAAAGTCATTGGCCTTCCTCTATGCACATACTAAGAAGATGAAATCCAAAAATCAATTCATTTTACTGTAGCAACAGAAACAATAAAATATCTAGGAATAAACCTAACAAAAGAAGTGAAAGGGGGGCCAGACAGTAGTGCAGTGGGTTAAGTGCACATGGCACTAACCTCAAGGACCAGAGTAAGGATCTCAGTTCCAGCCCCTGGCTCCCACCTTCAGGGGGCTGCTTCACAAGCAATGAAGCAGGTCTGCAGGTGTCTGTCTTTCTCTCCAACAGAAATAACAACAATAACAATACTAACAACAAAGGCAAGAAAAATAGAAAAAAAAATAGCCTCCAGGGCACAGGATTTGTATTGCAAGCACTGAGCCCCAGCAATAATCCTGGAGACACACACACACACACACACAATGAAAGACTTACATACTGAAAATTATATGCCACTATTCAAAGAAATAGACAAGACACAAGGAACTGGAAAGATATTCCATTTTAATGGTTGGAAGAATTAAAATAAATCATTAAAATAAATATACTACCTAAAGCCATATTTTATGCAATAAGATTCTACCCAATTTTTTTAGAATAGAACAAAAGCTACAGATATTTATCTGGAACAAGAAAAGACCTAGAATAGCCAAAAACTATCTTGAGTAAGCACAGAACTGGAGGCATCACACTTCCATATCTCAAATTGTATTATAGGGCCATGGTAATCAAAACCACCTGGTACTGGAACATAAATAGACACACTGAGCAGTGAAACAGAACTGAGAGCCCAGAAGTAAGCCCTCACACCTATGGACATCTAATCTTTGACAAAGATGCCCAGACTATTAAATGAGGAAAGGTGAGTTTCTATAATGGTATTGGAAAATATGGGTTGAAATGTGCAGTAGAATGAAACTGAATCACTATATTTCACCAAACACAAAAATAAATTCCATGTGGATCAAGTACTTGGATGTTAGACCAGAAACTATCAAATACTTAGAGGAAGATATTGGCAGAACTCTTTTTTCCATATACATTTTAAAGGCATCTTCAATGAAACAAATCCAATTACAAAGAAGACTAAATAAAAAAAAAAAACCAATTAGACTACACCAAATTAAAAAAACTGTACAGCAAAAGAAACCACCATCCAAACAAAGAGACCTTCCAAAGATTTGGATGAGATCTTTACATGCCATACATCAGACAAGAGGCTAATAAACAAAATATAAAGATCTCACCAACTCAACAACAAGAAAACAAATGACTCCATTCAAAAATGGGGAAAGGATATGAATAGAATATTCACCATAGAAGAGTTCTAAAAGACAAACATATGAAACTATGCTCCAAGTTATTGATTGTCAGAGAAATGCAAATTAAGACAACAATGAGGTACCACTTCACTCCTGTGAGAATGTCACACACTAGAAAAAGTAGTAACAACAAATGCTGGAATTGTTATGGAGAAAAAGGAACCCTCCTACACTGCTGGTGGGAATGTCAATTGGTCAAACCCCCATGGAGAGCAATCTGGAGAACTCGCAGAAGACTAGAAGTGGACCTACCCTACGACCCTGCCATTCCTCTCCTGGGGATATATCCTAAGGAACCAAACATACCCATCCAAAATGATTTGTGTTTACCTATGTTCATAGTAGCACAATTTGTAGTAGCCAAAACCTGGAAGCAACCCAGATGTCTAGCAACAGATGAGTTGCTCATCAAGGTGTGATCTATATACACAATGGAATGCTACTCAGCTATTAAGAATGGTGATTTTGCCATTTTCAGCTCCTCTTGGATGGGGCTTGAAGGAATCATGTTAGATGAGGTAAGTCAGAAACAGAAGGATGAATATGGGATGATCTTACTCACAGGCAGAAGTTGAAAAACAAGATTAGAAGGAAAACACTAAGCAGAACTTGGACTGGAGTTGGTGTATTGCACCAAAGTGAAAGATTCTGTGGTGGCTGGTGGGGGGGGGGGGTAGGGTTCCGGTCCTGGAACGTGATGGCAGAATAGGATCTAGTGGGAGTTGAATTGTTACGTGGGAAACTGGGAATGTACAAACTACTGTATTTTACTGTCAACTGTAAACCATTACTTCCCTTAATAAAGAAATAAAAAAACAAAACAAAACAAAACAGCAACCTCCCAGCACAAGCAATATCTGCAGGTTCGATGAGGCCCTTTTAATTCAGCATGAACCTTAACAGGACAGGTTTATCACGGTCTCAGCATTCTAGACGGTTGGTGGTAGCATGAAGAGAAATGTTCTTTCTATGTTCAACCCATTCATTAATGCAATTAAAGTTAGCTGTATCTCCATATAACATGAGCAGGTCACACCCACACCTATATGTCCCTTCAAACCAAACAGCAGTAGACAGTCTATCCCATTACATATGTATATATATATATATATATATATATATATATATATATATATATATATAGTTTAACTTGGATAGAGACATCCAAAAGTTGAAAGGAAAGAGGGAGATGGGGGTAGATAGAGAGAGATATCAGCAGTACTATTTCATGAAGCTTCCTTGTTGCAGGTGGGGACCAGAGGCTTCGAACCAGAGTCTTTGTGCACAGTAACGTGTATACTAAACCAGGTGTACCACCACTGACCTCTCAATATATCTTTTGATGTTCACTTCCAGAACAGTAAATATTATTGAAGAGTATTTTATTTCTTGGAAATTTTGATTTTTCTCTAAGGATATTCTTTTCTCTAAGGATAAGATGATGCGTTCCTTGTTTATCTAAAGCAATGTGGAGATCAGTGGGATCCCAAAGGTCCCACACCCATAATACTGACAAAGTTTGAAGATGTTTGATGGATTAATCAAGATGTGTTAATTATTTTTTAAATGTTTTATTTATTTTATCCAATAAAAGAGAGAGAGACAGAGAAAGAGAGACCAGAGCACTGCTCAGCTCTGGCCTATGGTGGTGCTGGTGACTAAACTGGGACCTCAGAGCCTCAGGCATGGAATTCTTTTTTGCATAACCATTATATTGTCTCCCCAGCTCAAGATGCATTAATTATTGAACAGCAATGGTATACTCAGCATTCAGAGAGAGACTTGAGAGGGTGAGGTAAGACATTCATAGTGTATTACATTGGTTTTTTTATTGCTATAAAAAGAATTACCACAAACCCATGATATAACATGGGGCACAGTTTGGCTGAGTTCTTTGCTTAGAGTTTCACCAGTTTTCAAGAATGTGACATCAAAATTATGTTCTCAATTATAAGTTTTACTGAAGAAATATATTCATAGGAGTCCTTCAGTGATGAACAGAATCCATCTCTTTGTGGTTGTGGGACAGTCCCTAAATTTTTGCTGACTGGCGGCTGGCTAGAGACTACTCTAGGCAAATACAGGCAGTCTATTACTTCTTGACAGTTGTGGGATTTTGACAATCATGATCCTTTCTCTAGGAAATACACCATATGGTTGTTTGCTGCTTATTGAAGGCTAAAAGAAGAATCTCTTTCCTCAATTCTGTCACCTTTGGCATATTAATTTGGCTGGAAACAACTTACATGTCCTGTCCACACTTAAGTGGTAGCCATTAAAATTATATGGGAGTGATACAGCAGGGATCACTAGGACACCTTAGAATTAAACATACTACATTCAGGTTATAGGTCCTTCTCTCAAGGATCCTGTATTTTAGCTTTGGAGGCATGTCTAAGACTGTAGAATCACTGAGACCACAAACCAAGTTCCTCTGTGGCTCCTCAAGAGGGAACCAATTCCTCAATTCCTCCTCAACTTTACTTCACCTATTCCACTTCTCTTTTAACAGTTTTTATAAGTTAACAAAGAATGATTGTAAAACACTGGGCTAGTAGGGGATCAAATATAAGAAAATAACTTGTCATTTTTGCCATCAAGTGACTTTTGAAAATTACCTCCTCTGGTATAATAGATCTCTAAATAAATAAATAAATACAATAAAAGAGATAAACCTTTCTTCCTCTTTCTTGTAAGACTCTCCAAAGGGAGCTGAGAAATGCTAATCTTCTTTGATTCCTGTCTACATCTGCACGTCATTCTTCTTCTTCTAGCGTTTGCCCTTCTTCTGTAGCCAGTCAATAGCATCAGGTTGAGCCAGATGTAAAGTTTCGAGACCTCCTTGAATCTGGAGAGATGGCAGTCGTTGACTATGTGGGTCATAGTCTGTCTGGAGCCGCAGGGGCAGTTCGGGTCGTCTCTGGCTCCCCAGCGATGGAACATAGCGGCGTACCGGCCATGGTCTGTTCGATAGCGATTGAGGAGGGCCCAATCATAACGTGCTAGATCAAAGCCGGGTTGACGCTTGCAGGGGTCTGTGATGAGGTGTTTGTTCTTTACCTCAGCTGACTGCCAGCTCTGTTTCCAAGAGACTGGAACAGAGAAGTTCAGTGTAGGTGTAGGGGACCAGATTGGGTGACGAGACGTCAAGCGTTGAACAGGGTGGGCGAAGATATCCGCGTATATTGGCAGGTCCGGTCGAGCGTAGACATGGGAAATGAACTTAGATGATGCCGCATCCTGACGAATATCTGGCGGGGCGATGTTGCTAAGAACTGGCAGCCATGGAACCGGTGTGGAACGGATGGTTCCAGAAATTATCCTCATGGAGGAATATAATTTGGAATCATCGACCAAGTGGACATGGGGGCTACGGAACCATACTGGGGCACAGTATTCTGCAGTGGAATAGCATAATGCCAGAGATGATGATCGTAGTGTGGAAGCGCTCGCGCCCCATGAGGAGCTGGCCAGTCTTGCAATGATGTTATTCCTCGCGCCCACCTTTGCTGCAGTTTTTATGAGATGTTTGTGAAATGACAGAGTGCGATTGAGAGTAATGCCAAGATAGACTGGCTGGGCTTCATGCCGGATTTTCGTATCGCCAAGCTGCACATTAAGCTCACGTGAGGCCGAGGCATGGTGGAGATGGAAAACAGATGATACCGTTTTAGCAGTGCTAGGAATTAGTCGCCATTTTTTACAGTAATCAGATATCAGAGACATGTCTTTCGTGAGTGTTTCCTCGAGGATGTCGAACTTGGATGCCTGAGTTGCACAGCAGATGTCATCGGCGTAGATGAACTTCCTTGAAGAAGTTTCTGGGAGGTCATTGATGTAAATATTAAATAGTGTAGGAGCCAGAACAGAGCCCTGGGGGAGGCCACTTGAGACAAGTCTCCATCTGCTAGACTTGTCACCCAGATGTACCCGGAATCTTCTGTTTTGGAGAAGGAACGATATAGTGTTGGCCACCCATGGAGGCAGGCATCTTGAGATCTTGACCAGGAGACCACGGTGCCAGACCGTGTCATAGGCTGCTGTGAGGTCAACAAAGACAGCACCCGTCTTTAAATTCTTCTGGAATCCATTTTCAATGTAAGTTGAGAGGGCCAGGGCTTGTTCGCAGGTAGATCTTCCTGGGCGGAAACCAGCCTGGGCGGGTGATAGGAATTTCTCTGTAAGATGAGAAATATGTGACAGAAGCAGCCTCTCAAGGAGTTTGTAACACAGGGAGAGGAGAGAAATTGGTCTATAGCTGGCGGCCAGTGTTGGGTCTTTCTTTGGTTTCAAAACCGGTATAATCTTCTCACGACGCCAAATTTTGGGCATAGATTCAGATTCCAAGATGTGGGACAGGAATGAAGCGAGCCACTTCTTTGCCGCGGGACCCAGGTTAAGAATGAGTTCTGGGGTGATGTTATCATAGCCAGCAGCTATTCCCAGTTTAACCCTCTTCAAAGCGTCTTCCAGTTCAGACAGCGTAAAGGGAGAGAGTTTTGGAGATGGACAAGATAAACGGAAGTGGGATGACCACTCATGGGAAATTTCTCTTTTCCAGACTGTGTCGATCTTAGCACGTCCAACTTGAGTTAGGTGACTAGCCACTGAGTTTGGAGATACGGGAGGATGGGAGACAGGAGGGGGTTGGCTACTGGCACCCAGTCTGTGAAGAAGCTTCCAGGCCTTCCTACTTGAGTGGGTGAAGTTCAGACTTTCCGTGAGTTGTTGCCAGCAGGCTTGGTGTGCTGCATCCAGGGAGGTAATGAGATGGTCAGCCACATCTGGGTCGCCCGACTCATCATACTGCTTTAGTAGTTGCTCGCATTCAGCATCAAGACAAGGTGTATAGTTAGCACGTCTCCCACGAGGAATGGCTTGGGAAGATGCTTTGAAGATGGCTTGGTGGAAGCACCTGTAGGAATCTTCAGAGGGGATAGAGTTAATTGGAATTGCAGGAATAGATTTGTTGGTAAGATCACTGAACAGACACCAGTTTGCTTTCCGAAAGTTCCATCTTAGTTTCTCCGAGCACAGAATCAGTGGGAGCTGGAGACCAATGTGGATGATAGCTGGGCGGTGATGACTGTGCGGGAAGATCTTAGCACAGGTCGGGTGACGAGTCTTTATTCCATCTAGCACTGTGAAAAGAGCCTGGTTGTTTGGGATCATATAATAGGGAGAGGTCATTCGCTGAAGCCCAGTCGGCTAAGATAGAGCCTTCAGCACGAGTGGAGGAATATCCCCAGTCTTGGTGATGACTATTAAAGTCTCCAACGTAAACGGCTGGGTGATTCGGGCTAGGCAGGACCTCATTATCCCATGAGGCAATGGGAGGCTTATATACGTTGACGAGCTGAATAGTTCCAACAGTAATGGAGTCGTAGAAGGTCGAAGAGGCCGTATGGTAAACATCCGCAAGACATGATTTGGCGTAGATGGCTCGGCCATGTTTATGATGGAGATTACAGCATATTAAATCGAATCCACTGATGGTGAATCGAGCAGCTTCATTATATGCAAGTCATTATAACTATACTACAGAGTTCAGGTACAAATAGTCCATCTGTTTATTGATGCCCAGTAGGAACTGGGAACCAACTGTCAATAGAAAGATTACATACAGTGCTTAGTAGAGGCCAGTCTAGGATAGAAACCAAATTTTATTGCTAGGCCAGGGAAGATTGTGGTGTTTCAGATAAGTCACAGAAAATGGAGAAGATCCTTGTAGTAAAGAGGAAAATGGCCTCAAATATAAGAGAAAGTGGGGACATAAAAAAAAAGAAAGTTCACAGTAAAGGTGTCAGCTTTCAATTAAAATTTGAACCAAAAGAGCAGGAAGATAGTATAATGATTATGCAAACTGATTTTCATGCCTGAAGCTCTGAGGTCCCAGGTTCAATGCCTATTTGTATTCTGGTAAAAACAAAACAAAACATTAAAAAACTCTGAACTACAGGTCAGTAAACAGAAAGATCTTTTTTCTTTTTCTTTTTTCTACCATGATAATCTCTAAGGTTTAATGTCTGCATAGCTCTACTGCTCCTTGCAGCCATTATTTTTATTTTTTCTTTTCTTTCCACTAGGTAAAGGTGAGATAGAAGTAGAGACATTACAACCATGTTATCCAAGCTCTCTGCAGATGCTCCCATGTGATGGTTTGGAACTTGAGCCTAGACCCTAACACATGGTAACATGTATACTTTACTAGGTGAGCTCTGTAGTGATATAAGCCACTCAACAAATTGTTCCACTACAGTAAGAAAAATGTACTTTCAATTGGAGAGTGCATGTTGATTAATTCAGCAGAGGGTTCTGAAAATCTTGTGAGTCATAAAATTATTGTTTGGGCAAAAACTGGAGCATCACTTAGTTTTCCAAAGTGACTTCTATTTCCATTGATTACTCAAGTGACTTGTCTAAGACTCATTCCATGATTAGTAACTTATAGACAAGGTCTTGGAATATTTCACAGGAAATTTATTTTAAAACACACTATGCAGCTACAATTTATCTCCTGCCACAGAAAAGAATACTAGGGAGACTTTGAATTAATACTCAATAAAAAAAATGTTATGTATTAGGTAGGCCATTCTATAGCATAAAATTAATTTACCTGGATTTCTCTATCTCATTTTATTCACAGAAAAACCACCACAGTGACATTCATTTATATCACCAGAATGCTTTGGAATTCTTAACCTTGCTTCATGCATATTTTAGATCAAATTTTATTCAGTAGCTCTATGAAAAAAATTTCTTCTACCACAAATTATTATCATTCACTCAATTATTGAGTACTTTTTCTGGCCAAATCACTGTACTACATAAAGGAAAAATAGCAAATGGCAAGTAATGAATACATCGTATTCTCTTGTGACATAATTCTAGACAAGAACATCTTTTTGGTTGGTAGTCATCTTTCTCTCAAGTCTTGTGTGATGGAATGTTTAAATGAAGCAGACTACTCATCTTTCATCCATAAATACACAGTCTTTTATTTAGGAGCTTATATAATGATTTTTCCTAAGGTCAATTACTAAATCTAAAGAAACCACTGGATCTTTATGATACCATTGTGATTCTTCCTTATCAGTCCTCTCCCAAAAGGGTCTGATTCAAGCACGATTTCATTTATTTTCTGTATTTTCATTTTATTGTTATCATCTTAATATAAACTGAATTGCCATCAACTGTAATAATGTTGCTGACAAAAAAAAAAGATGTTGCTGGCTAAATACAATAGATGTGTCTCTAAAGCATTGTATGTAAATTGAATATTTGAAAGTTGAATCACATTTATACTTAGACTATAATTTCAGTAGTACAAAAGAATGTACACTGCTCAAAACATGATCAAATAAGTTGTGATACCCACTTACAATTATTAAATGCATATGCCTGCATCTTTTCAATTTGTATAGAACACACAAGGCAGGATCAATACATGGAACTTAGAAAAATACCTACTGTATTTTGTATATGTGTCCAATATTCAGACATTTTGTCTGAATATTGGACACACTTTCCTGGAAACTCTTCCCACATTTTAAACTTAAGTTGCTGCATTTGAGCTAGTGCCTTCTCTGACTAGCTGATTAGATTATTTCATTCAAAGGGGACAACATGAGAGCCCCCTTCTCTCTAACTCAAATTCTGGCCATTTGGTTATTTAGACAGCTTAAAATTATCATTAAGAAGTTTAATCTGGGCAGATGACCTTACCAATGTGTCCTGAAACCCCACTTCTCCAGATCCCACCACATTAGGGAAAGATAGAAACAGGCTAGGGGTATGGATCCACCTGCCAACACCTATGTCCAGCAGAAAAGCAATTACAGAAGCCAGATCTCCCACCTCCTGCACCTCATAATGATCCTGGGTCCATACTCCCAAAGGGATAAAGAATAGGGAACCAGTAAGACTATACTTTCAGGGATAATTTCTGTAATTCATTACTAAAGAATAGGGACCTTCCAGTGGAGGGGATGGGATATGGAAGTCTGGTGGTAGGAATTATATGGAATTGTACCCTTCTTATCCCACAATATTGTCAATGATTATTAAATCAATAAAACAAAAAGAATGTTTAATCCACTTCTGATCTTGCCTGATGTTTTATTCCAGAGCACTGCTCAGCTCTAGCTAATATTGGTGGTTGGGGGGGGAGGTGTGGGGGGTGAGGGGGACTGGTTCGAACCTGGTACCTTAGAGCCTCAGGCATGAGGGTCTGTATAAATAACTGTTATGTATCTCTCCCACCTATGTGACACTTTAAAAGTATTTCAATTTTCTCTTTTTACCATGAGTAAATAGAATTTATTAATGCAGATCCTACCAAGAAATTAAATGGGGGAAGGATACAGTTGTAGAAAAAGTGATGACTTTTATTGTCTCCTGTGTCAAGCCCAAAACCAGACACCACAGATACATTTTTTCCCTTAAGGGGGAATTATTTATTTATTATTGCATAGAGACAGAGAGAAATTAAGATGGGAAGGGAAGATAGAGATGGAAAGAGACAGAGAGACAGACACCTGCAGCTCTGCTTGTGAAGCTTTCTCTCTGCAGGGGGAGACAAGGGGCTTGGACCTGGATCCTTGTTCACCATAATTGTGTGCAATTACCCAGATACACCACCCCCTGGCCCCTGGATACATTGTTTTTTCATTTTATTCTGCATAAGTACTAGGGAAACCATAAGTGTATCCATTTGATGGTTGAGGAAACTAGTTTTTGAGATATTAAGTTACTTGCTTCAAGATACACTATGAATACAAAGGTGGGAAGGAATTTGAGAATGACACACTGTTCCTGCATGACACTGGGAAAGAGGTCTAATTTCCCTAAGTCTCAGTTTTTAAATCTACAAATTCCTGATGTATTGTGAAGAAAACAAAAACCAAACAATATATCAACAGGACCAAGGAGTAGCTCAATGTTAGAGTACTGGACTTGCATGCCTCAGACCTTAGGACTCAAGTTCAACTCCTAACACTACCATATGTCAAAGATGAGCAGTACTCTACTATCTATCCCTCTTTCATTCCCCCTTTATCTAGTGAAAATAAGTAGCATCCCAGGAGGTGGCACAGTAGATAAATAACTGGATTCTCAAGCATGAAGTTCCAATTTTGATTCCTGGCATCACATATGCTAGAGTGAACCTCTGGTTCTCTCCACACCCCCCACTCATGGCATTAATGAACAAATAGATCTTTTAAAAGAGAACTAAGAAGAATAACTAATTATAAAAATAGAAATTAATTATAAAAAAGAATATTCTTTTAAAGTAACATTTACATTCTCTAGAATAAAGTGTTACTCATTAATTATAGAGAAGGAAATACACTGAACTCAAGCCCAAGTTCAAATTCACAGTCAGTATTATTTTCAGAGTCCTATTTATTTAATAGACAGCTTAGCAAACGAAAGCTAGAAACTTCATAATTTTTCATACAATTCAATTCATGGAAAATTACATGAAAAACTAGGATATCTGTGTTTTTTTTCTCCTAGCCTCCTTTAACACTAATTAGCAAAATAGTCAGAAATGGAAGAAAAGACCCTGGCTCTAGCATGAGCTATGTGGTCTTGGATAAGTCATTTAATCCTCTTACATTAAAGTAGCAAAACTGGATGAGATTGCCTCTAAGGTGCCTTTTGATTGTGGAAGTCTGTGATTCCCATTTGACTAGGAGTGAGGAGATAAACCCCAGGTATCCTTTGTGTGACTTGTATTTAATAAGTCTGTCAGGCAGAAACTTCCTCATTCTTTGCTCCATTTTATCAGGAATCATGTCATTGAACCACATGTGTAAGTTAGAGCCAGAGGGGAAAAAAAAAAAGACCTACAAAGGAGTTGCTTTCAACCACGGGTTGAAATCAACCAAAGTTGATAATGCGAGATAACAGCCAGTCTGCCTGTATCGTAGACCATGTAACCCTCCATGTCAAATTAAAAATTGAAAAGGTTCCTTGAACAACAGGAACAGCTTTTCTTTAGTGTCAGTATCTGCCATCAGCAAATAAAATTAACTATCTGAGGACCATTCAACAAAGGACTCACCCTCTGTTGCATTTTGTCAGGTCCACAAATCCATGTTGTAATGGATATAAGGATTTATTTACATCAGTTACAATTTAAAGTATATGACCCAGTGCTCTCCCCCAATGGTTGCTTATAGTGGCTATTTACTAACTCTAAGAGCCAAAAGGTTTATCTTACTAAACTTATCTTGACTTCCAACCAATCTTCGTTTATATATTTCAACCTCTGTCTTTAAGAAAGTATGATTCAAAATTCAATTCAATAAATATTAATTCTGCATCACTGTTTTCCAGGATCAGTGATAGATACTGTAGGTACAGAACAAAGAAAAAAGTTCTAGAATGAGCAAAACATGATACCTGCCTTAAAGAAATGATCATTTCTCATCAGTTAATATTTAACTTGGGGAGAGGTAGTCATAACCAGAGCTTTACCACTCTGGGATAAATTTTTCAGATAGTTGGGGGAGACGGGTGTTTCTGACAACAGTTTTCTTCAATGTGTTGGTGGCTGGGTTCAACCTTGGGCCATGCACATGGCAAAGTAGGTGCATTATCCATGTGAGCTACATGCTAATTTGTCATCCCATTAGTTTACCTAATTATATAGCATTTTGATTCCTAAGAGTTAAACTTTTGAACTTAAGAAGGACAATTTGTTGAAGGTTTAGATTGGTTATTTTTCCCCTGAATGGAAAGGAGCACATTTCATTGAGAGTGAAGTTGAGGAGAAAGGGAAGACAGATTTTCTCAAGCTCTGATCCCATCTGTCAAGTTTCCTGATGTTTCCCATATTTCTTTAGATTTTGTGATTCTTATCAGGACATGGATAAAGTGGGTTGCACAAAACTGGTAGTTAATAATACTGTGTTTGCCCCCCTTGCTAAGAGCACTGTTCAACTCTTACTTAAAATGTGTGCTGGGGACTGAATATGGGATTTTATAGTCTCAAGTATGCAAGTCTTTTGCATAACCACTGTGCTACCTCTCTGGCCCAGTAATGTCTTTTGAAATGATTTCCACCAGATTCTAATATATATGTATGAGAATAATACAAAGATCAAGAAAGATGAGTATTCTATCAGATAATTCACAATATGGTATTTGCCATAATCAAAATATGGGTAAAAAATGATAAAAGTATGAAAAGTGAGAAGTTATTTCACTCTCCTTAATTCTCCTCTCAGTCATAAGGAGAGAATTAGGCTATAACATTTTATGACCTGATTTAATGACAAAAATCTAATTAAAAAACTTACATCTGAACATTGAGATTTGTGATGCTAAACAAGATTCTCCAAGTATGTTATCATTCTGATTCAGACAGTATATAATCAGAAATCATGTCTAAAAATTTAGATATGTTTTCTTTACTCATTACTAGTAATATACATATATAAAGAAATGTACATAGGATGCATATTTTCCGTATCCATATTACATGCAATAATGAAAATGGATGCAGATTTATAATGAATTGCAGTTCATAAGCTTTTTTCCCCTCTATGTTTATGTTTCTCTCTCTCTCTCTCTTCTTTCTTACCAGAGCACTGCTCAGCTCTGGCTTATGGTAGTCACACAGTGGATTGAACCTGGGACTTCAAAGCCTCAGCCACAAGAATCTGTTTGCATAACCATTATGCTATCTCCTCCCCAGTTCAGAAGCTTTTAATATTATCCTCCCAAAGCTTTGGGAAAAAAATCAAAACTTTATCAAGTTCTGCATTTAATACTTGCTGAAAACAATATTATAATTTTTATGAATTATAATATATAAATATGAAACACTCATGCATATACACAGGAGAAAAACCCAAGAATCAGCATTTTGCCTTCTTCCTCCTCCTCTCTCCACCATCACCATCTTGATTTAGGGTTCTATGGCCTTTGCAATCACCTCCTGCTTTCCCACTTCTAGTCCATCCTTCCCACACCTGCTAGCCTACATTCTTCATAATATTCCTCTGTGCAGCCTTAAATGTCACTCCAATGCACTGAAATCACAACTTAAACACCTAGATTTTATACTCAAAAATCAAGTCAAAGACAGTGTCCCAGAATTCCAGTGAAGCCATCCTCTAGACCAGTAAGTCTGGAAATTTACCTCAGAATTTTTTACTCTCTTCTTCCCTGCTTAGAATGTCATTTATTTACTTACTTACTTACTTACTTATTTATTTATATTTGATAGAGCAAAGAGAAATTGTAAGGGGAGGGGAAGACAGGGAGGAAGATAAAGGAGAAGTGGGAGTGACACTCACTGCTCATGAAGCTTACCCCCAGCAGGTAGAGACAGGTAGGGGACTGTGACTTGAACCTGGGTCCTTGCACATACTAATGTGTGCACTCAACCAAGTGTGCCACTACCAGACCCCTAGAACGCCCTTCTTCTTGTTTATTATCCTTTATATCCTAACTGCTTTTCAAGGTATTTGCATAATTCTTTGCTTAATCATCTAGTTAACATCATCCCTAGCCCCTTCACATCTCTTACATTTCTATTTAATTTTATCTGGATTTTTTTTCTTTTGTAATTTTTACTTAACAGGACAGAGAGAAACTGAGATAGGAAGGAGAAATATACAAAGAGAGAGAAAGATAAACTGCATATCTGCTTCACAGCTTGTGAAACATACTCCATGCAGGTGAGGGAGTGGGGGATTGAACCAGAATCCTTGTGTGAGTCCCTGAGCTTAGTACAATGTGTGCTTAACATAGTGTGCCACCATGGATTTTGTATTTCTTCTGATTGAGTCAGACACCAGAACCTATATTCTTTTCTAATCTACGTATATCTAATAATATAGGGATTTTTCTTTTGCTTTAATTTTTTTTACAATGACAACTTTTTTTTTAATGGAAACATTTAGAGACTGGAGAGATACCTCACTGGCTGGGTTGTTGCCCTTGCTAGGTGTGCAACCCAGATTTCAACCCCAGAACCACCTGAAAGATGTCATAATATCAGAGGAAGCTCTGGCATAGTTACTTATCTCTCTTCTTTCCTTCTCTCCTTTACTCCCTTCCTTTCTGAGTAAAAGTGTCCTGGAACAATGAAACTGTTTTTTTAAGGTCCAGGATCCACAAAATAAAAGAAAGTAGTAATTTAGTTAATTAAAGTGGGGAAAATCTTCAAAATATATAAATCAGCGAGAAGAGTTACAGTGTCAGTCCCCAGAGAGTCAAAGTAGACTGCAATTTTCAATGCTGACAGTTGGTTTAGTTAGCTTGGACTTACTTGGTCAATCATTTAGCTCACAGAACAGACATTTACAAGTTTCACATGTTACTTGCTACTACTGGAGACATAGCAGGACTGGTGATGGCTCCATATATTGCTACTTCTCCTGAAGATGTAAATTTTTAGCAGTATTCAAAGGAGAATTCTCCAGCTGGAGAGAAATAGGAACATTTCGGCGAGATTACCCAAGTGAGCTAAATGTAAAGGGAGGCATGTAGCTCCTTAGTAAAGTGACATTAATTAAGAATTCCAGGATTGATGAAGGTAGGAGAAAATAGCTAAATCTGTATTGGAAAAATCAACATTGTAGTCCTAAATCTCAAGATTCTTCATTGCCTTGAGAAATCTCTTTAATGATTATTACTTCCATCACAGAATAGCCTCAGGTTTACTGCTGTCCTTTAAGTTTCTAGCTGAAGTATAGATAAACCTGTCTTTCCTCAATCAATCATGTCCCCTCTGTAAAGTTGAAGGATCAATCGCATGTGGGCAGGAGTCACTAACCCTTTGCCTATGAATTCTTGCCTCAGAGGTTCTACTTCCCTTTGATCCTGATTTCTGGTCCTACCACATGTAAAGGAATGCATCAACTTCCTTTTGGTTGAGGAATGCTTAGACAGAAACATCCTGAAAGATAGAGGTGTGGCTCCCTCTGGCATGGGAGAGAATTGGCCTCACATGTGGGATAAGAGTTAACTTTGTTGTTATTTAAAATAACCTATTGAACAAGGCAAGTAATGCAAAGAAGTTAGCTTTAATATAATGAATCGAGACAATCTTCTAATACGTTTTTATAAAGGATCAGGAAATGCATTTTTCTATATTCTTTCCATTTAGAATTCTTAATATGGGGCCTGGTAGTGACACACCGAGTTAAGTGCACATATTACCAAGCATAAGGACCTGGATTTAAGCCCCAGATCCCCATATGCAGGTCCACTACAGAGCAGTGAAGCAGGTCTGTAGGTGTATATCTTTCTCCCCCTCTAACTCTCTGTCCTCTCCCAATTTCTCTCTGTCCTATCTAAACAAACAAACAAAAAACTTGATATTCATTTTAAACTTAAGCGCATCTTAGGGCATCTTTTCTTTTAAAAAATCAGCCATGATAAATTCTAAGAGGAAAAAAAAAATGCTGGTTCATGAGTATGAATGGTGAGGGCTTTAAGTAATTGTAGTTGAACTGCTTTCTAGAAACACTATTGTAATTTTCACTGTTCTTGATTAAGAATGTCCAGACTAAATCAATATTTGATATTATCTAGGTTTGCATATTGGTCTTTAAAACTTTGATTTTAAGAATTGTTAGCCCACTGATATTTGCTTTACTGTTCTTTAAGTTTTGGCTTTTCCTCTTGTTACTAAAAATAATTATATTTATTTTCTTCTGAATTACTTATGTGTGCATGACCTAGGAGGTAGCATAACAGAAGAGTGCCAGACTTGCACGGTTCTGGCTTTGCTAGAGTAATGTTATGTTTCTCTCTCTTTCATTAAAAGTAAATAATAATACTTTTAAACAATCAGCCATGGGGCTTAGAGTGGAAGGAGATAAAATGTATTTTCCTAAAAGAAAATTCTAGCTCTGTATCTTCTAGGAATATAAACTTTGAAAAGAAGTGCTCAATCTAGTAGTTCAAGCCTTAATGTTTGTCTTAATTAGGATGCTTTTGACTGCAAATGACATGAAAACAATATGGAAATTATTATCACAATATAGGAAATTCACATGGAGATTAAAGCACAAAGTAACTAAATGCCCAGTGTTATCTCCAAGGACCTTACTCTTTTGAACTCTCCCATTTGCACTTCTCAAGTGTTGTACTAATCTTAATACTTAACTTGGTTATAGAAATACCTATATCTTGCCTTCCTAAACTCTAAGACAGCAGGAACCTACCCTTTCTCTATAAAGCCCATTGTATTTCCCAGTCCTGGAACCTCTAGAGTGGGGCTCACTTTCCTGTTGCTTCTCTTAATTCATACCAACTGATACTACATTTGCTGATCCAAACCTTGGCAATGCAACTAATACTACCTCAGCATGTTATACTTAGGACTTTGTCCAGAGATGTCAGGCATGGAATGTCAACTCACCAGCTTCATTACTCTGGTGAGACCTTTCCTAGATCACAGAACTCCTTAATTCCATTTTGAGTGGTGCATTTCCTAACAAAGTCTCAAAACCTAGATATAGCCCATGAGATAGGGCATATATACATGCATCCAGAAGTTGGGGGAAAACATATAACTTAAAGCAAAAATGCACAATAGTTTCCATTGAGTCAACAGATGAAACAAGCAAGTAGAAAGATCTAAAAAAAAGACACCATAAAGTGCCTAGTCACATAGTTTCTACTTAGACCTAAATACCCTCCTCACCTACTTCCTATTTCACTTCCCTCAATCACTCCAAAGCTAACCTTGCCAGATAAAGTAAAGACTACAAAAGCTGAATAAGGACAAGAGGCAGGCATACTTTAGTAATGACACTACCAGGTCACCCCATCACCTGGGGCCCCATCAGGGAGTCCTGGGATTCCCACACAGACATGATGGGCCTAGACCTCTAAAAGATCCCTCTTACCACTGTCACTGGTCATCTCCTCAGGAACAACATCATGGAGCCATCTGTGGGCCCCTATAGACCTTTCCCTCAATGTGGATCAATAATGATAGGGACTGCTCCACTCTCCAAAGGGAGGTTGGGCAACATACTCTACCACTCGAGAAAGATGGGTCCTGAAATTAGTGTAGCCTGGAATGTTCCTACTGTGACCACAGAATGAGAGCTCAGATCTGCAGGGATGCAGAGGTTATGCAAGCTCTTGTGCTGAATATGGGCCCCAGAGCAGATGGATGGGATTTACAGTTAACAATATTTATTATTTTCCCTATATTTGGGAGCTACACTCTTCCCTGATGCATTTTACTGGTCCTTTTCCAACTACCACACCATCTCCCCAGACAATAACCTGCTATTACCTGCATATTAGCTGTCAGGCTCAGGCAAGAACTAGTAGTCATGGACCCCTTGGAATATATCTAAAATAGAACAACTAGCTTTTTCCAAAATGGAGACCCTAAGTCTTAATCTTGTCTTTCGGTTCATGATTAGTAAACAATTTTTTCTGCTCTATATCTGCTTTTTTTCAGCCACCAGGTTCCAGATGCTACCATGATATCAACCTTACTTCCCTGGGCAAATGACCCCACCAATGTGTCCTGGAGTCTCAACTCCCCTGCTCCACTAGAGAAAGAGAGAGACAGGCTGGGAGTATGGATCGACCTGCTAATGCCCATGTTCAGTGGGGAAGCAATTACAGAAGACATACCTTCCACTTTCTGTACCCCATAATAATCCTGGGTCCATAATTCCATCGGGATACAAAAGTAGGAAAGTTATGGATAAAGCACTGGGCTCTCAAGCATGAGGTCCTGAGTTCAATTCCTGGCAGCACATGTATCAAAGTGATGTCTGGTTCTTTCTCTCTCCTCCTATCTTTCTCATGAATAAATTAAAAAATTTAAAAAAAAAGAATAGGAAAGCTGTCAAGGGATGGGATGGGATTTGGAGTTCTGGTGGTGGAAATTGTGTGGAATTGGATTCCTCTTTACCCTATGGTCTTGTCAATATTTCCATTTTATTATTAGATAACTTGTATAAAATGATAGTGTTTGGGTCCAGACAGTAGCACACTGGGCTTAAGCACACATAGTACAAAACACAAGGACCAAGTAAGGATCCCAGTTCGAGCCCCCAGCTTCCCACCTGTGTGTGTGGAGTATTCCTTCACAAGTGGTAACTCAGGTCTGCAGGTATTTTTCTCTCACCTTCTCTGTCTTCTCCTCTCCCCTCTCAATTTCTCTCTGTGCACCCCATAATGTCCCTTGGTCCATGCTCCCAGACGGATAAAAAATAGGTTAGCTCCCAAAACCTAGATATACACCAGTTTCTGTGAGAGAGAGCATATGTTCACACGTATTCGTAAACTACTGCAAAATATATACCTGAAAGCAGAAGTACACTAGAGTTTGCAGTGAGTATCCCCCTAACACTTCCTCTCCATTATTCCAAGCTTTGGGTCCATGATTGCTCAACAACTCGTTTGGCTTTGTATGTTAACTCTCTTTTCAGTCACCAGGTTCCAAATGTCATCAGGATGCCGGCCAGGCTTCCCTGGATTGAAGACCCCACCAATGTGTCCTGGAGCTCTGCTTCCCCAGAGACCCACCCTACTAGGGAAAGAGAGAGGCAGACTGGGAGTATGGACCGACCAGTCAATGCCCATGTTCAGTGGGGAAGCAATTACAGAAGCCAGACCTTCTACCTTCTGCAACCCACAATGACCCTGGGTCCATGCTCCCAGAGGGATAGAGAATGGGAAAGCTATCATGGGAGGGGGTGGGATATGGAGAATGGGTGGTGGGAATTGTGTGGAATTGTACCCCTCCTACCCTATGGTTTTGTTAATTAATACTTTCTTCAATAAAAAAAAATAGGTAAGCTATCAGGGGACGGGATGGGATACAGAATTCTGGTGGTAGGAATTGTGTGAAGTTGTACCCCTCTTATCCTATGGTTTTTGTCAATGTTTCCTTTTTATAAATAAAAATTGTTTAAAAAAAATCTTTCTGTTCTATCCTATAACAAAAAATGGCCTCCAGAAGCAGTAGATACATAGTGTTAGCACTGAGTTCCAGTGATAACTCTGGAGGCAAAAATACATACATACGTAAATACATAAATAGATAAAATGATTGTATGTATATGTAAATCTCTAACAACATCCTATTTAACATCCCTGTAGGATTTCACTGGGATATAGCACTATATTGTTGATTCAGAATGTGGATGTATGAGACTAGGTAAACTGAGATGAAACCTCCCAGTTACTTTGCAGCTAAACATCCTTGGGCACGTCACTCTTAATAATTTTTAATAATTTATACTCTGTAAGTAAGAGTGAGAATAAAGTCAATCTGAGAATTAAATGGACTATTAAACACTTAGAACAATGACTGACCCAGAAGTGCTATAATGCATGATAAAATAAGCATCCCAACTTTTGCAAGAAGAGAAAGGCTAGCCTACATATTCTCATGCACTGTGCACTTATCATACATTTCCTCATATGCTCTAGGGCCCTTTAGGGTTTCTTTTCTTTGGTATTTCCCAAGCCTTCTTTAGAACCTGGTTTTGCTTAAAATCAATAACCCAAACTGCTAGCACCTGACTTCACAGGTCAGCTTTTCTTATTTCATCAAAAACAAAATGGAAAATCAGAATTGCCAGCTGTCTGGTGTTTTAATGGGGATTATCCCCCCTCTCTCGCCACTATTTTTTTTATAGTTCACCTATCGTATGCATGTGCAATTGAATGCTTCTCCCGTACACTATACTTGCCAACTCTATCTACAGTAATTATTCTGTTTTAGTCCACTGCAATGTACCTGCCAACAATCTGAAATGTGCAGGTGGTGGCTGCTCAGCACTGCCTGCCTTACTTTCTCTCTCCCATTTGCATGCACCCTGTGGTGGCAACCTCAAGTGATGGCTCTGACACAGCTTACAATGGAGACAATGACAGGAGGCCAGGGCTGCACAAGTGCCTCTTCTATTTATCATCCAAATGATTTTTTTTTTTTTTGCATTTTCCACTTTCCTTTCCTCAAAGAGAGACTAGGCAAGGCCTATAGGCACTGTGTTTTAATCTTGGGTGAGACACATGTAAAATACAGGAAAATAAATTTCCTCAGTGCCTCAGGAGGAAGATCACTCCTTCGTACCCTTCCCCTCTTCCTCACCCACCTTGCATCTACTCTGAGCAATTAAACATAACACAATTTATTGGTGATTCCTTTGACTCAAGAGAGTACATTTTTTCTTGACTTTTGTCAACAGAGATGTCTTTTTTAAAATGTACTGTATAATATTTTAGAGAGTGTGACAGATAACTCTATAAGCTAAAAAGATGACTTTTCTTTAACACACCATTTTTGTTCATCGATTCCTTTCTCTTTATTTTCTAAAATAAAATAATCCTTTGAGGCTGGAATTTTCTTAGATTGGACTGAACTTAACCATTATCTAAAAATTCATTATTTCAAAATTATTGAGCTACATTCTTTTAATTATCTCTAAATTATGGATAAAGTACAGTTTTCCCACTCTGACAATGGACTCCAAGCATTTACCGATATGACTCAAAAATAGCAATCTGCTTCTACCTGACAAGACTGATCATTCGTGAAGAGTGAGAAAGAATCCAAATTTGAAGTAGCTTGCTTGGAGCCCTTAACATCTAGAATTTCTGAAGCCACAAACTTGAGTGTGCAATTATTACATTTCTGTCTCAATCTTCCTTAAAGTGCTTCTGTTACAACTCTCATTTTGAAGCAGCTCCAATAAAGTACTAGTGACCAAAAGGCAAGAACCCTCAGACGTTTGCTGAATGTATACTCTCAAGTGAAAGTATAGATCAAATACCTTTTATAGCCTCTGCTTTATATTCAGAGCAATGTCTTTAACAAGGATTCCTTTCCCTTAGGCGTGGCTTAGATCCAGTCTTCTCTCCAAATGCTTCTCATCCCTTTTCTCTATTCTGTCTCACTTTCCTTGTTACATGATAATTTCCTCATGTTTCTTTCTATCATTGATATAGTTTTCAACAGTATAATGGCATGCAGAAGCATACAGGCAGCACCAATCTCTTATGGGAATAAGTATAAAGGTTGGTATGGACATTTTTTGCTCTTCTCAGGTGCTCCCAGATTAAAGCTATTTATTTACCTTTTGTCTATATCAACACTCAGAATGAAGAAATAAAAATTATATGATCTCTGGCATTAAAATATTTTAAGGATTAATTGTCTTATGGCATATACAGTGAACTAAAAAATATACAAACTCAGAAGTAGATGATCTATAAGGAAAAAGTAGATAGATAAATGACTGTAACTCACCTGGTACATAAATTCAAAGAGAAGCTTGAAATAAAGCTCAAGGAGGGGTTGTGAAGATAGATTTCATTTTCACAAGATGAGATAATAAAAAGAGAAGGAATAAAACATGGGCTATTGATTGTTGCTGAAAGGTACTAAGCTACCTGATATATAAGTCTGTCTAGAGACCTAGTCTGCAAAACCCCAATCTTGGTGACAATCACTTCACCATGCCTTCATTGAAGTCAACTTACAAAGTCAGTAGTATGATTCCCCCTCCCCGTGCTTTTTTTTTTTTTTTTTTTTTTTTAACATTTCTCCCCTCTGGTTAATACCTACACTGGGAATTAAATTCTTAGTTCTCCTAGACCAAACTGGATAGGCACAGTGCATATTCATTAACTGCAAGATTCCTACACTTCCTGTGGTAGTGCTAACCTGTTAATGCTCTATACAGAGAATTATTTACTATTGGATAGAGACAGAGAGAAATTGAGAGGGAAAAGGGGAGGGGTAGAGGGGGGGAGAGAGACAGGCACCCACAGCATTGCTTTACCACTTGTGAAGCTTTCTCCCTGCAGGTGGAGAGTGGAGGCTTGAGACTGTGTCCTTGTACACTGTAACCTGTGTACTCAATCAGGTGTGCCCTTACCTGCTACACATGCCAACCCCCTCCCCACTCAGAGATTTTTAACAGAAGTTGTAAAGAAATAAATAATAATAGAATTCTTTTTTTTTTCCTCCAAGGTTATTGCTGGGGCTCAGTGCAGGCACTACAAATACACTGCTCCTAGAGGCCTTTTAATTTTTTTCATCTTATTGGATAGAACAGAGAGAAATTGAGAGAGAAAAGGAATACAGAGAGGGAGAGAGACAGAGAGACACCTGCAGGGGTCTCAAACCAGGGTCCTTGTATGGGTCCTTAGGTTTCATACTATGTGCACCACTCCCAGTTCCTAATAATAGAATTCTTTAACTTTTGTTTCTGAACATCACAGTGAATACAAGTTTGAATTATTTCTGTTTTATTGTCTTATTGGCATCCTGATTATTATTATTATTATTAATTTTAGTAGAGCACTGCTCAACTCTGGCTTATGGAGGAGTGTGTGCATGAGTGTGTTGTGTTGGTGGGCCTGGGAGCTTAGAGCTTCAGGCATAAAAGTCATTTGCATAACCATTATGCTGTATCCCTGGTCCCTGACTCTTTTCTAAAAGACATTGATGTTACATATAGAAATTCCTATGATGTAAGAAGAGTAAATAAGTAAATCAATCATAAAAGAAGTAAGTCAGATACAATAAGATCCAAGGCCATATACATTAATGATAAGTGCACTGAAATATACTGTATGTAAAACAGCCAAAACAAAGGAATTTCAGATGAATTACATTTTGTCCAGGTAAGTGAAATACAGTAAGTGAAATCAGAATAGTAATTCCACCTTGGAGGTCGGCAGCTGTCTTGCATCTGGTCATGGAATGCCCATTAGTACACGTCTGAAATAGCAGACTGATTTCCTTGTATTGGTTTGCCCCTAGCTCAATATATTTTTTTTCTTCCAAGTTGCTAAAGCAGTGAAATTGCACTTGTGTAAGGTTTAGGTGCCACAAAAATAAGCAAAGGCAGAAAACTATAATTTGTGTCCATTGCCTACTGCAGCCAGAGATAGTCATTGAAATTTCTTACTGAAGAATCCTATGATCCCCATCTTATTTCTGAATAACTACAACTTTGTAGATTGGGGTTTTTTTTTAATTTTTCATCTTTTTTAAAGTAAATTGAGATATAACATTATGTAAGGTTAAGATGTGCAGTCCAATTGATTTATCTCTGTTTTTGTTTTCTTTGCTACTAGATTTGAATCTATGTAGACATTTTTGAAGAATATATCAAGAATTATTGTGCCATGTCCATGCCTTTGATTCACTAGGGAGTTTACTTTTGTGTACAGTGACATGTGATGATGGTCCAATTTCATTTGTTTGCATGCTTCAATCCAATTTTCCCAACACTACTTATTGGAGAGAATCTCCTTTCTCCATTTAATGTTTTGGGCCCTTGTGTCAAAAATTAGTTGTCCATAGGTATGGGGATTTACTTCTGGGCTTCCAATTCTGTTCCACTGGTCTGTGACTCTACTTTGGTTTCAGTACCAGGCAGCTTTCATTATAGTGGCCCTATAGTGTGTGTTTGAGGTCAGCAAGTGTAAGCTTCTGCACAGCAGAGTGCCATTACCCAAATAGAAAGACACTCGATGGTGTGGGATATCCTTATACAACGTACTTCAGAAAAAGCACTTATAAGCAAAATACATAAAGAGCTAGAAAGCTTAGCACCAAATAATAATAATAATAATAATAATTAATATTCTACCCAGAGCCATATACAGAAAGGCCCACCAAGTTTCTTTAAGAAAATAGATCAAAAATTATAATAATTTATATGGAACTAGAAAACACCTTGAATCACCAAAACCATTTTGAGAAAAAGGCCATCATAATCAAAACAGGATGGTACCAGAACAAAAATAGATGCACAGACCAGTGGAACAGAACTGAAAGCCCAGAAATAACCCAAAAACCTATGGACACTTAATTTTTGATAAAGGGGCCCAGATTACTCAACGAAGGAAGGAGGCTCTCTCCAATAAATGGTGCTGGGAAAACTGGGTTGAAATATACAGAAGAATAAAACTGAACCATTTTACCTCACCAGAAACAAAGTCAACTCCAAATGGATAAACAGCCTGGACGTTAGACCAGAAACTACTAAATTTTTAGAAGAAAATATTGGTGGAATACTCTCTCATCTAAACCTGAAGGACATCTTTGATGACACAAACCCAATTGCAAGGAAGACTAAATCAAAAACAAATCAATGGGACTACATCAAATTTAAAAGCTTCTGCACAGCCAAAGAAACCATCACCCAAACAGAGACCCCTCACAGAATGGGAGAATTTCACATGCCATACATCAGACAAGAGACTAATTACCAAAATATATAAAGCGCTCACCAAAATTAGCAACAAAAAAGCAAATAATCCTATCCAAAATTGGGCAGAGGATATGAACAGAGTACTCAAAAGGCTAATAAACATATTAAAAATTGCTCCAGGTTACTGATTGTCAGAGAAATGCAAATAAAGACAACATTGAAATACCACCTTGCATCTGTAAGAATGACATCCATAAAAAATGACAGCAGCAACAAATGCTGGAGAGGTTGTGGGATCAGAGAAACCCTCCTACACTGCTGGGGGAATGTAAATTGGTCCAATACCTATGGAGAGCAGTCTGGAGAACTCTCACAAAGCTAGAAATAGACCTCCCATATGATCCAGTAATTTCTCTCCTAGGGATATATCCTAAGGACTCCATAACATCCATCCAAAAAGATATGTGTACACCTTTGTTCATAGCAGCACATTCATAATAGCTAAAGCCTGGAAGCAAACCAAGTGCCCAACAGCTGTGGTATATATACACAATGGAATACTATATGCAGCTATAAAGAACAATGAACCCACCTTCTGACCCATCTTGGATGCAGCTAGAAGGAATTATGTTAAGTGAAATAAGTCAGAAAGACAAAGACGAATATGGGATGATCCCACTCATAAACAGAAGTTGAGAAAGAAGAACAGAAAGGGAAACTCAAAGCAGAATCTGACTGAGTTTGGAGTGGGGCACCAAAGTAAAAATCTCTTGGGGCAGGGAGGGGGAGGGTAGATGTTCAGCTTCATAGTCAGGGGGGCGGGAAGGAGGGAGAGACACAGAACTTGTTGGTAGGAGGGTTGTTAATATACACTCCTATCAACTTATAGTCTCATAAATCAATGTTTAATTAAAATTAGCAGGAAAAATAGATTAAATGTCTCAAACTTTTTTATGCACAGACCATTGCTCTGAGTATATATTTTTTCAAAGTGCTTAAGACTTCAAATTAGTAATCATATTGAATTTTAACAGTGGGCTCAAATTGTTAGTACATCTCTAATAATGACATGTTCTTTGAAATATTAAAAGCTTAGAACAGGGAGAACATAAACAAGTGGTGGTGTTACTTTAAAAGATACAGCTATATGTAAATAGTATTAAAGGACATAAATTGTAGTGAGGCCTTTTATGATATAGCAGATGCTAACAATGGGATTTTCAAAGTTAACTCAATTGCTAAGTAATTTGGGTATAGCAATAACTATTTTGCCTTCTTAAGCCCTTAGACAGCAGAAACCTTCCCCTTTCTCTATAAAGCCCATATTTCTCCCAGTCCTGGAACCTGTAGGGTGGGGCTCATTTTCCTGCATGCTTCTCTCAGTTCATATCAACTCATACTACTTCTGCTGATACCAAACTAAGCAATGCAACTAGTACTACCTCAGCATGTTATACTTAGGGCTTTGTCCAGAGATGTTAGGCATGGAATGTCAACCCATCAGCTTCATTACTCTGGTGAGACCTTTCCTAGATCATAGGATTCCTTTATTCCATTTTGGGTGGTGCACTTCTTAATAAACCTCAAAACCTAGGTATAGACCAGGGCCCATCCATAAGGTAGGGGAAAATATATAACTTAAAGCAAAAGTACACAATAATTTGCAATGAGTCAATAAATGAAGCAAGCAAGTAGAAAAACCTAAAGACACCTTAAAGTATACCTAGTGAAACAGTTTCTACCTAGACCTAGATACCCTCCTCACCTACTTCCTATTTCACTTCCCTCAATCACTCCAAAGCTAACCTTGTCAGAAAAAATAAGGACTACAAAAGCTGAATAAGGGCAAGAGACTGGCAAACTTTAATGATGACTCTTTAGTCACTACCAGGTCCTAGTCAGGAAATCCTGTGATTCCCACACAGACATGATGGGCCTAGACCTCTAACAGATCCCTCTTACCACTGTCACTGGTCATCTCCATCAGGAACAACATAGTGGACCTCTTTGTGGGCCCCTACAGGACCTTGTCCTCTATGTGGATCAACAATGGTAGAGAAGGTTCCATTCTCCGAAGGGAGGTTGGACAACATATTCTACCTATTTCCCAAGGAAGATGGGTTCTGAAATTAGTGCAGCCTGGAATCTTCCTAGCTGTGACCACAGAATGAGAGTTCAGACCTGTAGGGATGCAGAGGTTACATAGGTTCTTGTGCTGAATATGGGCCCCAAATCAAATGGATAGGGTTTACAGTTAGCAATATTATTTTCCCCATATCTACTCTCTTCCCTGATCCAGCTTTCTAGTCCTTTTTCCAACTATCACACCATCTCTCCCAGACAATAACCTGTGTTTAACTGCATATTAGCTGCCAGGCTCAAGGCAAGAACTAGGAAATTCATGGACCCTTGGAATAAACCTAAAATAGACCGACTAGCTTTTTCCAAAGTGGAGACCCCAAATCTTCATCTGTAATATTCTTGCCTTTAGGTTCATGTTTAGTCAACAATTTGTTCTGCTCTATATCTTAACTCTTTTTTAGTCACCAGGGTTCCAGATGCTACCATGATATCGATCTTACTTGCCTGGACAAATGACCCCACCAATGTGTCCTGGAATCCCACCTCACCAGAGCCCTTCCCCACTAGGAAAAGAAAGAGACAGTCTGGGAGTATGGACTGACCCATGTTCAGCAGAGAAGCAATTACAGAAGCTAGACCTTCCACTGTCCATGTACCCCATAATGATCCTGGGTCCATACTCCCAGAGGGATAAAGAATAAGGACGTTTCCAATGGAGAGGATGGGATGAGGAACTCTGGTGGTGGGAATTATATAAAATTGTACCCCTCTTATCCTACCATCTTGTTGATTATTACTAAATCAGCAATAATAAAAAAAAAAAAAGCCCTTCACTGTACTAGTTGTGCTATATCTGCTCAACTCTTCTTTTTTTTGGGGGGGGGGGTATACTCAGCCTCATTCTGGACTCTGGAACATTTGGTCTTTCACATTTCTCGGGTAACTCTTCATTATTCAAACTATACTTTACTTCCCCCCTTCTTAGAGATACTTTTCTTTTTTTAAAAATTTTTTTAATTAAAGAAAGGATTAATTAACAAAACCATAGGGTAGGAGGGATACAACTCCACACAATTCCCACCACCCAATCTCCATATCCCGCCCCCTCCCCTGATAGCTTTCCCATTCTCTATCCCTCTGGGAGCATGGACCCAGGGTCATAGAGGGTTGCAGAAGGTAGAAGGTCTGGCTTCTGTAATTGCTTCCCCGCTGAACACAGGCGTTGACTGGTCGGTCCATACTCCCAGTCTGCCTCTCTCTTTCCCTAGTAGGGTGGGTCTCTGGGGAAGCAAAGCTCCAGGACACATTGGTGGGGTCTTCAATCCAGGAAAGCCTGGCTAGCATCCTGATGGCATCTGGAACCTGGTGATTGAAAAGAGAGTTAACATACGAAGCCAAACAAATTGTTGAGCAATCATGGACCCAAAGCTTGGAATAGTGGAGAGGAAGTGTTAGGGGGATACTCACTGCAAACTCTAGTGTACTTCTGCTTTCAGGTATATATTTTGCAGTAGTTTATGGATACGTGTGAACATAAGCTCTCTCTCACAGAAACTGGTGTATATCTAGGTTTTGGGATTTTGTTAGAAAGTGAACCACCTGAGATGGAATTAGAGTGTACTATAAAAGGAAAGGTCTCACGCGAGTAATGGAGCTGAAGGGTTGTCATTCCACACGTGAAGTCCCTGGACACAGTCTGAGGTGAAGCATGTTGAGGTGGCCATCACTGCGTTGGTTAGGTTGTGATCGGCGGATGCAATATTATTTGATATGGATTGGGAGAGGCATACGGGAAAGTGGGCCCTATCCAAGGGTTCCAGGACTGGAGGAAGTAGGGACTCTATAGTGGAGATGTGAGGTTCCTGCTGTCTTAGGGTTCAAAAAGACAATCAATAGTTAATGTTATCATCACATTATTTGGTAATTGGGTTAACTTTGAAAAGTCCTTTTGTTATGGTTTGCTGTACAGTACCCAGTATCTTGTATATAGCTGTGCTATTGGATGCTTCTAATCTACTTGGTCTAGGCTTTTGAGAGAGTCCGCATATCAAATACACAGCCTATATATTAAAAAGATTCAGTTTGTGTTTTGAAAAACTTTGAGACATACAATTGATTTTCCCCCTCTCATGTTAATTAACTAGTGATTTATATGTCTACATTTTGCTAGGAGTGTACATAAACACCATTCCCACCACCAAAAGACTGTGACCCATCCCTCTCACCCACTCCCACCCCCCACTGTCCCAGGAAGCTGCATGTCTACCCCTCACCACAGGGCTTTTACTTTGGTGCCCTACTTACAATTTGGTCAGGTCCTGCTTTTAGTTTCCCTTTCAGATCTTCTTAGTCAACTTCTGTTGATGAGTGGGATCATCCCATACTCATCTTTATCTTTCTGACTTAGCTCACTTAACATAATTCCTTCTAGCCCTGTCCGAGATGGGTCAGAGAAGGTGGGTTCATTGTTCTTGATAGCTGCATAGTATTCCATTGTGTATATATACCACAGCTTTCTCAGCCACTCATCTGTTGTTGGAGAGATACTTTTCTTGAGGCTTATGCTTCCTTATCTGTGGTTTGGGTAGCTTAATGTTTATCACCCTCATTTGAACTATATTCTACTCTAAAACCTGTTAATGATTTTGGATCCTAAGGACCTTAGATTTTTAAACATCTAAGAGTTTACTAATAGAATGAGTTTTACATTGAAAGAATACACTTTTATTATAAAATAAAAAAGCAAAGGGGGAAAAACAGCTTAAATATTGCTGAAAGTGGTTCAATGTCATCACATTACTAATATGCATGGTTTCATGAAATTCCATGGAAATGGAAATAAATACCCAGAAATATTTCTTAAAAGACTACAGTTTTCTTGGCCCTAGATGTGATGCTGTGGATAAAGTGCCAGATGTCTCAAGGATGAGGCCCAGAGTTCAATCTCTGATAGTGCATTTACCAAAATGATATCTAGTTGAAGAACTTGAGGGTTATACTGAAGAATAGTGGAGACAGTGAACATCCTTGTCTGGCTCCTGATTTTAGGGGAAAAATTTCCTGCTTTTCCCCATTGAAAAATGATGTTAGCTGTGGGTCTGTTGTAAATGGCCTTTATTATGTTGAAGAATTGTCCTATTCCCAGTTTCTAGAGGATCTTTTTAATAAATGGCTGTTGAATCTTCTCATATGCTTTTTTGGCATCAGTTCATATACCCATGTAATTTTTATCTTTCTTTTTAAGTACACAAAACATCTTAGATATGCATCATCCATGAGACAAACGAGAAAATGATCACTCAGGTTCTCCTGCAGCACCCTAGGAAAGCAAAGCTATCCCAGAACTCTGGTGGTAGGTGTGGTGTGGAACTATAGCCTTAAAATCTTGTAACCGACTATTAATCACAAATAAAAATAAGTTTTAAAAAAGAAAGTTAATTTATTATATATGTGGGATGTCTAAGAGAATTTCACTAAGACTTTTTCTATGTTCATTATGTAGAAGTTATGTGGTATTAAGGCAGTTTACTTAATTTTTTAACTTGTAATACCATTTTAACTCAGGGTCTCAAGCATGGCCTTCATTGAAGAGCTACCTTTCTGGCCAATTGAAAAAAACTAAATAAAATTTTTTTATGACACTGAAAGAGAGACACAGAGATTTACTTCTTGCCTGCTGGCTTACTGCTTGTAGTTAGTTTTTCATGATAATGAAATATTTGCAATTAAAAAAAATTATCACCAGGTAAGCACTAATACTAAAGGGAGTTCACCAATATAGGTGCTACTTAAATGCTTTAAAACAGAGATTTGCTTTGCCACAGAGCAGCTTCCCTTTAATTTAAGCCCTACAAAGCAAAATCATGCTAAAACAATGAAGCTTTGTTCAAGAGCAAAGAAGGCCCTATATCTCCTTTTGTAGTACATAGGGGGAGTGCCCAAAGTACTTTCTGCTCTGCATTTAAGTTATAATTATTTAGAAAAAGTTCTTGCTTTTATTTTTAGAGCATGTGTTCCCATGAACTCTTGACATTTGGTTTGTTTTGCAGAGATTATCTCTCCTCTGTCTTGTAGAGTGTCACACATAAGTTACTAGCAACCATTAAAATATGTTTTCTAAAAGCCCTTTTCTCAGTAGGCTAACCCATTCCCTCAGGAAAGGCTGGGACAGTTGCCATGGTTCAGAAGCATCATATGCTTTCCAATTGGACCTGAAGCCAGTAGCTCACCTGTCTAACAATTATAGAAGACAATTCTGGTATACCTGATTTGGTTTGAGTAAAAGCTATGCTTATCAGGGTTGCTTTTAGACAATCCTGATGCCAGTACTTTACTGTTTGTGCTCATGCCAATGACAGTGATACCATAAGTGGCTGCTTCACTGCCACAGGCATTGTTTTGTCTATCTTCATTTGATATGGTCTAAAATTTAGTTAAAGGGAAATCGCCTTATGAAAAGATAATGTTTGCTACTCTGTTGGCAACTATGGACATTATGACTAGGAGTCAGTCATCACAATATCTATAATAAACCTTTTCCCCAGGGTTATATTTTAATAGAATCATACTGGGTTGTCGGAAAAGTCATAACATATTTTTCCCTTTTTTTTCTTTGCCTCTAGGGTTATTGCTGGAGCCCCATGCCAGCCCTACAAATCCACTGCTCCTGGCAGCCATTTTATTTTCCACTTAATTGGATAGGACAGAGAAAAATTGAGGGAGAAAGGGGAGATAAAGAAGGAGAAAGAAAGATAGACACCTGCAGACCTGCTTCACTACTTGCAAAGCTTCCTGCCTACAGGTGGGGAGTTGGGGGCTTGAACCTTAATCCTTACATAGGTCCTTGAGCTTAGCACTATGTGAGCTTTACTGGGTGCACCACCACCTGGCCCCCTGAAATATTTTTTCTGTGCAATAATGTGTCATAATTTTCTGATGACCAATAATTTTATTTTCTTACTTCAACATGCCACCTCCTAGTTTGAAAAGGCTTTTGTTTTTTGAGTAAAAAGTGAATCTACTGGCAATTTCTAATGAACATAGATAAGTGGAAATTACTGGCCTCTGTGTCACTCCACCTTCATTTCATTACTGTCTTGAGGAACAGAACCATTTAAAGAAAGAGGTTTCAGAATCTAGTAATTCTCTTACTACATGAACAACATACTGCACTGAGGCAAATTTGGGTCCAAATGGAAAAAAAGGTTCTTGTAAATTCTACACTTCAGCATCTTGAGATAATTTCATGCCATGTGGCCAATTACCTACTTATACTTCACTTCCTTTCTTCTCTTTCTTCCCCTCCTTTTTCTTCTCTTCCTCCTTCTTCTCCCTCTCCTTCTTATACTCCTCCTCCTCCTTCCCCTGCTCCTCCTCCTTCTTCTCCCTTCCCCTCCTTACTCCCTACCACCAGAGTAATTTCTGGGGTTTGGTGCCTGCAAAACAAATCCAAAACTACCAGTGCCCATTCCCCATCCCTTTGTTTCTTACTTTTTTCTATATTTTTGGCTAGAGCTTGAGAGAAATTGAGAAGAAAGAGGGAGAGAGAGAAAGATAACTGCAACACTGCTTCACTACTCATAAAGCTCCTCCTCCCCCTCCACCCCACCTAATTCCCCTGTAGGTGGAAATCAGGAGCTTGAAGTGAAGTCCTTTTATATTACAGTGATGTGTTCTCTACTGGGTGCAGAAGTGACCTGTCTCTATTACTCTATTTATAATCTTAAGACACATGCCTTTGGTAAAGAGTAAAAGCACTGTTTAATAACCATTTATCAATGTGGTTATACTATTTTATGGGTAGGGGGAGTTTTTTCCCAGCACCCCAAGAGAATATCAATATGTCATACTGATGAAGAGCAGCCACCTTTCACTTTTACATAGTGTTTGATCAAAATATCAACAAAAACCCTGCAGAACTAGGGGCAGAGAGTAGAACCTGACAAAGATGAATGTGTTAATCTAAAAGGCAAATTTGTGCTTCAGAAATTCAATTATTAATATAAATCATGCAAGAAATAATATTCTGGTATAGTTCATCAGACTAGAAGGATCAACCTATATACATTGGCGAAGTTCATTCTAAACTAAGGAATAATTAAAAAGAGTTCTGGGACTTTCTATGTTTAGGTCTTCTAGTCACAAAATCAAGCTTTTCAGGTTTTATCTTCCTCTATGATCTTAATCTTCACCAATGCAGCATAATAGATTCCTAATACATTTGAATGCATTTCATATCTGCTTCTACTACTATGACTAGATATGTAATGTTACTGGATCAACAGCATAAATATTAACCAAGTTGTTTGTGTTCTTCTTCAAACTCACCAAGAACTCTAACTTCAAGCTTGGCCACTATACCAAATCCGTACTTGTGTCCTACCTATCAATCAGGCCTATAAGATAGAAATACTAATGCAGGACAATAAATTGGATCACTTAATGGGCCACCCCATCACCTGGGGCCCTAGTCAGGGAATCCTTAAATTCCCTCATAGTAGTGTATTTCAACAAAGTAAAAGACTTTGGGGTGGGTTGGGGGGGTGGGGTTCAGGTCCTGGAACAAGATTGCAGAGGACCTAGTGGGGGTTCTACTGTTGTGTAAAAAAATGAGAAATGTTATGCATGTACAAAGTGTTGTATTTACTGTCAGCTGTGAAACATCAATCCCCCAAGAAAGAAAGAAAAAAGAGAGAAAGATAGACCTGATTTATACCTTGGACCTGCTTCATCACTAGTTAAGTGGGCCCCTGAAGGTGTGGAGCAGGGCTGGAAGCTTGGTCCTTGCATATGGTAACATGCTCAACTGGGTGCATTACCCATCCCCCAAAAGTTAATTCTTAATAAACATAGTTTACATGTTATATATATATGTAATCCCTCATAGATTCAATGGACCTAAAACTCTAATAGATTTCTCTCTTTACCATCACTTATCACTTCCAGCAGGAAAGTCAATATAAACCCTTTTGTTGGCTTCTTCAGGACTGTACTCTATGAAGGGAGGCTGTGTCATCCAACTCTGCCTCTCAAGGAAAACTGGTCCTGAAATGAATTCAGCCTAGAAATGATCCCAGCTGTGAACATGGACTGTGAGCTCAGACTGTCAGGTACTCAGAAATTGTACAGACTCCTGTGCTAAATATGAATATATACGGGCATTAGGTCAGAACAATGGGGTAAACAGTTAATTGTATTTATATATTTTCTTCAAATTTGGGAGCTACTTTCTGCCCTGATCCATCTTTCTAGTCCTATTCTCAACTCTGACACCACCTTCTCAGACAATATTTTTAGTCCACCTTCATGTTAACTATCAAGCTCAGGGAAAAATTACTGATTTTTTCATGGGGCCCTAGGAACATACTTAATAAAGACTGCCTAGTTTCTTTTTACATTAAAATCCTTATTACTGTCTGCTCTATTCCTACTTTTTGATTCCTGTTTATTAACCATTTTTGTCCTGCTTTATATGTCACTGCCTTTAAGCCATCTAGTTGTGGATACTACCACGATTTCAACCTGAACCCCCGGGCAGATAATGTCACACATGTGTCCCAGAACCTTGCTTCTTCAGAGCTCTATCCCACAAGAGAAAGGTAGATACAGGCTGGGGTATGGATTGAACTACCAGTGCCCATGTCCAATGGAGAAGCAATTACAGAAGTCAGAATTCCAACCTTCTGCACCCCCAAAAGAATTTTGGTCCATATTCCTAGAGGGGGAAATAGGGGAAGATGACCAGAGGGTTCTGAATTCCAGTTCTATTAGGACCTGGAGGGAAAAGAGGGGAAACAAGAGAGAGAAAAAGGGGGGGGGGCACTTGGAATTAGTAGGTGTGGCTTAGAAAGGAACAGAAAGATAGGTAAGAGACATGAACATGGAGTAACAGGGACCAGATCAGAGTTAACCACAAGACAACAAATTTCGACAGTTATTGAACTTAACATAATTTACCAACTATAGCTGAGATATTCACAGAAATACTATAGCATCAGATGGGTGCTCAGGCACATTGCAAGGGTAAGAAGAAAAGGGGGACTAAAATAAAAAACACAAAAGAATTAGAGCTCCAGCAGAGAATGGTGCCATTTTCCCTCTATACACAGCAGTAGTAAAGACAACACACAGTACTGGCAGTGACAGAATGGAACTTATGATCTTTTAATCCATGACCTCAGGGGCGATAGCTTACTGAATTAAAGGAAAGAATACACCAAAAGAGCAGGGAACATTTGTGATCAAAGAACTCCAGTTCAGAGAATCAAGCGGTAGCACAGTGGGTTATGAGCATGTGGCACAAAGCGCAAGGACTGCGTAAAGATCCTGGTTTGAGACCCGACTCCCCACCTGCAGGGGAGTTTCTTCACAGGCAGTGAAGCAGGTCTGCAGGTGTCTATCTCTCTCCCCCACTCTCTGTCTTCCCCTCCTCTCTCCATTTCTCTCTGTCCTATCCAGCAACAATGACATCAATAACAACAACAATGATAAGCACAACAATAAAACAACAAGGGCAACAAAAAAGAATAAATAAATAAACATTTTAAATTATATATTAAAAAAAAGAATTCCAGTCCAACACCAAATCAGAAAGGTAATTTGTAGCAGCTGGCAGCAGCTAAACAACACAGTTAGCTCTGCTTCTGTGAACACAATTTCAGCACAACAGCAAACCCAAGGCTTGGTTTCAGACTGAAGTCACATGAAGAAAACATATACTCACACCACACAGAACACAAAACAACTAAAGGAAGCAAACAAACAAACAAAAACCCTAGCTCTAGCCCCCAAACCCTCTGCCAGGCAACACATAAACAAAGTGAAGGCCAGAGACCAAAACAATACCACCATCTGCTGGCCACCAATAAGCAGCACAATAAATACATAAACCAAAATACTGCAGAAACAAACTACCAAACAGGCCAAATCAGATAGAAATGAAACAGAAAGACTCCAAGAAAATACAGACATAGAGGGGCTATCAAAGAAAGACTATAGAAAGTTCATTGTGAGGACTATCCAAGAATCTAAGCATAGAATGAAGAAGCATATTCAAGAGTTGAAAGATTATTTCATTAAGGAGTTAGGAAGCACAAAAGAAGAGCTTTGAATAGAATTCTCTAAGAAACTAGAAAACACAAAAAAAGAATATCAGTCATAGTTTTCTAAGAAATTAGAAAATATGAAAGAACTTCAACCAGAGTTCACTAAACAGGAAGCATGAAGGAAAAAATTGAAGCAAAATTGCAGGGAGTGAGTGACACTTTAAATGCAATACAAGGTCAGGTAGACAACTTAGGAAGTAGACTCACTCATGTAGAAGAAAGAATATCTAATCCAGAAGATATAATTATCCTACTCTTTCATTTTTTATTATTGTTGTTGTTATTGATGTTGTTGTTGTTGTTAGATAGGACAGAGAGAAATGGAGAGAGCTGGCAAAGACAGAGAGAGTGAGAGAAAGATAGATTCCTGCAGACATGCTTTACTGCTTGTGAAGTGATTCCTCTGCAGGTGGGGAGCTGGGGGCTGGAACTGGAATCCTTACACCAGTCCTTGAGCTTAATGCCACATGCACTTAACCCACTGCACTACCCCCCAACTCCCCCTACTCTTTCAATTTTAAGATAATGGAGAGGAAAGGTTTAGAAAGAATGAAGTGATGCTGTGCAATTGTAGACTCCATCAAAAGGTCAAATGTAAGAGTGATAGAAATTACTGAGGAAGAGGACAGGGTGAAAGGAACAGAGACCATATTAAGGGGAATTTTAGATGAGAATTTGCCTCACTTAGGCAAGCCTCACAACATATTCATTCAAGAGACAGAATGTACACCTAGCATGTAAGTATTTATGAGCATACATGAATCCAAAACAATCAAAATCAGGGAATATTGTAAAACTACTAGAACTCAATGACAAGAAAAAAATTGCAGGCTGCTAGGGAAAGGAAAGAAGTTACATACAAAGTTAGAGTTATCAGCTTTTCATCAGACTTCTCTTCAAAAACCCTAGAGGCAAGGAGAGAGTGGAATAACATATTCAAAATACTAAAAGAAAGGGAATTCCAGCCATGCATCTTGTATCCTGAAAAATTACTTTTCAAATATGAGAGAGAAATAAAGGTCTCAAATATCCAAAAGCTAGATGAACTGCAATCATTAACCCCACCTTACAAGAGCTACTATAAAGAGTCCCACAAGAAAAGAGAAAGCAAAGGAATACACATTCTAAGTAAGGTGAACAGCAGTAGACTAGAACTAAGAACACAATAAAAAAAAAAGGAAATAACAACAGAAAGGGTAAGGAATTAATAAACAAAGTGGTTCTATTAAATGTTAGATAAATAAGATCAACTCAAAAATGATATTTTCAGATACACTGTCAGTTATTACACTTATAGTAACCAAAGTACAAAACAAGTAAAAGTACAAGAGAAATAAGTGAGGAACTCATCACAGAACCCATTCAAAAAAAAAAAAAAAAAGAGAGAGAGAGAGAAACAAATGGTCAAAGAATCAAAAATTTAAAACAAACTCACATCAAAAATCCGTATATGTAAACCACAGGGCTGGGGATAGAGCATAATCATTATGCAAAAGACTCGTGTACCTAAGGCTCTAAGGTCCCAGGTTCAATCTCCAGCACCACCATCAGCCAGGGATGAGCAGTGCTATGGTCTCTGTCTCTGCATATCTCTCTCATTAAAAAAATAAATAATAATTTTAAAGAAAAAATTAAAAAGTAAATCACATATATCAATAAAAATCTTAAAGGGGAATAGTCTAAATTCACCTGTCAAAAGACTCTGAGTAGCTAAATGGATTAATGAACAGGATCCCTGTATCTTCAGGAAACATCCAAAGAAAAGACAAACAGAAGTTTAATGGAAACTGGGGAATGTTATGCATGTGCAAACTATTGTATTTACTGTTGAATGTAAAACATTAATTCCCCAATAAAGAAATAAAAAAAAAGAAGTTTAATGTAAGAGGCTAGAGCAAGATTTTCCAAGCTAATAATTTAGGTGTAAAAAAGGATAGATAGCTATTAAGTTCTAAAATAAAATAGACTTTCAGGTAAAGGAAGTAAGCAGAGGCAGGAACACTACATAAATGGTCAAAGGATTAATCTAATAAGAAGATATAACCATGGGAGTCGGGCAGTAGTGCGGCAGGTTAAGCTCAGGTGACACAAAGAGAAAGGACTGGTGTAAGGATCCCGGTTCAAGTCCCCGGCTCCCCACCTAAAGGGGAGTCACTTTTCAAGCGGTGAAGCAGGTTTGTAGGTGTCTATCTTTCTCTACCTCTCTCCATCTTCCCCTCAATTTCTCTTTGTCCTAAATAAATAAATAAATAAATATAAAAAGGGAGATATATACCATTATAAATATATATGGCCCAAACTCAGGTGTACCCAAATATATAAAATAAATGCTTACTGAACATATGGGAGACACTGAGAACAACACAATAATAGTAGGAGATTTTAACACACCACTCAAAGGAAAAGACAGATTATCTGGACCAAAAAATGATAGAGAAATAGTGGTTTAAAATGAAACTATAGAGAAAATGGACTTAGCAGATATGTATAGAACTTTCCATCCAAAATAAATAAATATGCATTCTTCTCAAATATGCATGGAACATTCACAAACATTGACCATATACTTGGCCACAAAATTAGCATAAACAAATATGTAAATATTAAAATCATAAAATGTATCTCCTCAGACCCTGGTGGTATGAAGACAGGAATCAATGACAAAATAAATTTCCCCAAAATCTGGAGACAAAACAACATGCTTCTGAACAATACAATGGTCATTGTCCTATTTCTAACTCTGACACCATCTTCCCAGACAATACTCCTAGCCCATCTACATGTAAGCTTTTGGGTTCAGTCAAAAATTAGTAAAGTCATGGGACCCTTAGAATAGACCTAAAATAGAATTTCTAGCTCCTTCCAACATGAAGACTCCAAATTTCATCTGCTATACTTTTACCTTTAGGCTCCTGACTATTTAACAAATTGTTCTGCTTTATATCTTAATGCTTTTCAGTTAACAATTTACAGATGCTACCATGATTCCAACCTGACTTCCCTGGGCAGAAGACCTCACCAATGTGTACTAGAACCCCTCTCCCCAGTTCCCTACCCCACTAGGGAAATATAGAAACAGGCTGGGGATACACATCCACCTATCAATGCTCATGTCCATCAGAGAAGTAATTACAGAAGCCAGACCTCCCATCTTCTGCACCCCATAAAGATATTTGATTCATATTCCCAGAAGGTTAAAGAATAAGGAAACTTCCAATGGAAGGGATAGGACATGAAACTCTGGTGGTGGAAATTGTACCTCTCTTACCCCACAATCTTGTTGATCATTATTAAATCATTAATATTAATATAAAAATACTATGAGAAAACTAGTAAAATAGGACATAAAAGTTTGACAAGGAAGTTTAGCCTTCTAAAAATACTATAAAAATTACTTATTTTATTCAATATGGCAGAGAGAAATTGAGAGGGAAAGAGGACGGAAATGGGGAGAGAAAGAGAGAGATATCTGCAATATTTCTTCCCCCTATAGATAGGGACTAGGGGCTTGAACACAAGTCCTTGAACATAGTAACATATGCATTTAACCAACTGTGCCACCACCTGACTCCCTAGAAAGTTTAGTCTTTTATCTATGTAATATTCACTGTCATGATCCCCCAGTCTTTTTACTATATTCAATTCTAGTCATTCTCTCTTTGGACAGTTTACATAGTAGGTTTATGCCTTCTAGCATATAAAAGGATCATTGTCTTTTCTCTTAGTTTCAGCTTAAGTTGTAGATTTTCATTAGAAACTTCTGATAGCATGCCACGTATTTCTCCCAATGAAGATCAAAATATCACTGAAGACATCCTGAAATTAATAGCATGGAGAATTTTGCCAATATTATCTCTTATGCATTTTGTGGTTTCAGGTCTAACATCCAAGTCTTTGATCAATTTTTTTTCTTTTTTTCTTTTTTCTTTTTTTATTTAAGAAAGGATAAATTAACAAAACCATAGGGTAGGAGGGGTACAACTCCCCACAATTCCCACCACCCAATCTCCATATCCCACCCCCTCCCCCGATAGCTTTCCCATTCTCTATCCCTCTGGGAGCATGGACCCAGGGTCATTGAGGGTTGCAGAAGGTGGAAGGTCTGGCTTCTGTAATTGCTGCCCCACTGAACATGGATGTTGACTGGTCAGTCCATACTCCCAGTCTGCCTCTCTCTTTCCCTAGTAGGGTGGGTCTCTGGGGAAGCTGAGCTCAAGGACACATTGGTGGGGTCTTCAGTCCAGGGAAGCCTGGCCGGCATCCTGATGACATCTGGAACCTGGTGACTGAAAAGAGAGTTAACATACAAAGCCAAACAAATTGTTGAGCGAACATGGACCCAAAGCTTGGAATAGTGGAGAGGAAGTGTTAAGGGGATACTCACTGCAAACTCTAGTGTACTTCTGCTTTCAAGTATATATTTTGCAGTTGTTCATGGATACGTGTGAACATGTGCACTCTCTCAAAGAAACTGGTGTACATCTAGGTTTTGGGACTTTGTTAGAAAGTGAACCACCTGAGATGGAATTAGAGTATACTATGAAAGGAAAGGTCTCACCCGAGTAATGAAGCTGAAGTGTTGTAATACCACACGTGAAGTCTCTGGACACAGTCTGAAGTAAAGCATGTTGAGGTGGCCATCATTGCGTTGGTTAGGTTGTGATCGGCGGATGCAATATTATTTGATATGGATTGGGAGAGGCATATGGGAAAGTGGGCCCTATCCAAGGGTTCCAGGACTAGGGGAAGTAGAGGCTCTGTAGTGGAGATGTGAGGTTCCTGCTGTCTTAGGGTTCAAAAAGACAATCGATAGTTAATGTTATCATCACATTATTTGGTAATTGGGTTAACTTTGAAAAGTCCTTTTGTTATGGTTTGCTGTACAGTACCCAGTATCTTGTATATAGCTGTGCTATTGGTTGCTTCTGATCTACTTGGTCTAGGAGAGAGTCCGCATATCAAATACACAGCCTATATATTAAAAAGATTCAGTCTGTGTTTTAAAAAACTTCGAGACATACAATTGATTTTCCCCCTCTCATATTAATTAACTAGTCATTTATATGACTACATTTTACTAGGAGTGTACATAAACACCGTTCCCACCACCAAAAGACTGTGACCCATCCCTCCTACCTACTCCCACCCCCCACTGTCCCAGGAAGCTGCATGTCTACCCCTCACCACAGGGCTTTTACTTTGGTGCCCTACTTACAATTTGGTCAGGTCCTGCTTTTAGTTTCCCTTTCAGATCTTCTTCCTCAACTTCTATTGATGAGTTGGATCATCCCATACTCATCTTTATCTTTCTGACTTAGCTCACTTAACATAATTCCTTCTAGCCCTGTCCAAGATGGGTCAGAGAAGGTGGGTTCATTGTTCTTGATAGCTGCATAGTTTGATCAATTTTAATTCAATGTTTGTACATTCTTCTGCATGTGTTTATTCAGTTTTTCTAACACCATTTATTAAATAAACTTTATTGTAAATATTTTTATGCTTTTGGAAACTTTAACCTTTTTATTTTTCTTGGATCTTTTTTTTTTTTTAATTAAATTGTTTTTCCATGCCACCAGAATTTTTGGTGGGGCTGAGTGCCTGCATGACAAATGTAGCACTCCTGGTAGCCATTTTATCCATGCTTTCTTTCTTTATTTGATAGGACAGAGAAGAATAGAGGGGGGTGGAGAGCTAGAGTGAGATAAAAACAAAGAGACATCTGCAGTATTTGTTTCACTGTTCATGATGCTTCCTCCTACAGGTAGGGAATGAGTGCTTAAACATGGGACCTAGTACATGATAATATGTGTGCTTAATATTTGGCTATATGCAGATTTTCATCAGATCATTTTCATAAGAATGTAAGTCAAATCACTTGTAATGGTGACCCTGCATCTAAGACATTTACGCACACATTATTGCCTGTTTCATAACAAACTAATTTTCTTTAATGAGTAAATGTCCACTTATGTATGATATCGTGTATTACTATAAACATTCTAAAATGAAAGTGTTTTCTGTCTTCTGAGTAAATATGAGAAAAGGTATTTTCTAAGACATTTGTCTAGCTTAAAGCACTGTATCTCTCAAATTTTCTTTTTCTTAATAAAAACACCTGTGGAAAGCAAAACAAAATATATTGGTCATTGAAAAGATAAAAAAAGAAATTAAGAATTACCTTGATACCAATGAAAATAAATAACCCAGTTATCAAATCCTATGGAATGCAGCAAAAGCAGTCCTCAGAAGGCACTGCATAGCAAATAGTCCCACATTAATAAACAGGAGAAATTACTAATAAACTAACAATCCAAATGAACCAACTAGAAATGGAGCAACAAAGAGACCCAACATCAGGAGACAGAAAATAGTTAAAATTAGAGCAGAAATCAAGGAAATAGAGAACAGAAAGAGCATTAGGAAGATTAATGAAATCAGTATCTGGTTCTTTGAAAGGATAAATAAGATAGGTAAACCACTAACTATACTCACTAAGAGAAAAATAGAGAAAGTTATGGTAATATCACTTAGAAATGAGAGAAGAGATATTACAACGGCAAAGATACAAAGGATCATGTAAGACTATTATGGACATTTATATGAAAATAAATTTGACAAATTAGTAGAAATGGATACATTCTTAGAGTCATACTGACTTCCAAATTTGACGAGAAGAAGTAGATAAACTGAACAGGACAATCACTAGTAAATAAATTGAAACAGTAATCAAAAGCCTCCCCATGAACAAAAGCCCACATTCAGGTGGCTATACTAATGAATTCTATAAAACATTCAAAGGAGAACTAATACCCATCTGCCTCTAACTCTAGAAAATAGAAAAAAAGGGAACACTCCCAAAATATTCTATCAGACCAACATTATTCTGATGCCCAAAGCAGGAAAGGACTCCATCATAAAAGAAAACTATAGACCTATATCCTTGATGAACATTGATACAAAGATCCTTAACAAAATCTTGGCTAATCATACCCAGCAACATATCAAGTGAATAATCCACCAAGACCAAGTGGGAGTCATCCTTTGGAAATAGGGATGGTTCAACATCTGCAAGTTAATCACTATAATCCACAATATCAATTAAAAGGAAGATAAAAATCACATAATTTTGTCAATTGATGAAATAAAGTTCTAACACCAATTTTTGGAAAAGGCTCTCAAAACTCTGGCAGTGGAAGGAAAATTCCTTCACATAATAAAGGTTATATATGACAAACCCATGATTAACACCATACTCAATGGAGAAAATAGAAAGCTTTACTCTTAAAATCAGGAGCCAGGCAAGGATGTCCACTCTCACGACTTCTATTCAAAACAGTCCTAGAAGCCCATACCATTGCAATCAGACAAGAAAGAGATGTTAAAGGTATCCAAATTGGAAAGTATGAAATTAAGTTATCATTATTTGCAGATGATATGTAGAGGACCCCAGAAATTCTGCTAAGAAACTATTGGAAATCACCAATAAATTCAATTAATACCAACAAATTAGTATCATTTCTCTACACAAAAGATGGGCCAGAGGAAAGGGAACTGAAGGAAGCAATCCCATTTACCATTAAACTCAAAAAGATAAAACATCTGAGAATAAAACTAACAATGAGGTGAAGACATTGTTAAAAGAAATAAAGAATAACACACAAAAAATGGAAGTATATCCCTTGTTCATAGACTGGAAGACTAAATATCATTGAAATGGCAGTTCTGTTAAAAGCAATCTATAAATTCAATGCAATCACTATTTAAATCCCAATAACGTATTTTTTAAATATTTATTTTATTTATTCCCTTTTGTTGCCCTTGATGTTTCATCATTGTAGTTATTATTTTGTTGTTATTTATGTCATAATTGTTGGATAGGACAGAGAGAAATGGAGAGAGGAGGGGAAGACAGAGAGGGGGAGAGAAAGATAGACACCTGAAGACCTGCTTCATCGCTTGTGTCCTGCAGGTGGGGAGCCGGGGGCTCGAACCGGGAATCTTACGCTGGTCCTTGCTCTTTGTACCACCTGCGCTTAACCCACTGTGCTACTTCCCGACTCCCCCAATTAATATATTTCAAGCAAATTGAAGAACTTATTAAAAATTCATGTGGTGAGGCCAGGCAGTGGTGCACCTGCTTAAGCACATAAATTACAGAGCACAAGGTCCCGGGTTCAAGCCCCTGGTTCACATCTGCAGGGGTGAAGCCTCACAAGTGGTGAAGCAGGGCTGCAGGTATATCTCTACCTCTCTATCTCCCTATACCCTCTCAATTTTTGTCTCTAACTAATAAATTAATTAAAATTTTAAAAAATCATGTGAAGCTATAAAAAAGCACAAATAGCAAAAGAACTCCTGAGGGAAAAGAAATAAAATGGAGACATCATAATACCTGACTTCAGATTATACAACAAAACAATAATAGTTAAAATAATGTGGTATTAGAATCAAAAATGGACATATGGACCAATAGAATAGAATTTAGAGCCCAGAACTAAACCCATATGACTTATAGAAAACAAAGGGGTAAAAACTGACCAATGACTAAAAGTTTTTTTTTTTTTTTAACCAGTCTTGGATGGAACTTGCAGGAATCATGTTAAGTGAGATAAGTCAGAAACAGAAGAAAGAATATGGTATGACCTCACTCATAGGCATAAGCTGAAAAACAAGATCAGAAGGGAAAATATTAAGCAGAACTTGGACAGGAGTTAGTGTATTGCATCAAAGGAAAAGACTCTGGGATGGGGGAAGGGTTCAGGTCCTGGAAAATGCTGGCAGAGGAGGATCTAATGGGGGTTGCAACATTATGTGGAAAACTGGGAAATGTTATGCATGTACAAATTATTATATTTTACTGCCTACTGTAAACCATTAATTTCCCAACAAAGAAATTTTTTTTTTAAAAAATGGTGAATTGACCTTTACCTAATCTTGGATGGAGCTTGAAAAAAATTCTGTGAAGTGAGCGCAGTCAGAAAGAGAAAGTATGGGCCTCTTGCAGTATACCTAAAATAGAATTCCTAGCTCTTTCTAATATGAAGACCCCAAATTATACCTGTTATAACCTTATCTTTGGGTTTCTACTTATTTAAAAAAGAAAGTTCTACTTTATACCTTAAAGCTTTTCTCTCTCTCTTTCTTTCTTTTTTCTTTCTTTCTGCAGAACACAAGAAAATATATTTTTTAGTAAGTAGGGCACCAAAGTAAAAGCCCTGTGGTGAGGGGTAGACATGCAGCTTCCGGGACAGTGGGGGGTGGGAGTGGGTGGGAGGGATGGGTCACAGTCATTTGGTGGTGGGAATGGTGTTTATGTACACTCCTAGCAAAATGTAGACATATAAATCACTAGTTAATTAATATGAGAGGGGGAAAATCAATTGTATGTCTCAAAGTTTTTCAAAACACAAACTGAATCTTTTTAGTATATAGGCTATGTATTTGATATGCGGACTCTCTCAAAAGCCTAGACCAAGTAGATTAGAAGCATCCAATAGCACAGCTATATACAAGATACTGGGTACTGTACAGCAAACCATAACAAAAGGACTTTTCAAAGTTAACCCAATTACCAAATAATGTGATGATAACATTAACTATCGATTGTCTTTTTGACCCTAAGACAGCAAGAACCTCACATCTCCACTATAGAGTCCCTACTTCCCCCAGTCCTGGAACCCTTGAATAGGGCCCACTTTCCCGTATGCCTCTCCCAATCCATATCAAATAATATTGCATCCGCCGATCACAGCCTAACCAACGCAATGATTGCCACCTCAACATGCTTCACCTCAGACTGTGTCCAGAGACTTCACGTGTGGAATGACAACCCTTCAGCTTCATTACTCGGGTGAGACCTTTCCTTTTATAGTACACTCTAATTTCATCTCAGGTGGTTCACTTTCTAACAAAGTCCCAAAACCTAGATATACACCAGTTTCTGTGAGAGAGAGCTTATGTTCACACGTATCCATAAACTACTGCAAAATATATACCTGAAAGCAGAAGTACACTAGAGTTTGCAGTGAGTACCTCCCTAACACTTCCTCTCCACTATTCCAAGCTTTGGGTCCATGATTGCTCAACAATTTGTTTGGCTTCGTATGTTAACTCTCTTTTCAATCACCAGGTTCCAGATGCCATCAGTATGCTGGCCAGGCTTCCCTGGATTGAAGACCCCACCAATGTGTCCTGGAGCTCCGCTTCCCCAGAGACCCACCCTACTAGGGAAAGAGAGAGGCAGACTGGGAGTATGGACCGACCAGTCAACGCCTGTGTTCAGCGGGGAAGCAATTACAGAAGCCAGACCTTCTACCTTCTGCAACCCACAATGACCCTGGGTCCATGCTCCCAGAGGGATAGAGAATGGGAAAGCTATCGGGGGAGGGGGTGGGATATGGAGATTGGGTGGTGGGAATTGTATGGAGTTGTGCCCCTCCTACCATATGGTTTTGTTCATTAATCCTTTCTTAAATAAAAAAAATTAAAAAATAAAATATATTTTAAAATTTTTATTGGGAATTAATATTTTACACTCAACAGTAAATACAATAGTTTGTACAAACCTAGTTTGTACCTTAAGCATTTCACCCACCAAGTTACAGATACTGTGCTATGCTATCATCACAACAACCTAACTTCTTGAGAAGAAAGAACAGAACTGGAGGCACCACACTCCCAGATCTCAAATTGTATTATAGGACCATTGTCATCAAAACTGCTTGGTAATGAATAGACATGAATGGACACACTGAATGGTATTGAGAGCCCAGAAGTAAGCCCACATATGATAGACATCTAATCTTTGACAAAGGTGCCCAGACTATTAAATGGGGAAAGTAGAGTCTCGTCAACAGATGATGTTGGAAAAATGGGTTGAAACATGTGGAAGAATAAAACTGAACCACTATATTTCACCAAATACAAAAGTAAATTCCAAGTGGATCAAGTACTTAGACTAGAAACTATCAGATACTTAGAGGAAAATATCAGCAGAACTCTTTTCTCCTTAAATTTTAAAGACATCTTCAATGAAACAAATCCGATTACAAAGAAGACTAAGGCAATATAAACCTATGGGACTATCAAATTAAAAAGCGTCTGCACAGCAAAAGTAACCACTACCCAAACCAAGAGACCCCTCACAGAATGGGAGAAGATCTTTACATGCCATACATCAGACAAGAATTTAATAACCAAAATATATAAAGAGCTTCCCAACTTAACAACAATAAAACAAATGACCCCATCCAAAAATGGGGAGAGGACATGGACAAAATATTCACCACACAAGAGATCCAAAACATAGAAAAAAATGTTCTAAGTCTTTGATTGTCATAGAAATGCAAATAAAGACAACAATGAGATATAACTTCACTCCTGTGAGAATGTCATTCATTAGAGAAGGTAGCAGCAACAAATGCTGGAGATGTTGTGGGGTCAAAGAACCCTTCTGCACTGCTGCTGGGAATGTAAATTGGTCTAATCCCTGTGGAGAGCAGTCTGGAGAACTCTCAGAAGGCTAGAAGTGGACCTACCCTATGACCCTGCAATTCTTCCCCTGAGGATATATCTCAAGGAACCCAACACACCCATCCAAAAATATTTGTGTATACCTATGTTCTTAACAGCACAATTTGTAATAGCCAAAACCTGGAAGCAACCCAAGTGTCCAACAACAGATGAGTGGCTGAGCAAGTTGTGGTCTATGTACACAATGGAATACTACTCAGCTATTAAAAATGGTGACCACCATTTTCAGCCAATCTTGGATGGAGCTTGAAGAAATGGTGTTGAGTGAAATAAGTCAGAAACAGAAGGGTGAATATGGGATGATGTCACTCTCAGGCAGTAGTTGAAAAACTAGATCAGAAGAGAAAACACAAGTAGAACCTGAACTGGAGTTGGTGTATTGCACCAAAGTAAAAGACTCTGGGGCTGGTAGGGGGGAGAATACAAGTCCAAAAAGGATGACAGAGGAACTAGTGAGGGTTGTATTGTTATGTGGAAAACTGGGAAATGTTATGCATGTACTGACTATTGTATTTGTTGTGGACTGTAAATCATTAATCCCCCAATAAAGTAATTAAAGAATACAATAAAAAATAATGGTAACAAAAAATAAGGATATGTCAGATTTGTAGGAGTGATGTTACCAAATGGTAACATAAATCATTAGTGACTTTGCTCAGCAAAACAAATGACAGGGAGTTGGGCAGTAGTGCAGTGGGTTAAGCGCATGTGGCGTGAAGTGCAAGGACCAGCATAAGGATACCGGTTTGAGCCCTGGTTCCCCACTTGCAGGGGATTCAGTGAAGCAGGTCTGCAGGTGTCTATCTTTCTCTCCCCCTTTCTGTCTTCCCCTCCTCTCTCCATTTCTCTCTGTCCTATCCAACAACGACAACAATAATAACTACAACAATAAAAATAATAAGGGCAACAAAAGGGAAAGTAAATAAATAAAATTTTAAAAATTAAAAAAAAAACAAATGACAGTTATTCATGAATAAGATTACTGATAACATCCTAGAACATTGGTATGAAGCTGAAGTACATTCCTGTATTACAGAGACCAAGACAGACTGCATTAGAACAGCAAAAGTAGTAACTACATACTGACCCCACTGCTCCACCTTTCAGCATTGTGCATGCCTTCATTAGGCTCCCTACTCTGATATCACCACACAGGAACTATAGAGAAATCTCTGGGGCTCAGCCAGTGGAAGTTCAATTGTAACAGAGAAGAGAAGAGGTGCTTGCAACAACTAGCACATGGACCTAGGCAGGCTGACTTTCAAAATTACAGTGCCCAGGTAGTGATTCCAATCTGAATCTTTGCTTATCTGAGAATCAAGCCAGTAATACATTCTTATCAGTGTTCTCAACAGGGTGTACATCTGTGTAGTTTGGATTCTTAAATGGAGAGTTTTTCCATTCCTAAAATCTGGTTTACCCATGCCCAGGCAAGGAGCTGAGACATAGTTCCACCCTTTGTAGCTTCAGGCATCATCTGATCAGAAGGGTTGGTAAGAACACTTGGTTTCTGTGTAACCCAGCAACACACTAGCCAAGAAGAAACACAAAGTTGACAGCTTTCAGTGCAAAGACAGTGACCCAGTTTGACCAGGAAAATTGGGGTGCAGGTCAACTTGGGTTATGAGAACAAAAGCTTTAGAGCTGCTTCTTACACTGAGCAAGGAATCTAATTTATTGGCTTGTTCATTGCTAAACACAGCCTTCTGTCTGTCCAGCAAGGACTGGCTAACTAGAATACATGAGAAGTTGGGCTGCTCATTTAACAGCTCTGTGAACTGTGGCAACTGAACAGAGAGCACAATCCATGGTTTCTGCCATCTGCAGAGCAAAACCAGTGGTCTCACATAAAATATTTTAAAATGATAACCAATATAGTTCTCAGAAATCTTAGAACTGTTTTCTTGCTTTTATTTGTCCCCTGCAAGTTCATGTGTATCAGTTCTCAAATGGTATTTGTCATTCATCTCTTTACTTATTTTGCTAAGCATAATCACATCCAGTTCCATCCATTTTGTCCCAAAGAATGCGATATCGCCTTTTTTATTACAGAGTAATATTCATCATATATTTATATATATGTATAACTTCTTTAGCCAGTCACCTGTAGATGGGCATTTAGGCTGCTTCCACTCTTTGGCCACTGTGAATAATGCAGCTATGAATATGTTGATATTCATATGCCCCTTTGGATAAGTATTTGTGTGTCCTTTTGGTAAATGCCTAACAGTAGCATTGCTGGGCTGGGTTATATATTAATTTCAAAAATTAATTAATTTTAAAAATATTTTATTTATTCAATTTTTTGATAGAAAAAGAAAAAACTGAGATGTAAGAGGGAAATAGAGAAATACAAGATCAGTTTGGATTCATTCCAGGGGTTCAGGATTGGTTCAAGATATGCAAATAAACTAACATAATATACCATATAAACAAAAAGAAATATTAAAAGCTACATGGTTATTTCCATAATTACTGAAAAGGCATTTAACAAGATATAACATCCATCTATGATAAAGATGCTTAGGAAATTGGGAATAAAAGTGATAATCCTCCAAATAATAAGGGTCCATATGTGATAAGCTCACAGCTATCATACTCAATGGAGAAAAAACTGAAAGCCTTTCCCTTAAAATCTAGAACTAGACAAGTATGTTCACTCTCACCTTTACCATACAACACAGTCTTAGAAGTCCATGTCAATGCAATCAGGCAAGAAAGAGATATTAAATGGATCCAAACTTAAAAGGGAATTAAACTATCACTATTTGCAGATAACATCATAATATATTTAAAGGACTGTAAAGATTCTACCAAAAACCTACTACAAATCCAATAAAGTGTTAGGATACAAAATCAATATATAAAATAAATGAAACTTTGGGTTGGGGGAGAGTATATTGGGTATACAAACAACTTCCATGTCTGAGGCTCAGAACTCCAGGTTCAATTCCCAGCATCAGAAGTCAGAGCAAAACAGTGATCTGATGGGGGCCTGGCGGTGGCACACATGGTTAAGCACTCACATTACAGTATACAAGGACTCAGGTTCAAGCCCCTGGCCCTCACCTGCAGGGGGAAAGCTTCACTAGTGGTGAAGCAGGTCTGCAGGTGTCTCTCTATTTCTCTCCCACTCTATCACCCCCTAATTTTTCTCTGTCTCTATCCAAAAATAAATAAATAATAAAAATATATAAAAACAGTGATCTGATATAAATAAATAAATAAATAAATAAATAAATAAATAAATGATATATGGCATTTTATAGACAAATGTCTAAGGAAAAAAGAAAATTGAGAGGAAAAGAAATTGAAGGGAGCAACCCCAGTTCCAATGAAACCTGAAAAGATAAAATACCTTGAAGTGAGTCTAACAAAGAAGGTGTAGAAGCTTTATAATGAAAACTATATAACACTGTTAAAAGAAATAGGTGACACAAAGAAGTCCTAATGACATCTTTTAAAGAAAAAAAGTCCTAATGACATCTTTTAAAGAAATTGAGCAACTTATCCAACAATTCATGTGGACTCACAAATTTAAAAAAAAATAGACCTACAGGGATGCAGATGTTACATAGGCTCCTATGCTGAGTATGGGCCCCAGATCAAATTGATGGGGCTTACAGTCAACAATATTTATACACTTTGCCCATATTTGGGAGCTACTCTCTTCCCTGATCCAGCTTTCTATCCCTTTTCCAGCCATGACATCATCTCCCCAGACAATAACCTGGGTCCACCTGCATATCAAATGTCAGACTCAGGCAACAAAATAATGTCATGGCCCCTTCTATACCTAAAATAGACCTACTAGTTATTTCCAAAACAGAGACCCCAAATCTTCATCTGCAATATTATAGCCTTTAGGTTCATGATTAATCAACAATTTGGATTGCTTTATATGTTAACTCTTTTCCAACCACCAGGTTCCAGATGCTACCATGATGCCAGCCAGACTTCCCTGGACAGATGACCCCATCAATGTGTTCCTCAGAGCCCTGCCCCACTAAGAAAAGAAAGAGGCAGGCTGGGAGTATGGATTGACCTGCTAATGTCCATGTTTAGTGGGGAAGCAATTATAGAAGCCAGACCTTCAACCTTCTGCACCCCATAATGGCCCTGGGTCCATACTCCCAGAGGGTTAAAAAATAGGAGAGCTATTAGGATAGGGGATATGGAGTTCTGGTGATGGGAATTGTACCCCTTATCCTATGGTCTTGTCAGTGTTTCCATTTTATTTTAAGAGTTTTATTTCCATTTTATTTTAAGAGTAAAAAGTACATTAAAATGAAAAAAGAGAAATAGCCTCAGTGTCCACAAATGGACAATAAAATTATTGCGTGCATGTGCTTGAGCACATGCACACGCACACACACAACTGGAATATTACTCACTCATAAATAATGAATAAATCCTATCACTTACAACAACATGGATTAACCTTTAAGGCATTATACAAAACAAAGTAAGACAGACATAAATCATTGCTGCACAATGCCACTTACATGTGTAATCTAAACTAAGAAAGAAATATGCAAAAAGATGACACTTTTTGGACTTGTGATTAGCAAAGACAAAGGGCAAGGTGTAGAAAAGACTGGAGAAAAGTAATCAGATTTTCAATTATAGAGCAGATTTTAAAAGAGCAGATTTTCTTAAAAGAGCAGATTTTCAATTATAAGATAAATAAGTAGTAGGGATATAATGCCTAATGTTAACAGGATTATAACATATATAAGAAAACTATCAAGAGAGTTAAATGTTAAAGAGTTTATGACAAGAAGAAAAAAAATTTCTTCTTTTCTTATCGTATCTATACCATCATAACAGATGATGACTGTCAACTGAATTTATCTTAGAATCTTTCACACTACACATAAATCATACCATCATGCTGCGCACCTTAAATTTACACTGCACTGTATGTCAATTATTTTCTCAATAAAACTGGAAAATAAGACAGACTTAAGCTTGTTTGCTATTTGGCAAATCACCATCTTCAAATCTATTTCCTCTTGTAAAAAGTTTTTGTTTAAAAAAAAATTAAATGCATTTAAGTGTATGTTTTCTACAGTGACAACAACAACCAAAAAAAAAAAAAAATGAATGAGAGAGAGAGAAAGCTCAAACACCCTTCCAAGCACTCAAGGGCAGTGTTACTGTTTCTAAGCATTTTCCCAGAAAGGAACTGGTCTCTTGCCCTCACCACTCTGTCGAGCCCTTGAAGTATAGCTCAATGAATAACTAACAGATGATTACATTTATGAGGAAAGAGTACTCAGAGCAGACAGCTACTTCCTACAGGTGACAAGCAATCTTCCGCCGGGGCTTCACCTGACGAGTCATTTTGGGACGTGATCACAAGGGTTGGAGACTGATGAAATTATCCTGTCCAACATCAAACACAAAGTGGTTGTAAATCAGCAGAGGCTATGGCAGAAGGAGAGCTGCTCATTCTTTATGCTTTGCAGACAGACTTCCACCTGGGGCTGGATCAAGCATCCTAACAATTATTAAGTGACCTATATAGAGATTTAATTAAAAAGAATTAAGAGTATCTACCTACTCAAATACTTCAGATGTCTGAAGGAAGTTTATTTGAAAGAAAGTTATATGATGTAAAAACTTTAATGTGTGGAGGCTAACTCAGCACAGCACAGTAACATGTATAAATAAACAGATGCCTGTCTGTTGTAACTCTCCATTTGACCTTGCCAGATGATTGTACACTAAACTTAGACTATCACTGTGTTTCCTGATGACCACTTAGGGAAAGACAGACCAAAATAAAAAGCAAGTCAAGTAGGGTTTAACCTGATTAAGGAAGTTCTGCAGAATCAGAAATTAACTTTCAAATATTTTCTAGAAAAAGAGAAGGAATAAAATATGGATGATTTATTTATGGTATCAGCTGAACAGCATTTGATTTACACATGATCTAAAGAAATGTGGAGAAACCATTTTGAAGATGCCCTGTGGACAGAATCATATTTTCAGAGTAAAAAATTGGCAGGTTTCATTGAATAGGGAAGGAGCTTTCTAAGGATCCCATTTCCCCATCACTGCAAAAGGGATTTATATGCATTGTTCCTTTTAGTAGTGTTGGTAAGTTCCAGTGTAAATCCTTTAGGTTTCACAGCTACTCAGGCATTTCCAAAACTTTATGTTTTGGACAAAATGGTTGTTAAAGAAGTGAATGGAAAAACTATTTTTAAATGCTTATGTTAGAAAGGTAACCGAGCTTACTTGGGGTCATGTTGCAGTTTTATACAATCCCAAAGCCTTTCTGATTTACTTGCAGAACCTGCTATGCAAGGGCATTTGAGTGGCTCTGCGTGAAAGGCCTGTGCACATTTAAATAGGCTGTTTGAATAGGAATTGTGACTGATGTAAAAATACCCCCTGCATTTTATTTAGTTCTTAGTTCTCCATTTGTAATTGAAATGCAGCTTCTAAAATACCTCCTTTCCCTAAATTTTATGAAATCTTGTACATTTGATTCTCCTAATAGTGCTCTTCAGGTAATTTTACATAGATTATTGGAGAGGATAGCAGTTTCATATATATTTTTTAATTTGAATTCCTCAAAAAAAAAGTCAATAAGTATGTGGGAGGAAGGAAAATAGCTCTGATGAACTGTATTTGAAAAGAAAAGGAAAGTGAATGTAGCAATGAGCTCCTGACGTTCCCAAGGAGCATGTTCTCTGGCACTTTATTGATGGCTATTTTTGTGCATGCTCTGCAGTGCTCTCTCTGTAGTTGCACTTTAATTATCCTGCACTTTGTTCAGGGGGAAGGTATGTATTGGCCCCTAGCCAACATGGGCTAGGACTCTTCTTGTCACTACAGTGTCTAACAGCATGTACAGAACAATATCCCAATTAGATCTTTAAGTGTTAGAAACATGATACACCAGCACATTTTTCTTGGAGGCTGATCAGTGGGAAGTTTCAAAAACACACAGAAGGTAAGCTTCATTCTAATCCTTTAAATATCAGCCTAAGCAGTCAGTACAAAACAGCTGAAAATATAATAAGATATGTCAATATCTCTTCAGCTTGTAATTTTGCTTATCTTAAAAATATATCATAGGTGAGAATGCATTTTCAAACAATTGTTTTCAAGAGCACCTATTTTTGTCACCACCCAAGATACACTTCATTTGGTAACAAAGGGAACCATTTTTGTCCCCAGATTCATAACGTTTTATTATTAACTGGCTATTTCTAGATTTTAACATGGGGGATACTTTAAGCAGTAAAATACATTCCTGCTTGGGCTAATTCTCAAGCTTTCCATGTCAAAGACAGAAAGAAAAAAAATATGTCAAAAGGAAGCAACTCCTTTTTAGTCTTCTATCCTGTTGAGACGATAATTGTGTAAAACATGAAAATAGTCAAAGACAGCCTTTAATTTACACCCTGCAATGGGTTAAGAGTCCAGTTATTCTTCTGTTTCTGTAAGTCACTCACTTATACCAATTAAACTAATCTATTTTAAATGGTAAAATATTTTAATTCTTCCTACTAGTTTTACAATCAAACACCACATGGATTATCAGCTCTAAGGATTATTAACTCAGTGTACAGGATGCAGATATTTACACTGATGCTAAGTCTTAAGGGAAAGTAGACAGGGATCAGGGGTGACAACCTAAGCAGAGCAAGCAACTCAGTCCTGAGGTATTTAAGGAAGAACCAGCATAATACCAGCTACAAATGAGATCTAGTCCAATATTCAAATTTTCCTCTATTATTACTTTTTTATACCTCCAGAGTTATCACCTGGGGCTCAGTGACTGCACTATGAATCCACTGCTCTACTGCTCTATCTTAGTGGATAGGACAGAGAGAAACTGAGAGGAAGGGGGGAGATGGAGAGGGAGAGAGACCTGCAGACCTGCTTCACCTCTTGTGAAGTGGACCTTGCCAGGATCCTTGTGCAGGTCTTTGCGCTTAGAGCTATGTGCTCTTAAACAGGTGTGCTACCACCCGGCCTCCTTCAAGTTTTCTTAGTTTACCATAACCACAAATAAAAAAAAAAAAGAATCAATTGTTTCCTCTTTCTATTGCTTATTACTCACAATTATGAACTTTTCTGAAAAACTATATTATTTTTACCAACATATATGTTAAAGAAAAATGAGTATCCAAGATTATCTAAATAAAGTGCCATAGTATACCTAACATAGAGATGAAATAATTATTTGGCAAAGGTTTCAATGAAATTTCAACTTAATAATATCATGACAAAATTTGATAGGCACAATTTATTAAAGAAATCTGAGATTATTATGGGATGTAAAAATTGTTTTGTGAAATCTTTCTTCATAACTTCATTCCAATATTGACTGTGACTGATATCTCTGATCATTTTTGCAGTTGTAGTTCATTCCATATCTCCACAGAAAGGGACTATGTAGTAAGAAAATAGTGGGCAGGAGAGATAGCATAGTAAGTTTACAAAATAGAACACTTTTCTTGCCTGAAGTTTGAGGTCCCAGCGTCAATCCCCAGCACCATCATAAGCCAGAGATGAATAGTGCTCTGGTTAAAATAAAATGGTCATCTACAACAACCAAAATAAACAGTATTTACTAAAGCCATAGGATTGATAAATCTAGAAATAATTTACAGGTTTTTAAAACATATATAGTTTTGGCAGAGATAGAACAGAGTATACTTCTGTCCCTCTGATTTAATTTCAATATCTCTCTGGTGCTTATATATGGAATTAAAAGCTGAGCTAATTTGCATTAGAGAAGTAAAAAATTAATAATTCATATTAACTTGGGATAAATACAACTTAATGACCAAACCCTTCATTTTAAAATAGATTTCTTTTATTGAAAGAGTATATTCCAGAATTATCTCAAAACATTTCTTTGTTCAACATCCCTTTTTGGATCAAGTACTAGACAGGATAGAAGTCAAGTCACTTGCCCAAGGTCACACACCTACTGATTAGAAGTAGAATGTGTGAATCAATTCCATAAATATCTCTGTGCTGCCTCCAAACATAATCTCCACACCACTAATGACCTATAAAGAGGTTTAGTTTGTAGAAGTGGAACCACTGCAGTTTCAAAGATGGCAATACTTTTAATTTCCCCTTCTACTGACTTTAGTGGCTACCATACAATGCCACATGAAGCCACATCAGAGCAAAAGGAAAATAAAAAAATATAAAATTTATCTTTACTTAAAATATCAGTAATTCACTCAGTGTATCTTTACAGTAACTTTAATGCTTAAAGTATTATTATTAATTCTTTAAAATGTTATTAAAGTGAATTTGGGATATAATTCAGCGGTAAAGCAGATTCTTCATATGCATGATGCCCTGTGTTTGATCTCTGGCACTAAATATATACATAGTTTATTTTGATGATTGAGTGTTTTAGTAATCCTCTTCCCTTAAAGTTGTGCCCCAGGCAAATACCTTACTTTACTTCATCTAGTACTGGTATAACTGTGAATAAACAGCTCCATCCAAATTTTTCCAATCAAGTTTTGATAAACAGTTCCATCCAAATTCTTCCAATCAAGTTTTGCAAAACAAACAAACAAACAAAAACAGATTGTATTTGTGAAGGAAAAGAAAGTTAACAGTCACTTCTATCTTTCTATTTGTTCCTTTCTGTGAGTTCAGGGTGGGTATGCAAAGTTATAACCCTCCAAACAAAAGATTTGTCTTCCTCTGCCTAGGAAGGAGGAGATAAAATGGGAACCTTGATTGCTGTGAATTCCTTAACAGAAGACCTGGGAACTGGTCTGGGAAACATGTGAGAAAGCAATTGCTCACCTACATTTTCTCTACTGGTCATATAACATGTTAAAAGTGCACAATTGGTAGATTTTTAGAATTGTTAAGAGATGTGGAGGGAAAATGACTCTCTAGGGCATCATGTAGCATTATTTCAAGTTGACTATGGAGAACTGGGAGCTCTACAAGCTTCTCTTCTTAAAATATCTGATTTTAAATATTCCTGTGAGAATTCACTATATATTGCTATTGCTCCATTTTTTTAAAGTTTATTTACTTTATTTCTCTTCTCCCTCATTTTTTAAATTTTATTTATAAAAAGGAAAAACTGACAAAACCATAGGATAAGAGGGGTTATTGCTTGATTTTTTTTAAGAAGCTGGAAATATATTTTGCAATTTTTTCTCTGCCTAAATAACTTCATGATGGATATATATATTATACATATAATATATATATATATATATACTGAAGTGCTATATTTTATTAAATTCCTTTGATCCAATATAAATTCAGTTGTAACTGTGGTGAAAACCTCACAAAGATTTCCTTATACTTAGTCTGGCTTTTAGTATATATTTGCTTCATGTGCCTGGTCTTATTTCAAATTATAAATTTCTAATAAAAGATTAAATAAAGTAATGTACATAAAAATGACAGAAAATTGATTTAGGAAGTGTTTGACAACTCCTCAACAACTATTAGACAACTCCTCAAAAACTATTAGTTTTTGCTAACAGAACGTTCTGGGACAACATTTTAGACTGTGCCAATAATTTACTTTTTCATTAATTATAATATTGACTGAAGTGGAGAAATAATTTTAAGATTTTAAATATTAAAATTAAAAAATGACATTTCAAAAAAGTTGCAGCTACATTGGAAGAGAAAAACATCAGGACTCTTTGTGTCTCATGATTTTTAAATTATGTAAGTCTTCATGGATTTTGATAGCTTATGTTTTTCCAGGTTTTCATTTTATCTTAGCTAACATCTAGAACAGAAAACATAGCAAAGAGGTTAAAAAAAAATCATCTGTAACCCATAATAAATGGATTTCTGCCAATGACAGGTCATGATACAGGAAAAAAAAAACTATCGTGATGACCCTCTTTCCTCTACCCTCATTTATCTCTTCCTGGTGTCCACTGATAGATTCTTGCTATATGATTTATTGCAGAAAAACACCACCTAGAAATGGGCTTTTGATAAAATTGTTCAAGGATTCCTGGACAATAAATCCTAATCTTAACATGCAATGCTACAAAATGTTTCACCTTTCTTATGCTATAAATAAAATATGCCAAATGTGATAATAAAGCCATACATTTAAGTTTTATCTATGTTTAGGAAATAAAGTCATAGTATGTATGTCTGATATTAACTGCAGCACTAAGCCTAGGATATTGATGTTGGTATTTGTGAATTTGCCATCCAAATTTTTACCACTTTAGAGTACTTACAAAATTTCATGGCCTTCATCTGCCCGGAAAGACTTGCTTTGTAAAGAGTGTATGTGGGTTAAGCATAAGCCATTTCTGGTGAATGGAATAAAAAAAAGATGTTTCTCAATCACAGGAAACGTGCTATTGGAGACAGCTGAAAATTTGAGTTCATCTAGAGGCCTTTTTTCATAATTAATCATCGACTGGAAGGGGTTCAGTCACCAAACTGTGATCTCGCTGGTGGTGCTGGTTCCTTCTCCTCTTCCCCATCCTCTTTATTTCCCTCTTTCTCATTCCTCTTCTTCCTCTTCCTTTTCCTTCTTGAAATTTTTCTTTTTTTTAACCATTAATTTATTTTATTTCCATCAGGTTAACACTGGGGATCAGTTCCTGCACATTGCATTCACTGCTTTCAAGGGATATATATATATTCCTTTTGGATAAAGAGAGAAATTCAGAGGGGAGGATGAAGAGAGAAGAGAGATAGAGAGAGAGAGAAAGAGAGAGAAGGTTTGGGGGGTGACACCCGCAGCACTACTTCACCATGCATGTAGCTTTCTCTCTGCAGGTGGGAACTGGAGACTTGAACCCAGGTCCTTGAGCATGGTAATGTGTGAGCTTGTTGGGCCTGCCACCACACAGCTCCTAGGCTTCTTTCAAATTCAAGGACTAGTATCTGACCTCCTTACTTGGCCGAGAAGGTTTAGGGAGATAAGCCCTATATTGAGTTTAATGGCTCTTTATCACAAGGAAACCAGAAGACTGATTTTAATTATTCAGAATTTCTGACGCTTAAAAACTATTGCAAACATTCATCTATCAAAATAAGATGGAGGCAAGATTTTAGTCTGATTTAGGGTTTTTCACATTTTGGTACTATTGATTTTTAGGGTCATAATTTCTTTTGGTGAGTGGCTGTCCTGTGCTGTAGAATGTTTACCGGTATCCTTGGTCTTTACCACATACATGCCAGAAGCATTCTCCCTGTCCCCCACACTATGGTAACCAATGTTTCAGACATTACAAAATGTTCGCTGCAGGTCAAAATCATTGACAGGTAAGAAACTATTGTTAAACCTCTAAGAAATAAGCTAATAAAATAGCCATGACATTAAAGAAGACAAAATGACTTATTTGCATTAAAAAAGGAGGGGGCAGGCGATAGCGCAGTGGGTTAAGCTCACGTGGCATGAAGCCCAAGGACCAGAGTGAAGATTCAGTTTGATCCCTGGGCTACCTACCTGCAGGCAGGCAGGCAGGCAGGCAGGCAGGCAGGCAGGGGCTGGGTGGCGGTGGGAGAGGGGGTCACTTCATAAAGGGTGAAGCAGGTCTGTAGGTGTCTTTTTCTCCCATTCTGTCTCCCCCTAGCCCCCCCCCCCATTACTCTCTGTATAATTCAACAACAACAGTAACAACAACAAGGGCGGCAACAAAATGGAAAAAATGGCCTCCAAGAGTTGTGGATTCAAGGTGCAGACACAGAGCCCCAGCTATAACCCTGGAGAAAAAAAAAGGGAGGGGGGAAAGTCAATTCTAACATAGAAGATGCTGAGTTTGGAAGAGTGAGTTAGCTTCTATTTTAAACAGAGCTAAAAACATTTGTCAAATAAACTCCCTACACCAATCATCCAAAAAAGGAAATGCCCCACCAGCTGGGGCCCTAGTCAGGGAATCCTGAGAATCCCAAACAGACTTGATGGGCCTAGAACTCCAATAAATCCCTCTCTCCATTGTCACTGGTCATTTCTATCAGGAACAAAAAATAAACCCTTTGGTGGGCCCCCATAGGACCTTGCCCTCAACTTGGATCAACAACGGTATAGAATGTTCCATCCTCCAAAGGGAGGATGGACAACATATTCTATGCTACATCTAAGGAAGATGAGTTCTGATATTGGGGCAGCTTGGAATGTTCCTATCCATGACCACAGAATGTGAGCTCAGATCTAGAGGGATGCAGAGGCCACACAGGCTCCTAAGCTAATTATGGGCCCCAGATCGCATCAAATTGATGGGGTTTATAGTTAATAATACTTATACCACTTTCCCATATTAGGAAGCTACTCTCTTCCCTGATCCAGCTTTCTGGTCCTTTTCCCTGCCATGACATCATCTCCCCAGACAATAACTTGGATCCACCTGCATATCAGATTTCAGGCTCAAAAAACAAACAACAACAACAAAAAAAAACACTAGTATAGCTACAGGCCCTTGGAAATATAACTAAAATATGCCTACTAGCTATCTACAAAATGGAAGACCCCCTCAACTCTTTATCTGCACTATTCCAGCATTTAGGTCAATGATTGTTGAACAATTTGTTTGGCTTTGTATGTCAACTCTCTTTTCAGCCACCAGGTTGCAGATGCTAGCAGGATGTAACCAGACTTCCCTGGACATACAGCACCACCAATGTGCCTTGGAGCTTTACTTCCCCACAGCCCTTACCCACTAGGGAAAGAGAGAGACAGGTTGGGAGTATGGATTGACCTGCCAACACCCATGTTCAGTGGGGAAACAATTACAGAAGCCAGACCTTCAACCTTCTAGATCCCACAAGGACCTTGGGTCCATACTCCCAGAGGGTTAAAGAATAGGAAAGCTATCAGGGGAGGGGATGGTGGTGGGAATTGTGCAAAGTTGTGCCCCTCTTATCCTATGGTTTTGTCAATGTTTCCTTTTTATAAATAAAAAAGTTTTTTAAAAAGGAAATACCCCATAAAACTTGGTAGCTTTTAGATAGTTGCTAAGAAATCATGTGTTAAATACTACACTTGTGTATTCATTTACTTTAGACTTGACAGAATTGGGATATGGATTTTAAAATAGTGTGTACTTGAAAAGGGTAACTGCACTAGAAAGAAAAAATAGAAATGAAAATCAAAGGAGCTAAGGGAATCTTTTTCTTCTACAAATTGTACATGGAGAAATCCATTATATCATGTGTAGTTCTCTTTGTGTCCTCAGATATTTATTGAAGGTCAAAGACAGAGATGCCTAATGGGTTATGATTATGTGAAATGAAGTGAGAAACAGTGTTTTGTAACAGTAAACACTTTTTTTATACTGACAGTATATTACATTCACTAAAATGTCTTACAGATGCCTTTCCCTTGTATCAATGGCTCAAAGCAGGAAAATAACATGCAATTCAAGAAATACATAGAAATAGGGGGTGTAACTTGCTCAGAACTAGAGTTCTTGTCTCTGGAAAAAAAAGACCCAGGAAAAATTTCCCACCATGATTTCTCCAACTTGAATAACAATTTACTTTAAAAATACTATATTACTTCCTTCTCAATATTTTCTACCTAGTTCTTTAAAAAATGTTGTATTTTTCTGATAAAGAATTCATAAATATTTATATTAGAGCTCAAATATATTTGAGCTTCAATATATCTTTACATTGTCAAAACATTTCAGCCTTCTAAAAATTAACAGTTTTATCTTTTAAATCCCTAGATACTAAAATGATACAGAAGTTGTTAATTCAGTCATTTTCAAATGAAATTTCATTTTCTCAATACCAATCACATCTAAATAAAAAAGAAAATTTATATGCAGTCAAGCATATATAAGAATATTATATATGCAGTGCAAAGTTTGTTGGTTTGGAGATCTTTTGCAGCAAATCTAACATGTTCCACAGGTTGAGAACATGAAACATTATTTGAAGTGCTTCTTAAATTAACATATTTAATGTTGGGATAAGGTGGTGGCACTCCTGGTTAAGTGCCAATATTACCACACACAAGGACTTGGATTCAAATCCCCAGTCCCCACCTATAGAGGGAAAGCTTTGTGAGCTGTGAAGCAGTGCTGCAAGTGTCCTTCTCTCTCTCCCCCTCCCATCTTCCTTTCCCTTTCTATTTCTCTCTGTCCTATAAAATAAAATAAAATTTAAAAATATTTTTAAAATTTTTAAAAGGAAGAGGGAGAGAAGGAGAAACAAGAAAAAAGGAATAAATGGCCCCCAGGAATACTGAAATCAAGCAGCCACAAAACTCCAACAATAACCCTAGTGGAAATAAATAAATAAATATTAAAATCATATCACCTCTTGTAGGATTAGTTGCTTTTTGGAATCTGCTGACATTATTCCTGCTCATCACCCAAAATATATCTAGAACAATCTCACAATTTGGTGAATAATTTTACGCTTCCCATTTCTAGTGAAGGTAAACATAGTTATCTCTTTGGCTTTGGAAGCAGTCTATCTTAGAGAAGATTTTTAGTTAGTAAAGGTATTAAATACATAAGAGCAATAAGCAATTTAATTTTCACAATTTCCCCCACCACCACCTCCAGTGGAGCTCAGTGCCTATATAACCACTCCACTGCTTCCAGTTATCTTTTATGTATTTTTATCAATTCTTCTTTTTGGTAGTGGGTGAGATAGAGAGATACAGAGAGGGAGGGAGAGCAAGAGAGAGGCTTATAATACTGCTGTATTGCTTACAAAGCTTTCCTCTTCTGCAGGTTGGAATCAGGAACTTGAACCAGGCTTCTTGTTTATGGTAACATGAATTTTCTAAGCTTATCAAAACCTTTTCCTTTAAAGTTGATTTATTGAATTTGATAGGACAGAGAGAAATTAAAGAGTGAAAGGGAGGTAAAGTGAGGGAGAGAGAGAGAAAGCGAGACAACTGCAGCGCTACTTCACTGCTCATGAAGCAGGTAAGAGCTGGGAACTTGAACCCAGGTCTTTACACATATCAACCTGTGAGCTCAGCCACAATCCAGACACACCAAAATCCTTTTCTCATTAAATATCAGTAGAGTTATAGATTAGCTTTTGCTGAAATTACAAATATCTACACACCTTTCATTTCATTTTTTTAATAAGATAGTTCATTGCAAGAGTAAACTAGAACCTATCCTAGGTATATTACGGTGATTTTTTAAAGAATTTTATATATTTAATATAATTTTGTCCTATATGTAAATTGCTGAAATAATCAGTACAAAAGAAATGCAAAACAGATTTTGTTACTTTTTTTAGCAAAGAAAATTAGAGAGCTGAATAATGACATATTTGATATATGTCTTAACATTTTTGTAGCAATGAAAGGAATAACAAACACAGCTTTCATACAATAAAATTTTAATTGAAATATAGTATATCTATAGAAAGAGGTACAAATAACAAGCTATCACTCAATGAAGTTTCAAAGGTAAATCCAGGTCATTAAGTACAATAACAATGACCAGAGTTTCCCTTCTAGCCCCTCTCAGTTAACACCCTCATTTTCAACTTTGCTTAGTTATCCAGTGATTTCATATGGTTTGCACTTAATATATTATGAAATAACTACACTGAAAAGCAGATTTGGAAGTAGTCATGCTAGTCTATGGTATCTATCTGTTAAAGTATAGGACGTGATTGCCTGAGGCTTCAGAGGCAGTAGGTTCAATCCCAGATACCACTTTATACCAGAGCTGAGCAGAGTATTAGCTTCTCTCTCATTCTCTCTCACTTTCATAATAACTACATAAATGACCCTTTTAAAAACTTTCTGTGATATAGGCAAAGTCTTTTCTGACTTACTATGTTTAAGGGGTTTTTGTTTGTTTTTTCTCTTCAACATTAGTATCACTTCATTGAGAAAATGCTGATTTATAGGATGTTGTCATGAGGGTACATTTCTAAATTTCTTCTTTTTAAATTTGTCTCTTTGTTCTTTGTTGACTTTTGAGGAAGGATGAAGGAGAGAGAACCAGAGCATCACTCTGGCACATGCAATGTAGGGAACCAAATTCAGGACTTCATGTTTGAGAGTATAACACTCAATATGCCACCTCCCAGGTCATTCTTTCTAAGCTTCTTATACTGGACTGGCTCCTGCCTTCCTGACTGTTCCTCTTAGGACCCTCTCATTCACTTTGTTCTAGTCATACTGGCTTATCTCTGATTCTACATGCCAAGCACCCTTTCCTCCTCAGTTTTATTCCCACATTGATAGTGCTTTTCTCTTGACATGAAAATTTCTCTTCTAAATCTTTGCTTGACACTAACTTACAGTTAGTGTTCAGCACAAATATCACTTTCCCATTAAGGTCTCCCCTGACTTGTTTCTGATAGACTTGATTTGTTTTCTAAATAGCACTTATATTTTCATGTTTATTTGTACCCTTGTTTATTGTTTCTTCTAAAAGAATATTTTCCCCCTATGAACAAGAAACTTTTTCAACTATATTTGTAAACACCAGATTCTAGAACACACCTGGATCACAGTGGACATTTAAATATTGGTGAAATGCTAAAGAAAATAAATGTATATGCTACTTATACAGTGCAGGTACTACTAAGGAAATAGAGACTAGCCATAGAGAATAGGAAGGAGACACTTATAAGGTCTAATTACTAAAGAGCTCTTTGAGAAAGTAATATTTAGACCAAAGCAACTGCTATTAGGAATAGGGTGGGCACAAGCCCTAATGGTTTCTTTTTATATTCTAGGGGCTAAGAAGAAGCTATGTGGTTGGAGTTTAGTAAACAGGGAGGGAGAATAGTATAGAAGTCTGAGGAAGCAAGTTTATAAATCATGACCTATGTTCTAAATCTTGTCTGCATATATTTTGTAGATAAAATTTAATTGAAGTACACACAGGTGAGGGCTGGGTGGTGGCAAATCTGGTAGAGTATACATGTTACAATGTTCAAGCCCCCAGCCCCTAGTTGCAGAAAGGGAAGTTTACAAGTAGTAAAACAGTTCTGTAGGTGTTTCTCTTTCTCTCTTCATTTACTCTTTCTCTGTTGATTTCCCTTGGTTTATTTCAAGTAAACAAATAAGAATATTTTTTAAATAGAATGAAGTATAGACATACTCACTTGTTTATGAATTGCCCATGGTTGTTTTTTTCACTATAACAGTTTGTTGTGTTTCAATATAATAGTGACATATATATTTTTTTCAACATAACAGTGTAGTTGAAATAGAGATTATGACATCACCTACGATGCCGAAAATGTATATTTTCTGTGTATTGCAAAAAAAAAAAAAAGTTTACTAGTTCCTAAAGCATTGTACTAAAATGTTGAGATCCCAAGTTTGAAGCCCTTCATCTTATATGCCAGAATGATGTCTGACTCTCCTCTCCCTCTCCCTTTCTCTCTCACTAGTGAATAAATAAGATCTTAAAGAAGGAAAGAAAGAAGAGGCACAATATAGTGGTGCTTCCAACTGTGTGCACACATTACCATGCACAAGGAACTAGGTTCAAGCCCCCTCTCCCCATCTACAAGGAGGTAGCTTCATGAACAGAGTTGCAGGTTTGCAGATGTCTCTCTCTCTCCCTCTCTATCTCCCCCCCCCTCTCAGTTTCTCTCTATACTATCAGATAAAAAAGAAAAAGAAAAACGAAAATAAAATGGCCACTAGAAGCAGTGAGTTTGTTGTGCAGGCACTGAACCCCAATGATAACTCTGGTGGAAATTTAAAAATAATTTAAAATGAAGGAAGGAAGGAGAAAGGAAGGAAGGAAGGAAAGAAGGAAGAAAGAATATGGGACAAATGATGCTAAATGAATTTCTGGGTCAGGTTTCATGAAACTGACAACTTATACTGTATATCTCTTGATATTTAACCACCATGTTGTGAAGATTATGCATCAAAGAAAAATCTACAGGGTGAGGTCCACATGGCAACCAAAAGCTAGAACAATCTTTCATATTTCTCTTGAAATATCTCGTAGGAGCTGGGTAGTGGCACACATGACTGAGTGCATACATTAAAGTGTGCAAGGACATAGTCCCCACTTTCATGAGTGGTGAAGCAGTGCTGCAGGCTTCTGTTTCTTTCTCCCTTTCTCACAAGTATCTCCCTCTTTCCTCTCTATTTTTTTTCATCTCCCTAAAAAAAGGAAAGTATATTTTCTAGCCCCTCCCCAGTAGGGACAGCTATTTTAAATTATCTGAAACAAAAAAGAAGCTGCACTCACTAAAATTACAGATTTGTAAGCAAAACAAATGATGATTTGTTTGCATCATACATTTTTTTAATCCCAGCTCCTGGGCTGACTTCATTCAGGTAGAGAGGCATATGGCCAAACAAAAAGAGAGAGGGAGGGGAAGAGAGGGGGGGAGAGAGCAGAGAAGAGAACCAGAGCTCCCCCCCAGATCCCTGGCATACCCAAGTGGTGCCAGGGATCAAATTTGAGTTGCATTTATGGCAAGACACAAACTCTACCTGGAGATTGATCTCTCTGGTCACTAAATAATTATTTTTAACTACGATGGTTCATCATATTTTATTATGCATCATTAATAAATACCAGAACAAATGGAAAAACATTAACATTATTTGTTATATATATTTTTTCTAATTTCTCTTTATGTAAGTAATACAAAACCTCTTCCTTAAAGTTTATTTGACTTATTTTTCCATTCAAAATATCCTCTAACTGGGCCAGTGAAACACTTCACTTGGATAAAGCTCCGCTTTGCCATGTGCACAAGCCAGGTTCTAGCCCGGACTCTACCACACTGAGGAAAGCCCTGGTACTGCAGTCTCTTTCTCTTTCTATCTGACTATCTACCACTCTATATTTAGCTTTTAAAAAATTATTTTCTAATTGATCATTCAACTATATTCATTCAGCAAATAGTTGAATATCTACTGTGTGTATGACTCTATCATAAATATTCATTGCTTAGTAGTTTGATATTGGACAGAACATTCAGTTTTGAAAGTGAAGGCTTATAATTTTAGCACTTGCCAGTAGAGAGAAATGTGAATCTAAATACATAATTATTTATGAGAAATAATTTTTCTGTTTCTGAATTTTAACTGTGAAATTTATTAACCTCCTTTCTTTTGTCATTTTCTGAAATTTCAAAGAATAGTTCATTGATAATTATAGAATCGTTATATTAATAGGTAAAATTGGCACTTTGCAAGTATCAAAATTACTACCCTATTTAAGAATTACCCATTTTCCTTTAAATACATACACCTAGAGCCAGTTTTATCTTAATATATAAAAATCCAACCATTACAAACAGAATTGGATGTTAAAATTAGAAAGACAAACACTTGAACATGAGGAAAATGAAGCAAAAAGTCTGAATATTGAGTGTCCCACCTATTGTCTGGCATACTATTCTGAAAATTGATATTGAAAAAAATCTCTAGTATTAGAAACATGCTTAATTTATGAATAAGCTATACTGTCTGTCTGCATGTAAGGAATAAAAATTACTGGAACTTTTAAAAATCCTTTTACTTTATAGACCACAATAATGGGGCAAGTTACCAAAAAAATTGTTTTATGCCAACTTTATGGTTCAAACTCTGAGTAAGATGAAGATAATTTATGGTGAAGAAAATGATCCTGCATCTGGAAACTCTAGTTGAACTTGCCACATGACTGAGCTAGTTTTTATATAGAAGCTAGAAATCTGGCGCCACAGCAAGTGAAGAAAACGAGTTTAATCACTTAATAAGCTTGCTGCTTTGGATTCTGATAGCTGGAACTGAATGAAACATCATAAAGAAAGAAAAACAGGTAAAGATGTTGACTGACTCTGGATCGCTGATAGCTGGGCATGCCAAACAAGTCAAAACAAGCACTTTTCTTGGGACATGGAGCAAAGTGAGATCCAGGCTATGGAAATTTGAATTCAAGAAGGAAATTTTGTTACTACATGTGTGTACTAGAGAAAGTTGAAAGTGGAGGAATATGGCACTGGGCTGTCAGGAAACAATTCCTAATATGTGGAAGCAACACTGTGGAATGAATGCTTGGACCCAGCAGAATTTAATCACTAAGTTGTATATACTGTCTAATGGTGATCCTGAGCTAAACTACAGAACCACTTTGAAGAATGCAGGCTCAAGAAAAAATCCTGAATAAAGCTTTTCAATGCTAATAATCTTGGTGACTATTTTACATATCTATCTGATACAGCACAACTGTGACTACTGATTAAAAACTGCCATTAACGAGAAAGTTGAACAAGTTCATAAAAAGAGATATTCTAGAGAAATTCTTTATGAGCGCTGACTCTTCCAGTCGCACTCTACATCTGCATCTAGGTTGAATGATGGTTTCATCATGCTCAACTTATTATGCATATATATTATGTTCATTATTTTATGTATATTAAATAGTACATAACACTGAACTAGGTTTTAATTCTAGCTTAATTACTAACTGTTCTATTTTGAGTAAATTACTTAAATATTTGGTATCTCTACATTCACAAATTGTATAAATGTATAAAATGACCTCACTTTTTAAAATATTTATTTATTTATTCCCTTTTGTTGCGCTTGTTGTAGTTATTATTGTTATTGATGTTGTCCTTGTTGGATAGGACAGAGAGAAATGGAGAGAGGAGGGGAAGACAGAGAGCGGGAGAGAAAGACAGACACCTGCAGACCTGCTTCACCACCTGTGAAACCACTCCCCTACAGGTGGGGAGCTGGCGCTCAAACTGGGATCCTGACACTGGTTCTTGCGCTTTGCGCCACGTGCGCTTAACCAGCTGCATTACCTCCCGACTCCCAACCTCACTTTTTTTTTAAGTTATATAAAACTGCATGTGAGAAATACCTGTCACATAGTTGTAAATTATTTACAAGGCTGAAAATGAGGGTTCAGACTAGAAAACAGCATCATAACCCAGTCTGTAATGGAATAATAATGGCACTGGACACATAGAAGATTTTGAGCATAATTTGGAAAATTGGGTAAAAAAAAAGATTTGGACTGAGAACCAAAACTATTCCCTTACTCATATTATTAAGGGAATTTTATTAAATTCTTAGCACTAATACAGGAAATTCCACTGACTCGACATTGTAGCTTGTTGAATAAAATTGTGATTTTTGTTAACATTATAGACTATGGATACAATTCTTTCATACTATAGTTTCTGTTATTCTTGACATTTCTAAGAGACTATCTTTTTAAAAATTTATTTTTCTATAAACTCAGGGGTGTTAGAGATTAGTTCCTTGTGATTGCGAAGACTCAACAATGTCTTACAAACTCTTAAATAATTTCTTTTCCTTTTGTCATCCTCCTCCTCCTCCACTCCCCTTGGAGCTTCACTGACCAAGGCTGACTCCTTTAGATAAAGAGAGAAAGAGAGAAACAGAGAAACACCACAACTCTCAAGTTTCCTTCAATGTGTTGAGAATTAGGCTTGAGTCTGTGTCAGATGTCATGCAAAGAGGAGACATTATCCAAGTGAGTTACTTTACCAATCACTTACATAATTTCTTACATAAATATGGTACAGCATCAAACTAGAAATCTGTCATCATCGCAACAAATAGACCATATGCAAATGTCAACTGTTTTACACGAACTCATTAGAGTATGAGTGAATGTGTAATTCCACACAATTTCAGCATATGTGCAGATTTACTGTAATTGTCACCACAATAATGTATATGCAAACCTATTCCATTACTGAAAAGATCCTTCTTGCTACTCCTTTATAACTATAACTGACCCTCTCTTATATTTCCTTATAAGCTCATCATCCTTACCCTGATCTTTGTCAATCATTATTTTTCCTTTATACTTGGTATATGAAGAAAGTTATATAAATAGAAAATACAGCATATCACTTTATGAAGTTATTTTTTTCCTAATAGATAAGCCCAAGTAGTTTCATATATCATAGCTTATTTATTTTTGCTGCTGAGTAGTGTTCCACTATATGTACAATAGACATTACAAAAAGATGTCCAAATTTCTGTCACAGGAACAGCCCAGCCTGAAATGTGCTAGGAGAACTTTAGGTTCAGTTCAAGAAAGACCCATCACCTTTTTGGTCAATACCAGGCCACTCCATTATTTGGGACTCTAGTCAGGGAATCCTTGGATTCTCACACAGATCTGATGGACCCAGGTCTCTAAGAGATCCCTCTCCCTACCATCACCGGCCATTTCCACTAGGAATGTCATCAGCCCTCTGGTGGGCCTCTCCAAGATCTTGCCCTCATTATAAACTAGCAATGGTAGGGACTTTCCCATTCTCCAAAGGGAGACTGGGTTTTCCTACCCTGACACTTGAGGAACACTAGTCCTGAAATGAGTACAGCCTGCAGTGTTCCCAGCTGTGCCCATGGACTGCAAGCTCAGATCAACACAGAGTCAGGGGTTATTTAGCACAGTCTCTTGTGCTAAATATGAATATATATGGGCCATAGGCCATATCGATGGGGTAAATAGTTAATTATATTTACATACTCTTCAAATCTTCCACTCTCTGTTGTAATTCAGCTTTCTAATCTTATTTTAAACTCTAATACCATCTCCCCAGACAATATTTTTAGTTTACCTGTATGTTAGCTATCAAGTTCAGGCAAAAATAACTAAAGGCACAGGCCCCTAGGAACATAACTAGTATAGACACCCAGCTTCTTTCCATCCTAAGATCCCTAATTTCATCTGCTCTATTCCTACCTTTTGGTTCCTGTTTATTAGACAATTGGTCCTGCTTTATATCTTACTGCTTTTCAGCCACCAAGTTGCAGATGTGATTCTGACTTTCCTCAGCAGACAACCTTACCAAATATCTCCCAGAACCCCACCTCTCCAAAGCCCTACCTGACTAGAGAAAGACAGAAACAGGCTGGGGGTCTAGATTGACTTGCCAATGCCCATGTCCAGTAAAGAAGAAATTACAGAAGCCAGACCTTCCACCTTCTGCATCCCATAAGGAATTTTGGTCCATACTCCCAAACGGATAAATAATAGGGACATTTCCAATGAAAAGGATGAGACAAATAACTCTGGTGATGGTAACTGTATAGAATTTACTCCAATTATCTTACAATCTTATAAATTAATATTAAATCACTAATAAAATTAAAAATAATAAAGATCCATCAGTCCACATGAAGAAAATAGTCAGATGTGAACTCCAGAGTTATCATCTTTCTGTTCCCCACCCCGCATATCTTCATCTGTTCTTACTTATTTTCATCTTAAAAGACTATGTCTTCTCCTTCTCTCCTTTTGCAGATCAGCCTGTTCTCTTGATTCAATCCGCATCTTATCCAAGATCACCATAGGCTCTTTTCTCTTATATCTCCTATATCTTTTTAGCTCTGTGAACAACCTAGAAACACAATGATGTCATCTCCAGTTGTGTTAATCTTCCTCTAGCCACTATTAGATAAATATTCCTTGCCTCTGATTTGTCATCTATATTCTTAACAGTAGAAGCTATAGCCCCTTCTTCTACTCAATCCATTTATGTAGAGAGGTTCTCTTTCAGAAACTCATCAAAACTATTTCTAAAAATAGCTATTTGGGCACATCATTTTACCAGACTTCTCTCAGTTTCCAACAAGCTACTACTCTCCCTTTATGGTTCTTAATGTGCAAATCAGATTGTCTTCACCATTACCACTGTTTTGAATGTCATTTCAGCCTATACCGCACATTATAGTGATCATGGCATGTTGATAAATTGTTTATGACTAAGTCCTATCTGATTCAATTGATGGGCTTGGGCAGGAGAACCAAGAACAGCTATACTTCTTAGAAAACACCTGATTCTAATATAAAATCAGGTTTTCCTAAAATTATCTCTTGTCTCCTTTTCCCATTATCCCTCCCCCCTAATAACTATAGAAACTTCTTTAATATTTTATTTATTTTTGATGAAGAGACACTGATCAGAGCATTGCTTTCCTTTGTTATATGCAGTGCTGGGGACTGAACTCAGGACCCCCATGTATGCAAGTCTTGTACTCTATTTGTTGAGCACACTCAGTTCATAAAGACAATTTAGAACAAATAAAAACTTTTATTTGTCCAAATTTATAACCTCTAGATTACTAGTTTACAGAGATCTAAACCCTCATCTTCAGACCTCTATTTCCACCAGTCTATTGGTCTATTTACCAATGTACAGTATGCATAGGATTAAAAATAAATTGTGAGGAAGGCTTTAACCTCCCCATAAATTTCAATACTGCCCAATAGTGTTTTTGTTACCTCCACCCAAAAGCTATGTAAATGCTATTTCAAATTCTCCATTCATCTTCCATGCACACTGAGAGCCTTTTTGTATAGAAGTTCTGTGGTAGTGCCAACTGAAAAGGTTTTTCAACCCACTCTCTCCCCTTCTAATCTATGTTCCTCCATAATCATAGAACTTCAGAAACAGTTCCATAAGCAAAATTCTTGAGGCCAGAAGAGGACAAAACTTTGTTAGTATAAGCTGATCAACTCAAGAAAGAATGATAGCACGGTAACCGGGTAGGTTTTTTTTCCTATCCTTATACATCTCTAATAATAGTTGCCTCCACAGTTTAAATGACAGGCAGAAATAGGGCAAATGTCAAGCTACCAATGATAGTGACAATTCAGTGGGTCCTCCATTCACTAAGTACTTAAAATTCTTTTGCATAATTATGCACATTTCTCTTTAAAAATATGTACATATTAGTTTTAGCACAACTAATGATAGCTTTTCTGACACAGGATGTCTTTAGTTTTTCTCAATAAATTGCTATTTTTTTATTTTTTTATTATGGGTTTTGGAATGAAGATTGATTTTTGAACCATTTTGGGGGGATAATAGCTGACTTTTGTGCTACAGTGCCATTGCACAGTTCAAATTTCAATAATTAAATATAAACACATTCCCTCAAAGAACAGAGTCACTTAAAATATGGCAGTGCTTCATTAATAAATCGATTTACAGAATCTCTCCTTGTGGAAACGACAGCCTCTTGAAGCTGTCATGACACTGTCATTCTTGCTAAAGCAGGTAAGAATTACTTCTTGAGCTGCAAACATAGTCACAAATAGCAATGGTTTCCTTGGAGACTCAGCAGCAAAGCTTAAAGTGCTGCACCTATAAGATTGGGTTTTCCAAATTAAAAGGAAGTTTCTCTCCTGAGATTAATCAGTCTTCCCCAACTTAAGAACTTTTGTTCAAGTCCTCAGCAGGATCTATAAATGATTGCTAATGAGGGGTGAGTTGGTGTGCAGAGAATCAGACAGATGATGTGCAAGCCTGTGGGTTAGGTCAGGGCCAGAGCCTGCAGCCTCAAGCAATCTGGTTTGCATTGCTAAGGAGGCTGAGAGCAGACAGACCAGCTCTCCTTAGTAACGAATCACTCCATACGAAAAGAATCCCATCTCTGTTTCTGAACTGATCATCACCAAGTCTCAAAGCAGAAGGATACCCTGGATAAAGGAGACAAAGAAAATGAAAACTATATTTTGTAAAAAGGGGTATTCATTCATTCTTTTTTTCATGTTATTTTATTTAGAAGTGTTAAACAAGTTGATAATCTAAAAACTTGGGTACTCTTTTTTTCTTGGGATGCTGTGGATGGAACTGCACTTATTTTTCTTTTTCTTCTACTCTTTTCTTTTAAACATTCTTCCATGGGAAGATATAAATTAAATGTATAAGGAAAATATTTAAAAGACTTTGGTGCAAAAATGCTTAATAATCTCCCTTCTCTTTGTTCCCTCATCTACTTCTTGTCTGGAGGAAGGAGTCAGAACCCCAGGATTGGAAACAGATAGAGATTTGAGACTCAGTGCTGATTCTTAGGGGTCAAGAATATGATTCATTAGCATAAAGAAAATGCACGTACAATATGAAAAGATGGAGCCACTTCAAAAATCTGTAAGTCCTTTAGAAAAATGTGTTTGTCTGACAGCCATGTTACTGGATTACTAGCCTAAATTTTTCACTAAATGTACTTTTTAACATTATGTTCTTATAGCTACAAGTGCTAGGTAACAAAACATGGGAAATACAAACTTTTAATGTTCTGCACTTATAAAAGCTACATTTTAAATAATAGTTTAGCTGCTGGGATAATTACTAGACACAAATCTTATGACTTTATCTTTATTCACAGGTCATGAAAACTTATTTTGCCTAGCAGTGAGGCATATTATGTGCATGATTTTTTTTTAGATTACTTTTAATTCTTCCTTCTTTTCTTCCTCCCTCCCTCCTTCCCTTCCCTTCTCTCTCTTTATTTATTTATTTATTTATTTGTTTGTTTATTTATTTTGTCTCCAGGGTTATTCCTGGGGCTTGGTGCCTGCACTTTGAATCCACTGCCACTGGAGGCCTTTTTTTCCTTTTTGTTGCCCTTGTTGTTTATTGTTATTGTTGTTATTGTTGTCATTGTTGCTGGATAGGACAGAGAGAAACAGAGGGAAGAGAGGAAGACAGAGAGGCGGATGGAAAGACAGAGACCTGAAGACATGCTTCACCACCTGTGAAGCGACCCCCTGCAGTTGGGGAGCCAGGGACTGGAACCAGGATCCTTATGCCAGTCCTTGCAGGTCCTTCCACATTGTGCCATGTGCGCTTAACCCGTGGCACTACCACCTGGCCCCCTCCCTCTTTCTTATTGTTACCAGGGTTGTTATTGGGTCTCAGTGCAGCTCCTAGCATCCATTATTTTTTTCTTATTCAGTAGAACAGAGAAAAATTAAGAGGAGAGATGGAGAGAGAAAGGGAAAAAGACACCTGCAGACATGATTCACCCCTTATGAAGCATTCCTGCTGCAGGTGAGAAGCAGGGACTCTAACCCGGGTCCTTGAGTTTAGTACCCTGTGTACTTAATTGTGTGCAAAACTGCCTATCTCCCTGATTTTCCCTAATTTCTTCACAAGGGTTAAAGACCTATCAGCACTAAATGGTGCACTAAGATCAGATGGAAAAGAAGGAATAAGGGTTTGGAGATAACAACTGTTGAACCTTTTTTATTTTGAAATCTTGAGACATAGCGTGTATGGGGCTTTAAGTAAGAGGTGGAAGAAAATACGTATTTTGAAAAATGAATAAGATGACAGTAAAGTTTTGAATTTTAAAAAGTATAGGGAAAACTTTTACACAAAGTAATTTTGATAAAAATATTAAATATTACTTTTTGTCTACCAGTGTTCTACATCCACCTATTTTTCTTACTTCTTGCCTTTCTTTTTTTATTTTATAATTTTATAAAATCTTTATTTATTGAATAGATACAGCCAGAAATCAAGAGGGAAGGGGGTTATAGAGAGGGAGAGAGACAGAGAGACACTTGCAGCACTGCTTCACCACTCACAAAGCTTTCCCCCAGCAGGTGGGGACTGGGGACTTGAACCTGGGTCCTAGTGAGTTGTAACATGTGCACTCAACCAGGTGCACCACCATCTGGCCCCACTTCTTGCCTTTCTTGACTTGTCTATAATATATAACTTTTTTTTAGAGACAAGAAGACATACAGATAGAAAGAACTCAAGAGAGGGCAAGCATCTACTAGCCATATTCTCTGCTAGTGTAGTCTTTCTCTTATTCCTGAAATAAAAGCTCTTGACTATATTTCATATTCTTCTAGGTCTGCCCCTTGGAGAAATCATATGGCCTGATAATCACCAACTTTATATAGCTTGCTTGCAAATATATTAGCTGAATATCTCTGAAAACCCCGACTTAATTTTTGTCATCAGTGGCCAGCAATTTCTAGATCTATCTGATCTTTTTAATTTTAGTAAATCTAACATCAAAGATTATTTTTTCCTTCTTTATCAGCTTTTTTCCCTGTTTTCCCTGTTCCTTATAGGGATTCATTCATTAATTATTCAACTCATTTTTTTCTGAAACTGGAACCTCACACATAAATGATTTCTTCACTAAAGGGTTGATTTTTTTTCTTCAGTCTTTTATTTCAGATAGAGAGATGGGAGGAAAGCAGATAGAATAGGAGAAAGAGACACCACAGTAGTGGAACTTCTGATATCTGATCTCTCTGATATCATGTCTGATATCACGTCTCTGATATCTGATTACTGTAAAAAGTGGCAACTAATCCCTAGCACTGGAAAAACGGTATCATCTGTTTTCCATCTACACCATGCCTGGGCCTCACGTGAGCTTAATGTGCAGTTTGACGATACAAGAATCCGGCATGAAGCCCAGCCAGTCTATCTTGGCGTTACTCTCGATCGCACTCTGTCATTTCACAAACATCTCATAAAAACTGCAGCAAAGGTGGGCGCAAGGAATAACATCATTGCAAGACCGGCCAGCTCTTCATGGGGCACGAGCGCTTCCACACTACGATCATCATCTCTGGCATTATGCTATTCCACTGCAGAATACTGTGCCCAGTATAGTTCCGTAGCCCCCATGTCCACTTGGTCGATTCCAAATTATATTCCTCCATGAGGATAATTTCTGGAACCATCCATTCCACCCCGGTTCCATGGCTGCCAGTTCTTAGCAACATCGCCTCGCCAGATATTCGTTGGGATGCGGCATCATCTAAGTTCATTTCCCACGTCTACGCTCGACCGGGCCTGCCAATATACACGGATATCTTCGCCCACCTTGTCCAACGCTTGTCGTCTCGTCATCCAATCTGGTCCCCTACGCCTACACTGAACTTCTCTGTTCCAGACTCTTGGAAACAGAGTTGGCAGTCAGCTGAGGTAAAGAACAGACACCTCATCACAGACCCCTGCAAGCGTCAACCCGGCTTTGACCTAGCACGTTATGATTGGGCCCTCCTCAGTCGCTATCGAACAGGCCATGGCCGGTGCGCCACTATGTTCCATCGCTGGGGAGCCAGAGACGACCCGAACCGCCCCTGCAGCTACAGACAGACTATGACCCACATAGTCAACGACTGCCACCTCTCCAGATTCAAAGTAGGTCTCGAAACTTTACATCAGGCTCAACCTGATGCTGTTGACTGGCTACGGAAGAAGGGCAAACGCTAGAAGAAGAAGAAGCGGAACTTCCCCTGGTGTTGTGGCACTCCCTTGTGATGCAGACATTGGAACATGGGATATGAGAATGACAACATATGCGCCCTAGCCAGTAAGCTATCTTCAGACTAATATACTTTTGAATGTCTATGATATGCTAGGATTTGAGTTGACCAGAAGGGATACAAGGAAAACAATACAATTTTAATTTTTATTCTTAGAGTAAACAAAGGTGGATTGAGGCAAATAAGTTGTACTCACACTAAGCAGTCACTGAGCTAAGGAAAGATCAAGCAAACCTGTCAATGCCCATGTTCAGCGGGGAAGTGATTACAGAAGCTGGACCTTCCATCTTCTGCATCCCACAATGACCTTGGGTCCATTCTCCCAGAGGGTTAAAGAATAGGAAAGCTATCAAGGGAGGGGGTGGGATACAGAGTTCTGGTGGTGGGAACTGTGTGGAGTTGTACCCCCTCTTATCCTATGGTTTTGTCAGTGTTTTCTTTTTATAAATAAATGATAATAAAAAAAGATTATTCCTTCTCCTGGAACATTATCAGACATAAACTTTTAGTGAGTTTAGCCTCTGTGTAGATTCCCCCCTATATTCTATGAACAAGTACCTTCTAGATATTATTTTCCATTTGTATAATCAGAACCACTGTGGCATATTAATATGATCACAAATCATTAAGACAGGCCTCTCATGGAGAGATGCACTACTTCCCCTCTCTGAGTTTTGACAGATTTCAACAGAAGTATCCTTCTGGAGCTTCCTGAGCAAGATCAGAAAAAGTCTGCAGCCCTCTCAGAGTTTAAATAGCGTAGGAGCCAGAACAGAGCCCTGGGGGAGGCCACTTGAGACAAGTCTCCATCTGCTAGACTTGTCACCCAGATACACCCGGAATCTTCTGTTTTGGTGAAGAAACGATATAGTATTGGCCACCCATGGAGGCAGGCATCTTGAGATCTTGACTAGGAGACCATGGTGCCAGACCGTGTCATAGGCTGCTGTGAGATCAACAAAGACAGCACCCTGTCTTTAAATTCTTCTGGAATCCATTTTCAATGTAAGTTGAGAGGGCCAGGGCTTGTTCGCAGGTAGATCTTCCTGGGCGGAAACCAGTTTGGGCGGGTGATAGGAATTTCTCTGTAAGAGGAGAAATACATGACAGAAGCAGCCTCTCAAGGAGTTTGTAACACACGGAGAGGGGAGAAATTGGTCTATAGCTGGCGGCCAGTGTTGGGTCTTTCTTTGGTTTCAAAACTGCTATTATCTTCGCAAAATTTTGGGCATAGATTCAGATTCCAAGATGTGGGACAGGAATGAAGTGAGCCACTTCTTTGCCGCGGGGCCCAAGTTAAGAATGAGTTCTGGGGTGATGTTATCATAGCCAGCAGCCGTTCCCGGTTTAACCCTCTTCAAAGCATCTTCCAGTTCAGACAGAGTAAAGGGAGAGAGTTTTGGAGATGGACAAGATAAACGGAAGTGGGATGACCACTCATGGGAAATTTCTCTTTTCCAGACTGGGTCTATCTTAGCATGTCCAACTTGAGTTAGGTGACTGGCCACTGAGTTTGGAGATATGGGAGGATGGGAGACGGGAAGGGGTTGGCTACCGGCACCCAGACTATGAAGAAGCTTCCAGGCCTTCCTACTTGAGTGGGTGAAGTTCAGACTTTCCGTGAGTTGTTGCCAGCGGGCTTGGCATGCTGCATCCAGGGAGGCAATGAGATGGTCAGCCACATCTGGGTCGCCCGACTCATCATACTGCCAAGATAAGGCGTATAGTTAGCACGTCTCCCATGAGGAATGGCTTGGGAAGCTGCTTTGAAGATAGCTTGGTGGAAGCGTCTGTAGGAATCTTCAGAGGGGATAGAGTTAATTGGAATTGCAGGAATAGATTTGTTGGTAAGATCACTGAACAGATGCCAGTTTGCTTTCCAAAAGTCCCGTCTTAGTTTCTCTGAGCACAGAATCAGTGGGAGCTGGAGACCAATGTGGATGATAGCTGGGCGGTGATGACTGTGCGGGAAGATCTTGAGAACTTGTCTCGTAGCGGGAAAGGCTTGGCCGTTGACTGTGCTAATCCAGCACAGGTCGGGTGACGAGTCTTTATTCCATCTAGCACTGTGAAAAGAGCCTGGCTGTTTGGGATAGTATAATAGGGAGAGGTCATTCGCTGAAGCCCAGTTGGCTAAGATAGAGCCGTCAGCACGAGTGGAGGAATATCCCCAGTCTTGGTGATGACTATTAAAGTCTCCAACGTAAACGGCTGGGTGATTCGGGCTAGGCAGGACCTCATTATCCCATGAGGCACTGGGAGGCTTATATACGTTGACGAGCTGAATAGTTCCAATAGTAATGGAGTCATAGAAGGTTGAAGAGGCTGTATGGTAAATGTCCGCAAGGCACGATTTGGTGTAGATGGCTCGGCCATGTTTAGGATGGAGATTATAGCATATTAAATTGAATCCACTGATGGTGAATCGAGCAGCTTCATCGAGTGCTATATGTGTTTCTTGTAGGCAGATAACATCTGCCAGATGCTGAATCGCCAATTGACCAATAAGAACGCGTTTGGCAAAAGACAGCCCCTCAACATTAAGTTGGAGGACTCGAAGAGCAGGACCAACAGCTTGAAATCTGTCAGGAGCTGCTTGTTGCTGGCTTTGAAAGTGACTGGGATCCATGTGGATTCAGTCGGCTAGGAAGGATCATCAGTTTCCCCAGTGAATGGGTACTCACGGGATGCACCACGGGAAGATCGATCCAATGCATCCCTGTTCTGGCTCCTACGCTATTTAATATTTACATCAATGACCTCCCAGAAACTTCTTCAAGGAAGTTCATCTACGCCGATGACATCTGCTGTGCAACTCAGGCATCCAAGTTCGACATCCTCAAGGAAACACTCACGAAAGACATGTCTCTGATATCTGATTACTGTAAAAAATGGTGACTAATCCCTAGCACTGCAAAAACGGTATCATCTGTTTTCCATCTACACCATGCCTCGGCCTCACGTGAGCTTAATGTGCAGCTTGGCGATACGAGAATCTGGCATGAAGCCCAGCCAGTCTACCTTGGCTATACTCTCGATCGCACTCTGTCATTTCACGAACATCTCATAAAAACTGCAGCAAAGGTGGGTACAAGGAATAACATCATTGCAAGACTGGCCAGCTCCTCATGGGGTGCGAGTGCTTCCACACTACGATCATCATCTCTGGCATTATGCTATTCCACTGCAGAATACTGTGCCCCAGTATGGTTCCGTAGCCCCCATGTCCACTTGGTCGATTCCAAATTATATTCCTCCATGAGGATAATTTCTGGAACCATCCATTCCACCCCGGTTCCATGGCTGCCAGTTCTTAGCAACATCACCCCACCAGATATTTGTCAGGATGCGGCATCATCTAAGTTCATTTCCCATGTCTACGCTCGACCGGACCTGCCAATATACGCGGATATCTTCGCTCACCCTGTCCAACGCTTGTCGTCTCGTCACCCAATCTGGTCCCCTACGCCTACAATAAACTTCTCTGTTCCAGACTCTTGGAAACAGAGTTGGCAGTCAGCTGAGGTAAAGAACAAACACCTCATCACAGACCCCAGCAAGCGTCAACCCGGCTTTGACCTAGCACGTTATGATTGGGCCCTCCTCAATCGCTATCGAACAGGCCATGGCCAGTGCACCACTATGTTCCATCTCTAGGGAGCCAGAGACGACCTGAACCGCCCCTGCAGCTACAGACAGACTATGACCCACATAGTCAACGACTGCCACCTCTCCAGATTCAAAGTAGGTCTCGAAACTTTACATCAGGCTCAACCTGATGCTGTTGACTGGCTACGGAAGAAGGGCAAACGCTAGAAGAAGAAGAAGAGTTTAAATGGCACTTTGTGAGCAGCCCAAGACAAATGAAGGTGCCATGTAAATGTATTCCAAATCAGATGGGAAGCTGAGCTTCCAGATGACAGTCACATCAATTGGTAGCCAGGTAAGTGAACCATCCTGAATATCCAGCTCAGTAAAGCCTTCAGATTACTGGTCAACATCTGCCTGTAATTCTCTGAGCAATCTTGAGAGAACTGCCCAGCAGGGCTTGGCCTACTTCCAAACTAGCAGAAATAATGATAAATTGCTTTTCCTAAGCTACCAAGTTTTAGAATGGTCTGCTACCCAGGTATAGACAACTGTAACCATCACCAACATAAAATATGTCAGCATTGAGATGTCCTTTCAACTAATCAGTTCTGTCTCTTTTACATTCCATTGTAAAATCATTATTTTTAAATTCCTACTTTTAATTTAAAAAAAACATTAAATTATATATATATATATATATATATATATATATATATATATATATATATGTTTATTTATTAGATAGAGGCAGCCAGAAATCAAGAGGGTAGGGACAGAAAGAGAGGCACTTGCAGCACTGCTTCACCACTTTCAAAGATTTCCCCCTGCAGGTCTGAGGACCAGAGCTGGAACCTGGATCCTTGCACATTGTAACAGGTGTGCCACCACCCAGCCCCTAATACGTACTTTGAACATGATGTTCTGTTATTCACAAATTCCCAACAAGATCCTCAAGCACTCCAAATCTACTACATTTCCAAAGTTCCTCATCCCTTGTCTCCCACCTCTATGCTCTCTTCCACTTATTTTCACAAATGTGAGCATCAGTCTAATTTCCAATCCTAGATCATACTTTTTCCTTATTCTATTCTTTTTTAAATGTGATTTCCAACAGTTTTTTTTCCCTATCTATTTGAGTCCGGTTCTCCTTCAAATTTCAACTCAAATGCTCGGGATAGGCTAATGACCTTGCCTGAGGTGCTTTTCTTTTCTTTTAAATGTATATTTGGATTGGTGATACCTCACAAGAGCACTCCAATGAGAAATATAAACTGTATAAAATATATACTGTTACTTGTTTTTCTTAGCTAATCCTCTTATCTGGCATACTGGTTATCTATGTCCTCTTAGAGAGTCTTTCCCAACAAGAATAAAAACTCTTAAAGACTTCTGGTCCTTTATTATTTACATGGTTCCTCCTCATCTTATCACCCAACAGTGCCATGCCCCAAATATTATTATTAAGAGGGTAGTAGTATTTCTTTTCTTTTTCTTTGTCTTTTTCTTCTTCTTTTCTCTCTCTCTCTCTCCTTCCCTCTCTCTCTCCCTCTTATGAATGAGTTCTGTAGCTCAGCTTTGGTGATTCACCTTAAGTTAAAAATTGATTAATTGCATAAAAAAGGGTTCCACTTAAATCACAGATCATAGCTCCTTGTTTAATGGTCACATGTAGAGCTGAGTTAGAGTTCTTGACTTTATATTAATTAATACTAAATAATACATTAGAATAGATTTCAACTTGGGAATAGAAAAGAGCAGACCTTGAGTATGGAGGCCAGTCTTCCTTGGTGCATACCTTCATAATCTCCTCTATGATGCAATGGTACCTAGATGGCCTCCTCACCAACAGATACCAGAGTGCTCATTCTGTGATAATATCTAACTAATAAGACCATATGTCCCCTTGGAAAAACACGGAAGCAACTCCATAATAAAATCCATAAATATGTGCTCATCTTGATCCCTCACTCAAGAAGAGGGCTTTCCATAGAAAAGCAAAAAATTATATTAATATTTTGCTACAAAATTAAATTAAAATAACTACATTAATTATAAGAATTGTATCTTATAAATTAAGCATGGTATGCATACTACTAGAACTCTAGTTATATAAATGTCAATAATAAAAAAGAAAAAAATATATAAAAGGGACAAAATTTAATACATTGTTAACAGATACAGATTTTCCAACTTTCTTTATTATGTAAAACTCATTTTATGTTCTCTACCATTACCCACATTTTGTTATTTTTAGGCTTTCTCCCTCCATACTTTTGTGATTTTTCACAAATTCACATTATTAAAAATATACTTACATCTTCCATAAATAGATTAAGGGGAGTGAAATATCTGTGGATATGTTCCTACATCTTATTGAGGTAAGTATGGGAAACTGGGAAAACTCTTAAATTTTATTTAATAATTCTATTATGGTTTGATTTTTCTCCTGGGGATTGCCTACAATCCTACATATTATTCACTCATTAAATTTCCTTTCAGTGATATCTAAATGCCTAATTCTCTACCTAGCTACAAGAGAAATGAAATATCCAAATTTATCAAAATTAATCAAAACAGAGGTGTGTGACTCATTCAAAAGACAAAGCATGCCTATTAAAAATGTTCCAAAAGAAGATACACGGATGTAACTGCTGGAGGCCACTCTAACTTGTGTTATGATCATTTAAAAGGGATTTTAAATGACTATTTATGTTAGCATTCAATCAAAGGTAACTTCTGTGACAGCTCCTGAATTACACCGAATATTTATCTGGTGCCTGAAATACAGAGCACCTACTTACCTTCCAACCTGCTGACTGCTGCATTACATTTGACCTTTCATTCAATGCCAAGTCTATAATCTTATTTTGTGACTTTTTTTCAAGACAAACTATTTGTGAAAAAAAATAGGATGCAAGTCTTAGATTATAAGAAACAACAGAAGATAAAACAGCTGGATTCTTAGGCTCTCGTTTTATTTTTCTATTACGATTTACTTATTTATTTACAAGAGAAAAACCGAGGCAGAGCATCATTCCAACGGAGGCAATTCTAGGATTTGAACTCTAGACCCCGTGGGCGTAAATCCTGTACTCAATCTGCTGCTCTACCACCCCTTTACCCAGATTAGAGTCTCTTGATCATGTCACTTGTGAGAACTATGTTAGTTATTACTGGGGGACTGGGTACAGAACTGTGGTGGTGGGTGTGGTGTGGAACTATACCCCTATTATAACCCTGTAAACTAATTTAAGTTAAGTTACTAATTTAAAAAAAAAAATTCCTGGGCCAGGGAGATAATGTCAGGAGCAGCACAGACGTCATATCCCTGGAGACTTGCTTTAAACTAAAGTAATCCCTCATAAATAATAATCACACAACTATCAAACATTTAGGTATGTGAATGACTTTAAATGTCCTTAAATGGTACCACCAAGATAATTTACTTGGCTTCTGTACTTGCTTTGTCAAGGCCATGACCCAAGTTGGAGCCTGGCCCCCACTACACAGAATGAGGCTTCAATGTTCTGTCTCTCTATTTTTGTCTCTGTCTCTTTATCTTTGTCTGGTAAAGTTGGTCTGGAGCAGTGAAGCAGCAGTGACAATAAATAAATAAAATTATATTATACCATTTAATTTACTTTTATAAGTGGATTTAATTTTCTTATTTATTAGCCATATAGAGAGAAATTGAGAGGAATGGGGAGATAGAGAGGGAGACAGTGAGTCCCCTGCAGGTGGGACCAGGGGTTTGAACCCTGATCCTTTTGCACTGTAATGTGTATGCTTAACCAGGTATGCCACCACCTGGCCCCTCTTATACCATTTTATATCTTGATTAGTTGGATTGAAATATCACAGGAGGGAGGGATTCTGCTTTAAATATAGTGATGATAAGTGACCGTTAGGAATAGCAAAACCAACACTATTTGAAAAGATTTTCTGTGCCCATAGGATTGAACTGTTTATGATTATCTTCTGTCAACTTTTTTTTTCCTGTTATCATAGGGCCTTCACTGCTCTGGGATAACTTTTTCAGACAGGAGAAAGAGAGAGAGACACAGAGAGAGAGAGAGAAAGAGAGAGAGAGAGAGAGAGAGAGAGAGGAAGGAAGGAAGGAAGGAAGGAAGGAAGGAAGGAAGGAAGGAAGGAAGGAAGGAAGGAAGGAAGGAAGGACACTCCCTCCTGGGGGGATCCAAGTTTGAACCTGGGCCACACACATAGCAAATCAGGTGCACTATCAACATGAATTATTTGACAAGGCCCTAACATCACTCTTTAAAAAAAAAAAAAAAGTTCACTTATGAAAGAAAGAGCCAGAGCATCAATCTGGCACATATGATACTAGGGATTGAATTTAGGACCTCATGTTTGAAAGTACAAGGCTGTACCCACTATACCATCTCCGAGGCTGCTATGCCACTTTCCCAGTCCTCTGAAGACCATTATTAATGGTTACTTCTAACTCAGAATACTCCTTAGTAGGTAGACATATTTGTTTACTAGTCAATAAGATTTGGTCTTTATATGATGAAATTCTTGTTAGAGATTTATGAAGGCAAAAATACATTAAACTAGTGTAGTGTGTAATATATTTGTATGATGAAGCAATTTCAATTAAATCTAGTTTCTTGAGAAAACTCTCCTGAAGTTACAAGTCACTACTGTTCCCATTTTATGATCCGATCAAAAAAACAAAAGTGAAGTTATCTAAGATTTAAATGGATAATGGTATGTATGTGAGTAGAAGCCTCAGCATCAGTTATGTTTTAGTAGGGCAACTGGAGCGCCCACCTGGTTTATCAAGCTGCCCATAAGTTAGTCTTCACTAATGACCTGTACAGAAGGGTATTTTACCTGTGAATGTATACACATTGATGAAAAATGGGTCAAAATAACTGGTTGTTACGGCACTGTCTTCAGAACATCTGCTTGGTTTAGTCTAAGAATAATAACTATGAAAACATGAATTTCTATTTTGAATATCTTCATGTCGGAAGACCTAAAGCCACATTAATTTAATCTTCTTTCCTAAATGTTAACAGTAGTGTAGAAATGGATGCTCTCATCCCTGTAATCAGTTGCACAGTGCAAGAGGGCAGTGGTCTCTTGTGCCTCATCTGTGAGCTAATCTTTCATTTCATAGCAGATCTTTCCATATCAAACAACACAAATGACTTAATTTGCATGACAGGATTTGTAACGGGGCAAATCTAGTGTCAAAGTCGATTAAAGATTACACCAGAGAACTATCATAATCAGTCCTCTAATGAGCCTAAATAGTACATGTAAAGTCTACCCTTTTTGCCATTCCAGTCATGTATAAAAGGGAATGTGTTTCTTTTCATCGATGAGCCAGTTCTTTGGTTTGCACATTACGCCCTACGTTGAGCTAAAGTCATGTCAGTCTGGTTTCAGAGGGAGAGAAAGGGAAATAATAAAGCAAACATCACTTCACAAATGACATTGCTTGGTATAAGCCAACGTTTGAAGCCCTTAATTCTTCTAATCTGCAAAATAGTCAATGCTAATGGGTTTTTGCCTTTGTGAAAGCTGATGCATAGAAAGAAAAACTTTAATGAGCTGCCTGGGCCGTATGCTTACAGATACCTGTCAAATGTCTGTCATCTTAGCTATCGCTGAGGCATTATAAAGAAAGTAAGAAGGAAGGAACGACAGTATTTGTACAAGCATTTTCATGCTAAAATGGCACAATTTTCTTCCTGTCATAATTTCATTGTATCTGAAAGTCAGAAAAGCTTAACCCTTTCCCTAGCACATCCTGTGTAGTTATATCATACAATCTTAGAATGGTTTAAAAAAACAGCATTGTGATTTTGTAAACAGCATCTTCTGTTAAATTTGGTTCTGAAAATGGAATTACCTACATTAAAAAAAATGTGACAACAAACTATTTAAATCAATTGCTTCACCCCAGGGATATGTGGAGTTTATTAAATGCAGAAATTCCATAATGTACAAGTCTGTCATTTGAATTCATTCTTTCTGAGTTTGTAATTTAATATTTCTTTGAATCTTTGTAAGTTTGATATACATATAGGGGCAACAAGGTCAACAAACTCCCCTAGTTTCACCTTCCCTTTTATTCACAAAACCAGGGAATGTAAATGTACCTTATTATAACATTACCTGCAAATTCTGCTATAAGAAGATTGTGTTAGCCTTCTTTTCTGTGATTTATAAAAACTCAGCCATAAAATGCAATGGGACTTGAAACTTAGCAAGAGAGAAAAACCTCTGTGTTGTTTTTCCTCTACCAAATTAAAAATAAATGTAAATATACAGTACACACTTGCATAAGCACACACACAGAGACATACATACACACACACACAGGAAACCTTTCAAGTTTGGGATCAAATAATCTAGAGTTTTTAAGAAAGAGTAGATTTTTAACTCAGGATACATTTTAATATATCAAAATACACTTTGATGAGGAGACAAATTATAATGCCCTTCCAGTCAACTGAAGCCCAACTACCTGAAATTTGTGTATGGGTAGAAATACTCTAGCAGGTTTCATATATTAATGATGAATGATGAATACTGTAATAACAGTGGTCACTTTTGTTGTTTTCTGGTGACTAGCAGCCCCTAGAAGGTTTGTGCACTCGGAATGGCAATCCCTTCTAAGAAGACACATCCAGGTTCAGCAAAGCAGAACCTTCTTCAATTTGCCTCAGAGTGGGGCTTTGACTCATTTACTATCCCTCCCCTGTTACAACTTGAATGAAAAGAGACCAACTTGAATGAGCTCATTGGGCTGTATTGTTTTCCCCAAACTATTGTGACTAGAGAGAGGAAGTATTAATTATTGATGTTGCAGGTAAAATCTGAGGGCTCTAATAAGTTCTCTAGACCCCTGCTTCCTTTTCTCAGAGTACAATAAGTCAAAACAAACTCAAGTAAGTAGAGGGCAAATTTTTGTCAAGTGGCATTAAAATTTCAAATTAGATAAACCAAGCCAAAAGAATTAGAATAAGGATGTCTCTAGCATTCAGTCTCTACAATTGGGGGGAGGAAAAAAAAACAGTTCTCCAATTACACAGTTCTTAAGACAAGGTTTATTGAAAGGAAATTAGGCCAATGTTAATTTGTAAGTGAATTGTTCTAACATCTTTCAGTAGAAGTGCTCAGATATTTTGAAAGGAGGCAAATTCACTTTCCCAATATAAAAACATCCTTCTTGGGTCTCATTCTGATAAGTATCCCTATTCTTATTTATAAACAAGTAGTCCTCTGAAGCCTAAAATGCACAGCTAAACCAATTTCTATGGCTATGAGGTCCTCATTTATTTAACAAATATTGTAGACCTTTAGTTTGCCAGACCCTGAGATGTAGGATCATGCTTTGTGGGGGGGGGGGGGATCCACATTCATAGCACTAATAGATGTACTTCTCAAAGTTATAAAGCTCTCTTGAAAAAACTCTAAAATACATCTTTTTTTTTTTTGCCTAGACTACTCATATATCAAGTTAACTATAAAAATTGATTAAAGAGATGCTTAGAATTGTTTCAGTATTACCGTTGTTGTTGCTGCTGCTTTGTCCTTTTTGTTCTTAAATTAAAAGACAAATTAGAAGAATGGATATACTTCTATGCCACTACATTCCATGTTCAAGCCCACCTACATCATCTGGAAATACATATATATTAGTTACTCTCTCCTTGAATTTCAAACTGTTTATCAAGAATCTCCCAACTTTGCCTCTCCCCTGATGTCTGAATACTTGAGCCTTTTCACCATGTGGAAAATAGAACTCTCAGACATTAACACACAAAGTTTAATAATATACATTAGACATACATGTATGATTTTGACTCATATTTCAACCGTTTTTCAGTATGAATAATTCAACATTGCTGTCCAATTGTTCCTGTAAGGATACAATATGAATTAAATGGCTGTAAGGCCTGTTACTAAACAATGCTTTGCATTTTCCTACAGCAGTTGTGTTCAGATAGAGACACAGCCTTCTGTATTTCTGAGTTCATTTTTCCTGCTGTCTTAAACTCTCCTTCCCCTTGAACATTGCTTCTGTGACCCAGTATACTTCTGATCCACTGTACCCCAGAGACTGTCACAAGTCTCCCTCCTTCCCAGGAGTTGAACACACAATAGAGAAAAGGCCCTGGCTGGGAGGTTCAGCCGCCATTAACCCCTACCAGCTGTGCCTGTGGGGAGCCTTCTGGCCTGAATGTCCTTTCTCTGTGGCCGCCTTCATGCCACTAATCTAACCATTGTTGAGGAGGAATGCTGACAGGAGAAAAGAAATTTTTCTTGTGTCCATGCAAGTGTGTGTATCCATGTGTAAGTGAAGGAAGAGTGAAGGCTAATTTCTATAGTTGGCATGAATGGAGGGATTGGGGGAAAAACCTAGTTAAAATGTGTTTACTTGCTTAAAAGGCTCAGTCAATTTAAATAATTTCAGTAGTGTGCTCTATTTTTTTTTAGGGAGGGGTAAGAAACTAGTTACTATTATAATTTTCTTTAAATCCCCTGAGTTGTTTGGGCATGTTTAAGACTGTTAAAATTCACTGCCAGCAGAAAAAGAAATTGAATTGTATTTCTTAAAAATACTGGCATAAAGTTACAGACACACAGAATTACTCACTTCTAATGGACCTTAAAAAATTAGAGAAAGAGAACTGGTTATACGGGTCACATTTCCTTCAGAAAAACCATTCACATTTAGTGCTTAGGAAAGTTGCAAAAAAAAAAAAAAAAGTCAGAATGGAAATGGGAAAAACAACTAGCTTTATCAACCGCTTTTAGAGTAAGTATAAATCTGAAAAGATCTTTTATTTTTAAAAAGCAAATTTGCTTTCAATAACCATTGAGGCCCAATAAAGAGAAGTGGTTTCCTCTTTAGCTTTAAAGATGCCACTTTTTCAGAAAGAACAATAACTACTTGAAATAGTAACTTTGCAAACTTTGAAAGCCAGGCAGGTAACAATGGTGACCACAATTCTAACTATTGCCAAGCAAACACCCTACCTATTAGAAAAGTTTACATAATTTCACTATTTGAGGATTTCATTTGCTTTCTTAAAAGCATTGTCATTGAAAAGAAATTACGCTTAAATTTAATGCTCCATGTTATCATTTTATAAAGTTCTGTAAAATACAACAGTTGGCCTATTTCAAATCAAATTAAGAATAATTCATGTAGAAATGTATTTTCTGGGCAATTAGACTATCGTAGTATGGCAAATGTCTGATATAATAAAGCTCTACTTTGCATCTGTTCCTCTGTCTAGACTGCTGCAATTACTGGTCCTTAGAACAGCAGCAGCAAGATAATGCTCCACTCACAGGTTCTAGCCATTAAAATTCAGCATTATCTTTCTTTGCCCCTTTATTACCGCAATCATTTGATTGTGACAAAATAGATTTAATTTAACGAAGTTACACTTTTCTAAATTTGCATGTATATATTTACATAAATGTTGACTGTGATATCAGGTATATTGTTTCTCAAAACATTGGAGATAAATACCCTGATACTCATCTCATTAAGGTGTTGTGCTCTTGTTAAACCAAAACAACTACAGCTACAATCACAAAAAAGAACAGCTTATTTCTGTGAGCACAGTATCTATGTCCTAGCCATTTGTTGGACTGTTCCATTTCTCCAAAAGGAAATGAATGTGATAGCATATAGATCGATGGGATATGAGAATGACAATATAGTTTTGTTTTAATTCATTGACTTAATCATTCAATCATCCGTTGAACCCAAATGTTTACTGGGTTTTTCCAGTATGCAAAATATATTGTCAATTTCTTTGAGAGATGCAAAGATGAGTTGTACTTATAAGTTGTACTCAAGTAGTTTCCTATCTAGCAGGAGAATTTCTGTATTATATAAATAATTATACCACGAAATAGAAATGTAGTGACACTCTCTGTGGGTATTCAATTAAGTAATTGCCCTTCCCCCCAAATTTTTATTTTATCCACCCAACTTTTATGGTTGTTAGAGTGACAATTTTCCAGCTTGACCTTACTTCTAGTTACATCAGAAATTCTCACAGGCAAAAGAATATTTCTCCAGTCAAGCGTGTTAAAGAAATTACCCTTAGGATTCCTCTAAATTCTTTTAGTTATTTAGATATATAAACTGTCCTTATATTATCCTACTTTGGGGGGTCTTTAGGGACACCACTGGTGCTTGGGAGACTTTATAGCAGGGAAACTGGAAGGCTCTGAGTACGTCTACTGACAAGCAAATGCCAAAGGACTTGCTAAAAGTCATGAGAACAAATAAGTGATTTGCTACAATCCAATTCACTCCACTATGTAGAGGTACATTGGCTTAAACCTAAATATGGCAAGAATGGGTATTGTTTCAGAAATCCTTTTTACCACCATAAATAAATGAACAGGAATAAAAAATAGCATTCCTTGGAAACTTGTAGTAAAACAAAAACAAAGGAAGTAAAATTTGTTTAAAATTTTTCCAATACAAAGTGGCACAATGACCATATACTTTCTGGTTTCTCTTCTTAAAAATCCCAAGTTTTTTAGACTATCATACTTTTCAAAGTGGAACAAAAGAACAATATTTCCAAACAAACATGGCTGTAACTGAGAAGTGACTGATGCCATGATATATTTTTTTGCCTTTTGAAGAGACAAATTTGAGCTAATAAGACACCATCACAGAAAGCCTAAAAATTCTTATAGCCTTAAGATAAATTTAGGTTCATTAAACATATTTTCCAGTTTCATCTTTTTATCCTTCCCTTTGACTTGTCCTCTGGTTAATTCTCCTACTCTGTAAGATTGGCTGTATGCTTCATAGCTTCTGTTCATTATATCATACTGTTACTCCTTCAGACCTTTCTTTCCTAGAATCACTGCATAACCCCACTCAGCCTTCAAGATCTACATGAGTAGGTCTTCCAGTGATTCTTCCCAGCAAGATTTACTCACTGTGTAAATTATTATAGTCTTGTCCTCAGACCCATGGCCAACTAATTTTTAACAAGGTGGCTCAAAACATCAAGAAAAAAGGAGAATTTTTTTTCAATAAATGGTGCTGAAGTTCAAATATCCAGAAGAATGAAACAGAATCACAATATATCATCATGAACAAAAGTCAACTCCAGGGGCCAGTCAGAGGCACATCCAGTTAAGCACACGTTACCATGTGCACTTGGGTTTGAGTCCCACCTGCAGGGGAATGCAAGTTTGTAGGTAGTTCTCTTTCTCTCTCCCTATCTCCCCTTCTCCTCTCAATGTATCTCTATCCTGCCAAATAAAATAGAAAGAAAAATACATGGGCACTGGGATCTATGGATTTACAGTGCTGGCACCAAACCCCAAACAATAACCCTACCAGCAAAAAATATTAATTAATCAGTTAATTAATCAATATATATAATTTTTAATCCAACTTCAACTGTATCAAAACATAGACATTAGACCAGAAACTATCAAATTTACAGAAGACACTGGTAGAACACCCTATAATGTTTACTTCAGAAATATGTTTGAAGAATCAAGCCCAACAGCAATAAAAATAAAAACAAAAATAAACCAATGTTACTATGTTACTACATTAAACTGTAAGACTTGAGCACAGTAAAAAGAACCAGTTTTAAAAAAAAACACCCTACATAATAGGAAATGATCTTTACAAGCCATTTATTGAACAAAAAACTAGTAGCCAAAATGTATATAAAGCTCAATTCAGCAAAAAAAAAAAAAAAAAAAAAAAAAAAATGACAACACACCATTAAAATGAGAGAACATGGACAAAATCTTCAACAAAGATATTCAGATGGCCAAAAGAAATGAAAAAGTGCTCAATATCACTGATTATCAGAGGAATGCTAGTAACAACAATGACAATGAGATAACAATTTCTGTGAGAATGTCTACTAGCTTTTTTTTTCAAAATGGAGACCCCACATCTCATCTGCTATATTCTTGCCTTTAGGTTTTGAATTTAAACTATTTTTTTTTGTTTTATATCTTAAAGCTTTTCAAACACCAAGTTGCAGATGCTACCATGATGCCAACCTGATTTTCTCGGACAGAAGACCTCACTTATGTGTCCTGGAACCCCACCTCTCCAGAATTACGCCCCACTAGGGAAAGAGATAGGCTGGGAGTATGAGTCGACCTGCCAATGCCCATTTTCAGTGGAGAAGCAATTCAGAAATCAGGCCTCCCATCTTCTGCACCCCATAATGATCCTGAGTCCATACTAATAGAGGGATAAAAAATAGGAAAGCTTTCAATGCAGGGGATGGAATATGGAACTCTGGTGGTGGGAACTGTGTGGAATTGTATCCCTCTTATCCTATGGTTTTGTTGATATTTTTATTTTATTAAAAAAAGAAAAGAAAAGAAAAAAGGCAAGAACAGCAAGTGGTAGTAAGGATGTAACTGGTGGGAATATGGATTGGTTTAGTTCCTGTGGAAAACAGTCTGGTGATTTCTTAGAACACTAGAGATGAATTTACAATATGATCTGGCAATCCCTCTTCTAGGGATTTACCCAAAGAATGAAGAAACAGCTATCCAAAGAGATCTGTGTACACACATGTTAATTGTATCACAATATGTAATAGCTCCAACTTGGAAACAAAGCAGATATCCAAAGACAGGTGACTAAGAAATTTGTAGTGTATATTACAATACAATATTATGCAGCTGTAAAAAATTTAAAATGATCTATTCATTTCTTTTGCCTCTTTTTAAGTGGATCTAGAAGGACTTGTGTTAAGTGAGGAAAACCAGAAAGAGAAGAACAAATATTCTCACTCATAGGTAGAAAGCAAGAAATGAAGAAAAACATAAGGTGAAATCTGGACTGAGTACAGTATATTACAGCAAAGTAAAGGACTTAAGGAGGAGGACGGAGGTAAGATCCATACACAATGATGGAGAAAACTTGGATGGGTGATGGCTGTGGTGTGCAGACAACTACCATGAGGAGATAAGGAGCTATATACATGTATCAATAACTGTTCTGTAAACCAATTATTTCCTCAATAAAAAGATTTGAAAAAAACAAAACAACAATGTGTGTGCATCTTTTGTGAAGAGGAACTTGTCAGACTCCGGAAAAAAAAGTTAAATATAATAACACAATATCTTCATCTCAAAAATATATCCCATAAGCACACAAAGGAAGAATGTAAGGGATAATTCAGTATTAAAAGACATGATTTGCATGACTAAGGATTCAAAACATTAGGATCATGCCAGAGCTGAGCATTACTCTAGTCTTTCCTCACTCTCATAAAAACAAATCTTCTAAAATTCATGATGAAGAGTGCACTGGTATATATACTGGTGCTGCTACTACTTTCAAAACCACAAAAAATTTAAATGTTCAACAACAGAGAAATGTTCAAACAAATTATGATGCAGACATAGTTTAGAATATTTTGTAGCCAATCAAAAGAACTAAGTAAATCATCATATACTGACAGGAAAAAAATGAATATGTAAATAAAACAAAAGTTGTAACCAGAACTTGGGCCAGACCCACCTACTCTGACCCATCTTGAATGGGGCTAGAAGGAACTATATTAAGTGAGCTAAGTCAGAAAGATAAAGGCAAGTATGGGATGATCCCACTCATCAACAGAAGTTGAGAAAAAATAACAGAAAGGGAAACTCAAAGCAGGATCTGACTAAATTTGTAGTAGGGCACTAAAGTAAAAACCCTGGGTTGAGGGTGAGGGTGAGGGTGAGGGTGAGGGTGAGGGTGAGGGTGAGGGTGAGGGTGAGGGTGAGGGTGAGGGTGAGGGTGAGGGTGAGGGTGAGGGTGGATGTTCAGCTTCACTGGGCAAGGTGGGAGGAGGGTGGGGGGAGGGATGGGACACAGCCTTTTGGTGGTGGGAATGGTGTTTATGTACACTTCTATTAATTTGTAGTCATATAAACCACTATTTAAGTAGTATGAGAGGGGGAAAACTGATTGAATGTCTCAAACTTTTTAATGCACAGACTGTCTTTTTAATACATAGGCTGAGACTTTGATATGTTGACTCTCTTAAAAGCTTAGTCCAGGGAGAACAGAAGCAACTGGTGGCATAGCTATATACACATAATGTCAAAGGATATAAATTATGGTGATGTTGTATATGATACAGCAAATCCTAACAAAGGGATATTTCAAAGTTAACCCAAGTACCAAACAATGTGATTATAGCAATAGCTATTGTCTTCCTAAACCCTAAGACAGCAGGAACCTCCTGCTTCCTCTATAGAGCCTATATTTCCCCCAGTCCTGCCTCTGGAGTGGGGCTCACTTTCCTGCATGCTTCTCTCAAGTCATACCAAATGATGTTGCATCCGCGGATCCCAATATAATCAATGCAACGAATACCATCTCAGCATGCTTCACTTCAGACTGTGTCCAGAAACATCAGGCATGGAATGCCAACCCTTCACCCTCATTACTCGGGTGACACCTTTCCTTTCATGGTATTCTCTAATTTCATTCCAGGAGGTTCACTTTCTAACAAAGTCCCAAAACCTAGATATAGGCCAGGTCCTGTAAGATAGAGCATATTTTCACATGTATCCATAAATTAGGGTAAAATATATACCTGAAAGCAAAAATACATAATAGTCTGTAGTGAGTCAGTATCAAGTTCATAATGAAATAGTATCTTATTAGACTTAGATACCCTCCTCACCTACTTCCTATTACAGTTCTCTCACTCACACCAAAGCTAACCTCATCAAAGCAAGGATTGCAAAAGTTGAATAATGACAAGAGACTGGCATACTTTAAGGATGACTCTTTAGTCACTATCAGGGCATTCTATCAGCTGGGGCCCTAATAGGGGAGTCCTAAGATTCCCAAACAGACCTGATGGGCTTAGAACTCGAATAAATCCCTCTCTCCATTGTTACTGGTCATCTCTATCAGGAACAACAAAATAAACCCCTTGGTGGGCCCCCATATGACCTTGCCCTCAACTTGGATCAACAATGGTAGAGAATGTCCCATTCTCCGAAGGGAGGATGGACAACATACTCTACGCTACACCTGAGGAAGATGGGTCTATACTGGGGCAGCATGGAATGTTCCTACTTATGACCACAGAATGTGAGCTCAGATCTAGATGCAGAGGTCACACAGGCTCCTAAGCTAATTATGGACCCCAGATCACATCAAATCAATGGGGGGTTTATAGTCAACAAATATTTATACCTCTTTTCCAGTATTAGGGAGCTACTCTCTTCCCTGATTCTGCTTTCTGGTCCTTTTTCCAGCCATGCCATCATCTCACCAGACAATAACTTGGATCCACTGGCATATCAGACTTCAGGCTCAAGGGCAAAAAGGAAAAAAAAAAAAAAGCTAGTATAGCCACAGGCCCTTTGGAATTTAAAATATGCATACTATCTACAAAATGGAGCACCCCCCAACTCTTCATCTGCACTATTGCAGTCTTTAGGTCCATGATTGTTCAAATATTTGTTTGGCTTTGTATGTTAACTCACTTGTCAACCACCAGGTCCCAGATGCTAGCAGAATGCCAACCAGACTTCCCTGGACAGACAACCCCACCAATGTGTCCTGGAGCTCTGCTTCCCCAGAGCCCTTCCCCACTAGGGAAAGAGAGAGGGAGGCTGGGAGTATGGATTAACCTGTCAACGCCCAAGTTCAGTGGGGAAGCAATTACAGAAGCCAGACCTTCAACCTTCTGCATCCCACAATGACCTTGGGTCCATACTCCCAGAGGGTTAAAGAATAGGAATGCTATCAAGGGAGGGGATGGGATACATAGTTCTGGTGGTGGGAACTGTGTAAAGTTGTACCCGTCTTATCCTATGGTTTTGTCAATGTTTCCTTTTTATAAATAAAAAATGTTTAAAAAAGATATAAGATGGGAAGCACAATTTAATCTGGTCCATTGAAAATATCAGTATTATTAGCTGCATAGCTTCCTTCCATTAAAGATGACTATGTTAAAACAAAAATAAATAAAAGGAGGAAGGAAGAGAAAAGGTGTATGTGGGGGGAGAGAAAGCTGTTCAGGTATACACACAGACATGTCTAAAAATGCATAGAAAAAATCCTAGAGTGATCCGGGAAGTGGTGCAGTAGATAAAGTGTTGGACTCTCAAGCATGGGGTCCCGAGTTCAATCCCTGGTAACACATGTACCAGAGTAATGTCTGGTCCTTTTTCTCTCCTCCTATCCCTCTCATTAAATAAATAAATAAATAAATAAATAAATAAATAAATAAATATTTTTTAAAAAACAAAGAAAAATACAAGAAAGTTATATACCAAACTGGATAATACACATAGTTTTAATTTGTTAATAATTATACAGTGAATATAATGCCAGCCAAGTATATTTCCAGTTAATAAAGCTGCGGGGGGGGGGGGATTAAGCCAAGAGGCAACAGTCGAAATTGAAAGACTATGGCACATCTATTTCCGTAATCAATGAGCATTGGCTACACTTATATTGGCTTTCACTTCTGCCTCACTTTTATTTTTTAGCAGAGCACTACTCAGTTCTGGCTTATGGTGATGCTGGGTATTAAACCTATGTCCTCATAGTCTCAGGCATGAAAGTCTTTTGCATAACCATTATGCTATCATTCTACCTCCTACCTCAATTTTTTAAAGGGGCAACGGGTAGCTAAGTCATGAAGATGAGAACTGATTGTACTAGCTGCCTTAACATTGATACGGTACATTTCTCATGGCTCTTCAAGACACTCCACAATCTCAAGTTGTTCAATATTGGAAAGATGGAAGGCCTTGAAACCAATATATCTGCCTTAGGGAACATTGACAAACCTCAGACATGCCCCTTACTTTCTCACCTCTTTTCTAGCTTCATACAAAAAAAAAAATGAGACAAGACATTTATTTTGTCTATCATTCAATTCAGCAGTTGGTACTGAGTCATTTTCAGGCCTCATTAAATACTCAAATATGTTGTCCTGGTGAAATCTTATAAGAAATCTAATAGGGGGAGTCCGGTGGTAGTGCAGCGGGTTAAGCGCACGTGGTCCAAAGCCTGTGGGAGGTGGAGAAGGGGACCCTGGCTCCCCACCTGCAGGGGAGTCGCTTTACAAGCAGTGAAGCAGGTCTGCAGGTGTCTATCTTTCTCTCCCCCTCTGTCTTCTCCTCCTCTCTCCATTTCTCTCTGTCCTATCCAACAACAACTACATTAATCATAACTACAACAATAAAAACAAGGACAACAGAAGGGAATAAATATTTTAATAAAGAAATCTAATAGATAACGGGGTTGGGTGGTGGCGCACCTGGTTGAATGCACATGTTACAGTGTGCAAGGACCCAGGTTCAAGCCCCTGGCCCCTACCCACAGGAAGGAAGCCTCACAAGTGGTGAAGCAGGGCTGCAGGTGTCTCTCTGTCTCTTTCCCTCCTTATCTCCCCCTTCCTCTTGATTTCTGGCTATCTCTATCAAATAAATAAAGATAATTTTTAAAAAGTTTTTTTTTAAAAAAAAAGAAATCTAATAGATAAAAGTGCATCTCCATTTACAGGTTGCCTTCTTTCCCACATACCCATGGAACACATATTGAGACCAGAATCTACAAAGTAGATTTTGCCCTTTAGTAGGCCACAACCAGTATTTTATAGTAAAATGAAGCAGTTTATATGTTACCAGACTATTTCACATATAGTAAGGATAAATGTCATTTTGTGTGTGGGGCACGGGGAGGTGGCGGTGGCAGTGGACAGCTACAGTTAGTGCCCATTTAAGGGACATTAAAATCTTGTGAACAAAACAGATAAACATTCTCATCATGACAGAATTTATGATCAAGAATGATATTCATAATTATGATAGAAATGTGACAGAAAGCTGCTTAAAAGTCACTGGTACAGATGAACATATTCTCAAATTATTTGTGTAGCTTTTAGTATGATACATACCACTCACATGGTGGTGTTTAAAAAAAAATCACTTAATAATGCAATTAACAGACCAACCCCAAGCCAATTCCCAAAAGAACAAATGTCTTTTGAGAAATGAAAAGTGACACCACTACTGCCTGGATCAAAGCCCTGACACTATTCCACTATTCGAAGAAGGGATAGGTTAAACAAAAGGATTCTCAGTAAGTAGCTAAAGTAGAAGACTGGAATTAAGGGCACGTGTAAACAAAATATTCCCAGTACTATCTGAACCATGTTAGGAATAGCATTTCTTTGACCTTTACCATCTCTCATGTCTTAACTCAAGCTCACCTTCCTCTTTGATATCTTCTTAAGATCCTGAAGTAACCTCTTCCTTCAGTATTAAGTTCTCTGTTGCAACTTTTAATTCACTGGGAATTTTGTTTGGATGCTCATTCTGGTCGGTAAATCTAAGCTAAGTCCTGGGAAAGCACATTTTTAAGAAAGTCCCAGCTGATCACTCTTTGAATAATAGCAAGATGGTAGCACATTCACACACACACATCCACACACATCACTCACACACAACATGTATACACTACATACTTATATACATACTTATCTGTGGTTTATTGATGTGCTGAAGACAAGGACTGTGACATTTTCATCTCTAGATTGATAGTGATAGGGAACTGTGCAGTTTGTTTCTGAAAAATTAAGAGACTACTGCCAAGCTTTTTATTGTTCAACTAATAGGTCTAAACCTTTAAAAAATGATAAAGCAAATATTTATGATATATGTCTGACCATATTCTACTTGAAGTCCTCACCAACTTTATTAGTTCACAATCTCTATGAGTGTTATGGAAGTGGTTTTAAGTAGACATGTAGACCTCAGTGGAACATGGAAATGCAGCAAGAAATTATTTATAAAATATACAGTAAAAATGAAAACTTTGGGTATCTATTTCCATTATAGAATTATTTAATTTATACAAAAAAAAATCTCATTTCTAAATTATACTTTATAAAGGTATGTATTTTTACTAGAGTAAAAAGAAGCTAGAACATTGTGAAGGTCTAGGACATGTAGTACCAGGAATTGAACCTAAGCCTGAAGGCATACAAATCTAGTGTCCCAACTGCTGAGGTATCTATAGCTCATTAAAACATCTTTAATTCAGAAGCTGCAAGTTTCATAATTCAGCTGACACATATATAAATGTGTTTTTAAGATTAGTTATCAAAAATTAGTTATCAAAATTGAGTGATTTCATCCAAACCCTATTCCACATTTCTGGTTCCTCTTGGAAAAAAAAAAGATTTATATATATATATATATATATATATATATAGAGAGAGAGAGAGAGAGAGAGAGAGAGAATTATTGGGTCCATTAAGCCTGAGTGAATTAGGAGAGACTACAGCTTTTGTACAAGATATTGATTTTCATTGAAGGTGAAGAGAGAGACAGACTGGGAGTATGGATCACCAGTCAACGTCCATGTTCAGTCGGGAAGCAATTACAGAAGCCAGACCTTCTACCTTCTGCAACCGTCAATGACACCGGGTCCATGCTCCCAGAGGGATAGAGAATGGGAAAGCTATCAGGGGAGGGGGTAGGATATGGAGATTGGGTGGTGGGAATTGTGTGGTGTTGTACCCCTCCTACCCTATGGTTTTGTTAATTTATCCTTTCTTAAATAAAAAATAAATAAATAAAACAGAAAAAAAGGAAGTTGTGGTGTTTATATATCAATAGAATACTATTTAGCTGTTAAAAAAACAATGAAGTCATTCAGATGCATTTTTATTACGAAACTAAAACTTAATAGAAGCAGATATAGTTACAAATTCAATTAGAAATTTGGTAGTAAAAGCAATATCACCAGATATTAGAAAAATTACAATATGTCATCATGTTTGGAGCATAGATGACTTGCTTCATTATAGACACTGGATCTTATTGTTCTAAAATACATTTTCTTTTTTTTAAATTAATTTTATTTATTTATTCCCTTTTGTTGCCTTTGTTGTTTTATTGTTGTAGTTATTATTGTTGTCGTAATTGTTGGATAGGACAGAGAGAAATGGAGAGAGGTGGGGAAGACAGAGAGGGGGGAGAGAAAGATAGACACCTGCAGACCTGCTTCACCGCTTGTGAAGCGACTCCCCTGCAGGTGGGGAGCTGGGGGCTCAAACCGGGATCCTCATGCCGGTCTTGTGCTTTGCGCCACCTGCGCTTAACCTGCTGTGCTACAGCCCGACTCCCTAAAATACATTTTCATAAGAATGTTTTCCACAAATGACTAAACAATACTTCTGCAGTGTGTGTGTGTGTGTGTGTGTGTGTGTGTGTGTGTGTGTGTGTGAGAGAGAGAGAGAGAGAGAGAGAGAGAGAGAGATCCCTGAGGTTTCATCACTGCAGGACTTCTCCAGATATTGAGACAGAAGGCTGTCAAGATTGCTTGCTTACTTGGATAATGTACTTGCTTATTCACGAGCACAAACCAGATTTGAGTTGTTCCTAACTGCACTGAAGGAAGCTTCTGTGTAGTGGTGTCTTTCTATCTCCGTTTTTCTTTTGTTAAATTTTATTAATTTATCTATTTATATGATATAGATAGGTAGATAGATAAAGCAAGCATCACTCTGGCATGTGGGATTCTGGGGACTTAACTAAAAAAAAGTTTTCTAGGACTGGTAAAGCCCCAGTGAGCACCAAAAATAGAGAAAGACAGACAGACCAGTTACTGAAACTTTCTCCAATGTTATGGGAACTGGGTTTGAACTTGAGTCATATATATTGCAAGGCAGATACACTGTCCAAATGAGCTATTTTTGCCAGCACTTAGAAAGTTTATACTTAGAAAGTTTCTTTATAAAGAATAAAGAAGTTAATGCCATCCTAACATGTACCATATAGGAGTTGATACAGTTAAATTTTAGCTTTACACAGAGAGCCTTATATTTTCCTTACTATTCTTGGATGCTCAAGCACATTTCCAGGATAGCTAAAGTTGATATTCCCCTGTCCTTACATAGTCTCTCCTCAGATATTCGCATGACTTATGTCCTTAATTCTTTTAGTCTGTATTAAAGTGTTCTTTCCTCAGAAAGACCTCCTGAACAATCATAAAGCAGTGGCCCCACCACTAGCAATCCTGTTTTCCTATTACCACTCCCATGTATTACTACTTAACACATATTTGCTAGTATCTGCTTCTACTTACCTGTCATTTCAAATGTAACCTTCAGGACAAGACTTATTTTATACCAGTACCTTGAGTAGTACCTACAATTCCGTAGGAAACATCTCATATATGAATGACAGTTTGTCTCCAAATAATTGCAATTCTGTTATCTCTTGCACCAACTTGTGGCACTTGCGAGAGAGTTAGTCATCACTGAAGACATACACCCCTTACATTCCTTAACTTGAGGTCAGGTATTTTTTTTATAAATCTTTATTTGTTTATTAGATAGAGAGAGCCCAAAATTGAGAGGGTAGGGGGTGATAGAGAGGGAGACAGAGAGAGAAAGAGAGAGAGAGAGACCTGCAGCCCTGCCTCACCACTTGTGAATATTATCCCATGCAGGTGGGGACCCGGAGTCTCAAACCCAGGTCCTTGCACAGTGTAACATGTGAGCTCAACCAGGTGTGCCACCACACAGCCCTGAGGTCAGGTATTTTTTTAAGAGAGAAAGATAATAACTTCTAAAGTGGTAACTTTCCTATTTTTTAGTTGTTATGCTTTTCTCCTATTTCCTGCCTATTTCAAACACTGAGCTTTTCCTCTGTATCACACACACATTACTATTTTCTGAACATCTTTTTCTCAAGTATGATTTTATATGACAGTTTAATAAAGGTTATGTTGATGTATCATTTAAATCTTCTCTTTATGATCACTAACAGAAAGGGAAGTGTTCTAACCTCCAAACACAGTAATAGTCCACCCTACTCTTCATCATTCCCAGGATGTTTGGTATCCCTCTTATCAAAACATTATGCAAGGAAAACCAGTTGGTGGAAAAGAACAGCATCTAATTTTGGTCCTTTTCCTGAAATTCTGTAGCTTGTACTTGTCCACGTTATAGATATACACAACCCCATTATGGCAAAACATCAAGGACTGAATGGATAACATTTCAGAAAGTGCAGATATGACACTACTGTGTTTTGAGGAATCATAAGTCTATTTCTAAAGAGCACATCAAGGATCAGTGTCAAAAGTCAAAAGTATGTTTAAAGAAACTAACTTCTTCCCTGTCTGAGAGTCTTTTTGGAGACAACTAGTTCATCAGTGAGTTCAGATGCCAGAAATTTATACCAGAGGTAAAATAGACAGCTCATATTCATTTTAAAAGTGGTGACAGTGCACTCACTCAACTTATTCTGCTATCTTTAACTTGAGAAAATAACTTATTTATTTAAAAGCTAATACTCTCTATGTTGGACATTAAAACTGACCAGGCTTCTGAAGTGACTTAGAAATAGTATTCTGAGAATAGTAAATGCACATAGTCCGTGCAAAGCTTAATATACATATAGATCCCAGAAATTGATGAAGACTATGATATATCATTTCTTTGTTCAAGGCACATGGAGAAATCTAAATTTTGCTGCAATGAAACAAATTCCCAGATGTGTTCTTTTACACAAAGAACAGATAAATGTATAATTAAACAAAGTGAATGTTTTAGAAGTTCTTTTAGAAAAGAGAGAAGGTATATGTCAACCAAGTGACACAAGTTTCTGTTGTGAATTGTCAGCTAGAACTTGGTGAAAAGAAACCTTTCAGATATAATGTTTGATGTTGAATTCCTTGACACTGTGAGCACAGAGACTTATTGTGCTCTGAAATCTACACCTTGATGATACTTCAAAGTCCATTCTAGATGATACCAGCAGAGAGGAGATAGCCTTATATCAAAGCATTTCCAAGTTAGAATTTCCAAAAACATTTCTTCATCACCCTTCTCCATATCATCAGCTGAAATTTTCTGACTTTAAGAACATCTCCAAAAAGGAATCCATAAACAGATTTTAAAATTTATCAAATCATTGAAATTATTTATGACAGAAATGGATTATATCTTTACTTAATATTTCTCTAGGAAAAGCTAGTTCATATTCCAGAAACTGCTACACACTGCTACCTGAATTATCATCTACTTCTACATAATTCTGCCCAGTTGCATACATTAATAAATGAGATTTTTTATATTATGCAAACATGTACATGCCAGGTACTGTGTAGAAAGAGACAACGTTTTTTTAAAAGTAAAACTGGCTGTCAACTTTCAAAAGGAAAGATTTTTCAACCTTCTGTGTCAGATAAGAATATAAACCTTTAAAAGACTAGTATATTTTAGAAACCATGAAGACCAAGAAGGCAAAAAAAATACAACTATTAAAATGCACATACACTGCTGGCTGGCACTGTTGTGACAGCCAGCAGTATCAGCGTCAGTCAATTATCTTCACAAATGCCTCTTGTGCTAATGAGCACTCACAAAAATCAGCAGACTTTTCTGGCAAGGAGAAAAGATCAGTTTCATTGCTTGCAGAACTAATTCAGGGTACAAAAGTGAAGGCTCTGCCATTGCTGCCTCTTTTACTGCTCCTTTTGTAAAGGCTTTTGATGTGTGCTGAAGAGCTGGGCCTGTGTTTGGGCCTCTTCATCTCCAGTTCATTGCCTGTCATTAACATACATATCCATATGAAAAGTTCGGTAAGTCACTAACAGCTGTCCAGAAAGGACTTTAAGAAGGAAGGGGGATAAAGGACCTATTCCTTCTCAAAATGCTGACAATACTATTTAGCTCCTTTTTGGCAATGATATACCTAACTTTTTAAAGCCGCCTTTCACTCAAAAAGAGGCTAGGCATAATACAACATTCAAACACATAGTAGTTTTTCATTTTGAAACAGTCATTTTCTGTATTGGGGAGGATGTCTATAGTTACCAGATGCAAAGGAAATCCATCATTCATGATACATATGTATATGGCGGGCACACACACATACACACACACACACACACACACACACACACACACACACACACGCCCCATATTGTTTTTCAGGATGCTAAATAGCCAAGCATCTTCCATTTAGCCCAGAGAAAACCCCCTGCAGCAGATGCTCATGAGAGGTTTTATACTCACTGCCTTCTGCAACTTATGGCACTAAGAGTTATCTATGGTAGATTTGTTATCAATGGATACTACGGTAGTAAAAGAAAGAACTGTCAAAATTCTGCCATAAAATATTTTTAATTTAATAATTTCTTTCTAGATGAGCTAGTAAAAATCTTTTTTCAGAAGAAAAAAAATAAGATCATAGATCATGACTTTGAACATGAAATATCTATATTGCACTTTTTCAAGTCTGATCAGATACTATTCTTTCGTCACATCACCCACAGTAAACAAATTCTAAAGAGAGTGATAAAAACCAGCTAGTACACATTTTGCATGAAAGAAATAGTTAACTTTCCTTTAAGAAGAGCTACTTGGTGGAGAGTCCTGAGACTTGCACACATCATGTAATTTATAATACTGCAAAACTGTCAAATAAAAAAGAAAATTATATTTTTTATTAGTGATTTAATAATGATTGACAAGATTGTGGGATAAGAAGGGTACAATTCCAAAGAATTCCCATCACCAGAGTTGTGTATCCTATCCCCTCCACTGGAAGCTTTCCTTTTCTTTATCTCTCTGGGACTCAGGATCATTATGGGGTACAGAAGGTGGGAGGTTTGGCTTCTATAACTGCTTCTTCGATGGACACGGGTATTGACAGGTGGATCCATACCCACAGCCTGTTTTGATCTTTCCCTAATGGAGTAGGGCTCTTGGGAGATGGGGTTCCCTGGTAAGGTCTTCTGCCCAGGGAAGTCAGATTGTTGTTATGGTAGCATCTGCAACTTAGTGGGTGAAAAGTATTAAGATATAAAGCAGAACAATTTGTTCAATAACCAGGAACCTAAAGGTAAAAGTATAGCAGATGAAATTTGGTGTCTTCATGTTGAAAAAAGGTAAGAAATCTTTTTTTAAGTCTATTCCAAGGGGCCTATGACTTTACTAATTTTTGCCTGAGCTAACATGCAGATAAGGTAGTAGTATTGTCTAGGAAGATGGTGTCAAAGTTGAAGATAGGATTAGAAAGCTGAATCAGGACAGAGAAAAGCTCCCAAATCTGGGAAAAGTATATAAGTACCATTAACTATAAACCCCATTGATCTTACCACGTATCTATTCATATTTAGCACAGGAGCCTGTGTAACCTCTGCATCTCTGTCAGTCTGAGATTACATTCCATAATCATAGTTAAGCTGCATTCATTTCAGAACCAGTCTTCCTCTAGTGGCAGAATATGTTGACCTAGCCTCCCTCTGAAGAGTGGGGCAACTTGTACTACTGTTGTACCACATCGAAAGCAAAGTCCTGTAGAGGATCACTAGAGGGTTTATGATGTTGTTCCTAGTGGAAATGACCAGTGATGGTAGAGAGAGGGATCTTTTAGAGACAGTCTAGGCCCATCATATATATATAGAAATCCAAGAATTGCCTGACTAGGGGCCCAGATATGGGGTGACCTGGTAGTGACCAAAAGGGCTATCACTAAAGTGTGCTAGTTTCTTGTCCTTCTCCAGCTTTTGTAGCCCTTACTTTACCTGACACAGTTGATTAGAGTGATTGAGGAAAGTGAAATAGGAAATAGGTGAGGAGGGTATCTTGGTCTAAGTAGAAAGTATTTGATGAAGTACCTTATGGTGTCTTTTTTAGGTCTTTCTACTTGCTTGCTGCACTTATTGAGCAGCAATATTTTTACTTTAAGTTTATATTTTCCCCCAATGTATGGAAGGTGATTCATTATTCTTAATATCTGAGTAGTATTCCATTACACAATACAAATATCTCAGCCATTCATCTGTTGTTGTACACCTAGGTTGTTTCCCAGTTTTGTATACTATGAATTGTGCTGCTATGAACATAGGTGTACACCTATCTTTTTGGATGGGTGTTGTTTGACTCCTTAGGATATATCCTAAAAGAGGAATTACTGGGCCATATGGAAGGTCCATTTCAGCCTTGTGAGGGTTCTCCAGACTGTTCTCTCCACAGCAGTTGGACCAGTTTGACATTCTTGCCAGCAGTGCAGGAGGGTTTCTTTGTCCCCACAACCTCTCCAGCATTTGTTGTTGCTACCTTTTCTGATGTATGACATTCTCAAAGGGGTGAGGTGGTATCTCATTGTTGTCTTTATTTTCATTTCTCTGACAATGAGTGACTTGGAACAATTTTTCATGTCTGTTGGCCATTCGTATCTCCTCTGTAGTGAGTATTCTGTTCATATCCTTTACCAACTTTTGGATGGGGTCATTTGCTTTTTTGTTGCTAAGTTTGGTGAGCTCTTGATATATTTTGGCTATAAACCTCTTGTCTGATGTATGGCATGTAAAGATCTCCCATTCTGTGAGGAGTCTCTTTGTTTGGGTGGTGGCTTCTTTTGCTGTGCAGAAATTTTCCAATTGTATGGAGTCCCACTGATTTGTTTTTGTTTCAATCTTCCTCGCAATTGGATCATCAAAGATGCCCTTGAGGTCTAGACGGGACAATGTTTTGCCAATATTTTCCTCTAAGTATTTGATAGTTCCTGGTCTAACATCCAGGTCCTTAACTCATTTAGAGTGACTTTGTTTTTGGTGAGATAAAGTGATTCAGTTTCATTCTTCTGTATGTTTCAACCCTGTTTTCCCAGCACCATTTATTGAATAGAGCCTTCTTCCTCCATTTAATCATTTGGGCTCCCTTATAAAAAATGTAGATGTCCATGGGAGTGGAGGCTTATATCTAGGCTTTCAGTTATGTTCCCCTGATCTGTGTATCTACTTTTGTTCCAGTACCAGGCAGTTTTAAGTACAAGCCTTATAATATAGATTGAGATCTGGGAGTGTGATGCCTCCATTTCTGTTTCTTTTTCTAGATTGTTTTGGTAAGTCTAGGTATCTTCCTGTTAATTTTTGTTCTGTTCTCTTAAAGAAAATTGGTGGGATGCTAATAGGTATCACATAAGTTTATATAGGGCTCTGGGTAGAAAATTCATTTTGATGATGTTAATTCTTCCAATCTATGAGCATCGAATATCTTTCCACTTCTTTGTATCATTTTCTATTTCCTTGAATAGAGAATCATAGTGTTCTGTATGAAAGTCTTTCACACATTTGGTTAGGTTTATTCCTAGATATTTTATTGATTATGCTGAGATAATGAATGGGAGTGATTTCTGAATATCTTCTTCTGACTTATTGTTTGTATAAAAGAATGCCACTGATTTTTGTACATTAGTTTTGTAGCCTACCTAACACCTTGCTATATTGCCTAATTGAATATAATGTTGGCTGTAAATTTGCTGTATATGGACTCCACTAGGTTAAGAAATTTTCCATCTAATCCTATTTTTTTTTTCTGTAGTGTTTTGAACATGAAGGGATATTGGATTTTGTCAAAGGTTTTCTTTGCATCTACTGAGATAATAACATGGCTTTTGTTTTTATTTTATTGATATAGTGGATCAAATTTATTTATTTATGTATATTGAACCAGCCTTGCATTCCTGGGATAAATCCCACTTGGTCATGATAAAAAAAATCTTTTAAATATAAAACTGTATCTGGTTGGCTAGGGTTTTGTTCAGTATTTTAGCATCTATGTTCATCAGAGATGTTGGTTTGTACTTTTTTTGTTGTGTTCCTATCTACTTTTGTATCAGGGTAATGTTGGCTTCATAAAGGAGGAAGGGAATATTCCTTTGTCTTCAATCTTTTGGAAAACCTTTAAAATTGGAAGTACTATTTCCTGAATATTTTGTAGAATTCATTTATAAAGCCATCTGATCCTGGACTTTTGTTGTTGGTAAGGTTCTTAATAACTGTTTTGATTTCCTTATCTGTGATTGGTCTGCTTCTGTTTTGTAGTTTTCCTGGTTCAGTTCTAGAAGATTATGTTTCTACAAATTCCTCCAGTTCTTCCAGGTTATCTAGTTTGGTGGCATATAGTTTTTCATAAGAAAAAAAATTAAGATGATGTTTGGAAAGCAGAGAGGGAATAAACAAACAGATTTTAAATTAACAACAAAAAGGCCTTCCTAATCAATTGGTCTGTGGTTTAGTTTTGTCAAATTCAGAAAAAAAGAATGTGAAGGATAAATGCTGTTACTCCTTCCCCCCTCACCCCCACCCCCAAGTTCATGACCCTGGGGATCATATGAAGAGATACAATTCACCTAGCATTTGCTAGGTTTGAGCTTGAAAATGAGGATAGGCAAATCTGTCAATTATCAAGATTTCACATTGTTTATAAGAAGGATCTTTATTTTCTTTTCTCCTTTCTCTTTCCTTCTTTCCCTTTCTCTAAATCAGAATTAAAATGCTAGGGAAAACTATGAGCTCTCAGTTCTCTGGAGATTTTATTCCTGTAAGGATCCTCCCACCAAGCAGAAACAACTTGTGTTCCATAAAAACCAAGACTTTAATCCACTTGTTGCTCCCCCCCCCCATCTTTTCTTTTAGTTTCTACTCTCTTTTCAGCAGCATCTCTCCCAGATCAGTCACTAAAAATCTTTAACTTTGCCTATTTTGATCTGAAAATTAAATCTTATTTATTATGCATCCTGTTTGTTGTCCTTGAAGAACCCCAGCATTCATTTAAAGGGGTCCAGAATGACTTCTTAAACACATTTCTCTCTTTGCTGCAATTAAACAAAGTGGAGCTGTGATTAGTCCTCCACAGGGGGGAAAGAAAAAGACACCCTTGAATCAAAATGGGGGGACCTGGCTAGGCATTATTGCTTCACAATGCAGGAGTTTATTGCTGAAACCTGCTTATCCCCTAGCTCCACACTCCATGGGAACTTCAGTCAGGTGGAAAGTTATTCTCTTCTCTGTCCAAGCAGCTTGAAGTATCGTAAGATCTGCTAAAGCTCCTAAAGCTCTTCCTTGTAACTGAGACATTTAGGATAATCTTTATGGGAGTTTTGCATGAGCTTCTGCTTTTTGTTGCACTTAGAAGGAGAGTTAATGATGAGCTTTCACTGGCTTCTTCTTCTTCTTCTTCTTTTTCTTCTTCTTTTTTTTTTTTAATCTAAGCCAAAAAGTGCTTGTTTAAGTTAAGTACCACCTCCCTCCAGCCCTTGGGAAACCACTCAAGAGGGCTTTGCTTGGCTCTGTGTTCATGACACATAATGAAAACAATTTTACGCTGTGGAGGGAAGTATTGGGCAATTACTGATGTAACAGCCACCTGCAGTATCGAGCCCTGGCTGCAGCATTGCGAGGTTCATGAATATTTTATGGTGTGATGTTATTTTGAATGGCTGGGGCAGGTGAAGGGGGCTGAGGGTGTAATAAGTAACTCTGCTGGAGGCTGTGTAGCTGCTCTGTTTCCCTGCAGAGCCCACAGTGTAACACCAAGAAGCATCCTGACCCCGCCTGGATGAACAGGAGGGCAGCTGAGGCTGAGGCAAGATGCTATGACAAGTCACGGTGGGCACCCTTTATAAACCCTTGTCTGCCGATTTTACACACAATGTCCAGCCTGAAAAGCCCCAGCATCAATCTTGTCTGATTTAATTTGATAAATTAAGTGTGGATAAGGATTAAATGAGAATTTTGTAATGATGAAAACTTGTCCTTAATCTAGTTAAGATAGTATGAAAGAAATCCTATAAAATATAAAGTAATGGCTAGAGAAAACACAATTAACAGAGAGAGAATTGTTTTTTTTTTTCATTTTAGCATTATTAAATTCATAGATAGCAACTGAATGAATATATTACCTGTATTTTCTGATGTTTGCATGTGAAATATGAATAATCTGTATAGCATCATGGGGAATATTTTATGGAAAACTTAGGAATACAGGAAGGAAATAGGAACTATAAGGTATTCTATATAATAAAATACGACTATCCAGAATTTTTCATGATTTGGTGGAATATCATTTCTTTTTTCAAATATTTTACTAACAAGAAATGTTCTTCAAGAAAGGTATTCTATATAATAAAATACGACTATCCAAAATCTTTCATGATTCGGTAGAATATCATTTCTTTTTTCAAATATTTTACTAACAAGAAATGTTAAGATTTAAAATCAGTATCATAGCAGAAAGAATATATATCCAACATTTCAAAATCAGTGATTCTTCCTATTGGCATAGTTAAGATTTCAAACACAAAAAACCATACTGCACATGACTAAGATACATATAGTAATAAAATATTTATAATTTCTATAGTACTGTAGAATAAAATTATATGGATAAACATTAGTTATCTGGATGCTAATATAAATTCAAAACAATGCCATAGGAAATGATATTACATTTTTTTAAAAGTGTGTTTGTGAGTGTGTAACATACCTGTGTGCTTTAGAAGAAGAAACTGGGGGAGACTATAGACTTCAGGCTGAATAGCTCTATCATAGAGAACATATTTAGAAAAAGATACAAAAGATCTGTAGAATTCTTGGACAAAAATAGCATAGAGAACAGAAATTCTGAGCAAATGCACAGAATGAAATGTAACAGACTACAGTCTGAAATAACGTAGGGCAACAGAAGGATTGCCTAAATGGTAATTTGAAGATTATAAAATATACTCGGGCCAGGTGGTGGCGCACCTGGTTGAGCACACACGTTACAGTGCACAAGGACCCAGGTTCGAGTCCCGAGGTCCTTTTCCTGAGGGGAAAGCTTCATGGGTGATGAAGCAGGGCTGCAGGTGTCTCTCTGTTTTTCTCTCTCTATCACCCCCTTCCTTCTCAATTTCTGGCTGTGTCTATCCAGTATATATATATATATTCTTCAGTTTTTTAATCATTAGTTTTACAAGTAAGCACACATTTCATAACATCAATTTAGAGCTTGTATCAGAATGAAGTAATATGGCTATATGTTAGATTTTCCGCTTTTAGGACTCACCTTGTAGTGAAGAATACTGAAATATTATTGTTTATAGTAGGTTGATAATATTATTTGCTATTTAAAAATTATAAAATCAAGATGACAAAAAATATGTGTTCATACAATTTTGGCATGAGATGCTTTATCAAATAGCAGTACATTACCTAAAATCTAAACTTACTATTTAATATGGGCATTGCTATTTAGTGTAACCATTGGAAGAAGTATTTCACCTTGATTGAATATGCCATCTATTGTCTATACATAAGGAGTGATGGTAGTACTTTTAAAGTATTAGTGTACTTTTCATTAACAAAGAGGAAATAGTGACATCAGATAATCTTGATAAATCATGTCACTGTGAGCCAACTCCATAAAGAGGTTGAGTTAAAGAGAAATGTAGCAAGTTATCAAATCATGTTGATAAAGTAATATCAATAGAAATTAACATATATTCAAGAAATTCCAAAATATTTAATTTTGTCTTTCTATATGTATATTTCTGCTTCATAATGTATGTTAAAGGTGCTTTGATTTAGTAATCTTACAAAGACCAAATTATAAACATGCAGTAAATTTCAGATTCTTGTAATTAGATTTTAGCTTAAGAGATGTTAAACTCTGTATGTAAACGACATTATTTAAAAGCCTGTCTTCTAAAATAAAATTGCTGTTTGACAATTCTATAGAATATTCAAGAAAGGTAATTATACTGCTCTGGTTGTTAAGATGCAGGTGTTGAATAAAGTCACTGCTTCAGCTTTTCTAGAAAACTGAAGGAAGAGAAATGAGACATGAAGACATGACTCCATTGCCAAATCTTTATTCTCAGAAATATTGTCTCCCTCTTCTCTCATAGGTAATATAAAGATAATCAGAAGAAAAAAATAATTTGCAACTAATCCATAGATGCAGAGAATCTATGTAACATGAATCATATTTTTCTGTAAATTTCATAAAGGTACTAACATTTTCAAATGAGGTATTAAAATACAACATCAACAATAAAATGGGGGCATAAAATTATCAAAGGGTATATAATGAAATAAGGACATGAGTATAACCACAATCAAAATGTGTCTTCATTGATCCAGTTATATACCCAAATACAGATAAAGCTCCTAAGAGCAAATGTAACTTGTAAAATTGGCAAATTTAACTAAGATAATAACTAAATTATTTACATAGATGAAATGCCTTAAACTATTAAGGAATATTGGGATTGAAGAAGTTCTCCTAGAGGGAGAGAAATATTAAGAGGAGATGACTAGAGGTCTCTGAACCAATTCTAGCAGTAACCAGAGAGAGGGGGGATGGGGAGAAAAAGAAAAAAAAAGGACACTTGGAAATAGCAGGTGTGACTTAAAAAGGAAAAGAATGTAGAATCACAGTAATAATGAGTATATATATATATATGTAATAGTTATGTTATATATATATATATATATATATATATATATATATATATGTAATAGCTAACCCAAACCATATCTGTAATCTTAGGAGAGCTACTGCAGTTTCCAGTGGTGGGACTGGGACACAAAACTCTTGGTGGTGGGAATTGTATGGAATTATACCCCATTATCTCATATTTTTAAAAATTAGTATTAAATCACTAACTAAAAGAAAAGTCCCTAAACTATTCCCATATATTTTAAGGAAGTCTACAAACAAGAAAGTTACATTATTTTCTTGTACTACTACACATCCAGTCATTCTCACATCCTTCATTTTTCTTTTAAATTTATTAGTGATTTAATAATGATTAACAACTTTGTAGGATAACAGAGATATAAACACCCTTCACTTTATTAAAAGTCTTATCTTTATTCTCTTTCCCATCAAAATGTTCTGTTTTCTGTCAATTAGTAGAAGATCAATATTTTCTATTCATCTTTTTTTAATGACTCCAGTCACTTCACTCCTGTGGTACTTACTGCTTATCCATCAACTGATACAGACATAATTAACTTAATATTAACATATTATTTAAGTATTTAAAATTTTGCTTACACAGAAATGCAAATGGTGTCCCCCAGAGTTAAACAATATAGTGGCCTCTGTTCTGTATTACAGTGCTAGTTCCTTAATGACAAAGCACATACATTTTACCCTACTCTTTCTCACCCACCCACACTGAACATCCATAGCTTTCTATCCATAACTAATGGTCAATTAAACTTACCAACTTGAAATGGCTCAATTTCTCTTCTCCTTTTAACTTCTACATAGCAACCTAGGTTCATAAAGTGCTTTCTACAGATAACAGCTACTAGAGTTCCACTCCAACCTTGTTAGAAAAAGACATTTATTCTGATTGCAAACATTAAAGGAATTGAGCTTTGAAAGTGGTAGTATCTAAACTTGAACTCTATTCTTTTGACTCTCAATCCAGTACTCCTGTTGTTAGTTATTTCCCCACCCCCCCACACACACACTTTTCATGTAGCAGAGAACCAGGATTTGAGTTAAAGAAGATAAAAATGCCTGCATACTGTCCAAAACAAAGCTTGGGAATATTGTTTCTCCTAGAATAAGGCAGAGTCTGAGGCAAAGCTCATGAGAAAAGAATTACTGATTTAATTTTTTTTAACATGACACATCACTTTTAGTTGTGTTTACTTGTGGTTCTCTCTACTGTGACAATTTCTGAGATCTTCACAATTGTTTGCCTTGCTAACTACTGATGGCCAAAATGGAAGGCAGTGCCTGCCATGTACCAGGCCCTGAAAAATATTTACAGAGTGTGTGTGAATGAGTTAACAGCTTGAGTGAAGAATACACTATTAGGATTATATTATCTTGTACTTATGTAGAATTTTATGATTTAGTATATTCATTTATCTTATTTATTCTAATATCAGCCTGTGAGGTGGGGCAAAGGACTCATATTACACCTTTTGAAACATATTGTTCAGGGCAGTTAGTGAATTACCTTTGGTACAGGACAAATGAAATTGCATTCCAGGTTTTCTGAAGATACTATTTTTTTTATTACCCCCACAGAAAGAATGTATCTAGAAAGAAATGGAGTCAATTTCATCTTCAGTCCAATAAGTCAATGCCAAAAATCTATATAAAAGCATAACAAATGATTAATAGATATCTGGATAGAGAAAAAACAGACAAATTCATACTTGACACTAAAGTTAAATAAAGTTGACTTTCTAGGTGATCTTTTTTTAAAAAAATTATTTATTTACTCCCTTTTGTTGCCCTTGTTATAGTTATTGATGCAATCATTGTTGGATAGGACACAGATAAATAGAGAGCGGAGGGGAAGACAGAGGGGGAGAGAGAGAGAGAGAGAGAGAGAGAGAGAGAGAGAGACACCTGCAGACTGCAGACCTGCTTCACTGCTTGTGAAGCAACTCCCCCGCAGGTGGGGAGCTAGGGGCTCAAACTGGGATCCTTGTGCTGGTCCTTGTGCCAGTCTTTGTGCTTTGTGACACTTGTACTTTACCCACTGCGCTACCACCAGACTCCCCTCTAGGTTATCTTTTAATAACAGATATATAATTTCTATTTGCTGAGTAAATGTCTAATGACTCTTAATAGTCTATACATTGTTAAGGTTTCACTGGTAGATAAGTCATTGACCTTAGGTAAACATTTAGAACCAAAGGTGAAATATGTTGCTCTTGTTAATCTTAATAAAGCCAAAGTTAGTTAGTAGAATTTAGTAGGTTTTTAAAGTATTTGATTTTTAGTGTTATGGAATGATTAAATGCTTAAGAGATAGAAATCCAAATTCTAAGATATACCTACTTATAGGAGATACTTAGTGTTGACGAATAATCGTATGGATGCTTACACTTGAAAGGCAATTCTATACTTTAACCCTCTCTTTCTACAAAGGAAGATGTAGAAAATGAAAGTTTTTCTTTTCCTATTCAAGTGACATTTTATTATAATATTTACATGACTTAGGAAGCTGAAAAAGTTTAAGTAACTTCCTAGAGTCAACACCAGATTGATAGAGAGATGATGAGTCCTGAGCTCAGGTACTTCAGCTTCTGTTCAAGTGTCCTTTCACTTCATCATATTGTGTCTACAGTACCAGAATCAAAGGAGCTTGAATTGAGTTGTTAGGCTAATAATAGTTTGACTTTCTAATTTAAATGTATCCACTAATCTCTTTCAAAGAAGTGATAAATTTCTAATAATGAGTAAATAGTTTCACTTCTACCTATTAAAACTGTGTTGGATGGAAAAGAGCATGATTGCTATTTTATTATGGAAAACCATAAACCAGGAGTAATATACGTATGCCGATCAATCAACACTTCTATTGAATTTTCACTTTTTCCTTGGCAGAAACATTAGCAACCTTTGTGGATGTTCCTAAGATAGAAAATTATTCCAGAATAATAAATATATTAAATACCAAAATCAATCCATGCCATATCTGAGTAAAAATGAATAAAAATACCATTCATTATAAGTAAACAGGAAACCTGCAAAGTTTTCTAGATGGTAAAGAATGTGTAGGGGGTCCAGGAAGTGATGCACTTGGATAAGTGCACACATTACAGTGCACAAGGACCCAGGTTCAAACCCCTCGTCCCCACCTACAGGAGGAAATCTTCGTGAGTGGTGAAACAGGGCTGCAGGTGTCCCTGTGTCTATCTCCCTCTCTACCTTCCCTCCCCTCTCAATTTTTCTCTATCTAATAATAAATAAATAAATAATTTAAAAATAATGGGTGGGACTTGATACAACTGTTACCATCCTCCTATATAGTAGGAATTTATAATGCGATAGCTAAACCTATGTGAAGCTGGTGAATGTTATTTTCCAGTTTCATGTGAGATGCATAATTCCTCCAAGCTAATTTAAAAACACTAGAAGCAAATATTATAGCTCAAATGATATATATAATTTACTAACAGTGAGTATGGTTATATCATAAAAATGGGAAAACTATGCTGATTCTGTGAAAGAAATAGAGGAACATTTTTGTTGTTGACAAATTAAGTCCTTCAGGTTATTGAAGATCAATGTGTCCAACAGAGATAAAAACCTGGACATAATTTTTAAAAACCTATACAAAAGAGGGGGCTGGGCAATGGTACAGTCACTGGAGTGCATACATTACCATGTGCAAGTATTTAGGTTTGAGTTCCCACTACCCACCTGCAGTGGGGGATGCTTCACAAGTGTTGAAGCAAGTTTGCATGTATCTTTATCTCTCCCTCTCTATTTTATTTTCTCCTCTCAATTTCCCTATGTGCTATCAAATAAAAATTAAAAAGGGAAAAATGGGTGGTCCAGGAAGTGGCACAATGTATGAAGTATTGGATTCTCAACCATGAATTTCCTGAGTTCAATCCCTGGCAGCACATGCACCAGAATGATATCTGGTTCTTTCTTTCCTCCTATCTTTTTCATTAATAAACAAATAAAATCTCTTAAAAAATGGAAAATGCTTTCCAAGAGTGGTGGATTTGTAGTACCAGTGTGGAGCCCCAGCAATAACCTTGGTGGCACAAAATACATGAATGAATAAATAATAAAAATCTATAAAGAAGAACTGTAATAAGGTTCTTAAGGCAATGTTCCACATTTATTTTATCCTATCAGCCAAGGTGAGCAGGAAGGGTTATCAGAAGAGTCTAGGTCATAATTAGGGGAAGGCAACCATCAGTAATTTAACAGAAAAATTGGTAGAGTAGTACTATATATCCAACAACAGTAACAACACACACACACGTATCAATTTCACAGAAATGGCAAAATACTCTGTACTCTGCAAGAATAATAGGCCCACTTCTGCAGTTCTGGGACTAAAAAAATAAATGCCACTTTGAATGTTCTCTATAGGCCTTGTATGCAGCGCAAAAACAAACATATATTTGACTTTCGTGATGCTGATATCTGAAAATAGTCCATGAGAGTTTTGTATGTGGCAAAACATGATTGAGTTATTCTAGTCCCAATATTAATAGATGAATCAGCCAGTGTAATCATGAAAATCTTGCCCATGTTTTTCTTTTTCATCTAGCCCCTTAGTTTTCAGTGAGCTTTCAGAAATCTTACAACTTTATACCACTTTGAAAACTTTGAATCTAGAAGTCTTCTTTTGCTAATTTTCAAGCATAGCAATTCTGCTCCTACTTATATGTCCAATGCAATGAGTACATTTTAGCAGAAAAGAATGACTGTTCACAAGAGAATATGAAGAAGTGAAGTATAGTGCCAGACTCTCAGCACTACTGGTTTTTACTGCTGCTGCTATAGCTGGCTATATTTATGGTACTTTCTTGCTGCCACCTACCCTATCTACTTCCCTCTAGTTCCCCTGCCTCTGAGGCTGCCTTCCAGTTCTGGTTAGAAATTTGCCACCTGCTATTTCAGTGCCCACTGCAGACAGCATCTACACTGACTACTGACTCTAGTTTTCAAAGAAAATTAAACATAATGGGAAGACAAAGTAAACCACTGGCAATGTTGGACCAAGATAATAGCCTGAAGAAAATGCCAATCCAACAGAGATTCATAAACCTCTTAATGAAAACTTTAAAGCTATAGTCCCAGGGATACTCATAAAATTGAAAATAATTACAGAAGAGCACTGCAATAAATTCATAGAAATACTAAAGATACATATTTAAAAATATGTAATAGCTATCAGAAGAGTTAAGAGTGCAGAGTGACTGAACTAAAGAACACATCAGAGGGGAGTCAGGCTGTGGCGCAGCAGGTTAAGCGCAGGTGGCACAAAGTGCAAGGACCAATGTAAGAATCCCAGTTCGAGCCCTGGCTCCCCACCTGCAGGGGAGTCACTTTACAAGTGGTGAAGCAGGTCTGCAGGTGTCTAACTTTTCCTCCCTCTCTCTGTCTTCCCCTCCTCTCTCCATTTCTCTCTGTCCTATCCAACAGTGAAGACCACAACAATAATAACTACAATAATAAAACAACAAGGGCAACAGAAAGGGAATAAATAAATAAATATATTTTTAAAAAATAACACATCAGAGACCACCTTCAGAATGACAAGCACTATGATTGAAGTAGAGAGTAGAAAGACAAGATAGAAATATCCACCCCACCCCTCCCCACCAAAAAAAGCAAAAAGATCACTAAAATAAATTAAAATAATGTAAGATAATTATGGGACAACATCAAGAGGAACAAATTTCATACCATAAGGGCACAAGGAGAAAAGAGAAAGAAACAGAATTCACATTTAAATAAATTTTGACTAAGAATTTCCCCTAAATTATATAGATTCCTAGATCCATTAGTTTCAAAGAGCTCCCCCCTCCTGAACCCCCCCCAAAGAAGCTAAACTTACTTTACCAAGGAACATAACAATTAAACTGGCAAAGAGCTAATTCTAAACATTACTAGAGAAAAACCAAGAGTCACCTGTAAAGGAACTCCCATTAAGCTATCAGTAGCTTCCTCAACAGAAACTCTATATTGGCTAGAAATGACTGATAGAATATATTCAAATTTCTGAATGGAAAATATTGTCATCCAAGAATACTTTATCCAGCTAGGTTATCAGTCAGGTTTGAAAGAAGCAAGAAGAAGAAATTCATTACCACTAAAATAGACCAACAGGAAATACTTAAGGTACTTATATAAGTAAATATTGTAGAAAGATTTTATCTAGAGGGGGAAAATAAACAAAGCAAGGAAAAAAAGTAAAAGCCAGTTGAATTAAGGTAAAAAAAAGACAATGGAGGTACTGTTATAGGGGGAGGGGGTGATGTTCCAAGGGACTTTGGTGGAGTGATACTAATATTCCGGTAGGTTAACACATTTTGAGAAATTGTATTTCTAAAGCATGTATAGGCTTGCAAACCAAGGTTACCTCAAAACAAATACAAACTACTACTAACATTTAAAAAAGAATAATCAAACAGTTGTTTAGTTGTTGAATATAATAACGTAGTTCATCTCATAAAAATAATTTTTAGAAAGAAGTCCAGACACACAAAGTACTTTATTATTTCACTTATATAAAAGTTTTAAATGGAGATGTCAGGATGAGATATAGTTACATTTAGAAAATAACTAGAACACTGGGGCCCTAATCGGGGAGTCCTGAGATTCCCAAACAGACATGATGGGCCTAGACCTCGAATAAATCCCTCTCTCCATTGTTACTGGTCATTTCTAAGACCTTGCCCTCAACTTGGATCAACAATGGTAGAGAATGTTCCATCCTCCAAAGGGAGGATGGACAACATACTCTATGCTACACCTGAGGAAGATGGGTCGATACTGGGACAGCATGGAATGTTCCTACTCATGACCACAGAATGTGAGCTCAGATCTAGAGGGATGCAGAGGTCACATAGGCTCCTAAGCTGATTATGGGCCTCAGTCAGATCACATCAAATCAATGGGGGGTTTACAGTCAACAAATACTTATACCCTTTTCCCATATTAGGGAGTTACTCTCTTCCCTGATCCAGATTTCTGGTCCTTTTTCCAAACATAACATCATCTCCCCAAGACAATAACTTGGATCCACCTGCATATCAGATTTCAGGCTCAGGGTAAAAAAGAAAAAAGAAAAAAAACTAGTATAGCCACAGGCCTTTTGGAATATAACTAAAATATGCCTACTAGCTATCTATAAAATGGAGGACCCCTCAACTCTTCATCTGCACTATTCCAGCCTTTATGACTGGCCAACAATTTGTTTGGCTTTGTATGTTAACTCTGTCAACCACCAGGTTCCAGATGCTAGCATGATGCCGACCAGACTTCCTTGGACAATCCCACCAATATGACCTGTAGCTCCTCTTCCCCAGAGCCCTTCCCCAGTAGAAAAAGAGAGAGACAGGCTGGGAGTATAGATCGACCTGTCAACACCCATGCTCAGCGGGGAAGCAATTACAGAAGCCAGACATTTAACCTTCTGCATCCCACAATGACCTTGGGTCCATACTCTTAGAGGGTTAAAGAATAGGAAAGCTATCAGGGGAGGGGATGGGATACAGAGTTCTGGTGGTGGGAATTGTGTGGAATTGTACCCCTCTTATCCTATGGCTTAGTCAATGTTTCCTTTTTTTTTCAATGTTTCCTTTTTATAAAAGGAAACATTCTGTAAGAATGGCATACATCAAAAAGGACAGCAGCAACAAATGCTGGAGAGGATGTGGGGACAGAGGAACCCTTTTACATTGCTGGTGGGAATGTAAATTGGTACAGCCTCTGTGGAGAGCAGTCTGGAAAACTCTCAGAAGGCTAGACATGGACCTTCCATATGACCCAATAATTCCTCTCCTGGGGTTATACCCCAAGGACTCCATAACACCCAACCAAAAAGAGGTGTGTACTCCTATGTTCATAGCAGCACAATTCATAATAGCTAAAACCTGGAAGCAACCCAGGTGCCCACACCAGATGAGTGGCTGAGAAAGCTGTGGTATATATATACAATGGAAGACTATGCAGCTATCAAGAACAATGAACCCACCTTCTCTGACCCATCTTGGACAGAGCTAGAAGGAATTATGTTAAGTGAACTAAGTCAGAAAGATAAAGATGAGTATGGGATGATCCCACTCATCAACAGAAGCTGACTTAGAGGATCTGAAAGGGAAACTAAAAGCAGGACCTGATCAAATTGTAAGTAGGGCACCAAAGTAAAAACCCAGTGGTGAGGGGTAGACATGTAGCTTCCTGGGCCAGTGGGGGGTGGGAGTGGGCGGGAGGGATGGGTCACAGTCCTTTAGTGGTGGGAATGGTGTTTATGTACACTCCTAGCAAAATGTAGACATATAAATCAGTAGTTAATTAATATGAGAGGGGGAAATCAATTGTATGTCTCAAAGTTTCTCAAAAGACAAACTGAATATTTTTAATATATAGGCTACGTATTTGATATGCGGACTCTCTCAAAAGCCTAGACCAAGTAGATTAGAAGCTTCCAATAGCACAGCTATATACAAGATACTGGGTACTGTACAGCAAACCATAATAAAGGGACTTTTCAAAGTTAACCCAATTAACAAATAATGTGATAATAATATTAACTATTGATTGTCTTTTTGAACCCTAAGACAGCAGGAACCTCACATCTTCACTATAGAGCCCCTACTTCCCCCAGTCCTGGCACCCTTGGATAGGGCCCACTTTCCCGTATGCATCTCCCAATCCAAACCAAATAATATTGCATCCGCCGATCACAACCTAACCAAAGCAACGATTGCCATCTCAACATGCTTCACCTCAGACTGTATCCAGAGACTTCACGTGTGGAATGACAACCCTTCAGCTTCATTACTCGGGTGAGACCTTTCCTTTAATAGTACACTCTAATTTCATCTCAGGTAGTTCACTTTCTAACAAAGTCCCATAACCTAGACATACACCAGTTTCTGTGAGAGAGAGCTTATGTGCACACGTATCCATAAACTACTGCAAAATATATACCTGAAAGCAGGATTACACTAGAGTTTGCAGTGAGTACCTCCCTAACACTTCCTCTCCACTATTCCAAGCTTGGGATCCATGATTGCTCAACAAATTGTTTGGCTTCATATGTTAACTCTCTTTTCAATCACCAGGTTTCAGATGCCACCAGGATGCTGGCTAGGCTTCCCTGGATTGAAGACCCCACCAATGTGTCCTGGAGCTCAGCTTCCCCAGAGACACACCTTACTAGGGAAAGAGAGAGGCAGACTGGGAGTATGGACCGACCAGTTAGCGCCCATGTTCAGCGGGGAAGCAATTACAGAAGCCAGACCTTCTACCTTCTGCAACCCTCAACGACCCTGGGTCCATGCTCCCAGAGGGATAGAGAATGGGAAGGCTATCATGGGAGGGGGTGGGTTATGGGGATTGGGTGGTGGGAATTGTGTGGAGTTGTACCCCTCCTACCTTATGCTTTTGTTCACTAATCCTTTCTTAAATAAAAAATTTAAAAAAAAAAATCTTACACAGCAAATAAAAATTATCCTAAGTATAAAAAAAAATAAAAAAATAAAAAATAAAATAAAAATTTAAAAAAATAAAATAGTTAGAACATAGTTGATTCATGTATGCAAATAATATTCTTTTTTCACACATATTCTGGTTACAAAGATATAATCATTTAACGAAAATTCCTGAGACTTTACAATCAAGATCTGTACACAGTTTTTTTTGTAATTCTGTGATACTTTAAAGTAGTCTATTTTTAAATTGAAAAGGATATATGTTGGTTACAATGGACAAAAACATACAGTAGGATACAATAATTTCAGGAGCAGCTGCCGAGGCCAGAAGGATAACTGTGGGTGAGTAGTCCTGATAATATGGAGAACAGAAGCTGTGTATATGAAGGCCAAAATAAACTAAACAAGTATTTTACAATGCTGAGCACCTCCTCAATTCTAAGACTGATGTACAATAAGTAGATAGTCTGAAACTGGGAAAATGGAGAACTACATTTCAGTGGGAATAAATAGTCTAAAGTGAGAGAAAGGAAAGGAGAAACAATGTTTTCAGCTATTGTTCTAACTTTGACTAGATTAGAAGAATAAATAAATTTTCAGCTGTCTTCTTTTTTCTTCTAATTTAGTCTATATTCAAATTTTTAGTTTAATATGTGAAAACATTTCATGTATGTAATGTGCCTAAATGATGGGTGTGTATGCAACTAAAGCAGGTTACACAACTGAACTATTTACCAGAGTTCCTAATCTTTGTAAATTCATGAATCACTAAATAATACCCACATTTTAATGATAAGCTCCTATATATTAGGTACAGAGAAACACAGTAGAAAATAAGATGCTAGGATCTTTTTTTTATTTATATTTATTGAATAGAGACAGCCAGAAATCGAGAGGGTAGGGGAGACAGAGAGGGAGAGAGAAAGAGAGACACCTGCAGCCCTGCTTCACCACTTGCAAAGCTTTCCCTCTACAGGTGGGGACCGGGGGCTCGAACCTGGGTCCTTGAGCACTGTAACATGTGTGCTCAACCAGGTGTGCTACCATCTGGTCCAAGTTCTTTAAGTAGCTAATAACATACTTGGAAATCAAGGCTATCACATATAAACTCTAAATAGTAATCCATTATTTATTAATACTTTCCAATAAGCATAAACTCTAAGTATCCAGGAAATAAACTTAGCAAAGTGAAGGGATCATTTGAAGCAGCATCAGAAGATACTTGAGAGGTAACACCACTGCAACTGTATACATCTCAATATTGCAGTTATATCTACATCATCAATAGCACTGCAGTTGGTCCTTTTGCATAGGTATAGGAGTGAATTATTATTTTCCAATGTACCCAAGTAGGGTACCATCATGATGCCTTTAAACTATAAAATCAATGAATCTTGACACCTGAATGATTCTGGACAGTGGGATGATTCAGTCTTTCTGGAGGTTTAATTTGGAATGGAAGTTCAACAACAATTAGGAGACTGGCAACTTTGCTATGGACTATCCTTTGCTGATCATAACACAGAAAAGATGTTTTGACTTTCTCACTTTTTTTATCAGTTGCTAATTTCTAGTACTGAATATGGTTCCATTTGTTTTATTACTTCCACCAACATTTATTATTCATATTTTTATTAGTGATTAACTAGATAGTAAGATAATAGAGATGTAGTTCTACACCACTCCCACCACCAAAGCCCAAAAATAACCACCTTAGTTCTCCCAAGGACTTAGTGATGGGTTGGTTTCTTCTTTTGCAAGTTTATGTGTTTCAGTTCTCTACATTCCACACATGAGTGAAAGCATCTGATAGTTGTACTTCACTGCTTTACTTACTTCATAAAGCACAATCACCTTCAGAGTTCTACTCATTTTGTCGTGAAGGACACAATGTTGTCTTTTTCAGTTGCCAAGTAGTACTCAATAAGTATATGTCCCATAATTTTTTTTTTTATCTAGTCATCTGTAAATGAGCATTTAGGTTGCTTCCATATTTTGGCTATTGTGAATAAAGAAGCTATGAGGGAGTCAGATGGTAGCACAGTGGGTTAAACGCAGGTGGCGCAAAGCGCAAGGACCGGCTTAAGGATCCTAGTTTAAGCCCCTGGCTCCCCACCTGCAGGGGGGTCTCTTCACAAGCGGTGAAGCAGGTCTACAGGTATAGGTCTTTCTCTCTTCCTCTCTGTCTTCCCCATCTCTCTCCATTTCTCTCTGTCCTGTCCAACAACAATGACATCAACAACAACAATAATAAAACAGCAAGGGCAACAAAAGAGAATAAATAAATATTAGAAAAAAAAGAAGAAGCTATGAATACAGGAGTGCATATGACCCTTCAAATTAATTTTTCATGTCTTCAGGGTAAATGTCCAAGAGTAGTATTGTTAGATCATGAGATATTTCCATTTTAATTTTTAAGGAATTTATTTACTTATTCATGAGAAAGATAGGAGGAGAGAGAAAGAACCAGACATCTCTCTGGTACATATGCTGCTGGGGATTAAACTCAGGACCTCGTGCTTGAGAGCCCAATGCTTTATCCACTGCGCCACCTCCCGGACCACTTTGCATTTTTATTTAAGAATTTTCCATAACCGTTGCATATGTTTGTATTCCTACTAGCAATGTAACAGAGTTCCTGTTTACCCACATTCTTGCCAACACTTATCACTTCCTGTTTTGTTGATGTAGAACATTATCACTGGTATGAGGTGGAATCTCAAGGTGGTTTTAATTTGCATTTCTTTAATGATGTCCATTATTTTAAAAGGAACAACTGAGCTGGCACAAGCTGTGAGACTCAAGAAGGCACCAGAATTTACCACTCAAATTCAGTAAAGCATTTCTTAAACTTAGAGTTCAGCTTTGAGGTCAATATTTATGTTTTTGGTTCCCTGGTTGAGAACAAAGTTAATGAGGATCAGGGCTGAGGTTCCAGCATAGGAGGTATGTAAAAGACTCTCATGCCTGTAGCTCCAAAGTGCCAGCCAGGTTCAACCCCAGCACCACCATTAGCCAGAGATGAGCAGTGCTCTGGTCTCTTTCTGTTTGTATCTCTGTTCCTTAAAATAAAATATGGGGGGGGGGGGATTATAAGGCAGACACATAAGGATCACTACTAATGCCCAGAAATACTTAGGAAGAGTCACTATGAGAAAAAACTGAGCTGCCATTCAGTGGAGGCACTAAAAACATCAAACTGCAGGCATTTATGTAAATGTCACCATATTTATTTCCTCAACAGATAGGGAGAATTTTTTTTCCATGCCAGGTACAATGTTAATCCTCGGAATATGACAATTGGGGACCAATTGTAAAAGAAATTATATCCCAATAGGAGAAATAATGTAAACTTGGAAATAAATGTCTAACTTGAGGAAAAGAGCTCTAAGAAAAGAATAAAGTTGAAATGGCATGAGGACTGCCTGAAATGAGGTGGGTTCTTTAGACAGGGGTGCTGGCCAGGCCACCTAGTGCTTCAAAATGATAAGAAGGCAACAGTAGTGAAAAGATAAGGGGAGACAATAGCACAGCTTTGACAGAGACATGTTGGTTATAATAACACTAGCGAATTTACCTGACTTCCAAGTCACCATTGAACAGATAAACTGTCACCAAAGGTTCTCGGGGAAAAGTTTTCCAGCCTCTGATATATGTTAATGAATGTACTGGAGTCAAGGAGAAAGACAGAGAAAGTGCAGAATCAGCATTGCCCTTGCATCGATAATGTGTCTGAGGACAACCTATCCAAATACTTCTAAGCTACATTTCAACAGGCACATGTAGAGCTAAAATATTCCCTGAATTCTATGTAACTCTATAGTCCTAACAATGCATTGAAGCACATTTACTAATGCAACCACATTGATTGTCATTACCAAAGCTTCATACTGCATTGGAAAAAAGTCCCAACCTACAGTGTAAATAATGGAGTTCAGACTTGAGCTTTCTCTGTCAATAATGAATAAACTTATCTAGATTAAGTTACTTAATCTTTCAAAGTTTCAGGCTCTTCTTTAACTAGAGGGAATAATACTATAATCTCAGAGTTATTGCAATGATGTATCAGTATTAATGAAATTGCTTTGTTCATTCTAAAACAGAATGTATATATCTTTCATCAGGTTTTATTCTACCTGAATCATATCCAATCTCAATGTTGTGAGTTGACTGTTCTCTTAAATGCTAAAATAGATGCATTTTTTTATATTTTCTTTTTTATTCTTGTGAATTGTCAAACAAGGAGAGCTGACTGGCATGTTTAGAAAAGCTTCTAACTTTGGTTCCTCCCCAAAAGGACAAATTATTTCTCAGTTTCTTGGTTGAGATGCTGTGTTTATCTGATACATTAAATTCAGGTCATAATTCCATTCAGCCTTGAGCAATTCACATTAGAAATACTTGAGCCACACCTCTGTTCATTCACCTTGATTTCTATAGAGCCTGGGGCTATTTCTTGACGCATCATTTAATGTTTTCAAGTGAGAGGGAAGATTACAGCAGCAAGAAGGGACCACAAAAGTTAAATGTACTCGCTGATAAACAGTTTGGATGTGGGTCATACTTTTCTATTTAACTATTTTCCCTAAGGTTTTTCATTTTTCTTTTAATTAATTTTAACCAGAATACTGCTCTCAACTCTGGCTTGGGGTGGGGGGAGTGGGAGGGTTTGTCGTAGGGGATTGAATTTGGAAGCTGAGAGCCTCAGGCATTAAAGTCCTTAACATAACCTTTATGATAGCTCCCTTGCTCTCCCCCCCCTTTTTTTTTCCTTGAGAACATATGGCTACTACTGTTTTCCAAAACTAAATAATAGGGATATACACAGTTCTAAAAAAAAAAAAAAAAAAGGTACATCTGTGCAGTACTTTCTAACAAAACCTGCCATTTTTAATACTAAATTACTGAAATGCAACAGAATGAAGCATCTGCAGGTAGTTTTTCCAAATGAATGAATAGTGCTTGTCAGGCCACATTGGTTCTGCTCAGCTAAATAACTAAACTCATAATCTAATGTCAAAATGAAAATTCACAAGAGAAAAGACTTCTAGGGACTCCACATATTCATATGAAAACTAAATGTGTGCTGCTCAGTCAGGTGATTTCCACGGCTATTCCACCATGACAGAGCTGAGTCATAGCATCTAGTCCTGAAAAGTTATGGCATCTATATTCATTGCTAAGGCAAAGAATAAATTTTCTACCACTGCTGTAACAAACTTAGATGCTTAAAAAATGTTTGTTTTCATACAGTTCTGAAGATCACAAAGTTAAATGTTAGTCTTAAAGTCTTTGGGAGGATTTAATCCTTATGAAGGATCTAGGGAGAATCAATTCCTTGGCTTGTCCAGCAGTATCTTTATAATCATTGCTTCTGTGGCCATGTTGCTTTTTCTGCCTCTCCCTTGTGGGCACTTGGACTAATCCAGATAATTCAAGATCATTAATGAAGTCAGAGCTTTAAAGCTCCCTTTGCCATATAAAGTAACATTACTAGATTCTTAGCAGTAAACTGTGGACACTTGTGAGTGACTATTCTCTAGGTGTCTGGTTCAATTTATTCTGCCTAGCCAACAATGGGAAGGGATTTTCTAACCATGGAAAAAGAAGGAGGAGGAGGAGAAGATGGAAAAAAAGAAAGATCAGACTGACTTAAATTGAAAGATATTTTCTTCTTTGCTTTATCCCATTATTTCAATTAGTTATTCAAATATAGTAGGGTGATTGAAATAACCAAGATTGCTCTTGTACACCCTTCTGACCTTTACACTTTGTCCTTTGTCAATAGATTGAGTACAAGGCTGCTGTCACTAGGTGTTCTTAAATTTTGATCAGCAACAGCAAAAGAACTATATATAGTTTGTAAATTATATTCCTACAGTATATACCTTTTCTCCCCTTTTGACTAGCTGGAATTAACACAGATCATAAGAAATGAAACAACTAGGTTGGGTAAGGGCCATGAGATGAAAGCCATGAGTGGAGGATCAGCAGGGTAAATAGAGCCTATATTTCAACATAGTGGAATTGTCCTATCAATGTGCGATTGTGTTCAGATTATTTGCAGACAACAGCATTTTGAGAGACATAAACTTCATTCTTGTTTCAGTGCTTTTAGAGTAGTCAAACACATATCATAACGTAGTTTTCATACTTTTAATTTTATTTTAGAACAGAATAATTCTCTCCATAGTTTTGCCATTAAGTGCTCTATGATCTCACATAGATCAATTTGTCTCTCTGACAATCAGCTCCTTTAGCTAAAAAAAAAAAAAAGATACTAATATGTACCCTATGTGTTGCAAATATTAAATGAGAGTGGACATGTGGCCATCATTTGTGAACTCTAAGGCACTTTACAAATATAAGGGTTGAAAGATTAAAATGCAATTTCTGATTCCTCCTCAACATACTTGGCTTTTTAACATTTATTGTCTAAAAGGCTCTTCCAATTTTCTCATTGACTTTCATTTAGTTAATAAGGTCAGTAATATAATATTTAGAATATATAAAATTTCCCCCTATTAATTAGCAAAGCTACATTTATTTTAAATGTAATAAATAAATTGATTTAGCTTTTATTTTTCTGCATTTAGCTTTGTGAAAATGCTTATCACATCAGAAAAAAAAACTAATTTTTTTCTTCATATACCTGTAAATTTCCACTACAGTCCAAAGCATGTAATTTTATTTAATATAAGTTCTATATGACATGGAAACCCACATAAGGAAAAGAAAAACCCAGAGATGGAGTTAGAGCTGAATGCTTATATACTGAATTGATTAAACAGTAGTAAATTATGGAAATAATATGACAAGACAAAGGAGCTTAGACTATGGTAATTAGTGGTGGAAATTAACCAGGAAGATAATTTAACAAAGTTTGTTTGTACAGATTTCTGTCTGCTTTAACTCTTTATGGTTGGTCATCATTTTATACTTTTACATTTATAAAGAGAACATCTTCCATCTGAGTGTTTTGGTTTGTCTTGCAAGAAGAAAATGATAGGGAGGGGGAGCTAGAGAATCTTTCTTGTATCTTCTGCCTTTTAAGTACCATTAGTTCAAAATAATTCTTATGCCAAGGTGATAAGAGAGTGAATACTAGGCTTGTTTGTTCACACCATGTTAAGATTCACACTTAACAGTTTTCTTAATAAGTATTCTTCACTGACAAATTTTACCATGTTTCTGCACAAATTTAGACATAACCCTTAATAATTCATTGAATTTTGAATGTACTCAGTTGCCACAGAGAGCTTTTTTCTGTTCCTTTTGAGCATGGCATATACTGGGCACAATTATGGAGCTGCCACACATGCAAAGGGTTGTTCTTATGAGTGAATAACAAACGAGTGCATGCAAAACTATCCAGTATACTGTAATTACAAAGTGGAAGTTCATAATTGGTACATGACCACTTCCTTTATGAGTTACTTGGCTTTATTCACAACTTTTCTCATTGGAAGGGCTGTGTCTTCTGGCTTTACCTTTAATAATGGTGATAATAATAATAACTGTAATAATGCAGCATTACTTTCTAATTACAAAGAAAATTTCTTCTAAAGACCTCAAAGCACTTCACAGACATTATCTCATTCATCCTTATAACCTTTCTGTGCTACTTGTTGGCCACTAGCATGACCATAGTAACAAGATGGTCATGTATAATTTCTCAGGAGTCTCAAAAGGTCAGCATGGCATGGGGAAACTTCACATTTGCTAAACTCTCGAAAAAACTTCCAGCTATTTCTGAGTAGTGCTTCTACAACTGTAGACATCAACAATGAGTTAAAAAGCATTACAATCTAGGTGCAGTCTCATGGAAGAGATCTTCCATGGTTTCATCATATCTTTAGAAGGTGCTCCATCTCAGGACAAAATTCTTCACCTTATGTGTCCAGCCTTAAAGCCACCCCATCCCATCCCCACCCCTCTCTCTGCTCCATGCTCCATTGCTATGGTCTATTTACATAATCATTGTTTTGCCTGAAAAATCCCCACCACGTTATCCCCTCAGGGTATTGTTAATTCAGTTAAAACCATCGCAACAGTTGCTAAGGACACTTCCACCTCCCCAGCACGCCTTTTGCCTCTCCACCCTTTATCCTAGCCAATCCTGTTCCGGACTTGTCACTTCCATTTTTTACCCTATAAGCCTGCTGCTGTTCTTGGTTGCTCTTCTCTTTCTCTTCCGCATCCTGACCTGGAGAAGACCTGGAGAAGGGCTGGTGTGCATAGCAGAGGCGGCCATTTTGTTAGCTCCATGTGGCGTAAACCCGCTGTGCTCACTCCCAACTCTGGAGAGTCTGAATCAATAAAGAATTGTATTACCACGCTGCCATGAGTTCTTCATCTCTCTCTCTCTCTGGCAAAGCTAGCCTGGCATTTTGTTTGCAGAAAACTTCCAAATAACGCAAAACCTCCCTGGATGCAAATGGCTCGTTTTTGATGCCCTTTTACATGGAAGACCCTAGTGTATTGATCAACCCTCCCAAATTGGGCTCAACAAACTGTGATTCCCAGGCCAAACCTAGTCATTTTATATATATAACTGTTATATAATCATAGAAATCCCAACATCAAAAAATAATATCATATTCCAAAGTTTGCCAAGTCCTATTCTAAAGGACATGAACAAAGATGCCTGAAGAGTGGGAGATGAGCAGAATGTGTGACTCCTAAGACATCGCAGGACATAACCAGGAAAGATCCAGATGATAAAAATCCCTAAGGCTTAATTCACTACAGTGAAAAAGATAAAACCTGGTCATAAGTTTCTTGAGTTCTTTATACTCATTGAATTTCTCATTGAGATTTTCTCCCTCTAGGGTCTTAACTAAAATTTTTGCAGAAAAAAAAATTGTGTATATTTCTAGTATGACTAGATTCAGAAAGACTGCTTTATTTTCCTTGTTAAAGTTCATTTCTTTTAATTTTTTTAGACTTTATCTTACTTGATAAAACAAAGAGAAACTGAGAGGGAGGGAGAGGTAGAGAGAAAGAGGAGGGAGGGAGAGAGAGAGAGAGAGAGAGAGAGAGAGACCAGCAGCACTGCTTTACTGCTTGCGAAGTTTTCCCCCTGTGGATGAGGATGGGGGCTCAAACACAGGTCTTTTGCATGGCCACCCAGCCCCTTGAACATCATTTCTCAAGCTACTTGCCACACAGTTGCTAAGACAGTCACATTTGTTTGTATTTTAAGTTTGCCTTGCATATGTCCTGGATTTACATATGTTTTCTAGAAAAAAAAATGATTAAAAGCATAGTCACAACACATCTTCAAGATGTTTACTGGTCTCTACAGTTAGTGAATAAGCAATGGGTATGGAAGTTCTGACTTATTCATGTTCCTTGTTGCTCTGCTTTTCTGATCACTCAGCTTCAGACTAGGCCACAGCCAAATTTTCAAGGCATTTAATACTCAAAACATAATTAAAGACAGAATTTGCTAAGAATCTCCAAAGAAAGGAAAGACTTATTAACAGGTCTGGTCTTTTAGGGACTAAAAGGACTATTGAAAAACAGCTTCTGAGTTCTGGCACTAACTTTTCTCATCTCTGCAGTTTGGAAGTACCCTATTCCCAAAACACCCACAACTGAACAAGAAAACCACCAAACTCAAAAGTTGGTAAAGGACTTGAACAGATATTTCTCCAAATGTTAAGTGACCTATAAATACATAGGAGGTAGTTCAACATCATTAGTCATTTGGGAAATACAAATTAAAGAGATACCCTATGTGCCTACTAGGCTGGCAATAATAAAAACGTATGAGTGCTGAAGATGATGCAGAGAAGAACACTGAGCAAATGGTTGGGAGGGATAATGAAGCAACCATAAATGTTGTGGTTCTTCAAAATTAAATATAGAGCTATAACATTGTCCAGTAATTCTACTCTCAAGTATATACCCCACATTATTAAAAACAAGGACTTGAACATACCTGTTGTACATTGCTGCTTACAACAGCATTATTTATAATATCTAAAAAAGAAACAACCCATGTCTACCGATGACTGAGGCTATAAACAAACCATGGTTATGCACATAATGGAATACTATTAAATCATAAAGAGGAAAGACTATATATATATACTACAGCGTAGGTGGGCCTTCAAACCTTATGTCTAATGAAGTAAGACAAGATTATGATTCCACTTGTATTGAGTGCCTAGAATAGGCAAATTCATAGAAGCTATCAGTAACAGAAGGTAAATGAGAAGCTATTGATTAATATGTGCAGAGATTATGTTGAGGATGATGAAAAATCTGAGATATAAATAGCTATGGCGATTACACAACACTGTGAATGATCTAATGATACTGAATTGTACACACTCAAATGGTTAAAATGATAGTTATATCAAGCATATTGTACCACAATAAAAACTATTTTTAAAAACCAAGCTTTGAGATTCACTTTAATCTTCCCTTTTTTGCCAAAGAATTACCCTTTTTTTGTTCAAACTTTGGGCTTTTGTTCTCATTATTAAGATGGTGGTTTCCTAACTTAAAACTGACAGCAAAGCTGCCTGAAACAGCAGCTGTGATTCTGCATTCCTCTCCAGGAACTGGAATTATGTCTGTAGTTATAATTTCAGCACATGTAGACTGAGCTTGTAATATGTGTATTATAGAGCAGAGCTACAATTCATCTTAATGATGGTATGTGAAAGAACATCTCGGCAGGGCACCTTAATGAAATGACAATTGGTTGAAGACTTAGAAGATTAAAAATACCCGACTTTCAGAAGCTATATCTACTCTCATTTGGATCCTTTAAGGGATCCTGTAAAATAATGTTCTCTGCCAAATAACATAAAGGATAATAAATACAGTAAAAAATGTTTTTAATGTACTTCTCAAGGTTGCAATCATTAAAAATTTCTATCAAAAGTGTATGCCAGATTCTCAAGTTAGAATATACTTTAAAGGGGTTAGGCAGTGGTGCACTGGGTTAAGCGTACATACTACAAAATGCAAGGATTCTAGCCAGGATCCCAGTTCAAGCTCCTGGCTCCCACCTGCTGGGGGGTCGCAAGCTGTGAAGCAGGTCTGCAGGCCTCTGTATTTCTCTCCCCCTCTCTGTCTTCCCCTCTTCTCCGGATTCCTGTCTGTCCTATCCAACAACAACAATAGCAACAATAACAATAACAGCAATGGCAACAAAATGGAAAAAGTGGCCTCCAGGAGCAGTGATTCCACAGTGCAGGCACTGAGCCCCAGCAATAACCTGGAGACAAAAAAAAAAAAATTAAAAAAAGAATATATCATATAAACACATTTTAGCAAAAATGACTTAATGGACAAAATTACTGCAAAAATTTTAATTTATCTTAAAATAAAATGCTTATAGTTCTTCTTATAAAACAAATATTCTTAATCAATCATAATATTAGATATAGGTACATTCTTTCAATTTAAGAATAGTTTTAGGAGTCAGGTGATAGTAAATTCACTACACTGATGAAAAGGTGAGGCTCAGAGATGTTAAGTAAATTGGAGTTTACTGCAGAACAGGTTTCATTACTGCAACTTAATAACAAAAACATATCTCTATTGTTCCAAATATTCCATCATTACATTGATTGATACTGCTTTTATAATCATCACATTGATAAGTACTACAATGAGAAACATAATATGGAAACCCACTTTTTCTGTATTCAACAAGTTGAAAATAAAAGACAGTTGATGATAAAAATTCTAATTTGTTTCCATGACTTTAGCATGGCCCAGTTGAGTCCTTAAACTACTCTGATTACATTTCCTAAGAATTGGGTGTGTGTGCTGTGTTTTGAGGAGAAGTGTATATAGAATGATGTTATTAGGTTAAAGTTATCACAAACTCAACATCAAACTAAGTAACATTATAAATTAGCTACTAGGAACTGATCATTTAAAAAATGAGATTAGGCTACTTTATCAAATGCATACAGCGTGTGCATGCTCTCTCTCTCTCTCTTTTTCTCTGTGTGTGTCTCTCTCTCTCTTTCTCTGTGTGTGTGTGTGTCTCTCTCTCTCACACACACACATAAATACACTCATACACAAATATATGCATTAATAGATGAAGCTGAAAATTGGATTTTGATGGTCCCTGTATCATCTAGGAGACAAGTTGAAAACTAATAGTTTACTCGTAAAAGAATTAAGTATCTCTGCAAGATTTTAGTAACTTTTTAAAGATTATCTTTACAGTATGCTTAAAAATATGTGATATTTTATTATAAACTTTTCAAAACAAAAGAGTCATCATATTAATTCAGAGCTGGAGAGGGAGCTAATGATGAAAGGAATGTGGTTGAAAGTAATTCATACTACTATTAAATATGGAATTCAAGAAGTGATAATTAGATCTAAGCCACCAAGAAAAGAAAGAAAAATACTGACCAACAAAAAGAAGTGGTCCTCAACTGGGAGTGATTTTTGCACTCTAGTAAACAACTACAAAAGTCCAGAGAACTTTATTGCTTTTCGTATAAATGGGATGGGGGAGGGTGATGTTGTACTACTGACATTTTGCTGATAGAGATCAAATATACTGTTAAACAGTTTCATGTATGTGACAACTACTCTTAACAAAGAATCTTTCAGCCCAAAGCCCACAAGAGTGCCATAATAGTGAAAACATAATCCAGAGTACATCTTAAAATTTAGTCTGTAGGGGGTTGGACTGTAGAGCTGAGGGCTAAGAGCACATGGTGCTAAACTCGAGAACCTGGGTAAGGATCCCGGTTCAAGCCCCTAGCTCCCTACGTGCAGAGGGGTGGCTTCACAAGTGGTGAAGCAGGTCTGCAGATGTCTATCTTTCTTTCCCCCTCTCTGTTTTCTCCTCCTCTCTTCATTTCTCTCTGTCCTATCCAGCAACAATGACATCAATAACAACAATAGTAATAACCACAACAATGATAAAAACAAGGGCAACAAAAAAGGAAAATAAATACAGTATTAAAAAAATTAATTAAAAATTTAAAAAATTAGTCTACGTAGAGTCACCTTATCAAGTATAATCATACCATGAGCAGAATATCAAAGTTGTCTTTGTTGTTTCAGTTTTCTGTTTTTGAATCTACTTTATAAGCATATCTTTGTGATGTTTCTCTGCACCTTGTAGTCAAAATATTACTCAAGAGTGCTTCTTTTAAAAAAGACCACTAGTTTTAATGTAATGTTTCTTACCATGTCATAAACATTCTTTCCCAAAAGTGGAATTATTTTCCGGGAATAAAAAGCATCAAAAATTCACAATGATAAAAATATCTAATCTAGGTTCAAGTAGACTTAGTATGGAAGATTTTGTATGGACAATTACTTTGGTGAATCTAAAATTGATGCCTTCCTCATATGAGTGACTTTTCTGCCATCATCAAAAAGTAAGACCAGTTAGCACTGACTAACTGAGAAAGTGAAATTGGATCATCAAACAGCAACTCATGGAAAGGATACATATACATTAAGAGACTGAAGTCATCCTCAATCTAAAAACAATCTTGAAACAAATTATTTCTAAATGCTATTAATGTCACCATTGTAGTGAAAAGATCTACTATGTCAGTTTTCTATACATTCTTTTAAAAATATAGAGAATGCTACTTACTTTCCAAAATTTATATAAAAATCAAAACATCGAGCAATTACTTTAGTTATGCCAAGTACACTTGTTCAAAAGTAACTATCAATACAAAATCTTCTGTACTAAACTACTTGAACCTCGATCCCATACCTAGACATCTTCACCAGTGTGACTTTCTAATGCTTTTTATTCCCTGAAAATAATTCCACTTCTGGGAATTGTTTATGAATTGGTAAGCAACATTATATTAAACCAAGTTATACTGAATCACTGGGCTCTTAGGCTCTTAGTACAGTGAATAACAAGAAGTTTGCATTTAACTATATAAATACAAATTATAGAATATTTAACAAGGAGGGCAAGTATGGAATTGGTACAATATAGACAAGTATTTTGTGATCTCTGTAGCAATGTATTTTAAAAGAACTCCTGTGTAGGCTTGAGTTCCATAGCTATGTACTGGGAGGAGGAAGGTGAAAAGCAGAGTAACTCTAATTTCATGGGTCTGTATTTTAACTTTCCACAAACTTTTCCCTTAGAAAATGGAATTCAGCTGAAAGGAGGTTTTTAGAAATTACTCTTCTAAGATGTCTTCAGCATAGAATTGTTGTTGTTGTTGTTATTTGCACCAGCATTATCCTTAGGGCTTCCATGACTAAGTGCCTACACTACAAACTCTACTGGTGGTCTGCACTTCCTTCCTTCCTTCCTTCCTTCCTTCCTTCCTTCCTTCCTTCCTTCCTTCCTTCCTTTCTCTTTCTTTCTTTCTTTCTTTCTTTCTTTCTTTCTTTCTTTCTTTCCTTCTTTCTCTCTCTCTTCTTTCTTTCTTTCTCTCTCCTTCTTTTCTTTCTCTCTCCTTTTCTTTCTCTCTTCTTTCTTTATTTCTTTCTCTCATTCTTTCCTTCTTTTTTTCTTTCTTTCTTTCTTTCTTTTTTTCTTTCTTTCTTTCTCCTCCTATTAGAAGGACAGAGAGAAACTGAGAGGGGATGGAGACAGAGAAAGGATGATACCTCAGACCTGTCTCAATGCTCCCCCAATACACAGGTGGGGATCAGGGGCTTGAACCTGGGTTCTTGCTCATGGTGAGATGTGTGCTCAACAGGACCCATCATCACAAGGCCCCTATTTGTGTTTTAAACAATGTATCCCATTGGAAAGATAGCATAATGGTTACCCCAAAACACCTTTAATGCCTGAAGCACCAAAGGACCCAGGTACAATCTCAAGCAACACCATAAACCAGAATTATACAGTGCTCTGATTTAAATACATATACATATACATATACATATACATATACATATACATATACATATACATATACATATACATATACATATACATATACATGGACTGGGTGGTGTTGAGCACACATTACAATGTGCAAGGACCTGGGTTCAAGCCCCCAGTTCCCACTTGCAGGGGCAAATCTTTGTGAGTGGTGATGCAGTGGTGCAGGTGCCTCTCTGTCTCTCTTCCTATTTCCCCCTTCCCTTTCAATTTCTGATTGTCTCTAGCCAGTAAATAAATAGAGATAATTATATATATATATGTATATGTAAATCTACTTTGTGTTTCCCCTTTCTGTTGTTATTTCTCAATTTCTGTCCATGAGCTAGCTCATCTCTTGTTCATCCTTCTGTTCCTGGCTCATCTCACTTAACATGATTCCTTCAAGCTCCATCCAAGATGAGGTAAAGAAGCTGAATTTGTCATTCTTAATGGCTTAGTAGTATTCCATTCTGTATATATATCACAACTTTCTTACCACAAAAGTAAAAGACTAGAGGGGGGTGGGAGTGGGGGAATAAGGTTTTGGTGCATGATGATGGAAGAGGACCTAGGCCTGGGGTGAAGTGTTTTGCAGAAAACTGACAAATTTTACACAGGTACCAACAACTTTTTACTGTAAATCATTAATCCTCCCAATAAAAAAATGTAATGGTCAAAATATAAAACCACGATTAACTCATGTGAGAGATGGAAAAGCAAATATACAAAGAAGAAAACAGAGAAGGAAGTGAGAAGTAAGGCATGAGACAAAAATGCTTAACAATGTGCACATCCCAGGTTCAAGTCCCACCAACCCTACATTGAAGGAATCTGAACATTAAGCATTGTAGCAATTTTTCCTTTTATTTGCAAGATTTATTTAGGACCAAGTGTAGCTTCCTTGTAGAAATAGTGTTGGTGTGTGGGGGTGGGGTGGGGTGGGGTTTGCACAAACAGCTCACTTGAATAGTGTACTGCTAAATTTACTATGTGATGATCTAGATTCAAACTCTGACTCTACCACATTGAGTAAAAATTTAGTGCTATGGACTATTTCTCTCAAGCAAAAAAAAAATAATAAAAAGAAAATAAATGGAAAAGAAAGAATGAATGAATGAATGAATATTTGTTCTCCAGAAGTCACAGAAGAAATACACACAAATACAATGATTTCTATTTGTCTTTATTTAATAACAATATTAGAAACTGAAATTCCTTAATCTGAATAACTTATCTTCTTCCTATAAGAAAACTGAGGTAGTACTTATGCATGCAAACTAAATGATAGGTAATATTTCTGGACAACTTGGACAGGTTAATCAAAAAAACAGCAAATTGATTTCAAATGATAGTCTTACAGTAATAGGAAATCTGAAGTGATTGCAACCAAGGTTTAGGTTCATGTGGACCCAAGACTACATAAAGAAAGGAAAATAGTAAATGTATAAAGTAGGATAATTTCAATTTCTATTAATAAATGTACTGTAATCAACATCCAGTATTTCTATATCAAATTCTAAAATGTGTCACCACTACATTCACTTTGCCTATTGTTCTCTACCTCTTTTCTAGCCTTTGCCTCGTTTTACTCACTTCTCAGTTCTCTCCCCATTTTCTCCTTTGTATAGTTGCTTTTCCATCTCTCACATAAGTTAACCTCTGTTTTATATTTTTAGTCATTCAAATATGTAGTCAAAGGACACCAAATTGAACAAAGCCACAAGACAAACACTCCAAAGTGTTCTATGATGCTCAAGATCACACATTCAGTCTCAGTACAAATTTTAGTATTTCTTTTCAGCTGATTTTATTGTGAAAGCAGAGTAACTCTACAGTAACTAGATTTTAGTCTATGAATACAATACACAAAAGGAAAACATGTTCAGGTAAACTGAAAAAAAATACATAAAATTTTCAAATTAGATGAGATGCACGTAAGAAATATATTTCCCCTTATGGGCATATTGTATGGTATTCTGAAAATTGGGACATATATAGTATAGAGAGCTAAAAAGAAAAGTGTTAAAATTAGCCCTTATCTTTCACAAGAGACATAATCAATGTTTTTTTCTTCTTTTTGTTATAAGGTCATATGCATACATAAGCATGCATACTAAAAACAACAAAATTGGAAGCTTATTTGTCTAAGTATGCCTACATATTACATGGACATATATTAAATTCTACATTTAAATACATAATTTAAAAATATACATTAAGGGGACCAGACGGTGGCACACCCAGTTGAATATATACATTACCATGTCTAATGACCCAGGTGGCATCCCCTGGTCCCCACAGCAGAGGGTGTGCTTCAAGACCAGTGAAGCAGATGTACAAGTTTCTTTCTCTGTTCCCCTCTTTTTCCTCCACTGTCCTCTCAATTTCCCTCTAGCCTATCAAATAAAACAGAAGTGGGGAGAGTAGGGCAGTAGTCAGTGGGTTAAGCGCACATGGCGTGAAGCTCAAGGCCCTGGCTCCCCACCTGCAGGCGTGTCGCATCACAGGCGGTGAAGCAGGTCTGCAGGTGTCTATCTTTGTCTTCTCCTCCTATCTCCATTTCTCTCTGTCCTATCTAACAACAACGATAACAACAACGATAATAACTACAACAACAATAAAAAAAACAACAAGGGTAGCTTTCTTAAAGAATAAGAAAGCTACCAGGGGAGGGGATGGGATACGGAGAGCTGGTGGTGGGAATTGTGTGGAGTTGTACCCCTCTTATCCTATGGTTTTGTTAATGTCTCCTTTTTTTTAAAAAAAGTTTATTCCCTTTTGTTACCCTTGTTGTAGTTATTATTGTTGTTGATGTCGTCGTTGTTGGATAGGACAGAGAGAAATGGAGAGAGATGGGGAAGATAGAGGGGGGGAGAGAAAGATAGACACCTGCAGACTTGCTTCACCGCCTGTGAAGTGACAGTCCTGCAGGTGGGGAGCCTGGGGCTTGAACCAGGATCCTTATGCTTAAGCACCACCTGTGCTTAAGCCGCAGCGCTACCGCCTGACTCCCTAATGTCTCCTTTTTATAAACAAATAAATAATTTTAAAAAACAAGGGCAACAAAAAGGAAAATAAAATTTTTAAAAAATTTTTAAAAAGGAGGGATGGCCACCAACAGGGCAGATTTGCAGTGCCAGCACCAAGCACCATCAATGATAACTGGTGGCAAAAAAAGTCTATTATTTTTAAATATTCTATAATAATTTTGATTAACAAATAAGATTTTTTTATAAGTAAAGCAAAATAAATGTCACTTCCTAAGGATCTGCTGCATAACCTCACAGTAAAAGTGTATCGCTATGATTGGTTGGTAAGATACAGCATTGACTTAGACCGGTATTGCTAATGAGATTAAGGTCATCCCAGTAGTTTATGCATAAGATTAGTCCTGGAGCTCTGCTTCTCCAGAGACACACCTTACTAGGGAAAGAGAGAGGCAGACTGGGAGTATGGACCGACCAGTCAACGCCCATGTTCAGCGGGGAAGCAATTACAGAAGCCAGACCTTCTACCTTCTGCAACCCTCAATGACCCTGGGTCCATGCTCCCAGAGGGCTAGAGAATGGGAAAGCTATCAGGGGAGGGGGTGGGTTATGGAGATTGGGTGGTGGGAATTGTGTGGAGTTGTACCCCTCCTACCTTATGTTTTTGTTCATTAATCCTTTCTTAAATAAAAAATTTAAAAAAAAAGATTAGCATAATACATACAAAAGCTTTTAAAATCCTTAAACATTGGCTGCATACAGATACACAATAGCTCAAGAGATAAGAGACAGTACGTAGGTTGGGAGTCCTGCATTTCACAAACCTAGCTGGATACTAGTGCTTTTCATGTACTGTAATAACTTATCCTATCTTGGAGAATTACTATTCCACAGGCTACTCTTTAGGACATGTTGGTTATAGTATTTAAATTTCCTAGTCTGATATCATTAGAGGAACTTTGTGTTCTGGCTCTTTTAATCTTGGAGACATAATAGGGAACTGAAATAAGATAAATTGAAGTTCGCAATCTTCAGTTTTGCAAGCTTTATTCTTTTTATGTATGATAGAGATTAATAATAATATTTTGCACATAGTTGTGAGAGTTAGAAATAATGTGAGTGAAGACTGATCTTTCAGTCTCCCAATACATGGTAGATGTCTTCATTACTATTGCTGTTGTCTTATCACTATATCTACTCTAGTCTTCCATTTAATCCCTTTCGCAATAGGTATCCTGCCAACTTCTATCTAAAAAGTGTATCAAGTTTTGACAGATGTGCAAAGTTTGTTGTTGCTAAAGTTGAATGTGCATTAGGTTTTGCCACTATCTATCGGTGAAATGCTTAACTGAGATGACATGAGGTTTTCAAGAGAAGCCAAAGCAAGATGATTCTAAAGTGAGATTTTTGAAAACATGCAACAATCTGTCTCACAAGTATATATGAACATGGTTCTGAGAAGACCACTTTTCTCAAATAAAACTACAGTGTTCAACAGTGATCACTGGGTTACTAAAGTGTGATAACTGCTAGTAGAAGATATTTTTTATATTCTGCGAAATTTTTTTTTTAAGATAGAGACAGAGAAACATTAATGCAGAGAAAGTGAAAAAGACCACAGCACTAGGGGCCAGGTGGTGGTGCACCTGGTTGACTGCACATGTTACAATACACAAGGACCCAGGTTCAAACTCCAAGTCCCCATGTGCAAGGGAAAAGCTTTGTGAGTGGTAAAGTAGTACTACAGGTGTCTCTCCTCCTTTCTATCTCCCCTGTCCCTCTCAATTTCTGACTGTCTCTATCCATCAAACAAATAAAGATAATTTAAAATAGAGAGAAAGAGAGAGAGACAGATCACTGCACCAAAGCTTTCTTCAAAGGTTCAAAGGCTAGGACTGACTCTCCCTCACAGATGTGGTAAAGCAATACACTTGAGCTATTTTGCCAACATTCTGGGAAATGTTCTTACAGTGTATTGCCAATTGTGTTCTTTTTTAAAATATTTATCTATTTGTTTATTTATTTATTTATTTCTGTGAGAATTAAAGAAGGAGGAGGAAGATAACCAGAGCAACACTGTGCCATGTGTGATAGCCAGAATGGAACTCAGATCCACATGCTTGAAAGTTCAGTGCTGTATCCACTGCCCTACATCCATGACCAGTGGGCTATGGTTATTATTTACCTTTCTAGTTTTGCCTTACATCTTTTCATTCACTAAAAAGTATTGTCCCAAATTTGGGGGTGCCATAAAAAAACTGATTATCACTGCCCTAGTCATGACAACCCGCTTGTGGGATGACACATCTAGCTCTTCCTTGATGCCGTGTCTTGGCAAGAAAACAAAACAAATATTAAAGAAAAAGTCTTCTAATATGGTAAACTCGACCTTCAGCCCACTCTTTAATTGCTTATTTGCTGTCTAAAATCCAGAGTAAGAATGAATTGTTAATAGTGACCCGGAAGGCAAAAATAAGAAAAGTATTAAAGCTATATGAAATTTTGAAATGATAAGCACCTTGATGAATGCAAAAAAGTTATTTTTAATGTTCATTTAGACCCAACATACAGTTTTCTGCAATGGAATTGACACAAATCTTTGGTTCTGAAGAGAGAATATCAATGCTCCTCCAGCCACGGTTATTGAGTAGTGTTGAACAACACTACATAGTAGAAGTGCTGAGCCTCTTTTTTATTTTATTTTATTTTATTTATTTATTTATTCCCTTTTGTTGTCCTTGTTGTTTTATTGTTGTAGTTATTATTGATGTCGTTGTTGTGGGATAGGACAGAGAGAAATGGAGAGAGGAGGGGAAGACAGAGAGGGGGAGAGAAAGACAGACACCTGCAGACCTGCTTCACTGCCTGTGAAGGGACCTGCCTGCAGGTGGGGAGCCGGGAGCTCAAACCGGGATCCTGACGCCGGTCCTTGAGCTTAGTGCCACCTGCGCTTAACCCGCTGCGCTACAGCCCGACTCCCAGTGCTGAGCCTCTTGAGCTCACATGACAAGAGGATCTAGCTCTTCCTTCCAGTAGTTGGAGAATATAACTCTGACAAGGAAAAACATGAACCCAAGCCACATTATTTAATTATTCTGAATTAACTACTTAAAAACAAAACTCTGCATTTTATATAGAACCACTTAATGATTTTGATACATGAACCCAAAATCAACACTTAAGAAGCAAATCTGAAAGTCATTTTTCAGTTAATTTTTACGTTTAAGAGATAACTGAATTATAAAGTTCAGTTGTAAAACTTACACACACACACACACACACACACTATATAACTCTGAAACTAGAACTTTGATTTCTAAAGGTTTGAAACCTTTCTCATACCCTTTTTCAAAACATGGCAATAAAATCTACTCTAATGAACTGAATTGTGTCCTCAACCAAATACAAGGATTTGCTTAAGTTATACATCTCAATGCGATTGTATTGGAGATAGGGCCTTTGACAAGGCAATTAAGGTTAAATGAGGTTATAAGTAAGGGTGGGACTAATCCTATAGGCTGGACAATAAGAAGAGGCAGAGGAACTGGCTATACACAGAGGAAAGGTCATATAAGGATACAGCTAGAAAGCTACTGACTGAAAACTAGAGTTTCACCAGAAACTGGCACTGCTGTCATCTTGATCTTGAACTTCCATCCTCCTGAACTTAGAGTAAAGAAATTTCTATTGTTAAAGCCATCCACCTTGTGGTATTCTGCTGTGGCAGCTTAAGCTAGTATTATTTAAAATAAAAATAAAAAAAAAACCAACTTCTGTGGGCTACAGAATTGTCTATTAATGGGAATTATTGATGTGGACATAGGAATTTTTTTAAAAGATGTTTTGGTTTCAACATGACACATACATATGAGAATATTAAGGTAAAACATAATTTTAAAAGACCTGAACAAACTGAAAAATAACTCCTAAAAATATATCAAATAAACGTCTCCGTTTAGATCTATCAGAGAAATACAATTATAGGGCAAACTCCTGTCTCAAATATTGGAGAGAAGAACAGATAGATATGAAAAATCACCACTTTCCAGAGCAGTATTCATGGTACTCAGTTATTACTTCCAGTACACAAAACTGCTCCAGATTGTACTAGAATTTCATTTTGTTTGAATTTCATGTGACTTTTTAGCTTCATACCTCTAAACTGTCTCTGATTGGAAGAATTTTTCTTCAGCAAGGAACTCTTACAAACTGTAAGAAAACTCTGAATCTAAAACTTACATGATCTGATCTTACTAGCAGAGTAGTAGGCACAAACGAGGAAACAGATTTTTTAAGAAGGAGAAAAATGAATTAAAAGTATGTTTCTGAAAATACTGAACTATGAGGAAAACCTCAAAAACAGTTTGTTACATTTCTGTGGGTAGCTTCTTCATGTTACACAGCTCACCAACATTTTATCTTCCCTACAGATTCTTTCCTCAATCTCCAGTGTCCCTCCTTGTTCTCTGCAGTTTCCTAGCCTTTTATTATGCAGATGGAGTTAATCTCTTCTACAAGCAAGCATCCCTCAATTTTAGGAAAGAAAAACAAGAGCTCAACTGGACTGGAATTACAGGATTCCCTATAGCTGGCAGTAAATATTGCTACATTAAGTTCTATTCTATTATAGCACATACCTAATGAATGCTGAGTCATCATGTACTACAGAGGGGGATTTTCATGCACGCCACTTTTCTGGGAAAAGGCTTATGTCTCAGCAAAGGCAAAAGACAAGTGTTTTCATTATACTGGGTAAAGTAGGGTAACAGAATGGTAGCAACCATCCTGGCCCTAAGGCCCTTCCCACAAATGAATTTAGGACCTTGTCCTAGCAGCCCATCTCTGCCTCTGTCCTTATTTACTCTACACTATCAATAACCCTAAATTCATTGGACATCAATAGGTTAAGTGTCCATTGACCAGGTCAATTTTCCTATCTCACTTTCCAGACTATAGTTACAGGCAATACTAGTACACACCATTGAGGACTCTCACTAAGGTCTCTTGGGTATAGAAAACAACCAGCAGAGGCCCTCATCAGTTAATAATTTTCACAGAAATAAAGGTGCCTTCATCTCACCTTTGCCCTACCTATTTCTCAACTTCTTTGAAACTTTGGAATAAATACAACTAAGAAGATATCTTTACAATAAGCTTAAATAAACTCTGCTTTCCAAATGGGAAAATACAGAATTGTGAATTAAATGAAATGGGTGCATGAAATGATATATCTTTGCCATAAGCCTAAGTGATATTTGAATGGCTTTTGTAAATTCAGGATTTGGATTAAAAAAGAGCTTGAATTAGAGACAGATGCTAGAGTCTGTTGCAACTGCTGTCAAATATTCAGGAATTGTGTGAACTATTGTTAAACTACTGCAACTTAAAACCAGTTAAAGTGGGAGTATACCAGAGAAATTGGCAAAGGCTATAAAATCAGCCTATGCACACCCTATGTTATATATGTGTGTGTGTGTGTGTGTGTATGAATGTATATTTGTAAATCTAAAACTCTAGTGTTATATATATGTGTATATATATTCACTAAGTAACTTAAGATACTGCTATAGAAAACTAAGAGGATTATTAGAATAAGCAATTTTAGAAAGAACTTTTAGTTGCTGGTGGGGAAATAAGTGGTATCAAAGATACGTTGATAGTTTGAAATAATTACAAAGCCCCAGAAAGCCACCAAAACTGAATATTAAACTGAACTACCCTCTGAGATTCTCCCTGTTACCCAACTCTGTCAGTGAAATCAATTCCAAACTGGTGCCTCTTACTCAGAAAATATTCTTGTCTCACTCCTAGTATGAATCTTCTAAATAAATTGCCAGAGTTCCTGAGGGTAAAAGAATAGATGTTGGGCAGAGGGTAAATAGCATAACGGTTATGCAAACAGACTCTCATGCCTGAGGCTATAGAGTCCCAGGTTCAATCCCCTCCACCACCATAAGCCAGAGCTGAACAGTGCTCTGGGAAAAATAAAAAATAAAAAGAAAAGAAAAGAAAAGAAAAGAATAGATGTTATCACATATATCATCTATCATTGCTATAATAATGAGATTTGAACTATTTTTGTGAGATTTTGGTAACAAATGGATATACATTGAACACTGATAAAAGTTCTTCCTTCTTTATAATTTATCATCTAATAGTAAGGATATGCAGGAAAACACTTTCTTTGACGTATCAGTGATTATCCATTTTTTTTCCTTGCCAAAAGATTAACAGCTTCTGAACAGTGATGATACTACATATATATACATATATAGATATATATACTGGACTGGAGCCAGAGGAAGTGCAGGGGGGCAAGTAATCTATAGTTGTTGACACGTTAAGTACAACATTTGACTTCCCTGTGATAGGTGTCTGTTAGACACCACTCCCCCAACCTAGGTGTTTTTCCTTCATCATATAACAGGACCCTAGGTCCCATTTATCCCATCCCTTCGCCGCCTTCTACAGAGTTGTTTGCTTTTTTGAAATACACCATACCCAGCCCAAGCGACATCTTAAGTTTTCCCTTACTCTCCTGGCGTCTTAAGTCTATGAGTGAGATCATTTGGTATTAGTCTTTTTCTTTTGGGTTTATCTCAATCAACATGCCTTCAAGTTCTTAGTGAGATATGGCAAAGGAGATGACATTATCATTTTTTATATTTATTTATTTATTTCCCTTTTGTTCCCCTTGTTTTTTATTGTTGTTGTAGTTATTATTGTTGTTACTGATGTTGTTAGATAGGACAGAGAGAAATGGAGAGAGGAGGGGAAGTCAGAGAGGAGGAGAGAAAGACAGACACCTGCAAACTTGCTTCACCACTTGTGAAGCAACTCCCCTGCAAGTGGGGAGCCGAGGGCTCGAACCGGGATCCTTATGACAGTCCTTGCACTTTGTGCCATCTGCGCTTTACCTGCTGCTACAGCTCAACTCCCACATTATCATTTTTATATCTGCATAGTATATCATCTTGTGTATATATCACAACATTTTTATTAGTGATTTAATAATGATTAACAAGATTACAAGATAACAAGGGTACAATGCCACATAATTCCCAAAATCAGACTTCTGTGTCCCACCCCCTCTATTGGAAGCTTCCCTTGTCTTTATCCCTCACTGGGAGGATGGACCAAAATTCTTTATCAGGTGCAGAAGGTGGAGGTCTGGCTTCTGTAATTGTTTCTCCTCTGGACATGGGCATTGACAGGTCAATCCATACCCATAGCCTGTTTTTATCTTTCCCTAGTGGGGTAGGACTCTGGGACACATGGATCTGGGACACATTGGTGAGGCTGTCTATCCAGGGAGGTCAGAATGACATCATGGTCACTTGGTGGCTAAAAGACAGTAAGATATAAAGCAAATTGTCCAATAAACAGACACCCAAAGGTAGGAGTAAGGCAAATGAAACTAGGGTCTTCATGATATAACACAACTTTCTTAGCCATTAATTTGCCACTGGGTATGTTTCTAAGTTTGGGTTATTAAAAATTGTGCTACTATGAATATAGGTGTGCACAGATCCCTTCAGATAGATGTTTTTGTTTTTCCTGGATAAATCTCCAAGAAAGCGATTGCTGGGTCATATGTATGGTAGGTCCATTTCTTGTAGTCTGAGAAATCTCCAGATATCTCTATCTTAATTTTTTTTATCTATATGAATGTTTTATAGATTTTTGGACACAATAAAAACAGAGATGGTAGAACATAATATTATTTAAACACAGTAATAAATCAGGTGCTGCTACAAAAATAAAAAATATAATTCATCTTCTGCAGGGTAAATTACTATTTCATTTTTATAGATAAGAGAATTAGGATTCTTCAAAAAATGTATGGCTACTTAGAAAATAAAAATAGAACTGTTATCATTAAAATATTAATAGTTTACTATTATTATTTCTTTATTGGGTGATTAATGTTTTACAATCCACAGTAAATACAATAGTTTGTACATTTATAGTTTTGCCCAGTTTTCCACATAACAATACAATCCCCACTAGGTCCTCTGCCACATGCTGCAGGACCTGAACCCCCATCCAGCCACCTGAAAGTCTTTTACTTTGGTGCAATACACCAACACCAGTCCAAATTCTGCTTTGTGTATTCCCTTCCGGTCTTGTTTTTCAACTTCTGCCTATGAGTGAGATCATCCCATATTCATTCTTCTGTTTCTTACTTATCTCACTTAACATGATTCCCTCAAGTTCCATCCAAAATGGGCTGAAAATGGTGAAATCACCATTTTTAATAGCTGACTAGTATTCCATTGTGTATATAGACCACAACTTGCTCAGCCACTCATCTGTTGTTGGACACCTGGGGTGCTTCCAAGGTTTTGGCTATTACAAATTGTGCTTTTAAGAACATAAGTATACAGAAATCTTTTTGGATGAGTGTGTTTGACTTCTTAGGATATATCCCCAGTAGAATAATTGCAGTGTCATAGGGTAGGTCCATTTCTAGCCTTCTGAAAATTCTCCAGACTATTCTCCACAGAGGTTGGACCAAATGACATTCCCACCAGCAGTGCAGGATGGTTCCTTTATCCCCACAACCTCTCTAGCATTTGTTGCTGCTATTTTTTCTGATGTATGATATTCTTACAGGAGTGAAGTGGTACCTCATTGTTATTTTTATTTGCATTACTCTAATAATCAATGACTTGAATCAACTTTTCATATGTTTGTTGGCCTCTCAGATCTCTTCTTTGGTGAATATTCTGTTCATGTCCTCTCTTCATTGTTGGATGAGGTCATTTGTTTTCTTGTTGTTGAGTTTGACGAACTCTTTACAGAGTCTGGTGATTAGTCTCTTGTCTGATGTATGGCATGTAAAGATCTTCTCCCATTCTGTGAGGGGTCTTTTTGTTTGGGTAGTGGTTTCTTCTGCTGTGCAGAACCTTTTCAATCTGATGTAGTCCCATCGGTTTATTTTCATTTTAGTTTTCTTTGTAATTGGATTCGTTTCATTGAAAATGTCTTTAACATTTATATGGAAAAGAGTTCTAACAATATTTTCCTCTAGTTTCTGGTCTAACATCCAAATCTTTGATCCACTTGTAATTTACATTAATATTTTACTATTTTTAATTTTTTTATATTCATTTATTTTCCCTTTTTTGTTGCCATTGTTGTTTTTCATTGTTGTTGTAGTTATTATTGTTGTTGTTGTAGATGTCATCGTTGTTAGATAGGACACAGAGAAATCAAGAGAGGAGGGGAAGACAGAGAGAGGGAGTGAAAGACAGACACCTGCAGACCTGCTTTACCGCCTGTGAAGCGGCTCCCCTACAGGTGGAGAGCCGGGGTCTACAACCCAGATCCTTACACTAGTCCTTGCGTTTTGCGCCACGTGTGCATAACCCACTGTGCTACCGCCCAACTCCCAATATTTTACTATTTTTAACAGTTGTTTGGGCTTTTCAGCCCAACTGAATTTATCCCATACTTCAAGTTATTCTTTTTTTCCCTTTTGTTGCACTTGTTTCATCGTTATTGTGGTTATTATTGTGGTTGTTATTGTTGTCATTGCAGAGAGAAATCAAGAGAGGAGGAGAAGATAGAGAGGGGGAGAGAAAGACACCTGCAGACCTGCTTCACCACTAGTGAAGCGACTCACTTGCAGGTAGGGAGCCGGGGTTCCAACTGGTATCCTTACACAGGTCCTTGTGCTTTGCCAGTCATGTGTGCTTAACCCATTGTGCTACTGCCTGACCCTCTCAAAGAGACTATTTTCTTTTTTTCAGTCTCAATATTAACTTCTTTGGTGGAATCAGACCAAACATTCTCTGTATAGCACTACTGTGGAAATGGTCTGCCAGACACATCAAAATTTTTCTCTTCCTTTTTTGCTAAATCTTGTATGATATATCATATTCCATACAGCACCTGAAGATACAGTAGCATGAGTTTCTGAAGTTAAACAGTCCCAAACAGTGTATGTTGATTGGAAGCTTCCCTGGACCAAAGTGTTTTCCCAGAGCAAAGGCATTAGCATCCATATTACAGATAGAGGTGAGGTTTCCCAGAGTCATTAGTCTAAAGCTTACAGTGATCCTACACTGCCATCTTTGTAAGGCCAAAACCTAAGTATCCTACCAAGTGATGTCTTTCTCTCTCTCTGCTTGTCTGTCTGCCTCAAAAGGAAGAACTGGATCAGTGAAATCCCAGTAATAGCAAACACTATATCCATTTTCATGTAATCTATATAGAAATCCTGAACAATATGTGTCATAGCTACATTTGAAAATAAGTTTAAAGAGTTTCTCACTTGTTTCCTCTACTTTTTTAGCACATAAGACAGAGTTGAGCACCCAGAAAGGAAGAGTGAATGAATACATGAGTGACAGTTTCCTCGGGAAACTATGGGATTCCTTCCATATGGAAACAGAAAACATTACTTAGTTGTCTCCTCAAATTTCTTATTTCCTTCATGAAAAACTCCTTAAATGGGTCAGCAAAATAGTTGATTTGCACAGTACATTGTTTTGTCATCTCTGCGACCCTGATTTGATCCCAGCTCCCACTGCACTGAAGGAAGCTTTGGTATAGGGGTCTCTGTCTCTTTCTATCTCTGTCTCTATCTCTCTATCAGAAAAAGAAGGAAAAGGAAAAAATGAGAGAAAGAAAGAAAGGAAGGAAAAAAGATCCCTTATGTGTTCAGGTTTGAGAAACAAACAGAAGTAACCACTTCTAGTTGTTTTTAGAGGTCCATCAGCTTTCTCAGTTGGTGTCCTTGGTAATGAAAAGAATTAGAGTAGAATTATGCAGATGATGGGTGGGGGGACATACAAAGTAAATACATCACATTACTATGTATTTGCCTCTCAAATGTAATCCTCAAATAATTATGAATTATTTACAAATTTCAAGATGTTATCTTACTGTATCATGGTCGCCATAATAAATAAAGACTAATGTTTAAAAGAAGATGAATAAGACAAGTAATTTCAAGGCCAAATATGTGTCACTTGTAGATTAAATTTGCAAATCTATTCATTTAGTATGCTCAATTGGGAAGAAGGGAGATACAGAATTAGGCCCCTAAATGACCTTTTCCTGAGAAATAATTAATTGGCATGTGCTGTGCAAAAGAAAGCAAACACCCTTCATGAATATGAATTTAAAGCTTTTGAAGCAAATGGATTTCGTTATTTTTTTTAACCACCTCTTCTTTCTTTTTTGGATTCTACATTCTGAAAAACATAAAATATTCAGAGTCTATGTAATTTTCCACAATAAATAGAAAGCTTCTAGAACTAGATTTTCTATTCATGGGCTTCTATGAACAATTGCTCGATATGTGACCACATTATCTGACTCATGAACAAAGTATTCAGAATGTGTCAGAACTGAACAATGTCAGTAGAACATTTGATTTACCATCTCTATTCACATATGTCAAAGACAGAGCAAAAGAAAAAACTAGATGTTCAGTTTCTGCAGCAGACTGAAACACAATGTGTTAAAATATTGACATTTAATGTAGCATACAAGTTTGTGGGAGAGGCAATCCCACCTGCCTTAACCTCGTTTTTCCTTAAAGAACAATATGTAAAACCTGAAAGTTGGGACATGCCCAGGAAGCTATGCTTGGCAGCATAATAACAAACAACCATGATGTCTCATTTTTCAAAGTTTGTGTGCATGTTTTATTAGGGTATTTAGAAAAGCTACTATTTCTCAAAACATTGTGGAAAAATTATTGCAATGCATTAAATTTCAAAGCTGGAAAAATCTACAAAAAAGCTAGATGATAAAATGGCAGAGTGAGGAGGAAAAGAGAAGAAAAGAGAACTAGTCCTTATAGAGTATATCATGTAAAGCAAAATGCTTGGTAAATTATTGTTACTCAAACTATTCAAGACAAATGAATATACCTCCTAATGAAGATGAGAGGGAGAACAGGTAGAGAAAGAGATGCAGGGAAGGTGACTTCATCAATTTTAAAGTTAATAAGTATCCATGGTGATGTATTTCTTTAAAATAATAAAATGGATTAAACAGGAACTAAGGATGAAAAGAGGCCAACCATTTTATACCCCCTCCCAATTCAGATGAAATATACATAACATAAGAAAGGGTCCCTGGCAAGTAGCCACAGGAAGAGCACCTGGAAGATTAAAGCTGGGGCCATAACATTAACAAAGTACAGACCACACTGAATTAATGAGCACTGAAGATAGACATTCAGTGGAGTCTTAATTTATTTTCCTTTTCTAGCTCATCCTTTAAGAAAATGACAGTGTCTTCTTATCGATTTTACACTCAGAGATCAATCAGAATTGCCCTGACTCAGACAAAATTTACAGCAGTCTCTGACACAGCCCCGAGCATGTGGGTCCAAACAGACATTACAAGGAAGCAATAGATCATGTTTGTATGTAGAGCTTGACATGCTTAAAAATAAGCTAATCTGTAGTGGAATTTCCTTCTTTTTTGACAAGTTGCTCTTCCCAGCTCTTTGGCCCCTTGTTATGAATTTCTCTCCTGGCTCTACTATTAATTATAATATGTGAAAAGGATTCATGCATTTAGGCCCTGGGGGAGGTCATTTGATCTGCAGTTTTAGATAAAATATAAACTAGAAGATCACTCCTATTTAAACAATGTGAAATGTCACTCTAAAGCACTCCATAAAAATTAAAAAAAAAGCTAGAGGTGTTCCATCAAGAGCTATGATCAGTTCTGACAACCCAACAATATCAGGGCTAAATGATGGGCCTGTACATTCCTAAACAGCCCCCAGTGGAAATTGCTGTATCCGGAAGCTCTTTTGTGTAAGTAACTAGCTGTATTAAATGCAATAATTACAGAAAAGACACTGACTGTGGTGCTCAGGCAGTTGTTGGCTAAGCTAACTTGTTTCCACACCACCATTTATCTTGTAACTGGGGTTGTGTATGCCCTGACTTGACACACTGGAGAGAAAGTCTATGGAGCTTCTCTTCCAAGCCAGCAAGAGGCTCTGGCTCACAGTGTGCCAATAGAGAGAATTATTTTCAGAGGCATTTGCTCAACGGGGCCAGAGGAAAAACATGAAAACAATTGCTTGGGGGAAATGTATATTGTGTGTGGATCTGACTGGAATGGGGTTGTATCTGCCAACAGCTCAGCTAAGGGGAAAGCCCTTGCTGGATGGATGAAATCTGCCTCTATCCAAGGAGCATGGTCTCTAAATTTCCAACATACACAGGCACTGAGTATAAAAAGATGACATAACAGAAGCATCCAATAGCACAGCTATATACAAGATACTGGGTACTGTACAGCAAACCATAACAAAAGGACTTTTCAAAGTTAACCCAATTACCAAATAATGTGATGATAACATTAACTATCGATTGTCTTTTTGAACCCTAAGACAGCAGGAACCTCACATCTCCACTATAGAGCCCCTACTTCCCCCAGTCCTGGAACCCTTGGATAGGGCCCACTTTCCCATATGCCTCTCCCAATCCATATCAAATAATATTGCATCCGCCGATCACAACTAACCAACGCAACGATTGCCACCTCAACATGCTTCACTTCAGACTGTGTCCAGAGACTTCACGTGTGGAATGACAACCGTTCAGCTTCATTACTCGGGTGAGACCTTTCCTTTCATAGTATACTCTAATTTCATCTCAGGTGGTTCACTTTCTAACAAAGTCCCAAAACCTAGATATACACTAGTTTCTGTGAGAGAGAGCATATGTTCACACGTATCCATAAACTACTGCAAAATATATACTTGAAAGCAGAAGTACACTAGAGTTTGCAGTGAGTACCTCCCTAACACCTCCTCTCCACTATTCCAAGCTTTGGGTCCATGATTGCTCAACAATTTGTTTGCTTTGTATGTTAACTCTTCAGTTACCAGGTTCCAGATGGCACCAGGATGCTGGCCAGGCTTCCCTGGATTGAAGACCCCACCAATGTGTCCTGGAGCTCAGCTTCCCCAGAGACACACCTTACTAGGGAAAGAAAGAGGCAGACTGGGAGTATGGACCCCATATTCAGCGGGGAAGCAATTACAGAAGCCAGACCTTCTACCTTCTGCAACCCACAATGACCCTGGGTCCATGCTACCAGAGGGATAGAGAATGGGAAAGCTATCAGGGGAGGAGGTGGGATATGGAGATTGGGTGGTGGGAATTGTGTGGAGTTGTACCCCTCCTACCCTATGGTTTTGTTAATTAATCCTTTCTTAAATTAAAAAAAAAAGAAAAAAAATGACATAAATCTAATGTAATATTTGCTTACAAGTAAGGAAGTAAAAGAAACCTTCTAAGTATCAGGGAGTTCATATTAAAGAAATTGAAGCAGTTTGGACACCTCTGGAAATCACTGATATATCTGGCCATATTACAAAAGAATTGAAACTAAATTCAAATGGATGTGGAGAACAAAATAATTATTCTCTCCTATAGAGAGCAAAGTCACAATTCCTAGAGTTTGATTTTTTAAAGTTATCTTTTAAAATCACTAAAATATATCAATGTTTAAAATACCCAAATCATTAAGAAGGTAAGTTCAAAAAGGATTCCTTAAATTCCTGTGCTTTGGGCTGAGGAAATAGCATAATGATCATACAAAAAGCTTCTGATGCCTGAGGCTGCCAAAGAGCCAGGTTCAACCCCTACCACCACCAAAAGCAGAGTTGAACTGTGCTTTGGTATATATATATATATATATATATATATATATATATATATATATATGTATCTATATCTCTCTCGTTAAAATAATTAAATATATATTTAAATTTCTATGCTTGGAAACATCAATACCTTAAGGGTGAAAATACTTCAATGTTAGTTTTTTTTGTTTGTTTTTCAACATATACACTAGGACTTTAACATTTCATTTTGTCAGGAGATATTAAGTATCCATAAAATCATATCTAATCACAGTAATTGTAATTTAAAACTATTTACTAGGTGAATGGATAACACTTGTGAGAATCCTGAAACCCAGATGGTGCGTGTGCATGTATGGTGGGCCTGCAATGGGGCTGAAAAGGGGCAGATTCTGGTGCCCATTCTGGACTACAACTTGCAGCTTTGGGGGGAGTTAAGAGGCCAGAGTAGAGGAGATCCCACATAGTACCTGTTCATTCTGACAAAGCACCTGGTTGACCCCATTACTACAGAAGATGCATGCTCAAGCTCAGACATTCAAGCAATACACTATGCTCATAGTCAGTAAGCAGAAGGAAACTTGAGGCGAGTTCTCAGCCAGCAACGGAAAACAGGAGATACTTCTAGCTTATCTGCCAAAAAGTTCTTACTGAAGATCTGAGTTTGAACTAGACAACAAAGTTTCTGTTGTGAGCTGGAGTCACTGAAGAGTAAATACGTGCTTCTAAACACCAAAGAGGAGAGGTCATTTAGAGAATTGGTAGCAAGTAATGAAGACATGAATATAAAAGTTCAAACAAGGTCCCCCCCTGCAGGGGGAAAGTTTCATGAGTGGTGAAGCAGGGCTGCAGGTGTCTCTCTGTCTCTCTCCCTCTCTATCTCCCCCTCCCTTTTCAATTTCTGTCTCTATCCAAAAATAAATAAATAAATAAATAAATAAATAAATAAATAAAACAAGAAATTAAATAAACAAAAGTTCAAACAAGGAATGATCAAGTCCGTATTTTTAGGTGACTTTGCCACACTTAAATGACACCCAAATGATTTCTTTTCTTTTTTCTTTTTTGTCTTTCTTTTTATTTTATTAGTGATTTATCTGTTCTTTTATTGCTGATTTAATAATGATCTAATTGGTTTTCTTATCTGGGCATATTAGTTTCTCCTCAGAGTTTTATAAATATTCATTTTTTCACCCCTGTAATTTTGTTACTAGATAAAGATAACAAACACCTGACTTCTGAAAAAGGTGAGTGCAGCAGTTGTGTGTTGTGTGTGGACTCTGGAACCATGCTTGCACTTAATGCTCAGTTCTATTTTTTTAATGTATTCATGGTTTGACTTTTTTGCTTGCTTTTTAATTTTTAATTGAGTTAATTGAGGAAATGTTATTGTATCTTTATATTATTTATTTATTTTGAATTAGGACAGAGAAATTGAAAGGGAAGGAGGAGAGAGAGAAACAAAGAAACTACAGCATTGTTTCACCACTTGTGAAGCTTCTTCCACCATACAAGTAGGGACCGAGTTCATTCCATCCTGATTTCCTTGGGCTGACAACCTTATCTTTCCAGAGCCCTATACCACTAGGGAAAAATAGAAACAGCCTCTGGGTATGAATTAACCTACCAACACTCATGTCCAGAGAAGAAATTACAGAAGCCAGAACTCCCATCTTCTGCACCCCAAAAGAACTTTGGTTGAAATTTCCAGAGGGGGAAACATGATAAGAAAAGATTACTAGAGGGCTCTGGACTTCAGTTCCATCAGGACCTGGAGAGAGAACAGGAAAAAAGGAAAGACATTCTGAAGGAGGAATAGGTGTATGTGTGTGACTAAGAAAAGAAGAGAAGGCAGGGCCATTTTAAAAAAAAGGACAGATGAATATATAATTACAGATAGTTATGGAAATAATTGTTAACCTATTTCAGCAACCTTGGGAAAACTCTTGTAGCTTCCAATGGAGGGAGTGGAGATAAGGAATTCTGGTGGTGGGTATAGTACAAAATTATATTCTTGTTGTCTTATAATTATGTAAATCAATATTAATAAAATTTAAAAATAAATAAATAAATAAATATTCAGTACATTCTTTGAAAAGAAAAATAAATGGAGAGCAGGGTCTTAAATGTGGGTCCTTGTGTACTATAATGTGTGTGCTGAACCAGGTGCACCACTATAGAGCCCTAATGAAATGTTATTTCCGAAATAACATTTGTCATTTGTTACTGGAGACCCCCTGATTTCTTAATGATTGTAAAACCTTTGAGCTATAATAACTGTTACTGATTGATCCTTTGGTGACTTCTCTACTGAAGTATTTTCCAAGTTACTGAGAAGCTGTGTATAGAGCAAAGAGAATGCTTACCACTTGCTGTCTTTCATGTTCTTCCTTATGGCTACTAAACTCTTACTTCATGGGCATCTGGTGGATGTCTTAAGCTAATGAACAACTTGATGAACAATACCCTAAGGCCAATGGCCTAGAGCTACATGTTGTGACAAATACCACTGCCCATCAGACATTAGAATTTATGATGTAAATATGATGGATCTGCTCTGTAGCCAGAAGATTACATGACAATACCATGGTGATCCTGCATTAACTGTCATAATTTGTGCATCCCTACAAAGATGCTTTTGATGTTTCTCAATCCATGCTCTGATGTAATGAAAACTTTTTGGTAATGAGTACTCTGTTGAAGTTCTTACACACTCATACATTTAATACAGCCCACAGCAGGTGTGTGTGTGTGTGTGTGTGTGTGTGTGTGTGTGTGTCCCCATCTCCAGAACCCTTGGTTCAACTGGAAAAATCTCTGAAGTTTTATCTCTCAACCCTGAGACATGAGCAGAGGATCCTGGCTTCTGGTCTCCCAAATATTCAGCCTCATAGTCTGATAATTTGTTGTTTCAGAGACACAGTTTTTTTTATCTTCCTCAAATACGTGCTTGCTCCCCCCTCACCCACCACCAATGTACCTTTTCCTCCAGTGCAGAGCCCTAGGCCTTCTTTCCACTAAAATCTCCTCCTTGGCTACAACCCTCTCACTCCTTTTCCCTTAGTCACCCTAGATCTACAGACCTCAGTCACCAATTTATACATGATTTCACTTTAAGCAAATCACTTAACTTTGTTGAACCCGTATGTTGTCCAAAATAAAACTGTAATACTAGTTAGACTTGTTGTGGGAATTAGATTAGTTAAATAGTATCTAATTGGTCAGAAACAATGTCAAAACTGGAATGATGGGGGAAATGAGCAGATCTAAATATTATATTGTACTCAAATAGTTGAGTGATTTCAGATATCTATCATGCTGATCCAAAATCATATTTTTAAGATGGATGCTATTTTTTAAAATTTTTTATATTTATTTATTTTCCCATTTTGTTTCCCTTGTTTTTCATTATTGTTGTAGTTATTATTGTTGTTGTCATTGATATCATCATTGTTGGATAGAACAGAGAGAAATGGAGAGAGGAGGGGAAGACAGAGAGGGCAAAGGTAGACACCTGAAGATCTGCTTCACCACCTGTGAAGCGACTCCCCTGCAGGTGGGGAGCCGGGGGCTCAAACCGGGATCCACCACATGCACATAACCCACTGTGCTAATGCCCAACTCCTGATGGATATTATTTTTAATACAATGCAAATAGTATACAAAACTGTTGTTAACCAGTGTTTTACTTTGATACATATAATACTATAATATAAATGCCAATGTGATATTTATCAAATTACATAGTTATTACATTTTTTCCTTTGTGTAGTATAAGGTGCATTAGATTTCTACAGCTTAATTGCTAATGTGTGTATGCGTAGTGTTAGAGCTCAAAACATGTCCACTGCTTTAGGGATGACCTTTTCATTTATCCTATTTCAGATGAAGTGGGTGAGGGAGGTATCAGAGAACTCTCTCTCTCTTCTCTCTTCTATATATGTATATGTGGAGAGAGACATACACAAAGAGAGATGTCCTATTGATTATATAAATGACCTAAGTTAGAACCTAAGTTAGGGGTGATGCTATTTCTTAGACACTTATAGACGGATGAGAAATTGTATCCATGGGTCAACACTTGTAAACCATCAATACCTGCACCCACCCCCAACCCCCCGCCATGAAATGATTTTAAGCATCTGTTGATCCTTGGCCCATTTAAGGTATTTTCTTCCACCAATTCTTCATTATTTTAGACTGGCTTTTTCAGATAGAAAGAGAGAGACAGAAGTGGGGGGGGGTGAATGGAGGGGATGACAGTTATTTGAAATTTACTCCAAATCAGTAGGGGTCAAATTGAACATGGGTTAAATATGACAAAGCAAGTGCACTATACAGATAATTTATTTTGTCAGTCCAATACAACCATGTTTTATCTTTACCTTTTCTGGATTTAGAATTGTGATATAGGAGTTTCTGGGAGGCATGACCATGGAGTAACAGCAGACACAATGTTTTCCCCCCTACACAAGAATTTACAACTAATGAACTAGCAAACCTAGTCAAACTAAAACTCAGATATCCAAAGAAGCACTTTAGCCTCAGTTGGGTATTCACACATTTGGTCTGAGGGTCAGAAGAGTCACAGAATTGAAGCCAGGCACAAAAGAAACCCTAGGACCAGTGGCTGGTGCCATTTTGGCAAATACATAACAGTACAGTGCTGGATAAAAGAGAGAAGAACCTCTAAATTTTTAACCCAGGACCTCAATGGAGTCAGAGCACTGAACTGCTGGCAAGGATTAATCACAGTGGCAGGGAAAATAACTGGTGGAGAAGCTGTGTGGTCTGTCTCTGCATTAAAGTAGACTCATAGGAAGGGAAACAGATCCTTGGTAGCTGGTGGTGAACGGCCATCAATTGACAGTTGGCAGCTAACGACTGGCCACTGTCTGGAACATCAAGCCATGTATCTTCAAATACACAGAAGAAAGCAGCCACTACAAAGCTAGCCCACTGAGGTCTGGGTACAAGTCTACAGAGAAGCTATATACCCCATGGATTTTAGAAATAGTTCAAGGAAATTGCAGGAAACATACTCCCCACCAACCACCTAATATATGAACAAAGTGAAACCTAGTACCATATCAACAGCACTGCCTGCTGGTTCAACAATAAAAAAGCATACTAAATGCACAAACAGCAGAGAACTTCCAAAAACAGAGCATCCAAAATGACAGACTGTGTGGGTCAAAACAGATCTCCAGAAAGTATACCCCTGGAGGACTTAATTACTTAGAGAAGAACTTTAGAAAATGCATTATTGTGGCACGAAGCACAAGGACCGGTGTAAGAATCCCTGTTAAAGCTCCCAGTTCCTCACCTGCAAGGGAGTTGCTTCACAGGTGGTGAAGCAAGTCTGCAGGTATCTATCTTTCTCTTCCCCCCTCTGTCTTCCCTTCCTCTCTCCATTTCTCCCTATCCTGTCCAACAATGACGACATCACTAATAACTACAACAATAAAACAACAAGGACAACAAAACGGGATAAATAAATAAATATAAATTTTTTTTAAAAAAAATGCATTATTAAGGGGCAGGTAGTGGCACACATGGCTGAGCATACTTGTGACCATGGGCAAGGACCCAAATTCAAGTCCTCAGTCCCCACTTCCAGGAGGAAGTTTCACTAGTGGTAAAGGAGTTTTTCAGGTCTCTCTCTCTCTCTTTCCTCTCTCTCTCTCTCTCTCTCTCTCTCTCTCTCTCTCCCTCTATTTCTATCCCTCTGTCTCAATTTCTCTTTCATATCAAATAAAAGAAGGAATAAAAATAAAATTCATTACAAGTGTTATACAAGCATATAAGATTAGTATGAGGAATCATATTCAAGATTTGAAAGACTAAGGAGTTAGGAAACACACAAGAAAAGTACCAGAGTTCACTAAGAAGTTAGGAAGTATGAAAGAAAGACTCCAAACAGACTTCACTAAGGAGTTAGAAAGGATGAAAGAAAAACTTCAGAGTTTCAGAGCATAAAAGACACTTTTTTGCAGTACAGCTTATGTAACAGGCTTCAAAGGTACATTAAACCATGCAGAGGAAAAAGCATCTTTGCTAGAAGATACAATGAACTTATTCCGTGAAGTTACACATGATAGAAAAGAAAATAGGAAGAATTAAGCAGTTTTATGCAAAATAGCAGACTGTCAAAAGGTTGAATGTAACAGTAACAGGAATTCCTGAGGAAGAAGGCAGGATAGGGTAAAAGGAACATAGAACATATTTAAGTATTCATTGCACAAAAAAATTTCCTCAATTGGAAAATCCTCATAGGTGTTCAGGAAGTTAAATAAATACTCATGTTCCTGGTTCCAAAATGACCAACACCAAGATACATCATTGTAAAACTATCAAAAAATCAAAGACAAATAAATATATTTGTATGATACCAGAGAAAGGAAAGAAGAGATATAATATAAAAAGGTAGTTATCAGGTTTTGATCAGACTTTTTATCACAGACCCTAAAGGCAAGGAGAGAGTGGCATTATACATTTAAAGTACTAAAAGATAAGAGTTGCTAGCCACAAATATTATTTTTTATTTTTTATTTATAAAAAGGAAACACTGACTAAACCGTAGGATAAGAGGGGTACAACTCCACACAATTCCCACCACCAGAACTCTGTATCCCTTGCCCTCCCCTGATAGCTTTCTTATTCTTTAACCCTCTGGGAGTATGGACCCAAGGTCATTGTGGGATGCAGAAGGTTGAATGTCTGGCTTCTGTAATTGCTTCCCCGCTGAGCATGGGTGTTGACAGGTTGATCCATATTACCAGCCTGTCTCTTTCTTTCCCTAGTGGGGAAGGGCTCTGGGAAACTGGAGCTTCAGGACACATTGGTGGGGTTTTCTGTCCAGGGAAGTCTGGTCGCATCCTGCTAGCATCTGGAACCTGGTGGTTGAAAAGAGAGTTAACATACAAATCCAAACAAATTGTTGGCCAATCATGGACCTAAAGGCTCGAATAGTGCAGAAGAAGAGTTGGGGGGGGGGGGCTATGTTTTGTAGATAGCTAGTAGGTATACTTTAGTTATATTCCAAAGGGCCTGTGGCTATACTAGTGGGGTTTTTGTTGTTGTTGTTGTTGTTGTTTGCCTGTGCCTAAAATTTGATATGCAGGTGGATCCTAATTATTGTCTGAGGATGATGTCATGGCTGGAAGAAGGACCAGAAAGCTGGATCAGGAAAGAGAGTAGCTCCCAAAGATGGGAAAGGTGTATAAATATTGTTGATTGTAAACCCCATCGATTTGATGTGATCTGGGACCCATATTCAGCTTAGGAGCCTATGTGACCTCTGCATCTCTATAGATCTTAGCTCACATTCTATAGTCATGAGTAGGAAAGTTCCAAGCTGCCCCAATGTCAGAACCCATCTTCCTCAGATGGAACATAGATTATGTTTTCCAGCCTCCCTTGGGAGGCTGGAACATTCTCTACCGTTGTTGATCCAAGTTGAGGGCAAGGTCCTATGGGGACCCACAAAGGGGTCTATTGTGTTGTTCCTGATAGAAATGACTGGTAACAATGGAGAGAGGGATTTTTTCGAGGTCTAAGCCATCATGCCTGTTTGGGAATCTCAGGACTCCCCAATTAGGGCTCCACAGCCACAAATATTCTACCCTATAAAATTACTTTTCAAATACGAGGAAAAATTAAAGATCTTCTCAAACAAGCACAAGCTAACGGAATTTTCCACTACCAACCTTGCCTTGAAAAAGTTATTGAAAAGAGTCCCACAAAATAGTAAGAAACAAATGAATACACATTCTAAACAAGGTGATCAATAGCAGAATAGAAGTACGAACACAACAGCAATAGGAAAGAACAATGAACTAGGAAAAGGAAGGGAAGTAAAAGACAGAATGATACAATCAAATCTTAATAAATCAAGACCACCTTTTTTAGAGATAATAATTCATATAGAAAACTTATAATAACAAAATATGAAACACTCACAAGAAGTGCAATTGAAATACATGCATAAATGATCAGAGACCCATCTACACAAAGTGACAAATAGAAGCAAATGGGAAAAGAATAAATAATTTAAAACAACCTCAAAACAAAAATAAGAATGGATGTAAGTAAACCACATCAATCAATAATCACCCTAAATTTACCTATCAAAAGATTCAGAGTAGCTAAATATACTCAAGAACATCTATGTGTCCAGGAAACATACATCTAAAAGAAAGAAAAACTGAAGTTCAAGTTGACAGTTTAAAACAAGATATTCTAAGCCAATAGTGCAGAAAAAGGGCAGGAACAGCTATTCTGCTATTATATAAAATAGACGTTAAGACAATGAAAGGAGGGTGAGGAGGGAGGGTTCAAGTCCTGGAACAAGATGGCAGAGAAGGGCCTAGAGGGCTTTAGATTGTTATGTGGAAAATGAAAAATGTTGCATATACAAACCACTATATTTTACTGTTGCCTATGTACAATTAATCCCCCAATAAAGAAAAATGAAAAAAAAAAAGACAATGAAAGTAATCAGAGACAAAAAGGGACACTACATAACAACAAGAGGATCAATCCAGCAAGAAGACATAACCATCATTAGTTTATTGGGTGATCAGGAAAATGATGATGTATTTTTTCCAGTATATTCTCCAAACGTAGATACACTGAAATATATAACAAGTGCTTACTGAACTCAAGAGAGACATTGATAGCAACACAATAATAGTAGGATATTTTAATATAGCACTAGCTGCAAGAGACAAATAATCCGGACAAAAAATAGAGAATTAATGGTATTATATGAAACCATAGATGAGATGGACATAAAAGATGCATACAGAACTCTTCATCCCTCCCTCAAAAAAAAAAAAAAGAGAAAAAGAGAGAAATAAAGAAAGAAAAAGAAAAGGAAGGAAGAAAACACATTCTTCTCAAGTGGACATGGAATATTCACAAGGATTGAATCACAAAGATAGCCTTAACAGATATATGAATATTTAAATCATAAAAAGTATATTTTCAGACCATGGTGGTATCAGGTTAGAGATCACAAAAAGGCACAGACACCATAGGCTGAAAATATGTTCCTTCAATAAATATATGTTCCTTCAATCTAAGCACTTAAGTCTTCAAACGTATAATCAAACTGAATTTTAACAGTGGTCTCAAATTGTTAATACATTTCTAATAATGACTTGTTCTTTGAAATGTTCACTCTCCTAAAAGCTTAGACCTGGAAGAACAGAAGCAATCAGTGGCATTACTTTATAAGACACAGCTACATATAAATTATGTCAAAGGACATAAATTATGGTGATGCCATGTGTGATACAGCAAATCCTAAAAATGGGACTTTCAAAGTTAAACCAATTGCCAAATAATTTGGTTATAGCAATAACTATCTATTGTCTTCTTATACCCTAAGTCAGTAGGAACCTCCCGCTTCCTCTATAAAACCTGTATTTCCCCCAGTCCTGGAACCTCTAGAGTAGGACTCACTTTCATGCATGCTTCTCTCAATTCATACCAAATGATACTACATCTGCTGATCCCAACCTAATTAGTGCAATGAGTACCACCTTGACATGTTTCACTTCAGAACGTGTCCAGAGACGTCAGGTGTAGAATGTCAATCTTCAACCTCATTACTCAGATGAGACCTTTCCTTTCTCATAGGATTCTCTGATTCCATTTCAGATCATTCACTTCCTCACAAAGCCCCCAAACCTACATATAGACCAGGTCCCATGAGATAGGGCATATGGTCCCATGTATCCATAAATTAGGGCAAAATATATACCTCAAAGCAAAAGTGCACAATAATCTGCAGTGAGTCAGTGTATGCAGCAAGCAAGTACAATGACCTAAAAAGACACCATAAAGTTCCAAACGAAATAGTTTCTACTTAGACCTAGATACCCTCCTCACCTACTTCCTATTACACTTCCCTCAGTCACTCCAAAGCTAACCTTATCAAAGTAAGGACTACAAAAGCTGAATAAGGGCAAGAGACTGGCATACTTTAAGGATGGTTTTTCAGTCACTATCAGGCCACCCCATCACCTGGTGCCCTAGTAGGGAGTCCTGGGATTCCCATACAGACATGATGGACCTAAACCTCAAAAAGATCCCTTTCTATATGGTCACTGGTCATCATCAGGAACAACACAATGGACCTCTTTGTGGGTCCCCATAGGACCTTGCCCTCAAGGTGAATCAACAACAGTAGAGAATGTTCCACCCTCTGAAGGAATGCTGGATAATATACTCTGTCTACCACCTGAGGAAGATGAGTCCTGAAATTGGGGCAGCCTGGAAAGTTCCTACTCATGACCACAGAATGTGAGCTCAGACCTACAATGATGCAGAGGTTACATAGGAGCTGGTTATGGGCCCCAGGTCAAATTGATGGGGTTTATAGTCAACAATATTTACACACCTTTCCCATACTCTTGTCCCTGATCTACTTTCTGGTCCTTTTTCCAGCCATGATATCATCTTTCCAGACAATAACCAGGGTCCACCTGCATATCAGAGGTCAGATTCAAAAAACTAGTATAGTCAAGGGCCCTGTGGAATATAACTAAAATAGGCCTACCGGCTATCTACAAAACAGAGACCCCAAATCTTAATGTGCAATATTCCACCCTTTTGGATCATGACTAGTCAACAATTTGTTTGGCTTTATATATTAACTCTTTTTAGCCACCAGGTTCCAGATGCTAAGATGATGCCAGCTATATTTCTCTGGACAGACAACCCCACCAATGTGTTCTGGAGCCCTACTTTCCCAAAGCCCTGCCCCACTAGGGAAAGAGAGAGACAGGCTGGGAGTTTGGATCGACCTACCAACACCCATGTTCAGCAGGGAAGCAATTACAGAAGCGAGACCTTCCACCTTCTGCACCCCATAATGGCCATGGGTCCATACTCCCAGAGGGATAAAGAATAGGAAAGCTATCAGGGCAGGGGATGGGATACTGAGTTTTGGTGGTGGGAAATGTGTGGAGTTGTACCACTCTTATCCTATAGTTTTTGTTAATATTTACTTTTCATAAATAAAAATTAAAAAAAAAGAAATCACAAAAAGAAAAAAAAAGCACTCCAAGGTAAGGAGAGTAAACAACCATCTTCTAAATAATGAGACATTGAAAATTACCTTCATATAAATGAAAATGAGGAAACCAGATATCAGATCCTATGGAATACAGCAAAATAATGCAGAGAAGGAAGTTCATAGTAATACAGACCCACAGTAATAAAGAAGAGATAAACTATCAAACAATTCAACTGAGCCAACTAAAATAGGAGCAACAAAGAGACTCCAACGTCTACAGGAGGCAGGAAATAATTAAAATCAGAGCAGAAATCAATCAAATCGAAAACAAAAGACCACCAGAAAGATTAATGAACTTAAGAGTTGGTTGTTTGAAAACATAAATAAAATAGATAACCATTAGACTAGGTTCACCAAGAGAAAAAGAGAAAACTATGGTAAAAACCAATCTGAGGTAAGAGAGGTGAGATTATGACTGATGATGCAGAGATAAAGGATAATATGAGACTATAATAGATACCTATATGCAAATAATGTTGACAACCTAGAAGAAATGGAGACATTCTTAGAGGCATTCCAACTGCCAACCTTGACACAAGAGAAAGTAAATATGCTGAACAAGATAATTAGTAGTGTAGAAATTGAAGCAATAGTCAAGGCTTCCTAAGAATAAAAGCCCACTTCCAGATGGCTATGCAAATGAATTCTATAAGACATTCAAAGAAGAATTAATCCATTCTCCTCAAACTCTCCTAGAAAATTGAAGAAGAGGAAACACTTCTAAATACATTCTATGAGGCCAATATCACTCTGATCCCCAAAGTAGGAAAGGACACTACCAAAAAGAACTATAGAACTATATCCCTGATAAACACTGATGCAAAGATCTTCCATAAAATCTTGACTAACTGAATCCAACAACATATTAAGAGAATAATCCACCAAGACCAAGCGTGATTCATCCCTGTTTCCAGGGATGATTCAGCATCTTCAAATCAATCAATATGATATAATACACCAAAACATCAAAAAAATTGATAAAATCCTATCGTCATATCAGCTGATGCAGAAAAAGATGTGGCAAGATCTGGTTTCATCCTATATGGAAGGATTGATATACATATATATACATATATATACATATTATATATATCAAATATAATTTTAATGTGGATTATTTTCTTCTATTAATTTACAATTAAGATAAAAACAAAGAATGTAAAATTTTCCATGCTAACTATTTTTTAAGTGGACAGTACTTTTAAGTACAATCACACTGTGGTGTATTACTATCACTATCATCTATTCACAGACTGTTTTCATCTTGTAAAATAGAAATTCTATACCTATTAAACAGTAACTATGAAGTTACCCCTTCTTTTGGCTTTTGGCAACTGTCATTTGGTTTCTACAATTTTTACTATTCTAAGTACTTTTTTATCTAAGTACTTTATATAAGTGAAATCATAGAGCACCTATACTTTGTGACTGGTTTATTTTTGACTTAGAGTAAAGACATGTAATTTCACACCCATTAGGATGTTTACTATTAAAAATATAAAATAATAAGAGTTGGAAAAGATGTGGAAAAATAGGGAACTGTGCACTATTGGTGAGAATGTAAAATGATATAACTGCTAAGAGGTAGTTCCTCAAAATATTTTTTACAATAGAATTACTAGATGATACATACATTTCATTTTGTTCTCTTTTATAACTTTATTGGGGTATTAATGGTTTATAGTACAGTTGTTATTGCTACATGGGTACAATTTCTCATCTCTCCATCATAGGTGCCTGCAAATATATTCACCCCCTACTTAAACTCCTTTTCCACAATCATGCACCACGACCCCAGACTTCCCCCTTCAGCACCCTCCAAGCTCTCCTTCCTCAGAGCCTTGCTTTGGTACAATTCACCAAATTTGGTCCAAGTTTTTTTTTTTTTTTCTTTTCTTCTCCTTTTCTGTCCTTGTTTCTTAATTTCATCTCTGAGTAAGATCACTTAGTATTCATCCTTCTTATTCTTTTTTTTTAATTTCTTTTTTAAGGGATTAATGTTTTACTATAAATACAGTAGTTTGTATATGCATAACATTTCTCAGTGTTCCACACAACAGTTCAATCCCAACTAGGTCCTCTCTCATCTTTTTCCAGGACCTGTACTCTCCCCACAACCCACCCTAGAGTCTTTTACTTTGGTGCAAAACACCAACTCCAGTTGGGTTTTCCACTTGTGTTTTCTCTTCTGACCTTATTTTTCTTTTCTTTTTTATTTAAGAAAGGATTAATTAACAAAACCATAAGGTAGGAGGGGTACAATTCCACACAATTCCCACCACCCAATCTCCATATCCCACCCCCTCCCCTGATAGCTTTCTCATTCTCTATCCCTCTGGGAGCATGGACCCAGGGTCATTGTGGGTTGCAGAAGGTAGAAGGTCTGGCTTCTGTAATTGTTTCCCCGCTGAACATGGGTGTTGACTGGTCTCATCCTTCTTATTCTTACTTATCTCACTTAACATTATTCCTTTAAATTCCATCTAAGATGAGGTAAAGTAGATGACCACGACATTTTTGAAATTTTTATTTATAAAAAGGAAACACTGACAAAAACCATAGGATAATTCCACAAATTTCTACTCCTTAGTATATAACCAAAGAACTATAAGCAAGCACTTGACCAGGTATTATATACCTATGGCCACAGCAGTATCATTTAAATTAACTTTAAAAAAAAATTTTAACGGAGATGCAGAAAGCTTTTTTTTTTTTTTACAATTATCTTTATTGGATAGAGACAGCCAGTAATTGAGAGAGGAGGCAAAAAGAGAGAGAGAGAGACAGAGACAGAGACAGAGAGACACCTGCAGCCCTACTTCACCACTCGTGAAGCTTTCCCTCTACAGGTGGGGACCGGAGGCTCAAACTCAGGTCCTTGTGCACTGTTCTAACCTTTGTTAGAACCACTTCACACTATACTAGTGAGAGCTACAAATTTGTGATAAATACTCTAAAAAAGTGAATGCTTACCAGTTTCTTCTTTATTGTAATTAAATTACTATTTGTTATCATATTATACATTAATGTACTTGTAATCTATACATACATTTTGAAGTTGCATATGATGAACATATAAAGTGACTATAATTTTCTTGCTAATAAAAAAATTTAAAAAGGTTGATATGCCACATGTAAATCAAGCGCAACTATGTGTACACTGTGAGGATTTAGCCCAAAGATGATTTGATGAAATTACATTAATTCATCCATCCTATTAAAGATTCAGCCAACAAATATGTATTAAGAACTGAATGTGTTCTCAATTTGAACCAGTTATTGAAGCTTATTTATATTTTCATCCTAAGAGATATTTCTGCGTAACTATCCTTCCCATGAAACTTTATCTTCATTTCATTACCCTATTATATTCACTTATCTTATGAGATTATTATTATTTTAACAATTTGATACTGTCCTTATGAAATGAATTTTTAAGATTTTACTCCATCCCTTGGTTATTTAAAGAGCTTTTTTTCCTGGGAGAAGAAATAACAGAAGAAATAATGCTTCCAAAGTATTTCCTAAATTAAGTTTAACTGACCCCACTCAATTTCCTCTCATATAAGTGTTTCCTGTTTACCAATTAAGTTTATTTGCCTTCTTTAAGCAGTGTAATTGCTACTCACTGTTATAAGGTAAACAACTCAAATGGATGGGTTTAAAATGCACCAAGGATGTAGGAAGTTATTTAAATTCACTAGTTTGCTGCAAGTCCCTCCCAGAGATTTGCTTTCCATCTCTACCATTTGTTCTCTTGCTGATCCAAATTGTCTTGTACCTGGAGAGGAGCTCTCGTATGGGTAACATTCAGTTTGACTTTATATGACTAATGAAACAAATATTAAGGAAAAATGAAAAAATAAGAACTCTAATTTATAGTCTTAACCTTACATACTCAAAATAATTACAATGTATGCAAAAAACCTTCTCTTCTATGCATATTACATTTATATTTGCATATATCTGTGTTTATATGTTTAATGACATAATGTAAATTATTTTGCATCCTTTTCTTAAATACTTTTAATTTTAATCTTTATTTATTATTGGACAGAGAGAGAGAAAAATTGAAAAGGAAGGGGAGGATAGAGAGATACTGGCACCCCTGCTCCACCAATTGTAAAACTTTCCCCTGTAGGTGGGGACCATGGGCTTGAACCCAGACCGTTTTGTAATGTGTAAGCTCACCCAGGTGGACCACTGCTCCCCCTACTTTAAATGAATATCTTTCCAATTTAGCATTTCCCTTTATGTTTTATTATTTAAACTTTGACCAAACTCCTATTAATCTTTTGTGTTATATTCAAATCTTTGGTATCAAGTTTTACACATAACCTTTAGTATTCCCTCAATGCACTTTTCTAGAAAGTGAAAGTATCTGGTAAACAAAATTACTGTTAATTTTATTTATTTATTTATTTTTTAATAATTTATTTCTTTATTGGGGAATTAATGCTTTACATTCAACAGTAAATACAATAGTTTGTACATGCATAACATTCCCCAGACTCCCATTTAACAATACAACCCCCACTATGTCATTCATCATCTTTCATGGACCTGTATTCTCCCCACCCACCCACCCACCCCAGAGTCTTTTACTTTGGTGTAATACTCCAACACAAGTCGAACCTGAAATGGAATTGGAGTATTACACCAAAATTACTGATAATTTTTTAAGGAATTCTCTTTACTGTTTTTTTTTTCCCAGGAACAACCAAAAGACTGATCCTCTAAGTATCTATTTGATACAAATTTTTGTTTTGTTTTGTTTTGTCTTGTCTTGTTTTGCTTTATTTTGATCAGAGCACTGCTCAGCCCTGGTTTATGGTACTAGTGAGGGTCGAACCTGGGACCTTTGGTGCCTCAGGCATGAAAGAGTTTTTGCATAATCATTATGGTATCTTCCCAGCCCATAAGAGCCTATGTAAGTATTGTGTTTCCCTATGACAAAGTGAAACTCATTGAGAACTTTGACTATTTCCTTCCCATCAAGCCAGTGTCAACTTTCCTGGACCACAATAGCAGAGTGGCCAATAATTTCTTGGAAATATAGACCAAATTATGTAAAATTGTCAATTTTTTATATTTATTTATAAAAAAGAAAACACTGACAAAACCATAGGATAAGAGGGGGTACAACTCCACACAATTCCCACCATCAGAGCTCTGTATCCCAACCCCTCCCTTGATAGCTTTCCTATTCTTTAACCCTCTGGGAGTATGGACTCAAGGTCATTGTGGGATGCAGAAGGTGGAAGGTCTGGCTTCTGTAATTACTTCCCTGATGAACATGGGCATTGACAGATCAATGCATACTCCCAGCCTGCCTCTCTCTTTCCCTACTGGGGCAGGGTTCTGGGGAATCAGCTCCAAGACACATTGGTGGGGTTGTCTGTCCAGGGAAGTCTAAGTAAAATATGACTGAAGATTAGCAATCCTCATTACTCAAAATTAAACTGCTTTATCCAATAATGTAAATGAGTTTTTCCCTGCTATACTTCACTTTCAGTGTTTAGCTATTTTGATGTACTTTAATTCCCTGAGCAATTTTCATTTTGGGACATATGACAGAAGACATAGTTTGTCACATCAAGTGGAGTTAATAGATTTTTGTATAGCATAAATATTCAATCAAATAAAAATACTTCCAAAATTTAAGTAGATTGTATATACATTATTAAGTCTATGATGCACTAAAGGAGAAAAGAAAGAATGTTCAAACTTAAAGATTTGCATGTTAGCTGACAGGATATTCTGATTTCATTTTAAGGAAGAAACTATTTCAAAGAATCTGAACCACCTAAATAGATGCCATAGGTTACACCCTTGGCTCAGAATTTACAATTATGGAAAATCTACATTGGCATGCTGTACGGGCCAACACAGAGGTACTGTAATGTCTGCCTTTGAAGAAAAATATAGAACTTTCATGCATTATATGAGTAGGACTGGACAGGCAACTCCATTTTGATATGGGTGATGTTGCTGATAGCTACCTTGCCTTTTAAAGGTTACATTTTAAAGGTTACATTAATGTTGAAGTTGTGCATGAAGATGAGTACCCTGTGTAACCATAAGCTTTATATTTCATTCATCTCTTGTCATTTTAAAAATATAGTTAGTGATACAAACAGGGCATAACATTTTGAAGAGCTCACTTGGTTTGATAAGGACTTACCCAAAGAAGGAACCATTTTTTTCTGAGTAGTAATTCTATTAAGGGGAGTACCCATATGACCTTGTTTTTCTCTTATCTGCATTCAGTCATATCACAATATTATGAAACATATTGCTACTAACAAAGTGAGGCTGTCATATTCAGGAACAAAATGGGTGAGTCTGAGTCAAGTGACTGGCACAGTACAAATTTCTTTCATCAGTTGCATCTCTCAACAAAATACCAGTGTTTTAAAGGGCTCTACAAAGTCATGAACTGGAGGGCCTGGTGGTGGCACACCTGGTTAAGAGTACATAGTAAAAAGTGCAATGACCAGTAGAAGAATCCCAGCTTAAGTCCATGGCTCCCCACCTAAAGGGTGCTCACCTCACAAGCTGTGAAACAGGTCTAGAGGTGTCCTTCTCTTCCCCACCCCTCTCAATTTCTCTCTGAACTATAAAAAACAATTGAAAAAATAGCCTCAGGAATAGTGGGTTCGTAGTTCAGGCACCAAGTCCCAGAGATAACTCTGGAGACAAAAAAAAAAAGACATGAACTGAGATAACTGCCCACAAAGCACTGGGATGTCCTCAATGGAAATTCTTTAGATTCCTTCTAGAGCTCACCAGAAAGCAGATAAATTCAGCAGTTACGGAATACAATTCCTGTCTGAAATTAGATAGGTCGCCTCCCTTAGAAAGGAAGAGGAGGCAAGAAAAAATGGGGAGGGAGGCAGGGGGAATATATATAAATATAGATAGTTATAGAAATAACAGTCAACCCATGTCTGTGGCCTTGGGAGAACTACATTTTTCCCTTTCTAATTTCTTTCCTGTTTTTACAAAGCTTCACATGTACATGTTTTCACTGTTCCAGGTGCTGTCTTTGTTGATCTCACAGCAGCCTATGACATGGTCTGGCACCGTGGTCTCCTAGTCAAGATCTCAAGATGCCTGCCTCCATGGGTGGCCAACACTATATCGTTTCTTCTCCAAAGCAGAAGATTCCAGGTGCATCTGGGTGACAAGTCTAGCAGATGGAGACTTGTCTCAAGTGGCCTCCCCCAGGGCTCTGTTCTGGCTCCTACGCTATTTAATATTTACATCAATGACCTCCCAGAAACTTCTTCAAGGAAGTTCATCTACGCCGATGACATCTGCTGTGCAACTCAGGCATCCAAGTTCGACATCCTCGAGGAAACACTCACGAAAGACATGTCTCTGATATCTGATTACTGTAAAAAATGGCGACTAATCCCTAGCACTGCAAAAATGGTATCATCTGTTTTCCATCTACACCATGCCTCGGCCTCGTGTGAGCTTAATGTGCAGCTTGACGATACGAGAATCTGGCATGAAGCCCAGCCAGTCTATTTTGGTGTTACTCTTGATCGCACCCTGTCATTTCACGAACATCTCATAAAAACTGCAGCAAAGGTGGGTGCGAGGAAAAACATCATTGCAAGACTGGCCAGCTCCTCATGGGGCGCGAGCGCTTCCACACTACGATCATCCTCTCTGGCATTATGCTATTCCACTGCAGAATACTGTGCCCCAGTATGGTTCCGAAGCCCCCATGTCCACTTGATCGATTCCAAATTATATTCCTCCATGAGGATAATTTCTGGAACCATCCATTCCACCGCGGTTCCATGGCTGCCAGTTCTTAGCAACATCGCCCCGCCAGATATTCGTCGGGATGCGGCATCATCTAAGTTCATTTCCCACGTCTACGCTCGACCGGACCTGCCAATATACGCGGATATCTTCGCCCACCCTGTCCAACGCTTGACGTCTCGTCATCCAATCTGGTCCCCTACGCCTACACTGAACTTCTCTGTTCCAGACTCTTGGAAACAGAGTTGGCAGTCAGCTGAGGTAAAGAACAAACACCTCATCACAGACCCCTGCAAGCGTCAATCTGGCTTTGACCTAGCACGTTATGATTGGGCCCTCCTCAATCGCTATCGAACAGGCCATGGCCGGTGCGCTGGGGAGCCAGAGACGACCGGAACTGCCCCTGCGGCTCCAGACAGACTATGACCCACATAGTCAACGACTGCCACCTCTCCAGATTCAAAGGAGGTCTCGAAACTTTACAACAGGCTCAACCTGACGCTGTTGATTGGCTACAGAAGAAGGGCAAACGCTAGAAGAAGAACTGTTCAAGGTCCCTTTGCATATATATATATGTGTGTGTGTGTGTGTGTGTGTGTGTGTGTGTGTGTGTGTGTGTGTGTATCCTCCTCAGCCATCATGCTTTAGAGAGAAAGAGAGACTGAGACTTAAGCACCAGAACTTTCTTTATTATTATTATTGTTGTAGTCATTATTGTTGTCATCACTGCTGGATAGGACAGAGAGAAACGGAGAGAGGAGAAGACAGAGAGGGGGAGTGAAGCAACTCCCCTGCAGGTGGGGAGCTGGGGGCTCAAACCAGGATCCTTATGCCGGCCCTTGCGCTTTGTACCACCTGCGCTTAAGTCACTGCGCTACTGCCCAACTCCCAACACCAGAACTTTCTCTGGTGTCACAGCACCTCCCATGCACTGCTAGTGTAATACATTAGGAAGGAAAGCAATAATTGTTAGGGGGAAAAGACTTCAATTTGCATTCTATATTTTAAGGAAGAAGAAAGCGATAAAAAAGATTGTAACACAGCTGTCTACATTACAAGACATCAGACATTTACAAAACCAGCCTAAATCAACCTCTGCACATTGGGTATTAGAGGCCTGCAATGCATATTCTGGCTGAATAACAAAGAAACACCTGGCTTGTCACCATATAACTTTAGAGCCATCCTGAAAGCATCTTGGATCCAGTGCTGATACAATGGGTGGAGAAAGACAGAGCTGGAAGGTTGAATCTGGACAGGGTCCCTCCCTTGACATGGCCCTTCTTGGTTTTATATGGGCTTTAATTAATAAATCTGATCTTTCTAAGCAGCAATATTGAGTTAGTCTGTAACTGGTGGCAATTGAACAAACTGGGATGCTTATAAAAGCTTTTCTAACTTTTAGGTGCTATTGCACTAAGATTCAAACCTAGGTCACATGTGCAGGACATGGCACATGCCTCACATACTAAGCTCCTTCTCTAGTCCTGGATCTTTTCTTTTCTTTTATTTCTTTATTGAGGAATTAATGGTTTACAGTCTATAGTAAAATACAATAGTTTGTACACGTATAACATTTCCACATAACAATGCAACCCCCACTAGGTCCTCCTATGCCATCATGCTTCAGGACCTGAACCCTACCCCCCACCCCAAACCTTTCACTTTGGTGCAATACACCAACTCCAGTCCAAGTTCTGCTTAGTTTTCTCTTCTGATCCTGTTTTTCAACTTCTGCCCATGAGTGAGATCATCCCATGAGTGAGTCTCTGTTTCTGAGGTATCTCACCCAATATGGCATCTTCGAGCTCCATCCAATATAGAGTAAAGAAGGTGAACTTACCATGAACCTGAGTCTTTGAAGCCTCAGGAATGAGTCTCTTTGCATAACCATTATGCCATCTCCCCTGTTCATATTTCTGTTTTTTCACATAACAATTCAATGTCCCTCTAGGTCCTCCTCTGCCATCATGTTCTAAGACCTGAACATTCACCCTCTACCACAGAGTCCTTTACATTGGTGCAATACACCAGACCCAGTCCAAGTTCTGTTTTGTGTTTATTGTTCAACTTTTTTTTAAAAATCGGATTTGTTTCATTGAAGGTGCCTTTAAAATTTAGATATAAAAGAGTTCTGCCAACATTTCCCCTAAGTATCTGATAGTTTCTGGTCTAACATCCAAGGGGTATTGAAATCCCCTACTATTACTGTGTTGATGTGAATAAGTTGCTGTAGCCCTTTCAGTTAATGTTTGATGTTAAATGCATAGATGTTAATAATCATTAAGACCTCTTGATCGACTGATTCTCTGAACAATAAGTGATATCCATCCCTATCTTTTTAAATTTTACTTATTTTAAGGTCTATTGTGTCAGATTAAGAATAGATGTTCCTATTGCATCTGCTGATCCCAACCTAATCAAAGCAATGAGTGCCACCTCAGCATGCTTCACTTCAGACTGTGTCCAGAGACTTCAGGTTTGGAATGACAACCCTTCAGCTTCATTACTCGAGTGAGACCTTTCCTTTCATAGTATTCTCTAATTCCATTCCAGGTGGTTCACTTCCTAACAAAGTCCCAAAACCTAGATATAGACCAAGTCCCATGAGATAGAGCATATGTTCACACGTATCCATTAACTAGGGCAAAATATATACCTGAAAGCAAAAGTACACAATAGTTTGCAGTGAGTCAGTATAAAGTTCCTAATGAAATAGTATCTAATTAGATTTAGATACCCTCCTCTCCTACTTCCTATTAGAGTTCTCTCACTCACTCAAAAGCTAACATTAGCAAAGCAAGAGCTGCAAAAGCTGAATAAGGGCAAGAGACTGGCATACTGTAAGGATGGATGAGACCTTTCCTTTCATAGAATTCTCTAGTTCCATTCCAGGTGGTTCACTTCCTAACAAAGTCCCAAAACCTAGATATAGACTATGTCCCATGAGACAGAGCATATGTTCACATGTATCCATAAACTAGGGCAAGTATATATACCTGAAAGCAAAAGTACACAATAGTCTGCAGTGAGTACCCCCCCAACACACCATTTGCACTATTCCAGCCTTTGGGTCCATAATTGTTCAACAATATTTTGGCTTTGTATGTTAACTCTCTTTTCAGCCACCAGGTTCCAGATGCTAGCATGATGCCAACCAGACTTCCCTGGACAGATGACCCCACCATTGTGTCCTGGAGCTCTGATTCCCCAGAGCCCCGCCCTACTGGGGGAGAGAGAAAGAGAGGCAGGCTGGGAGTATGGATGGACCAGTCAACGCCCATGTTCAGCAGGGAAACAATTACAGAAGCCAGACCTTCCACCTTCTGCACCCCATAATGACCCTGGGTCCATACTCCCAGAGGGATAAAGAATGGGAAAGCTATCAGGGGAGAGGATGGGATATGGAGATCTGGTGGTGGGAATTGTGTGGAGTTGTACCCCTCTTATCCTATGGTTTTGTTAATGTCTCCCTTTTCAAATAAATTTAAAAAAATTAAAAATTAAATATAAAAATAAAAAAGAATAGCTGTTCCTGCCCTTTTAAAAATTTATTTATTTATTTTCCCTTTCGCTGATTTTTTTTGTTGTTGTTGTTAATGATTTTGTCGTTGTTGGATAGGACAGAGAGAAATGGAGGGAAGAAGGGAAGACACAGAGGAGAAAAGAAAGACAAACATCTGCAGAACTGCTTCACCGCCTATGAAGCGACTCCCCTGCACGTGGAGAGCCTGGGGCTCCAACCAGGATCCTTACGCTGGTCCTTGCACTTCATGTCTTCCCCTCTTTCCATTTCTCTCTGTTCTATGTAACAATGACAACAACAATTATAACAACAACAATAAAAAACAACAAGGGCAACAAAAGGGAAAATAAATAAATATTTTTTAAAATTGTTTAAAAAAAAACTATTTTGGAATAAGCCAAACAAAGATGGTGAAAGATTTGTACAAAGAAAATTGAATCATTATTAAAGGAAGTAGAAAAAGATACAAATACATGGAAAGATATTCAAAGTTCATGAACTGGAAGAATTAACGTTGTTAAAATGACTAGTCTAACCAGAGGAATATACAGATTTAATGCAATCTCCATCATAGTCCCATCAAATTTCTTTAAGGGAATAGAATAAAAGCTACAAAAGTTTTTATCTTGAATTAGAAAATACCTAGAATTACCTAGGCAATTTTGAGAAAAAAAAGGAATAAGAATGGAAGCTTCTAGGCTTCAAACTATACTATAGGGTTAATGTAAATCAAACTGCCTGGTACTGGGACAAAAATAGATACACAGACAAGTAGAATTTAATTGAGAGCCCCAAAATAAGTTCACATGCCTATTTTCACATGCATCTAATTTTTGACAAGGGCCCCCAAAATATTAAATGGAGAAATAAGATTCTTTTCAAGAAATGATGTTGAGGACATCGGATTGAAATGTGCAGAAAAATGAAACTGGACCAGTGCATTTCACTACACACAAAAGTAAGCTCAAAATGGATCAAAGAGTTCTATGTTAGACCAGAAACTATCTAATATTTAGAAGAAAACATTGGTAAAACTATTTTCAATGTAAAATTTCAAAATCATCTTATTCATTTAAAAATGTTTATTATTTATGATAGAGAATCATAGCATCATTATGGCACATGCAATGCTCAGGATCAAATTTAGTTCCCCATGCTTGAGCAGCTAACACCACATCAACTGAGCTATACCGCAAGTTACTATTATTTTTATTTTGTTTTTGTCTTCAGGGTTATGCTGGAGCTCAGTGCCTGCACCATGAATCCACTCCTCCTGGAGGCCATTTCCCCCTCTTTATTGCCCTTGTTGTTGTAGCCTTGTTATTATTGTTGTTGTTGATGTCGTTCATTGTTGGATAGGACAGAGAGAAATCGAGAGAGGAGGGGAAGACAGAGAGGAGGAGAGAAAGATAGACACCTGGAGACCTGCTTCACCGCCTGTGAAGCAACTCCCCTGTAGGTGGGGAGCCGATAGCTCAAACCGGGATCTTTGTGCTTTGGGATCCTTGTGCTTTGCGCCATGTGTGCTTAACCCGCTGCACTACCGCCAGACCCCTTATTTTTATTTTTAATATAGCACCAGGGAGTAAACTGAGGGCCATGCTCATGCATATGTTCTGGGTCCCCTCATGACAATTTTTTTTTTATCTATATAGCGAGAAAGAGACAGGGAAAGAGAGAGAGAGAAAAGAGACATCATCCATGAGATTTGCTACCCATATGCTACTAGGCAAAGATCAAACACAGGGCTTTGCCTATGGAAAGGGTTGAACTCTACTTGCTGAGTAATTGCCCATCCCTCCTTTTGGCTATTCTAAGCTGAAGATTTCAGTAACAGAGTTATTAAAACCCACCTATCTTCTCCCAACCATTTCTAGTTCCACTACATCAAGACAGTAGTGAAATATTAATCTTTAATCACTATATATATTTTTGTTTGTTTACACTGTAAAGCACTGCTCAGCTCTTGCTTATGATGGTGCAGGGGACTGAACCTAGGACTTTGGAGCCTCAGGCATGAAAGTTTCTTTGCATAATCATTAAGCTATCTCCCCCACCTGATCACATTATATTTTTATGAATTAGTTTTTCTCAATTTCTCCTCAACAATCCTCCTGTAATCATTTATAGGCCTTACCCATCTTGAATATTGCCAATAGCTTTCTTAGAATGAGATGTCCTTAACTTTATATAAACCTCTTGTTAAACCTCTGGTTAAAATCAACTATGTGATAAACAAAAGGTGCCTGCTTAAAAATTAAGTCACACATAAAACCAGCCCTATTTCAACATACAGGCTTCCTACTATAAGATACCCTAAGTCTTTTGCTGTTGATATTTCAGGAATCACACCTCTACTTTTTGCTGCTCTGGCTACAGGAGATTGTTATGTTCAGGGTGGGAAGCAACTACAATGTTTCCTCACTTTCAAAAATTCTATTTAGCATTAACACATGGGGAAACATACAGTCTGCTTTGTACACTCTCTTTTGCCCTTCCCACGCTACCCCCACCCCCTTGCGTCTCTGCTTCTCAGGCATGGAGGTCTTTGATGTGAAATTTCATGCTCAATCTCATGGTAGCCAAATCCATGAGTTATGGTAGTGCTCAGGGTTCCAAAGACAGCAGTGCTTAGCATGCCTTCCTAACTAAGTTCATTTCAAAAAGGCTCTGCTCAATTAGTGAGATGCTCACTAAAATGCTTTAATTGGAAAGATATCTGTAAAATAGATATATATCTTTTAAAGCTTAACGATTATATGAAATTGAAATGCTTCATAAAAACTAGATATTATATCATTAGAAAGAGGACAATGAAAAGTCTACCTCACATTTATAAATTAGAATAAGATCACTTCATCCCAAGATAATGAAAGCATTGCATTTTTCTAAGGACATCATGAGTAGAAACAATTCAGTCTTTTATTTTAGAAATATTAATCTAAAGTAAAATACTTCAGATACAGGTCAATAGAAATTTTGGATAACACATTCATTGAAGTCAAAATTCAGTTTAAGCATCAAAGTCAACATAAATATATTCTTTAAAGATAAAAATTTCTTTTTAGATATTAAAATGGTAAGCATAAATAAATCTAGACACAAGGAATTTAATGTCTCAAATGTATTAGGACACTTTATTAATGAACTGCTTGCTCTAGGTAAAGCAAATCAATATTTAAAGTTCTATTCTCAGATCTGAATTTTTTTTTGCTTTTGACACTTCCTTTCTCCTTTTAAACAAATATTGTTCTCATACTTCCTCATTTAATTAAAATAAAATTATTCAAATAATTATGTATTCTGAAAGCATACTATGTAACTATCTGACCCCAATCCATGTCACCAGCATGTGAGTTTCTCAAAGAGGAGTTATGACTCTTACTGTGTGCTCCAAAGTATTACACTGATAGGAAACCAAATGACTACATGGATTCCTCTAACCAGGCCTTCAACACTGAGAATTCTTTTTGCTGAAACCAGGCAGTGGTGCAGGCAGCTAAACACACATGCTACCATGCACATAGACCCAGGTTCAAACTTCCCTGTTTCCACCTTCAAGAGTGATGTTTCATGAGCAATGAATCAGTGTTGCAGGTATCTCTCTTACTCTTCATCTCTATCTACTCCTTCCTTCTTAATTTCTTTCTGTCCTATCAAATAATAAATAATTTTAAAAATTCTCCTCTCTGAGAAATTATCACTATTTCATACAAAATTGGGGTGTGAAAAATGTAATAATCAATTTTTGTTTTGGAATGGTTTCTTCGGTAGTCAAACCTTAGCATAGGTCATCTCAAACATTTCTATACTTAAAAGTCCCTTTGGCAGAGTATATAGACAATAGCATGGTGGAGGTTAGGTGGTAGAGTGTGTGTGTAAGGGTTCAAGCTCCTGATCCCCACTCACAAGGGGGAGCTTCTCAATCAGTGAAACAGTACTGTATCTCTCTCTCTCTCTCTTTCTCTCTCTCCCTCCCTCCCTCCCACCCTCCCTCCTTCCTTCTCAGTTTCTCCCTGTCTCTATGAAGAAGGAAGGAAGGAAGGAAGGAAGGAAGGAAGGAAGGAAGGAAGGAAGGAAGGAAGGAAGGAAGGAGAAGAAGGAAGATAGAGGGAGGGAGAAAGGGAAGGAGAGAGAGAAAGGAGAAAGGAAAGAAAGAAGGAGTGGTGGATTTGTCATGCAGGCACAGAGCCCCAGTGATAATCATAATAAAAATAAATTTTAAAAAATGGGGAATAGAACAAAAGATACAAAAAGTTATCTGGAATCAGGAGTCCGGTGGTAGTGCAGCTGGTTAAGTACAGGTGGCACCAAGCACAAGGACCAGAGTAAGGATCCCTGTTAGAGCCCCCAGCTCCCCACCTGCAGGGGAGTCGCTTCACAAGAGGAGAAGCAAGTTGCAGGTGTCTTTCTCTCCCCCTCTGTGTCTTCCCTTCCTCTCCCCATTTCTCTCTGCCCTGTCCAACAACAGCGACATCAATAACCACAATAATAACTGCAACAATAAAACAACAAGGGCAACAAAAAGGAATAAATAAATATTCTTTAAAAAGTTTTCTGGATTCAAAAGGTCCCTAGGATTGCCAAAACAATTCTGAGAAAAAAGAACGATACTGGGGTATACTCCTGGCTTTCTATCTTTCACACACATACACACATACACACACACACACACACACACACACACACACACACACTAAATACATAAATTAAATAAAATAAAAGAACAAAGAACAATACTGGAGGCATTATACTTCCTGATATCAAAACATTCTGTAGAGCTACTGTAATCAAAACTACCTGGTACTGGAAACAAAATAAACATACAGAACAGTGCAGTAGAATTGGAAGCCCAGAAATAAGCCCACACAGCATGGACAACTAATTTTTGACGAAGGACCCAAAACATTAAATAGAGAAAGCAGAGCCTCTTCAACCGGTGGTTTTGGGAAAATAGGATTGAAACATGCAAATGAATATAATTAGGCCACACCTAGGGATAACTAAAAGTTCATCATTGGGAGATAGCTCAACTGGTAGAATATGCACTTTACTGCATGCACAAAGACCCCAGTTAGAGCTCTGCCCTCACATGGAAATACCATGGTACAAGAGGAAGCTACACAGGTAGTGGAATAGAGTTGTAATGTCTCTCTCTCCCTTTCTCTCTGTTGCTATTTCTATGTCTAAAAAAAAGATAATAAAAAGTCAACTCTGGAACACCTTAAACAGTAGAATCTTGAATGTAAAAATCCCATATACCAACAAATAAAATTCAATATCCATGAAAATTTGGTAGAAACCTGCATAGTTAACTTAGCATACTCTTTTCTTATTCCTTTGGGGTAAATTGATGCTGCTGGTTATGAGGAAGGCTGTGAAAGAGTCAGTGATCTCACAGAATCATACCATGTAGTAGTCCAGGAAACTGCAGCAGAAAAAAGTGTATCACAAGAGACTGGTTCCTAAAATTGTGGATGGCCTAAAAACTTTATATATACCACTTTTTTTGGCCTTAAATAAAATAATATATTAAATGTACTCAGCATATTTACTAAACAAAGTTAAGATAAAATTTTACACATATGATCCTTTTCAAATATCATGGGGAATGGCTAATTAATAGCTATTCCCCATGATATTTCTCTTAAAATCTTCTGGAATTTGTTATCAGAGTTCATTAACAATCCCTCAGTCCTGGATAAAGTTTTGTAATAAAGCCAGAAAGTGGTTTATGGGTTTGCATAAAAAAGAATACAAGATGCTCTCTAACTTCTTGAGGTTTTCCAATACAAGACACTCTTAGTAGTTAATATAGTTAATTGACACTTAAAATATTGAGGAAAGATCAGAAAAAAATAGCTTATTTGGATAGTGAATCTTCTTTGCAATATATACACACAGTTTCGGGCTTAGTCCTACTCACACTGGAGGAAGCTTTGGTGTTGTGGTATCATTCCCTCTCTTCTCTCTCTATCCCTCTCTCATCTTCAAAAGGAGGTCCAGAGCAGTAAACCTAGACTGACTGCCCACTGTAGTGAGAGGACCAGAATATAAGAACTCCCAGTTTCTCAACCTCATCCTACACCTCCCCTAACTTGTACAGGACAAATCTATTAATTATTCTTACTATTTTGAAAGGACTCTGGGCTAAAATAAGAGGAAAAAAACTGACAACAAATTCTGAGGACAAACTTCAGAATATTTTATTTAAGAGAGTGATAATATGGAATGACTATTATGACTGTAGTATTTGACAGTTTATCTTTTCTTGTCTTATTTTTATTTTACTTTTAAATTTTTTTTTATTGCCACCAGGGTTATCACTGGGGCTCAGTGTCACCACTGTGAATGCACTGCTCCTGGTAGACACCTGAAAACCTACTTCACTGCTTATAAAACTTCCTCCCTACAGATGGAGAGTGGGTGTCTAAACCTGTGTCCTTGCACATGGTAATATGTGTACTCAACTGAATGTGCCACTGCCTAGCCCCATGAGTCTTTTCTTTACTTTTTTAAATTTTTATTTATAAAAAGGAAACACTGAAAATAAACATAAGGTAAAAGGGGTACAACTCCACACAATTCTCACCATCAGAACTCCATATCCCATCCCCTCCCCTGATAGCTTTCCCATTCTTTAAAACTCTGAGAGTATGGACCCAGGGTCATTATGGGGAGCAGAAGGTGGAAGATCTGGCTTCTGTAATTGCTTCCCTGATGAACATGGGCATTGGCAGGTCGATCTATACTCCCATCCTGTCTCTCTTTTTCCCTAGTGGGGTGGGACTCTACGGAAGCGGGCCCCAGGACACACTGGTGGGGTCATCTGTCCAGGGAAGTCCGGTTGGCATCATGTTAGCATCTGGAACTTGGTAGCTGAAAAAAGAGTTAACATATAGAGTCAAACAAATTGTTCACTAATCATGAACCTAAAGGCTAGAATGAATAGTTCATATGAAGAGTTGGGGGGGGGGTCTCCATTTCATAGATAGTTAGTAGTCGTATTTTGGTTATATTCCAAAGAGCCCATGACTATACTAGTTTTTTTTTTTCTTTTCAAAAGAAGACAAGGAAGAAGAAATAGTTGCAAGATTCTTTGTGAGCATAAATATTCACAGAAGTTCTTATACATGTGTGTAGACACTGAATCTACCGTATGCACTTCTTGCTTTTACAACTAAACATGAATGGCAATGTCAAATTAATACTATGTACAGAGATCTAAAGAGTGAACAATAATCTATTTTCTGGGTACATTCCATCTACTTCCTTAGTAGCTACTTAAAATATTTTAGAAAATTAGAGGCAAGTGGTTATACAGAAATTTTCACTCCTGAGTCTTCAAATTCCCAGGTTCCAAGTCTTACACAACCATAAGTGAGAGCTGAGCAATGCTCTGGTAAGAGGAGGGAGGGGAGAGAGAAATAGAGAGAGAGAGAAAAAGAGAATAAAATTAGATATTTAGATGCTAGGTAGTCAAACAGATCTCCTTCCTTAATTCAAGAAACAAAGTATAATCTGGGAAACTAAATTCTTCAAGCTGTAGAACGCATGCCCCTGAGGTAGGTTGCCCAGATTTACACTCCACATGCATCACTTAACAGTTTCATAACCTACAATCATCTCTAAATTGCAGTCTCAATTACTTCATCTGTCAAATGGGAATAATAACCATACCTTCACAATATAACTGTTCTAAAGTTTAAGTGACAGAAGTCAGTTAACATGATTAACACAGGGGCAGGCGCAGGTCCTGGTGCACCCAACTGAGTGCACAAGTTACAATGCTCAAGGATCTAGGTTCAAGCCCCCAGTGCCTACCTGTAGAGGGGAAGCTTCACAAGCAGTGAAGCAGTGCTGCAGATATCTTACCCCCTTCTCTCTCTATCTCTCTCTCCCTCCATTTCTGTCTCCTCTTTTCTCAATTTCTCTCTTTCCAATAAATAACAAATAAAATATTTAAAATTAATTAATTAATTTTAATTTATTAATTTAATTAATGCCTGGCGTATCATAAGACCACTACATTAGCTATTGTTATTATCATACATTTCACCATCACTGAGCACAATACAGACTAGAAACATTAATGGAGTGACAGTACACAAGCAATCTTTAGTAATAGTAATGCTGACAGTGGTAACTCTAGTCCATGCTAATTCATAAATTGTTTCTCTTTTATACATAAATATCCCTTGTAACCTCTGCCCCCCAAAAAAAAACTGAAAACTTTTCCCACAAAAGTTTATTAATAAAGTTCCTACACAGGGGCCAGGTGCTGGCACACCTGGTTCAGCATACATATCACAATGAGCAAAGACCCAGGTTCAAGCCCCCAGTCCCCACATGCAGGAGGAAAGTTTCTCAAGTGGTGAAGCAGTGCTGCAGGTGTCACTCTGTCTCTCTCTAAGTCCCCTTCCATCTTGATTTATGGTTGTCTTTATCCAATGAACAAGTAAAGATAATTTTGAAAAAATTTAAATAAAGTTCCTCCACAAGGTTAGAATTTTTCATGGCTTCTGCTCCCAATTAATAGGGTACTTATTTTTAAATCCCATGTTTTAACAAATTAAACACTCATCCTCTCATCTGACTACATATAAAGTTAGAAAATTGAATCATGGGTCTGATTGTTCCATGGGTCTGATTGTTCCATGGGTCTGATTGTATGTTGCTGATACAGAATAATAATTATATTAGACCTTACCATCACATTGAAATTGGTTGTTATGAACACTTTTGTAAGCAGCAGATAATAGACACATTTCTTTGCTTTCAAAGAATAAGATGGTTTCCTGTAAATAAATCATTATATTACATCAAAGGTACTAAAATCAACAATAACCTGATCATCATTGGCAAGCTTTGTATGAACTCCACTTTTTTCCTAATTAAATGAGAGAAGAGAGTAACAGAAGTCTTTGCAAAATGTCCCTCATACAATAGAGTTTCTAACTGTAGGGGGTAGAAATGATGCATCCATTTCCACTTACTGTATTAGGAAATGACTAAATCACTTGTAGTTCCCTTTTGCAATACACTTATGAGTAATGATATAATTTTCTAAATCACATAAAATACATAAGCAGGAATTCCACACAGTTCTATGTGTCATCTTTATGAGAATTCACATGAGCCCTAAATTTATAGAAAAAAAAATCCTTAAAATTTTTCTGACTGTCTCAATTCTATTTTAACTCAGGTTACAGGTCTGTAAGTACAAATTTTTATCTTTGAACATGTAAGATAGTCATTTTTTGTTGTCTTATGGCATTTATGTTTAGTAACTGAGATCTTAGAAATTCACTAGCCGCAGTTTGCTCTCAACTTTCTCTTAAAAAACTAAGCCTTTATTTCAAGTCAATATTTAAGTCATTTGGGCTCTTTTTAAAAGGTTGAGTAACCATAAAACTAGTGATGTGAATTTTATTTAAATTGATTTTGTATCTTCATCACCCACTCCTTAAAAAGAATCTCATCTTATTACTAGAGATAATGTATGTGTCAAAAAAAGAAGCCTCAAATGTACTTCCTGTGCACTTGACAGGGTGACAAAATATTTCTCCTATCCTTTCCTAATTGAGCCACAGTACAAAAGAGGACATTATAATAATATTAATAATAGTTACATGGATATTTGTAGGTACTGTGTAACCCTTCAGTCCATTTTCCCAGACAATAGTGGCTACAAAGAGGCTTCAAAATAGAACATCACACAATATGAATGCCACTTTTTTCTATCTTACATTTTAAAAACATCATTGAAATCAGAAAGTTCATTTACAAAGGACTGGCAGTTGCAATCACAGCAATAATGTAGTGCTGAGAAAAAAAGGGTAATTGGTTTGGTAAAGATCGCTTTCCATTACACCATAAAGCACTACACAATAGGAAAGGTCGCCAATTAAGCAATCATGAATACCAAGTACTGAAGCTGATGAAAATAGGGCAGTGGTTTAAATAGATTTGCAAGCAATTTACCTTTTCACAATGTTGGCAATCTGATGCAATTTGCTTGCAATTTTGTCTGCTTTCAGTAGCACTCGAAGCTGACACTACACAGACCAAATGGCAAAGAGGCCCTGCATAGAAAATGTAAAACTATCTTGGCTGCATCAGGAAACCAGAATGGTGGTTCATCAGGAAAATTACAACAATTAACATAAGTGCTGCAAAAATCAACACTTTAAATGTCACACTCACTAGTCTGTCCAAAGACTGTAAAAGTACCATCCCCATTGCTGGACTAACAGTAAATATGAAGCAATCACCACCAAACCTTGGGGCTGATGGCTTTACAATTGATGTGACATTCTCTGAGTGATAAAATAGCCTCTCATTTTACAAAAGTAAGTATTTTTCTTTTTTAGACTTAACCTGGATTATGTCAACACAAAATTTATGTTTAATTTTTTTTCAACTTTTTTGACAAAGCCATTTCATGCCTGTACGGGTGTAGTTGGTCTTGACATTTAAAAAATAACTTTATATTTCAAAGAATTAGAGCCAAGTTGATAAAAAATAATCCCTCTTCAAGTATTGATCTGGTGCTTTCAAATGTAAATCATGTTCCAGATTTATGTCAAAAGCTGTTAAACTGTGTAAGGTACAGTGTATCTGACCAGAGCCAGTTTTATTATCTTGGAGAGGGCTCCAAAAAAGCATTGGCGGATATTCCCTTGAGGGCTGGCTGGAATTACAGATGCCATCACATATCTATATCAATGTATTCCCAGCTAAAAGTTAGACACCTTGAAAATAATTGATAACTTCTGCTTTGGCGTCCATGCTTTGAGAAGCTATAAATTTGTCAGGCTTCAGATAGAATTGGCTTATAGTGTAAACCTAATGATTTCTCAGTGGACTGGGAGGATCTAGTGGTGAGAGAACAAGAGTGGAGTGTCAGAAAATCTAAGTTTAATTTTCATCTCTATATTGGCTTACTGTGAGAACTATTTTAGGACTGTGTCTACAGAATGACTGTCTTCCAGTTTTGAGTGAACTGACTGACAAATTTGGCTTAAGAACGAAGTTTAATTTTCCCTAAATGAGAATTCCATTCTTGATTGAGTTTAGACACCATGATTTCTACACCAGCAAAGAAAAAAGTGCACCATATGTGCATATGATAGGCTAACAAGTAAGAGTAAACAAGTTCATTATGAGTTTAGTGAGAAGAACTGCTAGAATAACAGCAGCTACATCCCCTATATGCTTTTACTGCAGAGTTGGATTCATATTTTACTATCTTCAGGTCTACAGAAAATAATTTCTTTAAAGGGGAATTCAGAATTGTCCTGTAAAATCCAGATGTGTGGATGCTATACAGTGTGGTGCCACATGACTTTGAAATGCTTCCCCAGATGACTCCCCATGAATGAGGCATTTCAATCTGTCAAGAATTACTTTCCCTCCCACAAATATCGTATTCTGCATTATTCTGTATGAAACGACAGTGTCAAATCCAGGAACAAATTTTATCAGTTGCATCTTACTATGATTTTCTAGCGAACATCAACAAATTGTACTCTGCTGAAAGAATCTCTGGGGCTGTCACCCATACAGCTCAATAAAGGTAAAGCCCACACAGAAACCATTGCCCAGAGTACCTGAGCCCAAAGTCAGTAATGTTAACTCTTCAAGAAACCACAAATGACTTGACTGGAAGTTGAAGGGTTAGCCTCCAGGGGAGCAACACAAGCCTCTTAAAAGCGTTTACATTTTCTGCAAAATGAAGCTTGCAGAAAGTGGTAATGATTCCCTTGCTGGCTTTAGGCTTATGTGCAACTGTTTTCAAAAGGAATGCATGAATTTGGTATCTATTCTCTGACCCATTCAGAGAGTAAGTCACTCCAGGAAGGGAGTGACCTTCTGTTGCCACATGATAGGAAGGATGGCATCAATAGTCTCAAAGAGTAAATTACAGGCTTGGGATAGCAATAAGATACAAAATATCCAAAAGTTTCTAAGATAGCTTCCAGAAAAACAAACATTGAGAAAAATCAGCTTTTCCCCCATGGGTTGATGTGTATGTATATGTGTTAAATGTAGCATGATCAAGGGAATAGTATACAGGAAGGTGTGGAGAAACTATTGTTAGTTTTGATAAATATAATGACCTGTGGGGTTTTTCCCTCAGCTGTTGATTGGTATCACTGAAAACAACTATTACTGGTTAATTTTGTTTCTGGCATAGTACATGGTAAATATTTTTATTGTATCACTCTTTATTAATTGCAGAAAAAAAGCCTTTGGGTTTTATTTATCAAGTTAGCTAAAATCACACATTGAAACTATATGGCCATAAAGCAGATAGTTACAGAATTGTCAACATTATTTCAAAGTCATTATCATAGTCCACATGGTCTGTCTCATGTAAACATTAGAATTCAGTGGAATTCAGCCCTTAGACAGAATATCTAAAAGAAAAAAAGTAAAGGTCCCCAAAAAGACTTCAGAATCTTCACTATTTTGGGTTCACAATGGTTAGACTTGCCCAATCAAATCTGTAATGAGAAAATAATATTTAAATTTTTGTAAAATTACTCAGTTGAATTGGCCAACCAAGTCAAATGCATGAAAACCACAGTTCCTTCTAGAGAATAATGTCAACACATCCTGGGACTTCTGGAGACTCTGGCATAAAACTCTGTGCTCTAACACATTGGGCTATGTCTCCTAGTCCTCCAAATATTTTTACTCTTCAAAGTATTATAAGAAAACAATGGGGGTGGTGGTGGTGGCTAGGCAGTGGCACACGGGTTTATGCACACATAAATCTCTGTTCAAGCCCCCGGGTCCCCACCTGCAGAGAAATCGTTTCACAAGTAGTGAAGCAGGTCTGTAGGTGTCTGTCTTTCTCTCTTCCTCTCTATCTCCCCCCCTCAACTTCTCTCTGTCCTGTCAAAAAAAGTTGAAAAAAATGTCTACAGGAGCAGTGGATCCATAGTGCAGGCACCAAACCCCGGCGATAACCATGAAGGAAAATAATAATAATAATATAAAAAAGAAAAAATGAAATTAAAATAGTTTTAAATAAAATAAGTATTTAAAATATGACAAAATGTTTCCATAGATGGCAGCTATGCAATCACTTTGAAGTTAGATAGGGACTGAATTTTGGATGTATAATTTTATTAGCTATATAGCCTTAGGTAAATTATATAATCCCTCTGAGTTCAGACTCAATCATTTGTAAAATAAATAAATAATAGGAAGATATAATAAATCTTACAGAGTCTGTGAGCAGTATAGTATAACTATAGCAAAAAAAATATCAAAGGCTACAATTTGTAATAGCCAAAACCTGGAAGCAACCCAGGTGTCCAACAACAGATGAGTGGCTGAGCAAGCTGTGGCACAATGGAATACTACTCAGGTATTAAAAATGGTGACTTCACCATTTTCAGACGATCTTGGATGGACCTTAAAAAACTCATGTTAAGTGAAATAAGTCAGAAACAGAAGGATGAATATGGGATGATCTCACTCTCAGGCAGAAGTTAAAAAACAAGATCAGAAGAGAAAACACAAGTAGAACCTGAACTGGAATTGGTGTATTGCACCAAAGTAAAAGACTCAGGGGTGGGTAGGGGGGAGAATACAGGTCCAAAAAGGATGACAGATGAACTAGTGAGGGTTGTATTGTTATGTGGAAAACTAGGATATGTTATGCATGTAGAAACTATTGTATTTACTGTTGAATGTAAAACATTAATTCCTCAATAAAGAAATTTAAAAATATCATATGTAGATGTTTAAATAAAGATTGTCCATAATCATGGTTGTGGCTATTTTTGTTCTAGATATGATGATGATGAGGAGGAGGACTGGGAGAATAACACTCAGGTAAGTGTCTAAGAACTTATATTTTAGTGCTTTTTCTCTGCATTTCAAACACAGTGTTCTACAGAAACTGAATGAATTCACCACCACCAATCCTGCCTGGAAAGAATTACTGAAAGGTGTCCTACGTGAGAAGAAGCAATGACATCCAATTCTAAATTAGTTCACTGGTGGTATAACAGAACTGGATAAACAAACACCGGCAATATAAGGAGCAAATACATTAGAAAAAGGAGGGGAAAAAGTGGACAGGGAGACATGAACAATATTGGTAAACCAATGCCAACACTCAAAAGACCAGGTACTCCAGAAACTCTAAAATTCCAATCTTTGGTTGTAAAAGATTGGAACCTGAAGGAAAAGTGTTGGATAGGATAAGTCAGGAAGAGAGAGATGAATACCAGATGACCTTACATGAAAGTGAAACTTGGGAGACAGAGATAGAAGGGGAGAACAAGTGGTAAAATTTATACTAGAGGTAGGGCTGCACCCAACCAAGGCACTCTGTGGAGGAAATGGAAGAGGGGAACTGAGGAAGGGTCTTAAGGGTCATAGGCTGGGGAGTGAAAGTATTTTGCAAATACCCATGATGCCAAGCTAAAAATGGTGCCACGTGTAGACAAAGGTATATAGAAACCTTTTTTCCCCAATAAATAGGGAGTGGAATCAAATGCAGTATTTCTAAGGATAAAAATATAAAATATCTACTACATTCAAATGAGATAACCTCTATAAAATATTTTAACATATATACAATAACATTCTAGAAGCTCACAATATTTATTTTTCAAAAGGGTAAAGAAATTACCCCCCAAAGATTGCTTCTTCCTTTCTTTCTCTCTCCCTTCCTCCCTCCCTCTCCCTCCCTCCCTCCCTCCCTCTTTCTTTCTTTCTTTCTTTCTTTCTTTCTTTCTTTCTTTCTTTCTTTCTTTCTTTCTCTTTTTCTCTCTTTCTCTCGAGAAAGAGAAGCAGAAAAAAATGAAAGACCACAGCACTGAAGATTCCTTCAATGTAGTGGAGGCTAGACTTGAACCTGTGTCGTGCCCATAGTAAAGCAGCACAAAACTCAAGTGAGCTATTTTTCTATTTCCCCAAAGGTATTTTTCAGGTAGAATTGAAATCATATTTTAATTCTTTGTGTTTTAATGAAGTAAAGCAAAGTAGAGTTAACGAAAGAACAGACAAAATTCCAAAAGCTTTAACTATTCTAAGAAATATAAATTGTTTAATTCCATAAAATCCATAGAGTTAAGCAGAGAATTGCTGTTCTTATAGTATTTCCTGTACCCTTGGTTCTTGATAAACCTAGATAGCAGTATTGAAGTCACTAGAGAATGTTATGGAAAAGCAGGTGGCAGAGAGGAGGAAGACAAACTCAAAGTCTAGGTCATTCCAGAATATCTCAGAGCCTCAAAGAGGTCTGCAAGACAAGTCCAAATTCAGAACAAGCTGGGATAGGCCTTGAGTAGCAGAACCTTTGTGACCATTGTTCTAGGACAATTAGGTAATTCTGTTAGGAGTCTAGCCATTCTTTACCTCAGCAAAATGTAGTCCATTCCACATATAGAAGATACCTTAACTATCTGATGCCACTCTATTATACCACTCAACTAACATGTGGCAGTAATCTAGACAGCTGGGGATAATGAATATGTCCTAAGGGTCCATGGAGCTTAATTCAAGTGTGATGTTCACTCAAAGACCAAGCAGTGCCTTTGATTACCTCTGAGATGAGCCAAATTATTTTTACTCAACATTTATTGAACCACCAAAATGAGCTACATATTTATATTGCTTTATATACATAACTTATTGCCTCTGTCTCCAGGGAGTTTATACTCTAATATTAAAGATAAGCATAGGGTCTGCATAAACATTCACTTGTTTTGCCATGTCTTTGATCCAGGTTCAAGTTCAGCCCCCACTGTATTGGAGGAGGCTTTAGTGTTGTGGAGCCTCTCTCTCTCTCTCTCTTTCTCTCTCTCTCTCTCTCCACCTTTGTTTCTCTGTCTATAAAAGTCATCTCAGAGTGATGACAAGAGAGAAAGTAAGAGTTTAGAGGTAAGCATACTCTATGGCATACAAGCATCTAAAGGCTAGAAAATGGCAAGTACCATAAAAGAAATCCAAAATGTGGGTAAGGGTAGATAGCATAATGATTATACCAACAGACTCTCCTGCCTGAGGCTCCAAAGTCCCAGGTTCAGTCCCTCACAATGCCATAAACCAGAGCTGAGCAGTCCTCTGGAAAAAAAGAAAAGGGTGAGGAGAGGAAGAAAGAAAGAAAAATGACAGTTTTGGGCATAGTATGTGTAGGTTAGTGGTACAGTGTATGCCTTGAATATATATGGCCCTGGGTAACTTCTGACCCATTATTAAGGTGTGTGTGTGTGTGTGTGTGTGTGTGTGTGTGTGTGTGTGTGTGTGTACAAGTAGAAGATTATAAATGAGCAGGCAGTATTTTGGTCTCTTGCTCTTATAGAAAAAAAAAAGCATAGGATCAGGGCAATAACTAAGTCTATTTGAACATAGAACTGACATGCCTGAGTTCCCAAAAATCACAGGTTCAGTATTCCCCATCACCAAACACAAGTTGAGCAGTAAATAAACAAAAAATAAACAAATACTAAAACAAATAAAAAGCCAGTTACCCTCATGACAACAACAGTTTTGTAAACCAGCATTCCCTCAATAAGGTGATACTAAAGTTGAAAAAAATAGAATAGTGCTATTTTATTTTGACCATAACGCAATTCATTTTTTTGCATTTAAATTTCCTTTTTATTGTGATATTGCAATAGGGCTTTATCATATGCCTAATATCAAATGTTAACATAGTGACTTTTTTTGTATTTTGTATTTCTAGTGATTAGATATTGGTTTACAAAATTATAAAATAATAAGGGTACAATTGCAGAGTAAAAATCACCAGAGTTCTGTGTCCCCATTCCCTCCACTGGAAACTGCAGGGTTTCTCTTAAGATCACAGATATGGGTTGACTATTATTTCTATAGCTATCTGTCTATCTAATCTATATTTTTGCACATTTTTTCCATGGTCCTAATCCAATTCTTTTTCTTGTCCTTTACAGCCTCCATGAGTTAGTATTTCTCCCCTATCTGGGTATCTACTTTCATATTCTAGGAAAGCTGATCTTTTCGGCTTGTTCTCTTCCTCTCTATTCTATATTTCTTTTATCTAACAAAGCCCTACCACCTCATACTTTGTATTCTTTTCCTACTGGAAATCTGATCCATATTCTTTGAATCAATAATCCATATTTCTCATTCAATGTTTCTTTTTGCTTTGTAATAACTGGATGGAATTCAACCTAATTTCTATATTTTCCAAAGGTGTTATTTCAAACTGAAGTTGATACAATGTATAAGCACTTCAGCTTTTTAAAAAATATTTTTATTAGCTGTAAATATTCTTTTGCTACTATGTTATTACTGGTACTATTGCCTATATGGTAGCTCCACTGACCCTGGTGGCCTTCTTTTTTTTTTTATTTAAGAAAGGATTAATTAACAAAACTATAGGGTAGGAGGGGTACAACTCCACACAATTCCCACCACCCAATCTCCATATCCCACCCCCTCCCCTGATAGCTTTCCCATTTTCCATCCCTCTGGGAGCATGGACCCAGGGTCATTGTGGGTTGCAGAAGGTAGAAGGTCTGGCTTCTATAATTGCTTCCCCGCTGAACATGGGGTCCATACTCCCAGTCTTCCTCTCTCTTTCCCTAGTAAAGTGTGTCTCTGGGGAAGCTGAGCTCCAGGACACATTGGTGGGGTCTACAATCCAGGGAAGCCTGGCCAGCATCCTGATGGCATCTGGAACCTGGTGACTGAAAAGAGAGTTAACATACAAAGCCAAACAAATTGTTGAGCAATCATGGACCCAAAGCTTGGAATAGTGGAGAGGAAGTGTTAGGGAGGTACTCACTGCAAACTCTAGTGTACTTCTGCCTTCAGGTATATATTTGCAGTAGTTTATAGATACATGTGAAGATACGCTCTCTCTCACAGAAACTGGTATATATCTAGGTTTTGGGACTTTGTTAGAAAGTGAACCACCTGAGATGAAATTAGAGTATACTATGAAAGGAAAGGTCTCACCCGAGTAATGAAGCTGAAGGGTTGTCATCCACATGTGAAGTCTCTGGACACAGTCTGAAGTGAAGCATGTTGAGGTGGCAATCGTTGCATTGGTTAGGTTGTGATCGGCGGATGCAATATTATTTGATATGGATTGGGAGAGGCATACGGGAAAGTGGGCCCTATCCAAGGGTTCCAGGACTGGGGGAAGTAGGGGCTCTATAGTGAAGATGTGAGGTTCCTGCTGTCTTAGGGTTCAAAAAGACAATCGATAGTTAATGTTATCATCACATTATTTGTTAATTGGGTTAACTTTGAAAAGTCCTTTTGTTATGGTTTGCTGTAGAGTACCCAGTATCTTACATATAGCTGTGCTATTGGATGCTTCTGATCTACTTGGTCTAGGCTTTTGAGAGAGTCCGCATATCAAATACACAGCCTATATATTAAAAAGATTCAGTTTGTGTTTTGAAAAACTTTGAGACATACAATTAATTTTACCCCTCTCAAATTAATTAACTAGTGATTTATATGTCTACATTTTGCTAGGAGTGTACATAAACACCATTCCCACCACCAAAAGACTGTGACCCATCCCTCCCACCCACTCCCTCCCCCCACTGGCCCAGGAAGCTGCATGTCTACCCTTACCACAGGGTTTTTACTTTGGTGCCCTACTTACAATTTGATCAGGTCCTGCTTTTAGTTTCCCTTTCAGATCTTCTTACACCTATGGACATCTAATCTTTGATAAGGGGGCCCAAAGCATTAAATGGAAAAAGGAGGCTCTCTTCAATAAATGGTGCTTGGAAAACTGGGTTGTAACATGCAGAAGAATGAAATTGAACCACTTTATCTCACCAGAAACAAAAATCAACTCCAAATGGATCAAAGACCTAGATGTCAGACCAGAAACAATCAAATACTTAGAGGAAAACATTGGTAAAACACTTTCCCACCTACACCTCAAGGACATCTTTGATGAATCAAACCCAATTGCAAGGAAGACTAAAGCAGAAACAAACCAATGGGACTACATCAAATTGAAAAGCTTCTGCACATCCAAAGAAACTATTAAACAAACAGAGACCCCTCACAGAATGGGAGAAGATCTTCACATGCCATACATCAGACAAGAAACTAATCACCAAAATATATAAAGAGCTCAGCAAACTTAGCCGCAAAAAAGCAAATGACCCCATCCAAAAATGGGCAGAGGAAATGAACAAAACATTCACCACAGAGGAAATCCAAAGGCTAACAAACATATGAAAAACTGCTCTAGGTCACTGATTGTCAGAGAAATGCAAATTAAGACAACAATAAGATACCACCTCACTCCTGTAAGAATAGCATACATCAAAAAGGACAGCAGCAACAAGTGCTGGAGAGGTTGTGGGGACAGAGGAACCCTTTTTCATTGCTGGTGGGAATGTAAATTGGTACAGCCTCTGTGGAGAGCAGTCTGGAAAACTCTCAGAAGGCTAGACATGGACCTTCCATATGACCCAATAATTCCTCTCCTGGGGTTATACCCCAAGGACTCCATAACACCCAACCAAAAAGAGGTGTGTACTCCTATGTTCATAGCAGCACAATTCATAATAGCTAAAACCTGGAAGCAACCCAGGTGCCCAACACCAGATGAGTGGCTGAGAAAGCTGTGGTATATATACACAATGGAATACTATGCAGCTATCAAGAACAATGAACCCACCTTCTCTGACCCATCTTGGACAGAGCTAGAAGGAATTATGTTAAGTGAACTAAGTCAGAAAGATAAAGATGAGTGTGGGATGATCCCACTCATCAACAGAAGCTGACTTAGAAGATCTGAAAGGGAAACTAAAAGCAGGACCTGATCAAATTGTAAGTAGGGCACCAAAGTAAAAACCCAGTGGTGAGGGGTAGACATGTAGCTTCCTGGGCCAGTGGGGGGTGGAGTGGGCGGGAGGGATGGGTCACAGTCCTTTAGTGGTGGGAATGGTGTTTATGTACACTCCTAGCAAAATGTAGACATATAAATCAGTAGTTAATTAATATGAGAGGGGGAAATCAATTGTCTCAAAGTTTCTCAAAAGACAAACTGAATCTTTTTAATATATAGGCTACGTATTTGATATGCGGACTCTCTCAAAAGCCTAGACCAAGTAGATTAGTAGCTTCCAATAGCACAGCTATATACAAGATACTGGGTACTATACAGCAAACCATAACAAAGGGACTTTTCAAAGTTAACCCAATTAACAAATAATGTGATAATAATATTAACTATTGATTGTCTTTTTGAACCCTAAGACAGCAGGAACCTCACATCTTCACTATAGAGCCCCTACTTCCCCCAGTCCTGGCACCCTTGGATAGGGCCTACTTTCCCGTATGCATCTCCCAATCCAAACCAAATAATATTGCATCCGCCGATCACAACCTAACCAAAGCAACGATTGCCATCTCAACATGCTTCACCTCAGACTGTATCCAGAGACTTCACGTGTGGAATGACAACCCTTCAGCTTCATTACTCGGGTTCCAGATGCCACCAGGATGCTGGCTAGGCTTCCCTGGATTGAAGACCCCACCAATATGTCCTGGAGCTCAGCTTCCCCAGAGACACACCCTACTAGGGAAAGAGAGAGGCAGACTGGGAGTATGGACCGACCAGTCAACGCCCATGTTCAGAGGGGAAGCAATTACAGAAGCCAGACCTTCTACCTTCTGCAACCCTCAAAGACCCTGGGTCCATGCTCCCAGAGGGATAGAGAATGGGAAAGCTACCATGGGAGGGAGTGGGTTATGGGGATTGGGTGGTGGGAATTGTGTGGAGTTGTACCCCTCCTACCTTATGCTTTTGTTCACTAATCCTTTCTTAAATAAAAAATTTAAAAAAAAATTTAAAAATAAAAAAAATAAAGAAATTAAAAAAGATAAAGATGAGTATGGGATGATCCCTTTTTTTTTTTTTTTTTTTTTTTTACTTTCCCCCCCTTCTTCGTTATAAAGACAGAAATAGAGAGTAAGAGAAAGCACTGCTCTATCACATATGAAGTTTCCTCCTGTAGTGGGGACCAGGAATTTGAACCTGTTTCCTCAGGCAATGTAATTTATGATGAGCCATTGCCCAGCCTCTTATTGTTGTTGTTGTTGCTGTTGTTTTGATCAGAATATTGCTTAACTCTGGCTAATGGCAGTGCCCATGATTGAAACTGGGACCTATGATGTTTAGCCAAGATACCCTTTTATGTAAACTGCTATGCTATCTCTCCAATCCTTCAGTTCTTCTCTATATCCTCTTAATGTTATTTCACTTTACAGTGCCAGTTTAAGATTTATAATTGTGGTCCAACAACTTAAAAGTATTAGAACAAGATGTGAAAATTAAGTATTCACATTTCAGGTATTATACCTCTTATTCAGTTTTATATATAAAAAAGAAACATGAAAACTACTCTGTAATAAGGGTTGGATGTCCATAATTACTAATCCACATCAACTGCTTTTACTCTCTGTCATCTACTGGCATTGTTATAAATGTATCTTTCAAGACAATTTTTTGATAATTTTCTTTGATAAGAAAAAAAAAGTGGTTTTTGAGAAGAGGGAGATAATGCAAGTAAGACTACAGTCTAGAGTGTAGCAGTTTCAGTGAATTTTGCATTCTCCTTCTTTAATTTTGTGAAGCCAAGATCTTACACACAAGTGTAATTTCACAGCTCCCAGATCAGCACTTCATTTAGATAGAGTGAGAGAACAGATACCTCAACAATAGAGCTTTCCATTGTGCCATGGTACCTCTTGTGTGGTGCCAGAGTTCAACTGTGGGTTTCAAATATGACAAGGCATACACCCTACCTGGTGAGATAGTTCTCCAACTGTCCCATTCCTTTAAGTGTAGTAAGTATTATTCAGAAGAGAGAAAAGGAAAAGATATTTGCTGAGACCATAGTTAAAAGTTTTATTAGATAAGTATTGGAATGAATAGGGAAAGTATTTAAATGTAACAGAAAGATCATTTGAAGAGGGGGATAAAGAAAAAAAGAAGGGGGACCGGGAGGTTAAGCCACATAGTATGAAGCACAAGGCCGTGCACAAGGATCCCTTTGAACTACTGATTCCCCACCTGCAGTGGTGGTGGTGGTGGTGTGTGTGTGTTTTCACAAGCAGTGAATCAGGTCTGCAGGTGTCTATGTTTCTCTCTTCCTCTCTATCCCCCCACCCCCCACTCCCACCTCTCAGTTTCTCTCTGTCCTATCCAAAGAAAAAGAAAGGAAAAAATGGCCATGGGAGCAGTGGATTCATAGTGCAGGCACTGAGCCCTGGCAATAACCTTGGAGGCAAGAAAGAGAGAGAGAGAGAGAGGGGAGGGGGGAGGAGATAAGAGAAACCCCACTTAGGCCAGCAAGTTCAAATCCAGCTTGTCTAGAATTCTAAAATAAGAGAATTCAGACATCAACACTTGGTCTTGCTACAATCACCTAAATACCCTGAACGTTCTGCATAAATGAATTTCCCCATTTACAACTTCACACATGAAGAATTTCATAATATCCTCAAACTATTGAATTTTAACATGCATTGTAATTATACTTTATGTATGCTTAGGAATAGTAATCTAGTGCCTGAACTAACCTCAAAGGATGATCTAAAGTCAGAAGGAAAAGCTAATTTTTCATGCTTCTTAGGCCAAATCATACTCAAAGTCTAGTGTTGTGATCTTATACATTCTTAAACTTTCATTTTGAATCTGAATTTGGCCCCAAGCAATCCAACTCATATAAAACACTGTTAGACCAAATGATGACTTCACCAGCTCAGGAATGCTAATTGGAACAGAAAGTTATGATTTTTACCCATTCACAAGTCGATGAAAGTTTTTATCAACATCAGAAAACCCTGTGTATGTTCACTAGTAACCCACCTAAATCAGATCCTTTAAACTTTACTTTCTGTTGCCTCCTGTAGCTAGAAGGAACCACAACACATTAGCTATGAAAATGCCACTTTTGGAATACTCAGTTTCTTTTTCTTTCTCTTCATACCCGATCACAAACAGTATCATATAGTACATGGCAATGTTTCAAAATCATCTGGGAGTTACCCTTATTCAAGTCAAATAAAACAAAGATCAGTTCTTCAGAAACTACGTATTTCCTACCTTTCACTCTCTAAAAATGGTGATGTGGGGATTCTAAGAGTTTTTCAAATGAAGGTCTTTGGGCCAGGATTATCAAATGTTATAGATTTAATAGGTCTAATAGCCTCATTGCTGCTTAACTACTTGATCTCTCAGCTTCAAAGTTTGGTGGGAATAAAAATACTGCACAGATGGGACTATAACTGACCGTAGCCTGCTCCATTGTATGTCCAACCATCTCTAATTACAGTAACACATGAGAGGAAGAGATTTGAAAGGGCAGGTGACGGGAGAGAAGAGGAACCTGGTTTGACTTAAACAGCACAGGATCCCTCACCATCAGGCCTGATGTACATCAGCCTGACAGCTAATTAGGGTAGACATGAATTTTTCCAATGTAACAGATGTTCGCTAATCAGGCCAGATTTGGAGCCCTTGCGCCAGCAACATTTCATGCACAATTTAACTATCTAAAAGGAATAAACTACTTAATGCATTGTACTGAAGGCACAGCTGTTTCACAATCAGAAAATTTGCTGTCAAAGATGTTCTCTTTAAAACTGACATGTTTTTATATAACTCTGATGGGGTGTTTATAATGTATTAATAGTTGTCAGCAAGAGCTGCTGTCATCATCAAGAAGTAAAATATTTCTGAAGGTATATTAAAATGAACAGACTCCTTTCTCTTCTCCCAAAATCCATTCAGATAATTTAACTAGGTTGAATGTAGTCTGTTAATTTCCAAAATGTCTTTGAAACAAAGAACATCAATGCATTCTTTCAGTTTATTTTAAAATTAAGACAAAAACTATGTCTCTGTGCCTTGCTTTTGGTTTAAAGGTTTAAAACAATCAGAGGTTCACATTTGTTTACAAAGCTAAATTTTAAAAATAATTTTAGCTTTATGGAAATACACTAGGGAGAACTTTTTATCACACCAAAAAATGCTTTATTGGATAAAATGAAGGGTTGATATCTTCATAAGCACAAACTAATTTGATTAATAATTAATTGAGATTTCTTTGAAATTCTCCCCCTTCCTTTGCACCTAATGTGCTAAGAGATCTGCTAAGACTCTAAAATATGAACTTAAAATTTTCTTCTGGCAGTTTAGTTATTTGCATTTTTACATAGAAAAGCAAAACTGCATTTAATACCCTGAATAATCTGAAAAGTTACTGTCTGAAGGAGATAGTAAATATAGCTTGTGTTTGCAAATTCTACAAGGACAGGTTGCAAGACTTCAGTAATCTGTGTTGTCTATATAATTTAGTGATATGCTTTATTTATATAACATTCTAGAAGTTTCATTCATTATTTAATGATACATAATTTTTGTATATTATTTTCAACAAATAATGGTAACAATGACATGAATTGTGCTTTATCTGACAAGAGAAGTAGAGTACAGAATGTAGTTTCTATGGTGAGTGTATTATTATTGACTTTCTTTTTCCATGTGCTGGTCCAGGTAAATTTGTGATTCTTGAGTATTACTGCAGTGAGTTAATAACATCAACAACTCAAACCTTTTGATAAATTCAGGATAACATTATTAAAAATACAGTTTCCAAGAACTACTTTCAGGTCTGTTAAGAGATTTCTAGGATTTCTACTACAATTTGGGTATTTTTTATGATGCACTTCTCTAGTACAATAATGACTTGTCCACTGGATACTATTTAATAACTCATATTTCTAGATAATGACAAATTATTCCACACCTAGTAGATTTTTCATGCTTGTGTTAGCCCAGAGAAATAATAAAATTTAGTTTCACAAAGATTAAAGATTAAATGCCTTCATTCTTTGGATATTGTTATGTGGATTCTTACCATCTTCAATTTCAACATATTGACAATACCAAACTTCCCATCTTTGAGATCATTTTATAATCATCAGAACTTCTTTAACACAGGGCACATTATCAAGTAGAATACAAATTCTTTTGTAAATTTATGTGTTTTAAAATAGAAAGGCTTCATATTTTACCCATTTTGTCTTTGAGTAATTTGCTTGGCAGCTAAGTGTTTTGTAGGATAATTTTTAGAAGCTCAGCTATAGATTTGTATTTGACTTAGAATAAATCTATAACCTATAAAATTCTACATTATCTGTTTTCATCCTAACTCTATCACATGCTACTTACCTCCTTGCTCAGCATGACCTAACATTGTTGTCTGAAACTTGACCATATCAAAATCTTTCTATTCATAGAGCTATCTTTCTTCTTTGTTACTCTCAGCTTAGAATGTCCTTCTGCCTCCTCTTCAAAGGTCTGACTTCTTATCCTTCACTCGGAGATCATTTTAATTCTAACTCATTCAAAGAAAACTTTCCTGACAACCCTAATTTATGTTACCACTCTGCTAACGTTCATCATAGTATCCTATTTATTTATCATTCATCAAAAAAATTAATTTATGTTCTGTTTTCCAACTTCCTCAAATCCTCTAGAATGGCGATGGTTCAAATATAATAGCTAGTATTCTAATTTAAGCTTAAGGTGATTTAAATGAAACAAAACTGAAAATTCCTTTCCTCACTTGATCTCAACACAGAAAGTTGCATTGGACAATGCTGACCTAGAACATGATATTTGAAAGCAAAACAAAGCTCTGGTTTAGGGTGGAGGTAGATAGTATAATGGTTATGCAAAGAGACCATTGTGCCTGAGGCTCCCAAAGTTCAAGTCCTCACACCATCATAAGCCAGAGCTGAGCAGTGCTCTGGCAAAAAAAGAAAAAAAGGTTCTGGTTTCTAAAAAGAAAAGGACAAATACTAGATGGTCTCCTTTATAGGTGAAACTTAAGAAACAAGGATAGAAAGGGAAAACGCAAAGTGAAACTTAGACTAAGTATGTACTATACCAAATTAAAGGACTCTGAGAAAGGAGAAGAAGGGAAGGAATGGATGGGCTCTGGGATGCTGGTGTATGATGGTAGAAAAGAACCGAGGTTGGAGGAGACAGTATCTTGCAAACAAATGTCATGATGAGGTGAGAAATTGTATCCATATGTCAAGAGCTGTATTATAAATCCCTAACTCACCAGTAAAATGACTAAAAAAAAGAAGAAAAAAACTTGAGGTTTTTTACTCTCTGCTCCAGGTCCAAAAATGGCAACTGATACATAATAATTGTCAATTAGTTAAATGAATGCATAGACATATAGATAGGTAAATATTTATTTATATATAGTCACTGAGAGACGATATTCAAGCTAATGTAATACTATGCTTTGTCTTCAATATTCTATTCCTATTTTTATTTAATAGGGTGAGGTAAAGCATACTGAATACTAAAATTGAGTAATAAGATTTAATCTATTTGGAAAGTATTCAAACAAGTTATCTCCATGTTAGCCTGAACTGTAACCAGGGTCAGAATTTTTTTTTCTTCCAACCAGGATTATTGCTGGGTCTTGTACCTGCATGGCAAATCCACCATTCCCAAAGCCACTTTTGCCTTTTCTTTTCTTTTCTTTTCTTTTCTTTTCTTTTCTTTTCTTTCCTTTTCTTTTCCTTTCTTTCTTTCTCTCGTTCTTTGTTTATTTTTATTTTAATTGACAGGACAGAGAGAAATTGAGAGAGGAGAGTAGACAGAGAGTGAGAAATAGATAGATACCTGCAGATCTGCTTCACCTCATGAAGTGTACCACCCCCTTCAGGTAGGAAAATGGGGGCTGAACCTGGGTCCTTGCACGTGGTGATATGTGTGCTTAACCAGGTGCACCACTGCTCAGCCCCAGAAATATTTTTTTAAATAAAAAATACCTTGGGTATTAGATTGGGTTTAACATTTAAAATGGCAGGAGTTTGGACGTCAGTAAATGCAAATTAAAATTTATAATATTTATTAGTTTTCTTAAAATTAGTATTTTGGGGAAAAATTAGTCAGTGTCCTAAAACATTACTTCTTCCATGTGAAAAATGACAGAGAGGATACCCATGTCAAAGCGTTATTTACAGATTAAATGTCTTATGAATTATTGATTTATAGCAGACCTATAATATTATAATAGCAACTATCATTATACATTTCTTGGATTAATGGCATAATGGTAATTAGATGTTTGGAAATCTAGTCAATTTTGTGTCATTCTCTTTCTTCAGCTCAGAAATTTTAGAATTGCGTTCTAACCATAGACACTGTCATGAACTTAGAAACTTGTCGTAAGCATAGCACTTGGGGTAAGGATTAGAAGGTAGTAGATCTGTGGACACAGGTTATGGCAGAGAACACAATTAACACAGAATAGCTATTTCAGACAGTTCTTGGACCAGATTTCTTCTTTGCTAATTTTTTTTAATCACTGGAAGTTGTACTTCTAAGGCTCAACAAGCATACATTTTATATACACTTTACTTAATTTAGAGTGCTAGTTGTATGTTGTTTCCTGTTGATTAAAAAAGGGCACCTTCACAGTGGAGAATAATCGGTAGCTATCAGAATGAATTGTCCTGCTAAACCTATTTTTAAAAATGGTACATGATACAATTTACAAAGGACTACATTTTAAAGTATTAATGAGTATAAAATGTGAACTTTAATCAGAAGTAGACTTTCCATTTTTGAGAGGTAACCATTTTGTTTTTTCTTTATGTACTGCCATCTTACTTTGGAGCTTGATCTTCTTCTAGGAAGGTACAAATTCTGCCCTGAAAACACTAAAATTGATCACTGCTACTGCTCCTGATTTGGGAAGATATTTGGGAATCACTTAGTTTATAAGAAGAATACAGACAACATTTATATGAGTGTCAGTTAATTCTTCAATGACTATAACTCACTTTTTGTTTTCTCTTTATTTTTTTCTAATTTTTTATTATCTTTATTCATTGGATAGAGACAGTCATAAATCGAGAGGGAAACCTACAACCCTGCTTCACTACTTGTAAAGCTTTCCCCCTGAAGGTGAGGACTGGAGGCTTGAACCTAGGTCCTTGCATACTGTAACATGTATGCTCAACAAGGTGCACCACCACCCAGCCCTTGTTTTCTCTTTCTAAGGCCTGAGCCAAAATAAACAAATAAACAAAAAAATAAAATGTTTTGTATCACAACTATCTAGTTTGGTCAATACAACTTGATTGCTAATTCACATTTGAAGTTCGTGAAAAGTTTTAACAAATTTAACATAAATTTTGTGTGTTTGTGTGGGAACTGGGATATAAAACATAATACTGTACTGTCAGCAGAAGACAGTTCAAATTCATATGATATTTTCTACCTCTAGGGTAAATTTTCAAATACTTTTTAACTTATAGAGAAAAAAATATATGGAGATTAAAATAAATTTGGGGGAAAATCTCTACCTTAAAAAGTATATATTATGGAGTATTCTGGAGGAATTTTTTTCAAAAGAATATATATTGTATGACTACAAATACTGAAGGTGAAATTATTTTCTTTATGGTTTATATACAATAAGAGAGGATATATTTTTTTAGTATTTTGTTACCATTCTATTAAAAATCATTGAAATGAGACAAGTGCATGGATCTACAACTTTTGACTTTTATTTCTCAGAGCAAACTTTTCTAAGCTCATATTCAATATATATGTCATTTTTGCTTGCTTATTATATATATGTGTGTGTGTGTCTAATTCTTGCTATTACAATTTTTTAATATGTAGTGGTTTCTTTAATCTCCTGCTGGGTCTTCAGACTTCAGAAATCATTTAAAACATTTATTATCTCTTTCCTATACTCCTTGTTCTGAATATAGTCAACTGTGATTACTTCTGATAAAATGAGAGCCACAGGAGAGGTTGTTCAATTCTCATTGCATAGATTTACCATAGCTAATTGAACTGATAACCTATTGGCAGAGCTTCCAGTTGATACCAATCTTTATTATTGTGAAAATTATTTATTATTGTGAAAAATAATGCTTAGCATCTCACACTAAATATATGAGACTCTGCATATATTCATATATTTAAAGTCTGAAATTTACATACATGAATATTTTACAGAATTTGGGTTGCTAGAACATATGTATTTGTCACTTTAAAAGACATCATATTTTTTCTACAGATGGTGTATTAATATACATTGCTATTAGTAATGTAATAGCATGTCCACTTATCTATAGCCCTGAACATATTTTTCAATATTTTGGTAAATTTGGAATATTGATCACATATTCTGGTAAATCATGGTATCTTGTTGTAGTTTTAACTTACATTTTTCTCATTTCTACTATTTAAAAAATCGTTTTAGGAGACCTCTGGAGTTGTGGCTATTGAGGAACAGCAGACTGGCTTTATTCTCCTGGGTCAATGAGGAAAAGCAACAAAAATCACCTGAAAAAACAACAAAATATGACCAGGATTTCTTTGAAAACTCACTAAGCCACAGGTGAGTACAGAAACATGTGGATCAGGGATGGAAAATGGGTGAAGGAGAGATTCCTAGGGCTATACTCAGAGATGGCTGGTGCCAGACTGGGAGGTTGGCAGCTGTGGCTCACCACTTCTAGGTCTGAGTTAAAGAAATGATGGTGAGAGAAAGAAAGAAAGAAGGAAAGAAAGAAAGAGAGAGAGAGAAAGAAGGAAAGAAAGAGAGAGAGGGAGGGAGGAAGGGAGGGATGAAGGAAGGAGGGAAGAAGGAAGGAAGGAAGGAAGGAAGGAAGGAAGGAAGGAAGGAAGGAAGGAAGGCAGGCAGGCAGGCAGGAAGGAAGGAAGGAAGGAAGGGAAAGAAGGGAAGAAAGGATGGAGGGAGGGAGGGAAGGAAGGAAGGAAGGAAGGAAGGAAGGAAGGAAGGAAGGAGGGAGGGAGGGAGGGAGGGAGGGAAGAAAGGAAGGAAAGAAGGAAGGAAGGAGAAGAAAGAAGACAATCACCTAAGCCATAGGCAAGTACAGATGTGTGGCTTGTGGACAGAAAGTAGGTGAGGGAGTGATTCCCTGAACTAAAAAGCAGTGCTCAAGGAAAACTGGCACCAAATTGGGAGATTGATGGCTGAGGCACACCACTCTGGGTCTGAATTTAAGCAACAAAAAAACTGTTAAAAAGGAAAAAAGAAATCACTTAAAAACTCACCAACTTACAACTGTAACTTCTTGGTTTCCATTGCTATTGCCCCACAGAAGGTGAAACAGCAGCAGGGAGACCACATATTGACATCAAGGAGACTGACTGAACTGGCCTGATGACTCAGGAGAAAATCTTCCCTCTCCCAGAAAGATATATAAACAGGGAAACTGAACACCTTAGCCACAGTGCCTCCTGCTGGCACAACAACAAAAGCCACACTAAATGCAGAAACTAAGACACCAACAGCAATGACAGGAACTCCAAATGACAAGGCAGGCACAGATCTAGCAAAAATGACAGAGATAGAGCTCAGAAAACTCATTATGAAATCAATTCAAAAAAACCAAGGTTAAAATTCAAGAACTCAGTGATCATTTTACCAAAGAACTAAAGTACAGGAAAAAAAAATTCCAAACAGAACTTTGAGTGCAGTTCAGGTTGAGTTACGAGGCCTCAGAAGTAGACTTAAAAATGTTTTATTAGGAAAATAATGATTTGCAAGTTACTGTCACACAGATATAATCTCTCATCTTTCCATGATAGGTATGTAACAATACAACCACCAACTTTGGTTCTTGTACTGTGTATTGAGTCTCCAAAGCCCTCTTATACTAAGTGAGATTGGACATTTGTTCATATGATTAAGCCTCACTCCTTTTCTATATGTTCTGTTCAAATTCTTGGCATATCTCTGAGGTTCAAAACCATTTGATAAAATATCTTTATATATTAAGATATATTGGTTGACAACTAGTCATTTCCTATTTTAGTTTACTATATGCTTATTGCTTTTTGTTCAGAACCTTTAAAACTTACTTTTCTATAAATGTATCCAAATTTACTATTATGGTCTTAACTTTAGACTTCATTTAAAAATGATTTTTAACTCCATGGTAATAAAGGGATTCTCTCATGTTGTCCTCTGTATTTTTAATTTGAATTTTGAAAATATTTTTATGTTTTCAAGTTAATCCTAAGCAAGGTGTACAGCAGTAGACTAAAGTTCAGAACACAACAAAAACAGGAAATACCAATAAAATAGTTAAAACCAGAGCATAAACCAATGGAATAGAAAACAAAGAAGCCACCAGAAAAATTAATGAAATCAAGAACTAGTTCTTAAAAAGGATAACTAAATGATTACACCACTAGCTGTACTCACTAAGAGAAAAAAATATAGAAAGCTATGGTAAAATCTCTCAGAAACAAGAAAGGAGATGTTACAACAGATGAGACAGAAATATAAAGCATTTGCCTCACTAGGGAAAGACAGAGACAGGCTGAGAGTATGGACTGACCTGCCAGCACCCATATTCAGCAGAGAAACAATTACAGAAGCCAGACCTTCCACCTTCTGCACCTCACAATGATCCTGGGTCCAAACTCCCGGAAGGGTAAAGAATAGGGAAGCTATTAAGGGAGGGAATTGGATATGGTGCTCTGGGGGTGGGCATTGTGTGGAAATGTACCCCTCTTACCCTACAGTCTTGTCAATATTTCCATTTTATAAATAAAATTATAAAAAAAAGAAGAAAGTAAGTATTTGAACACCCATTTATGATAAAATCCCTCAAGAAATTGAGAGTGGAAGAAAAATTCCTCAACATAACAAAGTCTATATATGACAAACCCATGGCAGATATCTTAACAGCAAAATTTGAAAGCTTTCCTCTAAAATCAGGAACCAATCAAAACTTTCCACTCTTACCACTTCCATTCAACATTGCCCTAGAAGTCCTTACCAATGCAATCAGATAATAAAGAGATATTAAGGGAATTAAAATGGGAAAGGGTGAAGTTAAATTATCGTTATTTGCAGGTGATGTGTTGTTAGACATAGAGGACCCCAAAAAACTCTATCAAAGAACTACTGTGAATCATCAATAAATTCAGTAAAGTAGCCAGTTAAAAAATCAATACTCATAAATCTGTGACATTTCTTTATACAAAAGATGGACCAAGGGGCCAGGTGACAGCACACCTAGTTGGGCATACATGTTACAATGCACTAGGATCCAATTTCAAGTCCCCAGTCCTCACCTGCAGGGAAAAAGCTTTATAAGTGGTGAAGCAATGCCGCAGGTATCTCTTCATCTCTCATCCTCTCAGTCTCCCCCTCCCCTCTTAATTTATGCCTGTCTCTATCCAATAAGTAAATAAAGATAACATAAATTAAAAAGAAGAAAAAGATGGGCCAGAAGAAAGGGAACATAAGAAAACAATCTAACAATTGAACCCAAAAAAGATAAAATAACTAGGAATAAATTTAACAAAGGTGGTGAAGGACCTTTTCAATGAAAATTGTAAGATATGATGACACAAAGAAATGGAAGAGCATCCCCTGGTCATGGATTGGAAGAATAAATATTATTAAAGTGGCAGTCCTGCCAAAAGCAAAATATATATCCAATGCATCTCATTAAAATCCCAATGACATATTCCAAGGAAATTGAACAACTTATCCAAAAATCCATGTGGAAGTATTAAAAAAACACGAATAGCAAAAGCACTCCTGGGGGTGGGGGGTAGAAGAATGGTGGCATTGAAATGTCTGACTTCAGTTTATACAACAAGGCAATAGTAGTTAAAACAGTGTGGTACTGGAACAAAAATGAACATGTGGAAAATGGAACAGGATAGAGAGCCCAGTTCTAAACCCATACATGTAATGGTACCTTATATATGATAAAGGAGCCAAAACTTCCCAATGGGGAAAAGAAGGTCTCTTTAACAAATGGTGCTTAAGAACTGGACAGGCACATGTAGAAAAATAAAACTAGATTACCAATAACATCATATGCAAAAAATTACTTCAAAATGGATCACAACCTGGATATCACACCTGAAAGTGTAAAATACATGGAAGAACATGTCAGTGAAGCATTTCATTGCATTAACATTAAAGATGTATTTGGAGACTCCACACCATGGGCAAAGGACACAAAAACAAAATTGAACAAATGGGACTATATCAAATTTAAAAGCTTCTATGCATCAAAAGAAAATTCCATAAGGATGAACAGGAAACCTAGCAACTGGAAAAAGATATTTGCATACCACATTTCAGACAAGTGGTTGATATCAAACATTTCTAAAGAACTTTAGCTCAATGCAAAGAAAAAGAATCCCAATTCCCCCCAAAAAAGTGGACAGAAGATATGAATAGTTCTCTAAAAAAGAGATTCACATGGCCCACAGACATGTGCAAAAATGCTTCAATTCACTTTTTATTAGAAAAATGCAAATTAAAACCACATTGAGATTTCTTTATTAGATAATCAATTAAATACAGAAAAACTGAGGTTAAATGAGATCACACTAAAATCCTGGGTAAATTTCCTCCCTAACTTGAGGCCAGATCCTGTAAATTTAACATTGGTTTGAATACAAAAAATGACACTCAAAGCTTCAACAACTGGGCGAAAGTCTGATTTCCTCAGATACAGAAGGGATTACAAAAGCTAGATAAGGGCAAGAGACTGGCTCACTTAATGACAGCATTTTTGGTCATTATCAGGCCACCCCATCATCTGGAGTCCTAAACAGAGAATCTTTGGATTCCCCATATGGGCACAGACCTCTCTCTAATAGACCCACCTCTCTATATCACTGTTCCCATCCCTTGGGAACATCATCATAAGCCCTTTGGGGGTTTCTTTAGGACCATACACTCACTATGAACTAGCAATAGTAGGGACTACCTACTCTTTGAAGGGAGGCTGGGTTATCCTACTCTGACACTCGAGGAAGACTGGTTCTGAAGTGTATGCAACCTAGAATATTCCCAGTTGTGACTGCAGACTGTGAACTCAGTCTGAAAGGGACTTGGACGTTATACAGGCTCTGGTGCTAAATATGAATAGATCTGGGCCCTGGGTCAGATCAATGTGGCAAAAAGTTATTTGCATTTATATATTTTCTTCAAGTTTGTGAGCAAATTTCTGCCCTAATCCTGCTTCCTAGTTTTATTCTAAATCCTGACAACATCTTCCCAGACAATATTTTTAGTACACGAAAAGAAAAAGAATCCCACCCCCCAAAAATTCACACCCAGAAAAAATAAGATGAAACATGCAGAAGAATGAAATTGAACCACTATATTTCAACAAATACAAAAGTAAATTCCAAGTGGATCAAGGACTTGGATGTTAGACCACAAACTATCAGATACTTAGAGGAAAATATTGGTAGAACTCTTTTCTGCATAAATTTTAAAAACATTTTCAATGAAACAAACCAATTACAAAGAAGACTAAGGCAAGTATAAACCTATGGGACTACATAAAATTAAAAGGGTTCTGCACAGCTAAAGAAATCACTACCCAAACAAAGATACCCCTCACAGAATGGGAGAAGATCTTTACATGCCATACATCAGACAAGAGGCTAATAACCAAAATATATAAAGAGCTTGCCAAACTCAACAAGAAAACAAATAACCCCATCCAAAAATGGGGAGAGGACATGGACAGAATTCTCACCACAGAAGAGATCCAAAAGGACAAGAAACACATGAAAAAATGCTCCAAGTCTTTGATTGTCAGAGAAATGCCAATAAAGATAACAATGAGCTACCACTTTACTCCTGTGAGAATGTCATACATCAGAAAAGGTAACAGCAACAAATCCTAGAGAGGTTGTGGGGCCAAACAAACCCTCCTGCACTGCTGGTAGAAATGTCAACTGGTCCAGCCTCTGTGCAGAACAGTCTGGAGAACTCTCAGAAGGCTAGAAATGGACCAAGCCTATGATCCTGCAATTCCTCTCCTGGGGATATATCCTAAGGAACCCAACACACCCATCCAAAAAGATCTGTGTACACATATGTTCTTAGCAGCACAATTTGTAATAGCCAAATCCTGAAAGCAACCCAACAACAGATGAGTGGTTGAGCAAGTTGTGGTCTATATACACAATGGATAACTGCTCAGCTATTAAAAACAGTGATTTCGGGAATCGGGCGGTAGCGCAGCATAAGCGCACGTGGTGCCAAGTGGAAGGACCGGTGTAAGGACCCCGGTTTGAGCTGGGGCAGCTCCCCATCTGCAGGGGAGTCGCTTCATAGGTGGTGAAGCAGGTCTGCGGGTGTCTATCTTTCTCTTTCCCTCTATGTCTTCCCCTCCTCTCTCCATTTCTCTCTGTCCTATCCAACAACAACATCAACAACAACAACAACAATAATGAAATAAATAAATATTTAAAAATATATATTTAAAAAATTGATGACTTCACCATTTTCAGACGACCTTGGATGGAGCTTAAAGAAGTCATGTTAAGTGAAATAAGTCAGAAACAGAAGGATGAATATAGGATGATTTCACTCTCAGGCAGAAGTTGAAAAACAAGATGAGAAGAGAAAGCACAAGTAGAACCTGAACTGGAATTGGTGTATTGCAACAAAGTAAAAGACTCTGGGGTGGGTGAGTAAGAGAATACAGGTCCAAAAGGATGACAGAGGACCTACTGAGGGGGTGTATTGTTATATGGAAAACTGGGAAATGTTATGCATTTACAAACTTTTGTATTTACTGTTGAATGTAAAACATTAATTCTCCAATAAAGAAATTTTTTAAAAATTCCCACTCCCATGTTAGCTATCATGCTCAAGCAAAGATTACTAAGGCATAGGCTCCTAGAAACATACCTAAAATAGACTTACTAGCTTCCCTCGACCTTCTGCTCTATTCCTACTTTACACTTAGTTTATTGAACATTTTGTCCTGCTTACCATCTTATTGCCTTTCAGCCACCAAGTTCCAGATGCTACTATGATTCCATCCTGACTTCCCTGTGCAGATGACCTCACTAATGTTTTCTGAAATTTCTCTCTATCCAGAGCTCCACTCCACTAGGGAAATATAGAAACCAGTTGGGAGTATTATTGACCTCCAATGCCCATATCCAATGGAGAAGTATTACAGAAGCCAGAACTCCCACCTTCTTTGACCCACAAAGAACTATGATTCATACTCCCAGAGGAGTAAATGATAGGGGAAGTAAATCAGAGGGCTCTGTACTCCTCCCCCCCACTTTACCAGAATCCAAATTATTTGTCACCAGGAATCTTGTCTTTATGCCAATAATGAAAGGGAATCTGGAAAACACCAGAGGAAGCCAGGCACTGTTTCTCTTATCTGAGAGAGAAGAGGAAAAAAGAAAAGACTCTCAGAAGTAGTAACAGGTGTAGGGATGACTTAGGAAGGATGTAAAAGCAGCGCTATTTTAAAAAATGGGGAAAAATACATAGGTATGTATGTATACATAGATAGATAATTATAGAATCAGCCTGTATTGGTGACCTTGGGAGAACTACTGAACTTTCCAGTGGAGGAAATGGGGACATAGAACTGTGGTGGTGGGAACCAAATGGAATTATACCACTGTTATCATACAACTTTGTAAATATTGAATCACTAATTAAAATACATTAAATAGACAAAAAATATTTAAGGAGATTTGCTTCTTGGTTGAATAATTGTCAGACTAGTATAGAAAGCATACATACTTTTCATGGAATTACTTTGATGCTGTTTAAATCTCTCTTTTTTTTTTGCCCCCAAGGTTATTGTTGGGGCTTGGTGCCTGCACTATGAATCCACTGCTCCTGTGGTCATTCCATTTTTTCCTTTTTTTTTTTTCTGGACAGGACAGAGAGTAATTGAGAGTGAAGGGGAAGATAGAGAGGAAAAGAGAAAGGTAGGCCTCTGCAGACCTGCTTCACCACTTGTGAAGTGACCCCCCCCCGAAGGTGGAGAGTTGGGAGTTCAAACCAGAATCCTTCTGCGGGTACTTCTGTTTCATACTATGTGTGCTTAACCCAGTGTGTCACTGCCCATCTCCCCAGTTTAAATCTTAACTATGTGAATATATTAGTTTTTAAATATACATTTTCATTTAAAAATAATTACATTTTCAAAGGGTAACAATTAGATAATATATCTGTTAACCAGTTAAATTAACAATGTGACAATGTAATAAAGACCATGACACAAATTTTAAAATTAATAAAGTATTCTGTGCCCTACCTTTTATTATTACTCTATTCTCTATAGCAACTAAAGACTCTAACAGGCTGGGCTAGGGAGATGGCATAATGGTTATGCAAACAGACTCTCAACTCTGAGGCACTGAAGGTCCCAGGTTCAATCCCCAGCAGCACCATAAACCAGAGCTAAGCAATGTTAAAAAAAAAAGACTAACAGGCTAGAGGTGTAAATCCAACTGCCAACACCCACATCCAACAGGTTCAATCCCTGGTACCACCAATAATCAGAGTGGAGTAGAGCTCTAGTCAGTGCAAATCTTGTGTGCTACTACTACACAGCCCCCAGTTCATACACACTTTACAATAGAAGTGGTGTCATCACTTGATAATGGTTATATTGATGTCATTACTTCCCTGTACTCTATTAGACTGCTGCCTTGTTCATCTTTCCTGTGCAGACACTGAGCACCAATTCCTGACTCTTAATAAATGTACAAAAATATTTGAGGAAGGAAGGGAAACCTTCCTTAGTAGTAAGTCAGTAAGGGGTGTTACATTATAAATGGCTAGGAAGATGGGAGTGGGAAAGAGTATAAGATATGAATATATAAAAAAAATGGTATATATGAATATGTTATAGATATATAGATATGAATATATAAAGAAAAATAAAGAGTAACCTTACATATGAATGTGTCATGAACCAAAATTTAGGAATTTCTTTTTCTCACACTCTACTTCAATGTTTCTAGTCTGAATATGACAGCTAGACTAATTTTGTTATAAAGTATATCAGATCATGTCTATTTTCTGATCAAAGCCTCCATTCTTTCACTGCCATCTCCCATTCCTACCAATGATACCACAATTTTTTACAGAGTTTAAGCCGATTCTTTTTTTTCTTTTTTCTCTTTTATATTTTTGTATTACATAATTACATGTCAACAGGGGTTTGAATCCAGACCATTCCCACCACCAGAGTTCTGAATCTTCACTCTCCCCACTGCAATCCACCACAGTTCCCCTAAAGTTTTAGACATGGGCCTGCCATCTCCTCTACAACTACTTGTCCACATTTATACATAGTTTCCCCTTCTTTTCCTGATTCAATCCTCTCTTTCCCTCTAAGCCACTCATGACATCATAACTACCTCCATATGTCCCTCTCCTTTCCTGTTCTCTCTCTGGGTGCTGATGGAGCTGGAGTGCAGAGTCCTCTTATCTTCATCTTATCCCTTCTCCCCCATTGGGAGTATGGATCAAGGTTGTTTCTGGGGAGAAGAAGGTAGGAGTTCTGGGTACATACATATATGATGGGCCTTGACCTCTAAGGCCCATCAAGAATTCCACTCTATGCTCATGTGTAGTGCCAGAGACTGAGTCCAAAGTCTCACTCATGTGAAGCAAGCAGTGTGACATTCATGCGACTCCCACTGAGTCACCTCCTTGACACTTCTTTTTTAAACATTTGCTTAAAAGAGAGAGAAATTAGAGTACTGCTCAGGTCTAGTTTATGGTGGTACCAGGAACTGAAACTGAACATCTGAGCCTCAGGCATTAAAGTCTGGTGTACAACCATCAGCTCATCTCTCTGGCCCCTCTTGGTGATATTTTTATTACTGCTTTCCTCCTACATCCCTGGCCTTCTGATTGTTTCTCCAATATTCTGGACATATTCCAGCTACAGAGCCTTTGAATTTATTCCTTCTGCCTGGAATATTTTTCTCATCAGTAACTCCATGACTTTCTTACAGACATTAAGCCACAGTCAGCATAATCCTGCCCTCATTTACAATCAGAAGTCCTTATATCCTCATCTGCAATTCCCCATCCATCTTCTATGCTTAGAGACTTCTATTGGGCAAAAATTTCTGGTGTTATCAATAGGAACTAGTGGATCTGAAATTATATGTAAACAGTATAGCTCCAAAGTTACTTTGCTTATTTTTTATTTATTCCTGTCCTTGCTTAAATATTGTAAAGCTTCTTTATTATTCTTAGGATTTTGTTTAAATGTCTCACTGTCCTCTCCAAAAATCTAACTCTTGTTTATCTCTCCATCTTTACTTTTAAACTGAACAGCCATCTTTACCCCCACCCATATGTCTCTTACCCTTATTATTTGTTCCATAACTAATTACTTCTTTCAGTTCTTTGAGTATTTTTGCACTCTTCCTATTTTTGTTCTTGGTGCCTGGAACACTTTCATTATTATCCTAACTTGCCTGATTCATCCCTATTCATCCTTCATGTTTCCACCACAAGCCTTTTGGAGGGAAGATATCTTTAATCACCCCTTCTAACAAAATGGAACCCTTGATTTTTGCCTCCATATTTCAAAGCTACACTAAAGTACTGCTCTGGTCCACATGGTCCCCAATCATACTATCTTTTATTCTGTTCTTTGCATATTTAAGCTCTAGTGTGAAGGTGTTATTTCCTCTCTCTGGCACATGCTTCTCTTTCAGTCTCTGTATCTGCCTTAACTTACCTGAAAGGAAAAAGGGGGGTGGGTGGTGGAGCACCTGATTGAGCACACATGTTACAGTACACCAGATTCAAACCCGTAGTCCACACTTGCAGGGGGAAAGCTTTGTGAGTGGTGAAGCAGTGTTGAAGGTATTTCTCTGTCTCTCTCCCTCTCTATCACCCCTTACCTCGTCATTTATGGTTTTCTCTATCCATTCAATAAATAAATACAGATAATAAAAAATTTAGATAACATTAAAATTATTTTTTTAAAAATCCAGAGGTAAAATCATGCATATGCAAATTTCCATTTTCACCCCAAAAAGGGAGAAAACAATTCCTTGAGTTATTTATATTGAAGGACAAAAAAAAAAGAGAGAAAATAGTAAGAAGTAAGCAAACTATCTCTAAGACTTTGTTAGAACTATGGTGGTTATTACTTGGAAGTGTGAGGACAGAACTTTGGTGGTGGGTGCAGTTTGTAACTATACCCTATAATCTTACAATCTTGTAAACTACTATTAATCACACAAAAAAGGCTTGAAAAAATTAAGGAGAAATGAGTTTAAGGTTGGATAACCTCTTAAGATTTTACTGAGTACTGGAAGAAATAAAAGTCAACACGTATTGTAGGCATACATTGCGCCGTTTCCATAATTTTAAAATACTCTTAAATATTTATTTATTTATTTAAGAGATGTATAAAAAGAAAGCTACAGAGAAGCCAGAGCACTGCTCAACTCTGGCTTATTATGGTGGTACAGGAGACTGGACCTGGAGCCTCAGAGCTATAGGCATGAAAGTTTTTTGCATAACCATTATATTGTTTCCCTGGGCCCACCTTGCTTAATTTTTTAAATACAGTGTCTAATTTAATCCTCACACAATTTCTTTAACTTAGGTATTGTGGTTTCTATTTAGGGAAGGAGCAACTGAGGTTTAAGTAGTTTACTAACTTGCTATGGTCACATAACTAGTAAAGACAGAGAGTATTTCATCCCAGATCTGCCTGGTTCAGGAATCTCTGCTCTTAAAACACTATTTTTTTTTCATTCTCTAGATATTGTAGTAGTAAATAACAAAGACTGATCTTTGTATGTCTTTTTCTTTACCCACCTCCTTTTCTTCTATGTTTTCCCAGAAACATTTTGCTAGGACAGAAAATTATAGTACTGTTTCTCATGTGTCATATTTATAAATGAGTTGACTTCTATTATTTCATTAATCATTAGTCAATAGTGCATCATTTGCCAACAAGTACAATGACTATTAAAAAAGAAAATTTTTTTTATTTTATTTATTTTATTTATTTATTCCCTTTTGTTGCCCTTGTTGTTTTTTTTATTGTTGTAGTTATTATTGTTGTTGTCGGCAAACACTAGAAGAAGAAGAATTGTTGTTGTCGTTGTTGGATAGGACAGAGAGAAATGGAGAGAGGAGGGGAAGACAGAGAGGAGGAAAGAAAGATAGACACCTGCAGACCTGCTTCACCGCATGTGAAGCGACTCCCCTGCAGGTGGGGAGCCGGGGTTCGAACCGGGATCCGTATGCCGGTCCTTGTGCTTTGCGCCACCTGCGCTTAATCTGCTGCGCTACAGCCCGACTCCCAAGAAAAACTTTTAAGAGTAAATCTAGATTTGAAAACTTCTTTGTCAAATTAAAAAGTTCCCATTAACAGATTCCTTTCTACTGTATAGACTTGGATTCATAAGCCAAATGAAATATTTCCCAGATGGTGTCTCAAGAAGCATGAACTATCAGGCAAATTAACGGCATTGCTCCCAATGCTGATATTTGAAAATAGAAATATGAGTATTAGGCAGAGATTTAAGGTTCACATTTACTACTAATAAAACTGGACTGGAGAATGTGGCTTGCATACAAAGGCAAAATAATACTCTCATCACCTCCTCAAACAAACCTAGAACAATTCAATAAACAAACAAACAAAAAACATCAGGCAGTATAGGGCTTTGTGCCACAATTTTTTTTCTATAAATACATTATCCTGATTTTATACCTTATCTTCATCTTTACCCTACTCTAAAGAGCATGTCTCTTACTTGACTGGCAAAATTGAAAAAAAAAAAAAAAGCTATACTACCCTTGGCTCCTTTACTCAGAACATGCCTATCAGAAAGATACACCATCTCCTGTCCTTTGCATGTAAACCTGCTGGAATAGGAAAGTCTAACTTGAGTTCTTCAATTTCATGATAATAAAAGCTAATGTTTTCATCCCTGACTATGCAATTTTCCAAGTATCTCACCATTTGAAAAAGAAAGAGTAATTGGTACTTCCTTCAAAAGTGCCAGAGCTTTCAGGATACACCAAGGACACTTTCTACTGGGCAGAGATATCAATAGTAGAAAATGTTCACAGACTTACCCTTACATTAGGTCTTAGTCCTCAAAACTGGTCAAAACTTGTACTTGTTTTATATGTTTGTAACTTGGAAATGCTCTCTAAATCTATAGCAAAAAGCACTGTAGAGATTCTACTACTCAGCTCTATGGCTTTCAAGCCCCCCCCCCCCCCCAATCAAACAAATTTAGTTATTTTGTGCCTCCCAAAATCTACTTCATCATGTTTTTTTGCTTCCCTATCTACTATCGTTCCTTTCATCAAATACCATTATTTCCATGTGCATTTTGAATGTGGTAACCAGATGCATCTAGAAAAGATCTTGGTCTGTAAGGTATGACAGGACACACTGTAAGTACAGTTGGCAGCGCTATGTTCACAACTTGCCACAAAGAACATATGAACTCTTTGTGCCTGACACTTTACACAATATGCTCCCAGGCTTTAAGAAAACATTATTTCATGTTCTTACTCTAATCAGTCTTGTCTGCCAGCCTCGAGAACTGAGAGGTTCATTGTTATATGCAGCTGTCATTTGTTCCATCTCCTAGCTCTCTCTGCCTTCAATATCTGTGTGGTATTTAGTGAAAGTAATTTTCAGTTGGAAATCTTCTGCCCTTTCAGTAAGTGCAAGTATAGCACTTCATCAATGGCCAAAGAATTCTGAGCTATCTGGGATGTATCAGGACAGTTGATAAAACCTCACGGAGCAACCTATGATAGTACATCCCATCATAAATTAAAAAAAAAAAAAAAAAGGCAGAAAGGGCCTTTGTCAGTGTTTATCTGAAGCGCTTTTATTCTTTGCCCTTGATTTCCTCTTCAGAAAATTGATGCGCCCTTAAATTGAAGCAAGAGGCTTGACAGGTGATGGTTAGTGTGATAACTGCTCAGATTTCATCAGCCAGTGTTTTTCTGCTGGTGCAATTGTCGGAACTTTCAGCTAGATTACCTGTCATCCACTACATCAGATAAAAGAGGCAGAGTTGAAAGATGCAGTTTTGCCACTGTACCTTATAGGAAATGAAAAGTGCATGTGTGGTAACAGAAGCAAAAAAGAAGTACAATTATTTTCTAATAAGGGTATTTTTTTTCAAGAAAGTCAGTGTCTAAATTGACAACCATTGGGTAAAACTATTGCTAAATTTACATTGTTAAATTCATAAAGAAGGAATGAAAGGAATAGTCAAGTCACACTGGAAAGAGTTCTACAAGGTCTCTTCATCATTAATTTTATTTGTTACATATTAAAATAGTTACAATTTATTTTTAGATGGAAAGAAATGTTCCTATTTTAGGTACATCTTAACATATCAATGTTGAGTTTTTATTTTGACTTACATTTGAAATTGTGAAGGGAGAAATTACTATACAAAAAGTTTTGCAGAAAAACTTTTCACCTAAAATATTGGAAATAAAACAATACGCAAGAATTATATATAGTTAGAAAATTTTTATTATGAAACTTTATTCTGGATTTTACATGAACCATAGAATGGTAAATCAAAACAGGAAAGGATTCAGAAAAATATTTTTGATTTATGTAATTGCATAGTAGTTGCTAAAATTAGATTTTAAACAATAAGCTAATGCTCTAATGTTCCTTTCAAGCTATAACTCAGAACAGAAAATAGTATTGAGTATACTTGTTCAATGACAGATGGAAATTTATAGAAAAATAAAACTGATAACTTATTTCTCAATACTTTCAAAGAGAAATAGCCATCATGGTCTAACTGCATTCTTTTGGGTACCTTGGGATGCCCACTAGGAAAAAAAAAAAAACTTATTTTCAAAGTTTTCTCAATTACCCACAAGCACCAATTATTTATTTTCAGGATGAAACTTAGCATCTAAAACTGCCTTTTATATAAGGAACAGCTGTCTATTATTGGGAGAAACTAATGATTTCCTCTGGTACTACCAAGGTAGGTTGTATCAGATGTCTAGTTGCAGGTATGTGGAGGCTTCTAATACAAGTTTCTTCAGTATACTTTGTTAAATTCCCATCTAGCATTAGTTATTAAAACCTTTTTTTTTACCATTCTACTTGTAAAATGACCACCCCCTTTAATTCTAAGGTAGCTTACTATACTGGAGTAAAAGCTGAACTTTTAGATTTCATAACATCATGTTGCACATTTGTGAATTGTTTAGAAAGTCCAGATCATATGCACAAAATTGGAAACATTGTTTCCCCCAAGGAGAATGGTTTGGAAGAAGAGGGATAGTTTATTAACTTCTTCTGTATATATTTATTGTAGGACTAGGATTACCTTTTAAAATAAATATTAATAACAAAATAAAAATATATAAAAACATATTATTCTAGAAATTGACAGCTTAGCTGTTTAGACCCTGGCTCCTTAAATTTCTAGATGTTTTCTTCCTCAAGTGCCAGTTTTGTCGCCTGCAAAATGGTATTCATGATACACGAATTATAGAATTAACATGAGAATTAAAATCATACCATTTTAGTGAAGTAAGAAAAGAAGTGAAGGATTAATATGGGATGATTTAGTCAACCCATAACTATGATCTTGGGAGGACTATGACAGTTACTGCTGGGGTAAGGTGGAGTGGGAACACAGAATTCTGGTGGTGGGAGTGGTGTGGAATGTTATTCCTATTATCTCATAATCATGTAAATCACTATTTAATCACTAATAAGATATTTTAAAGCTAATAAAATAAAATCATGTCAGTTGAAGTATTTTGCACCTTGAAAATATCTCAAAAATTATCACCATTGGGGAATAAGGTCTCAATATTTATCACTAATTATAGAAAAATTGACATTTCCAGTGTTGCTTGACTTTTTTTTCTAATTTTAATGCCATGTTATTGAAGAGTTGATTTATAGTACTGCTATCCCTGGGGTATAGTCCAACATCTCCCTAAGATAGGTGTCACAATATCTCACCCTCAGAAAAACCATCATCCACATTCACCAAAGGACCCTCGATCTCAACCTCACCCCACCTCCACCACCATTAATCATCCTTTCTCCTTTCTGTAGGTCTGCTACAGTAGACCACAGTTTATTGAGTTTTTAACTCTATTATTCCTTGCTTTGTTTCTTAGATCCCAATCATTAATAATATTATTCTACTCATCTTTCTCCTTCTGATTTCTGCAATTGATAAATTTTCTCCAATCCCATACAATTGTAGCAAAGGAGAAAGTTTCAGATGAGTAATATTCCATTGTGTGTCTATACAACTTCCTTAACCACTTATATGTCGTTGTTCACTTAGATTGTTTCCAAATGTTGGCTATTACAGATAGCAGTAGTATGAACATAAGTGTACACAAATATCTTTGGATATTTGTCTTTGTGTTCTCTGGTAGATGCCTAAGAAAGAAATTTATGGATTTTATAATAAAGTCAATCAATTTTTAATATTTTGTGGACTCTCTAGACTGTTCTCCATAGGCTATGGACCAATAGCCATTCCTACCAACACAATAAAAAGGTTATTTTCTTACTACATCCTTTCTAGCATTTATTTTTGTCCTTTTCAGAATAATTCCATCAAAAAATATATAGGAATTTCAAATGTGTAACCTGGCTAAATGCCAACACTGGAATTAACTTGCTTAAGCAGTTCTAAGAAAAAAAAATATATATATATATTACCTAAGATACCTTCAATCACAGGGCTCATAGATCAAAATGATCCTGTCAGTGTCTAAGACATAGTCACTAATAAATATTCTAAAAATACAAAAAACATAATAAGGTCACATATGTTATGGCTAAGTATAGTAATTGGGTTATCAAAGAAAAATAAGGTCTTTACTAACTTGATTAAAATAATAATTAACTACTGTCATTTTGAGATCCCTACAGACCTTTCCCCTTCTCTCTAAATTCTGTATTTCTCCTTGTCCTGAAACTCATGAGACTCTGCTTGTGTGCCTTACTATCGCTTCTCTTGATCCCTTAACACATTATACTGCCTAAGATGGTTTCAACTAAATTGAACCTCATTGGATTATTAAAGAAAGAATAAGACCTAACCAAGGTGATTATAATAACTGACTATTGTCATTTTTAGCTCCTTTTAAGATTACAAGGAACATTTCTCCTTCCCTTCTCCTTAAAAATCTGTATTTCTCTTTGTCCTGGAACCTCTCTGGGATTTTGTTTGTATGTTGTAATGTTTTTTCTCCTGATATCTTGACCCATGTACCACCATGCCAAGTAATGCCACTATTACCCTGTAATGCAGATCATATGCAGAGATGCCAATCCTAAGATGCTCACTTCCCAATTTCCTTTGCTGGATGAAATCTTTCCTAACATAAGGAACTAGCTAGTTCCACTTGTGGAAGCTTGTGCACTTTCCAACAAAGTTACAGATCTTAGCTTTAGGCTAGGGTCTATGGTACTGTGTATATGTCTCTATACATAAGGGACAATTCTACACTTTAAAGTAAAAGACTTTAATAGTCCTCTGTAATTAGACCTAATAAGCTTGTCAGTCTAGCAGAATAACCTTAAGAAGGTGCCAGAAATTTTTCAATCAAGTATTTATTACTTAGCTTTAGACATCTTCCTCTCATACACCTACTTCACTCCCCTCATTCACTCTAGCTATTCACTCTAGCTATATATATTTGGGCAAAATGTATATGTCAAGAAAAGGACAATTGTTGTTCCTGAGGGAAACTTCATTATAATTATCAAATAAAAACTAAAAACAAAACAAACAAATAAAAAAACATGAGGTAAACTTAGACCCAAGTAAAATTCTAGGTCTACTACCTCTCCAACTCAAGACTAGACTGTGTATATATTTCTTTTATTTTATTTCTTTATTGGGGAATTAATGTCTTACATTCAACAGTAAATACATTTGTTTGTACATGCATAACATTTCTCAGTTTTCCATATAACAATACAAACCCCACTAGGTCCTCTGTCTAGACTGGGTATATTTAATAGCAGCTTGGACTTAACAAATGACATTCAAGGCTTTAACAACTGGGAGAAAGTTTTAAGATAAAGATGAAGAAGGGAATACAAAAAATGAAAAGTGGCAAAAGACTGGCTCACTTAACAATGTCTATTTTGGTCACCTGGGGACCCATAGAGACTATGGGTCTAGACCTCTAATGAATTCCTCTCTTTATCATTATTGGTCACCCCAACAGAAATGTTCCCATTACCCCTTTTGAGGCTTCTCTAGGACCTTACCTTCACTACAAACTAGCGATGAATGGTAGCTGGGTCATCCTACTCAGCCACTGACAGAAAAACTGATCCTCCAATGTGTGTAGCCTAGAATGTTCCCAGATGTAACCATGGAATGTGAGATCAGGCTACCAGGGACCAGGTCAAATAGGTTACTATACTAAATATGAATATACGTGGGCTCTGGGAAAGATCGATGTGTTAGCAGTTAATTGTATTTATCTTTTCAGGTATGGCAGCCATTCTCTGCCTTAACCTGGCTTTCAAGGTCTATTCTCCACTCTGACACCATCCTCCAAGACAATTTTTCTAGTCTACCTTCATATTAGCTATCAAGCTCAAGCAAAGATTACTGAAGTCCTGGACTCTTAGGAACATGCTCAAAATAGATACCCTAGCCTCTTTTTACCCTAGAGTCCCTATTCTCATTGGCTCTATTCCCACTTCTTTGTTCCTATTTGTTAAACATTTTATCTTGCTTTATATCTTACTGCCTTTCAGCAATCAAGTTCCAGAAGCTACTACAATCCCATCCTGACCTCCTTAGGTACACAACCTTACCAACATGTCCCGTAGCCCTACCCTCATAGGGAAAGAAACAGACTGTAAGTAGGGATTTGCCAGCAATGTCCAAGTCCAGCAGAGAAGCAATTACAGAAGCCAAAACTCCTTCTTTCTGCACTCCTAAAAAAAAAAAAAATTGGTCCATATTCCCAGAAGGGGAAATATTAGGGGAAGATAACTAGAGAGCTAGAGAGCTCTGAACTTCTGTTCCAGAGACCCAGAACTTTTGGGACAAGGAACCTTTGTTTTTGCACCATCACTGAGATGGAGGAGATTCTGGATAGCACCTACATTGGAGGGGAAGGTGGTACACCCTGTAGAGCTCACAAGTTATAGTGCACAAGAGCCTGAGTCAAGCCCCCACTCCCCATCTGCGTGGGGGAAGTGCTATACTATTGCTATACTATTGCTTCACAAATAGTACTGCAGTCTCTTTTTCTATCTCCCTCTCTATCTCTCCCTTCACTCCCAACTTCTCTGTTTCTATCCAAAGCAAATAAATAAAACTTCAAAAACACATGGCAGCATGGCCAGGCGGTGGTGCACCTAGTTGAGCATATGTTAACAATGCTCAAGGACTGGGGTTTGAGCCCTTGGTCCCCACCTACAGGGAAAAAGCTTTGTGGATGGTAAAACAGAGTTGCAAGTGTCTCTCTGTCTCTCTCCCTCTCATCATCCCCTTTTCTCTTGATTTCAGGTTGTCTCTATCCAATAAACAGATACTTAAAAAAAAAAAACTTTAAAAATGGGGATGGGAGGGTCAGTGGTGCACCTGGTTAAGCACACATAGCACTAAGCACAAGGACCCACACAAGGATCTGGGTTCAAGCCCCCAGCACCCCACCTGCAGTGGGGGACACTTTATAAGCAGGTCCTCAGATGTCTATCTTTTTCTCTCCCTCTCTATCCCAACTCCTCTCTCAATTTCTCTCTATCCTATCCAATTAAAAATAAATAAATAAAAGGGGGGTGCCGCCAGGAACAGTGGATTCACTGCGCTAGCACCGTGCCCTAGTGATAACCCTGGAGAGAAGAAAAAAAGGAAAAAAAAGATATATGGAAGCCATCTTGGATTAAAAAAAAAAAGTTGTAGAGCTTTGCTTTGCTTTGCTATTTCCAGACAGAAGACTGCCTAGAAAGAAAACTAAAGATTTTCTGTTTTTTTCTCTGTTAAAGACAGCATAAAAAACACATTGAGCTTTGCCTATGCATTAACTGCTGAAAACCAGCTAGATAAATAGAACAAATATTCTTTTGCTAGCAGTTAAATAAAGGTACAAGTCAGTTCATTAGAAATAATGCAAGTGTAACCACAAACATGTCTTATAAATAACATAAGTGAAGCTTCTTCACAGACTGGGTGCCGGTAGCCAACCCCCTCCCGTCTCCCATCCTCCCGTATCTCCAAACTCAGTGGCCAGTCACCTAACTCAAGTTGGACGTGCTAAGATCGACCCAGTCTGGAAAAGAGAAATTTCCCATGAGTGGTCATCCCACTTCCGGTTATCTTGTCCATCTCCAAAACTCTTTCCCTTTACACTGTCTGAACTGGAAGATGCTTTGAAGAGAGTTAAACCGGGAACAGCTGCTGGCTATGATAACATCACCCCAGAACTCATTCTTAACCTGGGTCCCACGGCAAAGAAGTGGCTCGCTTCAATGACTGCCACCTCTCCAGATTCAAAGGAGGTCTCGAAACTTTACATCAGGCTCAACCTGACGCTGTTGACTGGCTACGGAAGAAGGGCAAACGCTAGTAGTAGTAGTGAAATTACAAAACATGTTTGGAAATAACAAAAGTGTAACTACAAAACAAATTGATTCTAATATTCTGATTTGAATAAATAAGTAAAAAAATGAGATAGGGCTCTTGTTTCTCCACCATTTGCCTCCCCTTTTTTTCGTTGTTTGTTTTAATATATGTTAACAAGACCATAGGGTAAGAGGGATATAATTCCACATCATTCCCACCAGAACTCCGTATCCCAGCCCCTCCACTGGAAGCTTTCCTATTATTTATCCCTCTGTGAGTATGGACCCAGGATCATTATAGGGTGCAGAAGGTGGGAGGTCTGGCTTCTGTAATTGCTTCCCCACTGAATATGGGTGTTGACAGGTCAATCCATACTCCCAGCCTCTCACTCTTTTTCCCTAGTGGAGCTGAGCTCTGGGGTCGTTTCCCGTTTGTCCCATTTCTCTCTCTCTCTCTCTGTGTGTGTGTGTGTCTTTTGCCTCCAGGGTTATTGCTGTGGCTCGGTGCATTATGAATCCACGGTTCCTATTGGATATTTTTCTTTTTTCTTCTTTTTTAAAAATTATTGGATAGGACAAAGAAAAATTGAGAGGGGTAGGGGAGATAGAGAGGAGGATAGACAAACACCTGCAGACCTGCTTCACTGCTGATGAAGCAAGCCCACCTGCAGGTGGGGAGTAAAGGGTTTGGGGGGGGCTCTAACCTAGATCCTTGCCCAGGTACTTGGACTTCCTACTATGTGCACTTAACCCGATGTGCCACCACCCAACCCCCTGTCCCATTTCTCTATTACAGTTTTGGGTAATCATTCCTGTCACTGCATGATTTCTGCTGGCCAGGATCTGGCAAACGTCTCTATCCATAAAAAGGAAGGAAAGCAGGGTGGCAGGGAGGAAAGGAGGCAGGGAGGGATAAGGGGAAGAATAGAGAAAGGAAGGAAGAAAGAAGAGAGGAGAAGAAAGGAGAAGAGAGGAGAGGAGAGGAGAGGAAAGAGGAGAGGGAAGGGGACTGTATTTATACTTTCATAAATTCACTGGAAGACAACATTTGTTTGTTTGTTTTGCAGTTTTTTAAATATTTATTTATTTCCTTTTGTTGCCCTTGTTGTTTTATTGTTGTAGTAATTATTGTTGTTGTTACTGATGTCATTGTTGTTGGATAAGACAGAGAGAAATGGAGAGGAAGGGAAGACAGAGAGGGGGAGAGAAAGGTAGACACCTGCAGACCTGCTTCACCACCTGTGAAGCAACTCCCCTGCAGGTGGAGGTCTGGGAACTCGAACCAGGATCCTTATGCTGGTTCTTGCTCTTTGCACCGCCTGTGACTCCCTATTTGTTTGTTTTTACTTAAAAGAGCCTTAGTTTCAACAAAGATCACACAGAATGTCAGTAGCTCAGGAGTTGAACCTACAAATAAAAAATATTTATTTTTGGAATAATGATGTTTTAAATATTATTTGTACACAATATTTTATAAGTCATTGTACTATTAATAATTATTATCATTGCCATCAGGGTTATTGCTGGGGCTCAGTGTCAGAATGACAACTCCACCATTCTTGACAGAAATTTTTTCCATTTTCTTTAATAGAGGGTAAGAGATAGAGAACTAAAGATAGAGAGATATAGGGAGAGAAAAACTATAAATTAGCAATGGTAATAACTGCCCCAGTCTCTTAAGGGAGGCTGGGTCATGCTATTCTGCCACTCAAGGAAGACTGGTCTTGAATTACGTGCAGCCTAGAATGTTCCTATGGACAGTGATATCAGATTGGCAGAGACTCAGAGGTTATATATCCTGGGGATATATCCTAAGAAACCAAACACCCCAATCCAAAAAGATTTGTGTATACCTATGTTCATATCAGCATACTTTGTAATAGCCAAAACCTGGAAGCAACCCAGGTGTCCAACAACAGATGAGTGGCTGAGCAAGTTGTGGTCTATATACACAATGGAGTACTACTCAGCTATTAAAAATGGTGATTTCACCTTTTTCATCCCATCTTTGGACGTAGCATGAATAAATCATTTTAAGTGAGATGAGTCAGAAACAAAAGGATAAATCTGGGATGATCTCACTCACAGAAGTTGAAAAGCAAGATCAGAAGGGAAAACACTAAGCAGAATTTGGACTGGAGTTGGTGTAATGCACCAAAGTAAAAGATTTTGGTGTGAGGGGAGAGTTCAGGTCCTGGAACATGAAGGCAGAGGAGGACCTAAAGGGGGTTAAATTTTTCATGTGGAAAAATGGAAATGTACAGAATATTGTGTTTTGTTGTCAACTGTAAACCATTACTCCCCCAATAAAGAAATTCAAAAAAAAAAAAAAGAACAAAGAAAAGAAAAAGAAAGGAATAAGGAGTTAGGGAGGGAGGGATAGAAAAGGTGGAGGAAGAGGAGGAAGAGGAGGAGGACGGAAGCCTGGATACCTACAGCACTGCTCTACCATTTATGAAGCCTCCTAACTGCAGGTATGGACCAGGCACCTGAACCCAGGTCCTTATACATGAGTGTATTCTATCAGTTGTGTCATCATCCCATGCTCTATTATAGTATATAGTAATAACATTTCAAATGTGTCATTATTAGGGCTTCATTGCTTAGAATTAAGCTTTTTAGTTAGAAAAACAGAGAAAGAGGGACAGATAAAAAGATAGGGAAACACACACAAGGCTAAGAAGCTTCCTCCAGTGAGCTGGGAGCTGGGCTCCAATCTGGGACAGAGGCATGGAAAAGCAGGTGCAGTACCCAAGTGAACTATTTTTACAACCTGATTTCGCATAATCATTGGCAAAATAGGAATTTCTGAGCATAATTCATAAGCTACAATGATTATTTTCCATAACTGAAAAAATTATAATGTTTGTGCCTAAGGGTCATAGAATTTTAGCCCTATTGAATTAATTTATAGACTAAGAAATACTTGAGAAATATTGTTTTATAGCAGTATACACATTATCAGTCAGAGTTAACAAAAATATGAAGAACCAAGATTCTGTGTTTGCCTGGTTATATCAAAAAGCAGGCTGACTAACTTATCTCCCCTGGAAACTGTCCTCCTTTGGAAAGAAAAGTATTATTGATAGCACCAAAATATGGAAGAAAAGTGATTTCTTTCATAGTAGGAATGTAGAAAACATGACATCTTCCTTCTGTGTTTTGTGGGTAAGTACTCTTTCCATCTGGCAGATATGAGAAGTATATTTTTAATTTTGCATTTGTATGAAAGGTTCTACATTAATAGAATTGAAAAATATAACACAAGATATGATTTTTTATCACATGGAATTCCTGACCCACTCTCTGAAGGGAGGTTGGTCACTTTACTCTGCAACTCAAAAAAAATTGGTCCCAAAATGAGTACAGTCTGGGTCAGGATGTAGATGTTCAGGAAGCAGAGAGAACTCCCAAATTGTTAAACTCAAATAGACCTATACCAAGAGACATCATTATGAAATTATGAAAAGTCAAGGACAAAGAAAAAAATTACAAGTTGCCAGGAAAAAGAAGAAAGTGATTTATAAAGGCAGTATAGTCAGACTTGCATTGGATTTTTCTGCAGGAAGAACAGAGAACAGGAGAGAGTAGAGTAGTATGGTCATGGTTTTAAAAGATTACAACTAGCATCCAGACATACTTTACCTTGCAAGACTATCATTCAAATATGAAGCAGCAATCAAAAGAGTACAAGACATAGAAAAACTAAAGGAGTTTGCCACTACTAGGCCTGCCTTGCAAAAGCTACTGAAAGGAATGTCACAGAAAAAGAAACAAGAAATATTTAACTCTCAGCAAGATAATACATAGTAACAGACCTAGAAATATTGCTCTTTTCAAAAAATTATGACACATTTTGCTTTGAAAACAGAAAAACACATCATGACTTTTTTTACAATCCCATATAGGCCATTGAAATATGAGACAATTTGAAAGTATGAAATAGGAGGAAGGAAGAAATGTGTACCTGATGTTCAAGAAAATAATGGTGAGATAAGAACTGTTTTTAAAAGACTCTTAGATGTATTTTATATACATATGTATTACATATATTAATTTTGTGTATAACACATTTACATGCATAAAGTCCTCTGTTTCTTTTTAAGTGATCACATTTCTCTCTAGTATTTTTAATCTTTATTATACCCTTTACTGTTGTTTTTCTCATACTATTTACTACATATAACACGCTGAGGTTCTTTAATTTGGTACTTGTGTTCAGGAACTCCAGTTGCTGTAGTTTATATCTGTTGCCAAATGAGCTGAATTTCTCTAAAAGACAACAACTGGATGGTTTTGCTCATGTGCTCAATAAAAAGAAGTGAAATACATAGACCTGTTTTTTTTAAAAAAGTTAAACTGTCACTAAACTTAGTGAAAATTACAGTAGTTAGCCTTAGGGGGAAAAGAGGAGAGTCTTAGAGGGAGAGAGAACAGAATTGTGGTAATGGGTACAGTGTAGGACTATACTATATCACCTTATGATCTTGTAAACTATTACTAAATAAATAATTAAAATGTAAAAATAATAACATTAAATAAAATATAAAAGTGAAAATATCTAGTTGATTGGAATGATATATCAAATTTATAGTAGTATATTTTATTATAACAAATATTTGTACTGGGCCAATAAGAAAACTCACCCAGGAATCAACCTGCTTTGCCATGTTGATTACCTAGGTTTGAGTACAGTTCCTATAGCAATAAGGAAGCTTCTGTGTTATAGTACCTGTCTCTCTCTCAATCTGTCTCTTTCCACCTGAAAAGGTAAGACTAGAGTGATAAAGTCCCAGTGAAAAAATGAACAAAAAGTATTTGTACTATTAAACATAAAAGTTTATCTAGCTTTTAGAGGATATTACCTGAAATTAAAACTGATAATTTTAACTCATTATTTTACGTTCAATCTATAAATTCATCTTCAGAAACTTGACATACAAAAAGTAATATTCAATGAAACTGCATAAAAAATGAAGTGAGGGATTAAATAGATGAAACATACTATAGGAAGTGACAAGAAGTCTAGTTTTATTTTTCATCAATATTTTTATTTTTTGTCACTGAAAAATCTTCACATTAGTCACCCTACACACACACACACACACACACACACACACACACATCAAATCCATAGGTGATGAGAAAGCAGTTAGCAGTTTAATGGGTATTTTTTAAAGAACTACTTTTGTTTTTTCTGTAGTGCTAGTTGAATCAAGTGATGTGAGCTGTAAATAAGAAATTCTCTAGAAGGTCTGAGAACTCTGACAAATATTCATGGAACAGAACACAGTGCTTTAATACAGCCAAATGATTTAATGACAAGGAGGAAATTACTGTAAAATATAATGCTGGCAAATAGCATAAACAGTGCCTGCTGGCTAGACTAAGAAATCCAAAATGGATTCCAGGAAGAGAGTACAATGCCCAGTTGCTGCAGTGGTTGCCTATTCCTCCTATACTGTTATTACTGTTCAGCAGTCCTGAAATCTGAATGACAGTGGCCTGAGCCCTTTCAAACAACAGAAAGAAGGTCAATTTTTGTAATGAGGAAATGGAAGTGGTGGCGCCGAAGATCACTGACCCTTACAGTTTCTTGTGTGATGAAGGAGCAGTGAAGTGCACTGGGAAATTATGGTGTAAGAAAACAGTGACACCACCATCATAAAACAGAACCAGAAACAAGTAACAAGTAACAAATGCACTAAAATGTGCATAAATCAAATGTATGCTATCAACCCTGGATTTATTCACAATCTCAAACTGTGGGGGGAAAAAATGGGCCCAGTACTTCTGCTAAGAAAAGAAAAAAAAAGGGCCAAAAATTTAACTTCATGATTAAATTAAATGATATTTTTAATTTGTAATAATATTTAATACAGCAACTACGTTGTTTAACTGCTGACCAATTCAGAACAGTTGCTACTCAAGGTGGTGGAGTATGATGCATGAAGCTTCCTGACATGCCAGCTAATTTCTAGATCCTGAATGTGTTGGAGTGTGCAGAAAGATACCAAGACAGTACAGATAAAAGAGAGAAGTGATGGGAAGCACAGTTATTATTTGCTGAATGCTACAAAATTATTTCAATGTTTTAGCATCTACTATAGGCATCCCAGTCTATTAGTGCTATTACTAGCCCTATTTCAGTTATACCTCCCAACAAGATTCTTTGCTATATAAAACAAGGGAAGAGTAGCTTGTGAGCAGGACTACTTGAAAATGTGTCTTTGGAGTACCACCTCAGCATGCTTCACTTCAGACTGTGTCCAGAGACGTCAGGCATGGAATGTCAACCCTTCACCCTCATTACTTGGGTGAGACCTTTCCTTTCACAGTATTCTCTAATTCCATTCCAAGTGGTTCACTTCCTAACAAAGTCCCAAAACCTAGATATAGAACAGGTCCCATAAGATAGAGCATAAGTTCACATGTATCCATAAATTAGGGCAACAAATATACCTGAAAGCAAAAGTACACAATAGTCTGTAGTGAGTTGGTATAAAATTCCTAATGAAATAGTATCTAAATAGACTTAGATACCCTCCTCACCTACTTCCTATTACAGTTCTCTCACTCACTCCAAAGCTAACCTCATCAAAGCAAAGACTGTAAAAGCTGAATAAGGGCAAGACAGACATACTTTAAGGATGACTCTTTAGTCCCTACCAAGTCATTCCATCAACTGGGGCCCTAATCGGGGATTCCTTAGATTCCCGAACAGATATCATAGGCCTAGATCTCAAATAAATCCCTCTCTCCACGGTTACTGGTCATCTCTACAACAAAATAGAACCCTTTGTGGGTCCCCTATAAGATCTCCCCCTCAACTTGGATCACCAAAAGTAGAGAATGTTCCATCCTCTGAAGGGAGGATAAACAACATACTCTATGCTACACCTGAGGAAGATGGGTCAATATTAGGGTAGCTTGGAATGTTTCTACTCATGACCACAGAATGTGAGCTCAGATCTACAAGGATGCAGAGGTCACATAGGCTTCTAAGCTGAACAAATCAAATCAATGGGGTTTATAGTCAACAAAATTTATACCACTTTCCCATATTAGGAAAGCTGGATCTTCCCTGATCCAGCTTTCTGTGTGTGTGTGTGTGTGTGTGTGTGTGTGTGTTTTCTATACTTCCCTTTCTCCTCTTGATATCCCTAGAATTTACAGTGGACAGTAGATTTGCATAGTTGTCTATTCTTGTTTTCCCTTTTTTCCTTTCTCTTTCTTTTTCCTTTGGATTTGGTTGCTATTTTTTCTTGGACTGGAGGTGTTGTCTGGCTAAATGGTATTGGTTGAACTGTATTAATCCTTGCTTCAGTTACTATTGTTGTAATTTCTGAGGTTGGGTGACTACATTTGTCATAAAGGTATTTAATATAGCATGGCTTGTACTCAAAACACAACAACTGAAGAATGACAGAACAGAAGAAATTTAAAAAAAAACCACATCAATAAAAAATGGTTAAATCAAGAGCAAATAAAACTGCTACCACAATGAATCAAGACAGGATCTCAGAAGAAACTCCAAATCAGTCAGAAGTAACCATAGATAAGAAAAGTATGCAAGCAATAATAAACCTAATAATCACAGAAATGAAAACAACTATAAAGGAAAGGGATATCAGAATTAGGGAAACAACAGATGAGACCCTCAAGGAAAACACAAGCTACCTTGAGGTAATTAGAGAACTGAAAGCTGAAATAGTTTAACTAAAAGGTCAATTATCAGAGCAAGCTAATACTATAACTGAACTGAAGAAAGAAGCTGAGGGAAGGGAAAGCAGGCTAATAGAAGCCGAAAATATAATTATCCAGGCAGAGGATGAGCTAGAGAAAACTAAGAAAGAGGTAAAAGAGATTGAAAGACACCGAAAACAACAACAGAGACAGACAAGATGATCTCAAAAGAAGTAACATTCATATAATTGGCCTGTCAGAGGAAGAAAGAGAGGAAGGGGAAGTAAACATTCCAGAGGAAATTATAGAATACAACTTCACAGACGTGAACAAAAGAAAGGACATGTTCAGCGGGGAAGCAATTACAGAAGCCAGACCTTCCACTTTCTGCAACCCACAATGACCTTGGGTCCATATTCCCAGAGGGAATAGAGAATGGGAAAGCTATCAGGGGAGGGGATGGGATATAGAGATCTGGTGATGGGAATTGTGTGGAGTTGTACCCCTCCTATCCTACGGATTTTTTAATGTCTCCTTTTTTAAATAAATAAATTAATTTACAAAAAGAAGAAGAAAAAAATAAAAACATGTTCCAGAGATTTAAAACAGGCTGATAAATCTACCTATATTACTAGCTGTCAGACAAAGTACAGTAGAATAAGGGTGATGGAGACCAGGATTATAAGCACAAAAATTCGAATTATTGCCATTAGAGATTATGGTTCAGTTAAGTGGCCTCTGTTTTCTGGATACATTGTTGATAGAAAAGCATAAACATGTAAATGAATATGTATTATTTATCAGAATAAAAAATGCATTAATATGGTTTTTACATGTAAATGAATATTTATGCATTATTAGAATTAAAGTGCATTAATATAATTCATACTACTATTATCATAATATTTGATTTAATTACACTTTTTTTGCAAGAGCATTAAAGTCTCTTTGTATAACCACTATAATACTCCCCTGACCTTAATCATACATTTCTAATGACAAAACGGACTAGTGTTTTATGAAATGCTAGTTGATATACACAAAGGAGTTTTGTTTTAATTGCATTCTGTCTGAAAAAACAACAGAATGAGGAATCTGATAGCAAGTCTGGGAGGTAACCTTCAAGGAAAATAAAAGGGGTTCTACATCCTGAAGGTGACACCATGGAAAAATGGAAGAATATGCAAGCATAAGATTCCAAGGTTGTTCTCTAGCACTGCATAAGCCAAGCTGACATTCTTTCTCAAAAATAAATCTTAAAAAAATTAATTTAGTGGTCTGGGAGGTCGCACAGTGGTAAAGCTTTGGACTGTCAAGCATGAGGTCCTGAGTTTGGTCCCCAGCAGCATATGTGCCTGAGTGATGTCTGGTTCTTTCTCCTATCTTTCTCGTAAATTAATAAAACCTTTTAAAAAATAAAAAAGAAAGGACATTAAGATTCAAGAGGTCTTGACTCATGTGGAAATAAGTGAAATAAGTCATAAACAGAAGGATGAATATGGGATAATCTCACTCTCAGGCAGAAGTTGAAAAACAAGATCAGAAACGAAAACACAAGTAGAACCTGAAATGTAATTGGCATATCGCACCAAAGTAAAAGACTCTGGGGTGGGTGGGTGGGGAGAATACAGGTCCATGAAGGATGATACATGACATAGTGGGGGTTGTATCGTTAAATGGGAAACTGGGGAATGTTATGCATGTATACACTATTGTATTTACTGTTGAATGTAAAACATTAATTCCCCAATAAAAAAATAAATTTTAAAAAAAAGATTCAAGAGGCCCAGAGAGTCCCAAACAGAATCAACCCAGACCTGAAGACATCAAGACACGTCATAGCTAAAATGAAAAGAAGTAAGGATAAAGAAAGGATCCTAAAGGGTGCAAGAGAAAAACAAAAAGTCACATGAGATTATCAGCAGACTTCTCCACTCAAACCCTAAAAGCCAGAAGAGAATGGCAAGATATCTATTGAGCCCTGAATGAAAAAGGGTTTCAACCAAGGATAATATATCCTGCTAGACTTTCATTCAAACTAGATGGAGGTATCAAAACCTTCTCAGACAGACAACAGTTAAAGGAGGCAACCATCAACAAGCCTGCCCTGAAAGAGGTCCTAAAAGACCTCTTATAAACAAGAACATCACCATAATACTTGCGCTATATCAGAACAAATAAATAATTGTTAAATAATGGCACTACAACACATTAAATCCATAATATCAATAAATGTCAATGGCTTAAACTCACCCATTAAAAGGCAACATGTGGGAGGATGGATCAGAATCACAAGCCAATCATATGTTGCTTGCATGAATCCCATCTGACCCAACAAGACAAACACAGGCTTAAGTGAAAGGATGAAAAACTATCCTATACACACACACACACACACAAAAGGCAGGAACAGCCATTCTCATCTCTGACACAACAGACTTCAAGTTTAATAAAGTAATAAAAGATAGGCAAGGGCATTATATAATGATTAGAGGATCAATCAACCAAGAATATTTAACAATTATTAACATCTATGCACCCAATGAAGGACCATCTAAATACATCAAACACCTACTGTTGGGAGCAGCGTTCAAGGCAAACCTCTCAGGGACCCCGAGAAGGAGGATAGCCGGGAGGGGTGACATGGGTACACCATGACCTTTGACTGCACTCTGCAAATTCCCCTATTATTGTTTATGCCTGGCTAGCTGATGTGGACTTGGTGGCATGTAGCTGCTACTCTGTGCTCTGCTGATTCTGGCAGGAACTATTAATCTTAAGATACAATAGTTGGCTACTGAATAACCATAGAATAGTGTGTGAAAGTAAGCAAATGCCAGTTACTACTCCCCTGTTTTACTGTTATGCTCAGTTGATCATATTACTAGAACTAGGTACATATAGAACAATAGTAATGGGAACACAGCAACTGTAGAAGAATAAGTTTGTAAGTAAATCATTAGAGGAGGAGAGCAAAATCCAGTAACCGCTTGATCTTTACAATAACCGATTGATCTTTAACTAACTGCCAGTAAATCATGGTATCTTGTATTGTGTAGAACTGCTTGCTTTCTGTATAAATCTTGGAGACTCAGAAATAAAGCTAACATGTCTTTGGCACGGTCCTCCCTACTCCATTCATCTCTCATTCCATCTCTCAGGCTTATCATTGTACTTTACTCTGTGCTGGATGCGGAGACAACCTACTGAAAGAATTACAAAAATTCATTAATAGTAATACAATAATATTGGGAGATTTTAACATCCCACTCTCACACTTAGACAGATAAATAAATCAGAGAATCAATAAAGAAACAAGAGAATTAAATGAAGAAATGGACAGACTAGATCTCCTGGACATTTTAATAATCCTTCACCCCTGAAAAACAGGAAAATCAACTCCAAATGGATCAAAGACCTGGATGTCAGACCAGAAACTTAGAGGAAATACTTAGAGGAAAACATTGGTAAAACACTTTCCCACCTACACCTCAAGGACATCTTTGATGAAATAAACCCAATTGCAAGAAAGACTAAAGCAGAAACAAACCAATGAGACTACATCGAATTGAAAAGCTTCTGCACATCCAAAGAAACTATTAAACAAACAAAGAGACCCCTCACAGAATGGTAGAAGATCTTCACATACCATACATCAGACAAGAAACTAATCACCAAAATATATAAAGAGCTCAGCAAACTTAGCAACAAAAAATCAAATGACCCCATCCAAAAATGGGCAGAGGATATGAACAAACCATTCACCTCAGAGGAGATCCAAAAGGCTAACAAACATATGAAAAACTGCTCTAGGTCACTGATTGTCAGAGAAATGCAAATTAAGACAACATTGAGATACCACCTCACTCCTGTAAGAATGGCATACATCAAAAAGGACAGCAGCAACAAATGCTGGAGAGGCTATGGGGACAGAGGAACCCTTTTGCATTGCTGGTGGGAATGTAAATTGGTCCAGCCTCTGTGGAGAGCAGTCTGGAAGACTCTCAGAAGGCTAGACATGGACCTTCCATATGATCCAGTAATTCCTCTCCTGGGGTTATACCCCAAGGACTCTATAACACCCGACCAAAAATAGGTGTGTACTCCTGTGTTCATAGCAGCACAATTCATAATAGCTAAAACCTGGAAGCAACCCAGGTGCCCAATAACAGATGGGTGGCTGAGAAAGCTGTGGTATATATACACAATGGAATACTATACAGCTATCAAGAACAATGAACCCACCTTCTCTGACCCATCTTGGACAGAGCTACAAGGAATTATGTTAAGTGAGCTAAGTCAGAAAGATAAAGATGAGTATGGGATGATCCCACTCATCAACAGAAGTTGAGTAAGAAGATCTGAAAGGGAAACTAAAAGCATGATCTGACAAAATTGAAAGTAGGGCACCAAAGTAAAAACCCTGTGGTGAGGGGTAGACAGACATGCAGGTTCCTGGGCCAGTGGGGGGAGGGAGTGGGTGGGAGAGATGGGTCACAGTCTTTTGGTGGTGGGAATGGTGTTTATGTACACTCCTAGTAAAACGTAGTCATATAAATCACTAGTTAATAAATATGAGAGGGGGAAAATTAATTGTATGTCTCGAAGTTTTTCAAAACACAAACTGAATCTTTTTAATATATAGGCTGTGTAACTGATATGCAGACTCTCTCAAAAGCCTAGACCAAGTAGATCAGAAGCAACCAATAGCACAGCTATATACAAGATACTGGGTACTGTACAGCAAACCATAACAAAAGGACTTTTCAAAGTTAACCCAATTACCAATTAATGTGATAATAACATTAACTATCCACTGTCTTTTTGAACCCTAAGACAGCAGGAACCTCACATCTCCACTATAGAGCCTCTACTTCCCCCAGTCCTGGAACCCTTGGATAGGGCCCACTTTCCCTCATGCCTCTCCCAATCCATATCAAATAATATTGCATCTGCCGATCACAACCTAATCAATGCAACGATTGCCACCTCAACATGCTTCAGCTCAGACTGTGTCCAGAGACTTCACGTGTGGAATGACAACCCTTCAGCTTCATTACTCAAATGAGACCTTTCCTTTCATAGTATACTCTAATTCCATCTCAGGTGGTTCACTTTCTAACAAAGTCCCAAAACCTAGATATACACTAGTTTCTGTGAAAGAGAGCATATGTTCACACGTATCCGTAAACTACTGCAAAATGTATACCTGAAAGCAGAAGTACACTAGAGTTTGCAGTGAGTACCACCCTAACACTTCCTCTCCACTATTCCAACCTTTGGGTCCATGATTGCTCAACAATTTGTTTGGCTATGTATGTTAACTTTCTTTTCAGTCACCAGGTTCCAGATGTCATCAGGATGCCGGCCAGGCTTCCCTAGACTGAAGACCCCACCAATGTGTCCTGGAGCTCAGCTTCCCCAGAGACCCACCCTACTAAGGAAAGAGAGAGGCAGACTGAGAGTATGGACCGACCAGTCAACATCCATGCTCAGCAAGGAAGCAATTACAGAAGCCAGACCTTCCACCTTCAACAACGCACAATGACCCTGGGTCCATGCTCCCAGAGGAATAGAGAATGGGAAAGCTATCAGGGGAGGGGGTGGGATATGGATATTGGGTGGTGGGAATTGTGTGGAGTTGTACCCCTCCTACCCTATGGTTTTGTTAATTTATCCTTTCTTAAATGAAAAATAAATTAAAATAAATAAAATAAAAAACAGGAATATGCATTCTTTTCAGTTGCACACAACACATACTCAAGGATAGACCACATGTTAGGCCACAAAGACAGTTTCAAAAAATTCAAGAGCACTGAAATCACCCCAAGTATCTTCTCAGACCATAGCTAACATTTAACAACATACAGAAACTTACTAAAAGACACATAATTTGGAAACTCAGCATCAGGCTGCTTAAAAACTGTTGGGTCAGAGAAACACTCAAGCAAGAAATTCAAATGTTCCTGGAAACAAATGAAAATGAAGACACAAGCTATCAAAATATTTGGGACACAGGTAAAGCAGTACTGAGAGGGAAACTCATAGCCATACAATCACAAATAAGAGAACAAGAAAAAACTCAAATAAACCGCCTTACTGCACACCTTAAGGACTTAAAGGAAGAAGAACAAAAGAACCCTAAAGCAACCAGAAAGACAGAAATCACTAAAATTAGAGCAGAAATAAACAACATCAATACTAAAGCAGAAATAAACCAATGGGACTACATCAAATTGAAAAGTGTCTGCATGGCCAAAGAAACTATCACACAAACAAAGAGATCCCTCACAGAATGGGAGAAGATCTTCATATGTCATACATCAGACAAGAGACTAATCACCAAGATATACAAAGATCTCACCAAACTTAGCACCAAAAAAGCAAATGACCCCATCCAAAAATGGGCAGAGGATATGAACAGAACATTCACTACAAAAGAGATCCAAAAGGCTAACAAACACATGAAAAATTGCTCTAGGTCACTGATTGTCAAAGAAATTCAAATGAAGACAACATTGAGATACCACCTTCCCCCCTTGAGAATGGCATACATCAAAAAGGACAGCAGTAACAAATGCTGGAGTGGCTGTGGGGACAGAGGAACCCTTCTGCAATGCTGTTGGGAATGTAAATGGTCCAGCCTCTGTGGAGAGCAGTCTGGAGAACTCTCACAAGGCTAGACATGGACCTTCCATATGACCCAGTAATTCCTCTCCTAAGGATATACCCCAAGGACTCCATAATACCTAACCAAAAATAAATGTGTACACCTATTTTCACAGAGCACAATTCATAATATCTAAAACCTGGAAGCAACCCAGGTACCCAAAAACAGATGAGTGGCTGAGAAAGTTGTGGTATATATACACAATGGAATACTATACAGCTATTAAGAACAATGAATCCACCTTCTATAACCCATCTTGAATGGAGCTAGAAGGAATTATGTTAAGTGAGCTAAGTCAGAAAGATAAAGATGAGTATGGGATGATCCCACTCATAAACAGAAGCTGAGAAAAAAGAACAGAAAGGGAAACTTAAAGCAGGATTTGACTGAATTTGGTGCAGGGCACCAAAGTAAAAACCCTGGGTTGAGGGTGAGAGTGATGGTGAGGGTGAGGGTGTTCAGCTTCACTGGGCGAGGTGGGGGGAGGGAAGGGAGAGGAGATGAGATGGGACATGGTGTTTTGGTGGTGGGAATGGTGTTTATGTACACTTCTATTAATTTGTAGTCATATAAATCACTATTTAATTAATATTATAGAGGAAAATTGATTGAATGTCTCAAACTTTAATGCACATACTGTCTTTTTAAAAAAAATTTTTTAAATTTTTTTTAGTATTTATTTATTCCCTTTTGTTGCCCTTGTTTTTTTTTATTGTTGTAGTTATTATTATTGTTGTCATCATTGTTGGATAGGACAGAGAGAAATGGAGAGAGGAGGGGAAGACAGAGAGGAGGAGAGAAAGATAGACACCTGCAGACCTGCTTCACCACCTGTGAAGCGACTCCCCTGCAGGTGGGGAGCCAGGGTTCGAACCGGGATCCTTATGCTGGTCCTTGTGCTTTGCACCATCTGCGCTTAACCCGCTGCACTACAGCCCGACTCCCCAGACTGAGTCTTTTTAATACATAGGTTGAATCTTGATACGTTGACGACTTTCTTAAAAGCTTAGACCAGGGAGAACAGAAACAACCGGCGGCACAGCTATATACAAATAATGTCAAGGACATAAATTATGGTGATGTTATGTATGATACAGCAAATCCTAACAAAGGGATATTTCAAAGTTAACCCAATTACCCAATAATGTGATTATAGCAATAACTATTGTCTTCTTAAATACTAAGACAGCAGGAACCTCCTGCTTCCTCTATAGAACTATATTTCCCTGAGTCCTGGAACCTCTAGGGCCTGGGGCTCACTTTCCTGCATGCTTCTCTCAACTCATACCCAATGATATTGCATCCACTGATCCAATCCTAATCAATGCAACGAGTACCACTTCAGCATGCTTCACTTCAGACTGTGTCCAGAGATGTCAGGCATGGAATGTCAACCCTTCACCCTCATTACTCAGGTGAAACTTTTCCTTTCATAGTATTCTCTAATTTCATTCCAAGTGGTTCACTTCCTAACAAAGTCCCAAAACCTAGATATAGACCAGGTCCCATAAGATAGAGCATATGTTCACATGTATCCATAAATTAGGGCAAAATATATATCTGAAAGCAAAAATACACAATAGTCTGTAGTGAGTCAGCATAAAGTTTATAATGAAATAGTGTCTACTTAGATACTCTCCTCACCTACTTTCTATTACAGTTCTCTCACTCACTCCAAAGCTAACCTCATCAAAGCAAAGACTGTAAAAGCTGAATAAGGGCAAGAGACAGGCATACTTTAAGGATGACTCTTTAGTCCCTACCAGGTCACTCCATCAGCTGGGGCCCCAATCGGGGAGTCCTGAGATTAACAAACAGACATGATGGGTCTAGACCTCGAATAAATCCCTCTCTCCATTATTACTGGTCATCACTATCAGGAACAACACAATAGACCCCTTTGTGGGTCCCCATAGAAACTTGGCCTCAATTTGGATCAACAATGGTAGAGAATGTTCCATCCTCTGAAGGTAGGCTGTACAACATACTCTATGCTACACCTGAGGAAGATGGGTCCTGATATTGGGGCAGCTTGGAACGTTCCTACTTATGACCACAGAATGTGAGCTCAAATCTACAGGATGCAGAGGTCACATACGCTCCTAAGCTGAATATGGGCCCCTGATCAAATCAATGGGCCTTACAGTCAGCAACATTTATACACCTTTCCCATATTTTGGAGCTATTCTCTTCCCTGATCCAGTTTCTCATCCTTCTGCCACCCATGACATCATCTCCCCAGACAATAAGTAGGATCCACCTGCATATCAGATTTCAGGCTCAGGGGGGGAAAAAAACTAGTATAGCCACAGGCCCTTTGGAATATAACTAAAATATACCTACTAGCTATCTACAAAACAGAGATCCACTCCCAACTCTTCATCTGCACTATTCCAACCTTCAGGTCCATGATTGGACAACAATTTGTTTGGCTTTATATGTTAACTCTCTTTTCAACCACCAGGTTCCAGATGCTAGCAGGATGCTGCCCAGACTTCCCTGAAAAGACAACCCCACGAATGTGTCCTGGAGCTCCACTTCCCCCAGAGCCTTTCCCCAATAGAAAAAGAGAAAGACAGGCTGGGAGTATGGATCGACCTGTCAACACCCATGTTCATCAGGGTAGCAATTACAGAAGCCAGACCTTCAACCTTCTGCATCCCACAAGGATTGGGCCCATACTCCCAGGGGGTTAAAGAATAGGAAAGCTATCAGGGGAGGGGATGGGATACAGAGTTCTGGTGCTGGGAATTGTGTGAAGTTGTACCCCTCTTATCCTATCGTTTAGTCAATGTTTCCTTTTTATAAATAAATTTTTTTAAAAGAATCACTTATAAAAGCCTTTAAAAAAGAATATAAATATCTAAAAATATTTGACAATGATGATTAACTATAACAAGTAATTTTTATTGTAAATATATTTCTGGTGAGATGGTTGAATAAGTATGTCTTAATTAGAAGAGGCTTCTTCTACACATCAATAAATTATGTTTTTGTGTGCCACCTGGGTGATTTAAAGTGAAACTATCGGAAACACTATGACGTTGTCTCTAAATTTTTGCTATAATATAATCCCAACACTGAGTATTCCAAGGTTTCAGGTGTTCAATGAATGTTTTCTTGATCTTGTCTGATCCTTTCAGCTCTTAACCTTATCAGAACAGCTAGTATTCTAACAAATGAATCCCCTCAACTCCAACAGATCAGTTTGAAAAAATCTCTTCACAAATAAGCAAGAACAAATATAACTTTTTATTGACATCACAGTCTTTTCTTCATAACATAAAGAAAGATTTTTTTTTAATTGTTGTTGTTGGATAGGACACAGAGAAATGGAGAGAGGAGGGAAGGACATAGAAGAGGAGAGAAAGATAGACACCTGCAGACCTGCTTCACCGCCTGTGAAGCGACTCCCCTGCAGGTGGGGAGTGGGGGGCTCGAACTGGGATCCTTCTGTAGGTCCTTGTGCTTTGAGCCACATGCACTTAACCCGCTACACTACCGCCCAACTCCCAGAAAGATTTTTTTAAAAGCAGGCTTATATGTGTGGATGTACATTTACTCAAATGATTTAATGCAACACATACAGTGTTATTGAAATATCTAGACTACTATAAAAAGTGCATTTAAACTATGACATGAATTGCAAACAAACAAAAGCACTACTAAAATAACACATTTGTCAACAGTATTTATGTACTTTTCCCATATTTGGGAGCTACTCTCTTCCCTGATCCAGCTTTCTTGTCCTACTTCCAACTCTGACAACATCTCCCCAGATAATACCTTTACCCCACCTGCATGTTAGCTGTCAGGCTTGGGCAAAAATTAATACATTCATGGGCCCCTTGGAATATATCTAAAATAGACCTACTAGCATTCCAGAACAGAGCCCTGAAATCTCATCAGCTATATTCTTGCCTTTAGTTCCTTACTATTAAACAATTTGTTTTGCTTTATATCCTAATGTTTTTCAGCCACCAAGCTGCAGATGCTACCAAGATGCCAACCTGACTTCCCAGGGCACACAATCTCACAATTGTGTCCTGGAATCCCATCTCTCCAGAGCCCTACCCTGCTAGGGAAAGAAAGAAAGAGACTGGTAGTATGGATCAACCTGCCAATGCCCATGTTCAATGCCCATGAAGCAATTACAGAACCTGCCAATGCCCATGTTCAATGCCCATGAAGCAATTACAGAAGCCATACCTTCCTTCTACCTTCTGCACCCTGTAATGATCCTGGGTCCATACTCCCAGAGGGACAAATAGGAAAAGCTCCCAATTAAGGGGATGAGATGTAAAACTCTGGTGGTAGGAATTGTGTGGAATTGTACCCCTCTTATCCTAAGGTCTTGTCGATCATTATTAAATCAATAAAAGTAAAAAAAAAAACAAAACCTACATTAGTCACTGCATAAAAGACCTTGCTTTGCCATGTGTACAAACTAGGTTTGAGTGAGGCCACTGAGAAAGTTTCAGTGTTATGGTATCTTTCCCTCTCTTTGCCTGTCTGTCTGTCTCTTTCTTTCTATTTGAAAAATAACAATGAAACCCTACTGATAGCAAAAATAAATAGAGAAACAAATACATTTTCTGCTGATTACAAGCAAAAAAGGTCAAATTTCCTTCCTAATATTAAGTGGTAACAGTAAGACAAGCAAGTAGAAACTGCATTTGGATATACAATACCTGGAACAGTGGAGTCATTTTTAAAAACACAGATGATGTTTCAGAATCTATCTTCCTATTAGCATAAATAGGCTATGGTTTTTTCACAAGTAATGACTTCTGTTTCTACCCCCTGCCTGGATGTACTGCTACTGAGTGTCTAACTCTACACTCCCCCACTGGTCTCCCCATACTCTTTAGATGGGGAAAAACACTCTCCATAGCAGGTACTTTTTTTAACATATAAAAAATACTAATTGCTCATTACCATTATCTTTTTTTAACTAGAGATAACATATTACTGTTATCATTATTGTTATTATCCTTGACTAAGATATTTCTGCTTATCTATAGAAATGTGCAAAGTGTATAAAACTTCTCTCAAAAATAAATAAAACCTTGTTATAAAATAAAGATTTTTAAGAAAAGATCTTTGTAAAAGCAAACTATTACATTTTAAATGTCTTTTTTTGTTACCAAGCCGTAATATAGCAACTCAGACGTAATTGCTATTTTATAATCTCCTGGATATTGAACTATTTATTATGAAAATTAATGCTCTTTAGAGTATGCACCAGCCTAGCCATGGAGTTCTTTTTTGTTTACATTTTTTACTTTTGCAGCTTTTGCCAGCCAGTGTAAAGAGTCATCTTGATATTTACTAATTCTAGGCATAAACAGAGTTCTGTCAAACATGTGGCAGCTACACTTCATGTCTTTATTTCTTTTTTTTAAAATTTTTTATTTAAGAAAGGATTAATGAACAAAAACATAAAGTAGGAGGGGTACAACTCCACACAATTCCCACCACCCAATCTCCATAACCCACCCCCTCCCATGATAGCTTTCCCATTCTCTAGACCTCTGGGAACATGGACCCAGGGTCGTTGAGGGTTGCAGAAGGTAGAAGGTCTGGCTTCTGTAATTGCTTCCCCGCTGAACATGGGCGTTGACTGGTCGGTCCATACTCCCAGTCTGCCTCTCTCTTTCCCTAGTAAGGTGTGTCTCTGGGGAAGCAGAGCTCCAGGACACATTGGTGGGGTCTACAATCCAGGGAAGCCTGGCCAGCATCCTGGTGGCATCTGGAACCTGGTGATTGAAAAGAGAGTTAACATACGAAGCCAAACAATTTGTTGAGCAATCATGGATCCCAAGCTTGGAATAGTGGAGAGGAAGTGTTAGGGAGGTACTCACTGCAAACTCTAATATACTTCTGCTTTCAGGTACATATTTTGCAGTAGTTTATGGATACGTGTGAACATAAGCTCTCTCTCACAGAAACTGGTATATATCTAGGTTATGGGACTTTGTTAGAAAGTGAACTACCTGAAATGAAATTAGAGTGTACTATAAAAGGAAAGGTCTCACCCGAGTAATGAAGCTGAAGGGTTGTCATTCCACATGTGAAGTCTCTGGACACAGTCTGAGCTGAAGCATATTGAGGTGGCAATCATTGCGTTGGTTAGGTTGTGATCGGTGGATGCAATATTATTTGGTTTGGATTGGGAGACGCATACGGGAAAGTGGGCCCTGTCCAAGGGTTCCAGGACTGGGGGAAGTAGGGGCTCTATAGTGAAGATGTGAGGTTCCTGCTGTCTTAGGGTTCAAAAAGACAATCAATAGTTAATGTTATCATCACATTATTTGGTAATTGGGTTGACTTTGAAAAGTCCTTTTGTTATGGTTTGCTGTACAGTACCCAGTATCTTGTATATAGCTGTGCTATTGGAAGCTTCTAATCTACTTGGTCTAGGATTTTTAGAGAGTCCGCATATCAAATACACAGCCTATATATTAAAAAGATTCAGTTTGTGTTTTGAGAAACTTTGAGACATACAACTGATTTTCCCCATCTCATATTCATTAACTACTGATTTATATGTCTACATTTTGCTAGGACTGTACATAAACACCATTCCCACCACCAAAAGACTGTGACCCATCCCTCCCACCCACTCCCACCCCCCACTGGCCCAGGAAGATGCATGTCTACCCCTCACCACAGGGTTTTTACTTTGGTGCCCTACTTATAGTTTGATCAGGTCCTGCTTTTAGTTTCCCTTTCAGATCTTCTTACTCAACTTCTGTTGATGAGTGGGATCATCCCATACTCATCTTTATCTTTCTGACTTAGTTCACTTAACATAATTCCTTCTAGCTCTGTCCAAGATGGGTCAGAGAAGGTGGGTTCATTGTTCTTGATAGCTGCATAGTATTCCATTGTGTATATATACCACAGCTTTCTCAGCCACTCATCTGGTGTTGGGCACCTGGGTTGCTTCCAGGTTTTAGCTATTATGAATTGTGCTGCTATGAACATAGGAGTACACACCTCTTTTTGGTTGGGTGTTATGGAGTCCTTGGGGTATAACCCCAGGAGAGGAATTACTGGATCATATGGAAGGTCCATGTCTAGCCTTCTGAGAGTTTTCCAGACTGCTCTCCACAGAGGCTGTACCAATTTACATTCCCACCAGCAATGTAAAAGGGTTCCTCTGTCCCCACATCCTCTCCAGCATTTGTTGCCGCTGTCCTTTTTGATGTATGCCATTCTTACAGGAGTGAGATGGTATCTTAGTGTTGTCTTAATTTGCATTTCTCTGACAATCAGTGACCTAGAGCAGTTTTTCATATGTTTGTTAGCCTTATGGATCTCCTCTGAGGTGAATGGTTTGTTCATATCCTCTGCCCATTTTTGGATGGGGTCATTTGCTTTTTTGCGGCTAAGTTTGCTGAGCTCTTTATATATTTTGGTGATTAGTTTCTTGTCTGATGTATGGCATGTGAAGATCTTCTCCCATTCTGTGAGGGGTCTCTCTGTTTGTTTAATAGTTGCTTTGGATGTGCAGAAGCTTTTCAATTTGATGTAGTCCCATTGGTTTGTTTCTGCTTTAGTCTTCCTTGCAATTGGGTTTGATTCATCAAAGATGTCCTTGAGGTGTAGGTGGGAAAGTGTTTTACCAATGTTTTCCTCTAAGTATTTGATTGTTTCTGGTCTGACATCTAGGTCTTTGATCCATTTGGAGTTGATTTTTGTTTCTGGTGAGATAAAGTGGTTCAATTTCATTCTTCTGCATGTTTCAACCCAGTTTTCCCAGCACCATTTATTGAAGAGAGCCTCCTTTTTCCATTTATTACTTTGGACCCCCTTATCAAAGATTAGATGCCCATAGGTGTTGGGATTTACTTCTGGGCTTTCAATTCTGTTCCACTGGTCTTTGTGCCTATTTTTGTTCCAGTACCATGCTGTTTTGATGATGATGGCTTTACAATATAGCTTAAGGTCTGGGAGTGTGATGCCTCCATTTCTGTTTCTTTTCCTCAAGATGGTTTTGGCAATTCTAGGTGTTTTCAGGTTCCAGATAAATGATTGTAGTGTTTGTTCTATTCTCTTAAAGAAGCTTGGTGGAATTTTGATGGATATTGCATTAAAGTTGTATATGGCTCTGGGGAGAATATTCATTTTGATGATATTTATTCTTCCAATCCATGAGCATGGGATATCTTTCCATTTCTTGGTATCTGTTTCTATTTCCTTGAGTAGCGACTCATAGTTTTCAGCATACAAGTCTTTCACTTCTTTGGTCAACTTTATTCCTAGGTATTTGATTGATTTTGCTGAAACAGTAAATGGGAGTGATTTCTGGATGTCTTCTTCTTCTGATTTAGTGTTTGCATAAAGAAATGCGACTGATTTTTGTACATTGATTTTGTAGCCTGATATCTTGCTATATAGCCTAATAACTTCCAGTAATTTTCTACTGGATTCTTTGGGTCTTTCTATGTATACTATCATATCATCTGCAAATAGTGAGAGCTTGACTTCTTCCCTTCCAATCTGTATTCCTTTGATTCCTTTCTCTTGCCTGATTGCTATGGCAAGAACTTCCAATACTATTTTGAAGAGTAACGGTGACAGTGGACAGCCCTGTCTAGTCCCCGATCTGAGGGGGAATGCTTTCAGCTTCTGTCCATTGAGTATGATGTTGGCTGTAGGTTTGCTATATATAGACTCCACTATCTTGAGGAATTTCCCATCTATTCCCATTTTTTGTAGAGTTTTGAGCATGAATGGCTTTATTTCTAAATTAAAGAAAGACATGGCAGATCTGCAAAATTAGAGGAAGTTTTTCTGTTAGCACTCTTCCTTAGCAGAATGTTACTCTCATCATGACCACAAAGCCCTGGTACCATGGAATGACCATAATCCACAGCATATTGTGGTGGCTTGTATGTGGTCAATATAAACTTGTCATTTTGAGAGTCAAAAATTATCAAATAATGTAATTTTATGTGGTTCAGTGTAATATTTGTTACATGTAGACATTGTCTTCAGAGGAAGCTCTATGACATAGACCTCCTCAAGCAAATACTATCAAGATATCCCTTAAGAACTATTCCCTAAATATGGTTAAACATCATAATACAGTATTTCCAATAATTAAACAGATTTAATCAAATTGTTATGACCATAAAAGCAAAGTAGTTATTCCCATTTTATAAATTAGAAAGCTAAAATTCCTACTAGATATAAATATTAACTATTAATATTAGAAATATTGAGCTGGGGAGACAGCATAGTGGTTATCAAAAGACTCTCCTCCCTGAGGCTCTGAGGTCCCAGGTTCAATCCCCAGCACCACTATCAGCCAGAGTCAAGCAGAGCTCTGATCTTTCTCGCTTTGTCTTTCTCTCTGCATCATTCTCTCTTTCTCTCATTAAAATAAATATAATAAAATATTTAAAATTAATATTAGAAATACTTAAATCTGGATCACCAGTAAAACACTAGATAGGCTACAATTCTTTTCTTTCTCATAGTATATTTCCTTGGGAGGATGAATTTGAATATTCAGAATATTTAAACAGAATGTCTATCCAACTTCTTCCTCTAGTCCCCATTCCCTTCCCTTCTCTCTTTATACCTGCTGCTATGGACAAAAGAGAAAGGGTATAAATGAAAGTTTCTATTTCATAGATCTACTGAGAATTAAAATCTAGAATATTTGTATCAGTATTATCAGGGGGAGGGAGAAAGGAAGGTTCTTGGCAGAGAAATCAACAGGATAGTTTTTTTTTTTTTTTTTTTACTTACATTCACCATAGAAAATGAGTTGGCTACACTTCAGAACAAAACTCAGTGATGATGTAAGAGAAATAAGGGGGCTAGGTGGTGGCACACCTAGTTAAGTGCTCACATAGTACTAAGTTCAAGGACCCATGCAAGAATCCCAGCTCAAACCCCTGCTCCCCACCTGCAAGAGGGACTTCACAAGCTATAAAGCAGTTCTGTAGGTGTCAATCTTTCTGTCTCTCCCCCACCCCCATCTCTCCCTCCTATTTCAATTTCCTTCTGTTCTATCCAATACCCCCATCCAAAAAAAAAAAAAGGAAAAAAAATAGCCACCAAGAGCACTGGACTCATAGTGTAGACACTGAACACCAGCAGTAACCCTAGAAGCAAATAATAATAATAATAGTAATAATGACACAAATAAAAAGAAATCACACAGTCTGGGAGGTGTATGAAGACATAGATTTGAATCCCAAATCATGGAGCACCATAAAAAGGGGAAACTTTAGGAGCACTGAAACAGTACTGTGGTATTTCTCCTTATTCACTGTCTCTCCTCTGTCACCCTCTATCTGAACAAAAAGAAGTCCATTAAAAGTAGTAGTAACAAGTAGGCCTAAAGCCCTAGATAATACCTGTCAACAAGAGAAAGGAAGAAAGGAACAAAGACAAAAAGAAAGGAAGAAAGGAAGAAAGAAAGAAAGAAAGCAGAAGAAAAAAAAGAAAAAACAAGGAAGAGAGAGACACAAAGAACACATACACTCATGCACACATTCATTTGATCTTAAGAAATTTACTATCCAAAAAATTAGCTAGGTTGAAAGAAGAAGAAACATGCCAAAGAAACTGATGTTAATATGAATGTACAAGTGCTAAGACATTAGCTATAAAAGCCTTGAGTAGAAACTGACCCTCAAAAAGCAGAGAATTTTAAAGAGATGCTTAAAATTTCATGTAATTACCAAACACTAGAGCACAGTAAGATCAATACAACATACTTCTCTTTCAGAAAAATTGCTTACCTGTTTGAAGTGCCAAGTGGCCTGGAAATAACCAGCAGTTCTTGACTTTAAACTATTCATCTAACTCCTCTACAACATGAGTCAATCAAAGTAATTCAAATTTTGATATTAAACTTTCTTCTGTGGACTCAAAGAATCAAACATGAAATCACACATGAAAAAGATAGGATATGTCTTTAAAGAGATAAAGTCTATCACCTCCATTAAAAACATGCTACCATAATCATTTTCAATGCAACATGGCTTTTTATTTTTACAGTGCTGTGTGAAATGCTTGTTTCATGTCATGGCTATTCAAATTGATTTTTTAAACATTTTTTTATTATTATGGAGTAAAGACCCACCTGTCCCTACCTGCAGGGAGAAAGCTTCGCAAGTGGTGCAGGTGTCTCTCTCTCTCTCTCTCTCCCCCTATCACCTCCTTCCCTTGTGATTTCTGGCTGTCTCTATCCAATAAATAAAGAAAGAAAGAGAAATGGGGACAGAGACAGAAAGGCACCTGCAGCCCTGTTCTCTACTCATGAAACTTTCCCCCTGCAGATGGGAACCAGGGGTTTGAACCTAGGTCCTTGTACATTATAATGTGTGAGCTTAATCAGGTTTGTTATCACCTGGCCCCTCAAATTGATTTCTAAATGTGTTAATACTAAAGACCAGAAGCACTTAATGACACTATGTAACTTTCTGAATATATAATGTTTTGTTTTGTTTTGCTGTAATGCTCACTTACCTGAGACATTTTTATACTTGACCAAATTGTGTAGTTGTATTCATATGTTTACAGCTTGGATACATAATCAAAATCCTTCAGAAATATAAAGCAATTTAAAAATTGTTTAGAATATGATCTCATTCTGCCTGTAAAAATAGAAATCAGGATCACTAAAATCTGAAAAGAAAAAGTCACCTTGACTTTTCTAGGTTTATCTCTGCATGAGCACGAGTCCAAAGATTTCAAAAAAGTCTCAATTTGTAAACTGTTGAAAAAACATGAGAAAATGTGACTATTCAAAAATGCCAACTAAACTTAGACCAACATCAAGCTTTGATAAACAGAGTGTATGACAACTGAAGATTATAAATTTATGTAAGATAACTGAAATTGTATTTACACTGTAAATGCATTTAAGTGGTTTCAGCTCTGGTATTCAATTCCACATGTAACTACACCAATGTTTGGGGAACACTTAAACACAAAGGCCACTAGAAGATCAAGCTTATATAGTAGTTTTTCTCTCTTCATTCACTGGATCCCACTAGTGCCCTCCACGTCTCATCTCTCTACCTCTGTGTCTGTCTTTATCAGTACACATACATCAAGGTATTTCATTAGTTGTATTTATCTCCTAGTCTTGTTTATTAGCTTCCTAGGACATTGCCATCCCAGGAAATTATAATTTAATAAATTTTAGAGCAGTTACACAAGATTAAATGTGACCCCATTATCATATTTGTTTTAATCAAGAGTCTATTTTTGTCACCTGCGTTATTATTGGGGCTCAGTACCTGCACGAATCCACCGCTACTAGAAGACATTTTTCCTTTTCTTTCTTTCTCTCTCTATTTTTTTTCTTTGAGGCACCTGAAGTACTTGCTTACCCACAAGGCTCCAGCCCAGTTCCCTGTACATAGCAAACATGTACACTCAAATCAGGTGTACCACCGTCGATCCCCCTCAAATTTTTTTTTGTCTCCAGGGTTATTGCTGGGGCTCGATGCCTGCACCACGAATCCACTGCTCCTAGAGGCCATTTTTTCCTATTTTGTTGCCCTTGTTGTTGTTGTTATTGTTGCCATTGATGTTGTTGGATAGAACAGAGAGATATTGAGAGAGGAGGGGAGACAGGGGGAGAGAAACATAGACGCCTGCAGACCTGCTTCACCCTCAAAAATATTTTTAAGGGGGATGGATAAACCTACACTGTCCAATGGTTGTGCTTCATGCTCAGTAAACTGGGGGTGGGAGGGAGGCAGTGAAAGTAGCACAGGCTTTGGAATTTTGGTGGATATGAGTTAGAGAAAAGTCACTTGTCTGAATAAATTACTTACCTAAGAGTCACTTTTCTTGTCTATGAAAATAGGGTAATAAATAGTAGCCATGTAGAATGATGGGCACTACTTGAGACAACTATGTAAAATGTCTGACACTGAGTAGGTATTCAGTAAATGCCTGACACTGAGTAGGTATTCAGTAAAAATCAGTTGCAGTGGGAGTCGGGCTGTAGTGCAGCGGGCTAAGCGCAGGTGGCGCAAAGCACAAGGACCGGCATAAGGATCCCGGTTTGAACCCCGGCTCCCCACCTGCAGGGGAGTCGCTTCACATGCGGTGAAGCAGGTCTGCAGGTGTCTATCTTTCTCTTCTCCTCTCTGTCTTCCCCTCCCTCTCTCCATTTCTCTCTGTCCTATCCGACAACAACAATAATAACTACAACAATAAAACAACAAGGGCAACAAAAGGAAATAAATAAAATAAATATTAAAAAAAATTTAAAAAAAAAATCAGTTGCAGTGTCATCGTTGCTATTACTTCTATCACTATTAACACTCAAACCAGATACCCAGGACCAGTTCTGGTACATACAAGTTTCTGGGGTGACATGGAATAAAAGAAAATCTTTTAAGGCTTGTACATATCAGAAAACAGACCAATGAACTCCATCTATATACATTAGGAGCCAAAAGAAAGAGCTGTTAACTTTTTCCTGTTCGTAACTTTATGACATTCTGGTGATAGGTCATATTAACAGAGATCTGTCTCTTTAAACTAACAAGTGATATTTCTGAGCCAGATCTAGCTGTCACTACATACATATGACCAGTGCTACTCTCCACATATTAAGATGTCTCCACATTACAGAGAAAATTGAAAAGTTCAGAGATGAGGGGCCAGGTGAACAGTGCACTCGGTTGAGTTACCATGTGCAAGGACCTGGGTTCAAGCCTCTGGCAGCTTTGCATGTAGTGAAACAGTACTGCAGTGTCTCCCTTTCTCTCTTCCTCTTTATCTTCTCCTTCCATCTCAGTTTTTCTAGTCTCTATTTAATAAATGAAGAAATAAATTGAATAAAAAAGATGAGCTTGCTGGTACAAGGGTAAAATATGTGGTTATGACAGCTAATTTATTTTCTGGCTACAATTTTTTCTAGTGTTTTTTTTAAATTTTTGTGTTAATTTGACTAAGTCAACTCTGTAAACTTAATACCAGCTTAGATATAATAAATGTTCCCTCAACACCCCATCCAAAATACACATATGTTCTTTGCAGCACAATTTGTAATAGCCAAAACCTGGAAGCAACCCAGGTGTCCAATAACAGATGAGTGGCTGAGCAAGTTGTGATATATATACACAATGGAATACTACTCAGGTATAAAAAATGGTGACTTCACTGTTTTCAGCCAATCTTGGATGGACCTTGAAAAATTCACGTTAAGTGAAATAAGTCAGAAACAGAAGGATGAATATGGGATGATCTCACTCTCAGGCAGAAGTTGAAAAACAGGATCAGAAGAGAAAACACAAGTAGAACCTGAACTGGAATTGGCATATTGCACCAAAGTAAAAGACTCTGGGGTGGGGGAGGGGTACTATACAGGTCCAAAAAGAATGATAGAGGACCTAGGGGTTGTCCTGTTATATGGAAAACTGGAAAATGTTATGCATGTAGAAACTATTGTATTTACTGTTGAATGTAAAACATTAATTTCCCAATAAAGAAATTTAAAAAAAGAAAAGATTTCAATTAATAAAAAATGTAAAATAAGAAAAAAAAAACTCCTCAGATTTTGAAACCTCAGGCAGGAAAGTCATTTTGCAATAAATAAATAAATAAATAAATAAAAATTTTCCTAGCCATGACTACAGAATGTGAGCTCATACCTACAGGGATGCAGAGGTTACACAGTTAACAACATTTATATACTTTTCCCATATATGGAAGCTACTCTCTTCCATGATCCAGTTGTCTAGTCCTATTTCCATTTCTGACACCATCTCCCCAGACAATACCTTTGGTCCACCTGCATGTTAACTGTTGGGCTCAGGCAAAAAATAGTCAAATGATAAGCCCCTTGGAATATGCCTAAAATAGACCTACATTTTCCAAAATAGAGACCCCTAATCTTATCTTCCGTATTCTTGCCTTTAGATTCCTGATTATTTAACAATTTGTTATGCTTTATATCTTTTAAAAATATTTATTTATTTTCTTTTTGTTGCCCTTGTTGTTTTTATTGTTGTTGCAGTTATTATTGTTGATGTCATCATTGTTGGATAGGCCAGAGAGTGATGGAGAGAGGAGGGGAAGAGAGGGGGAGAGAAAGATAGACACCTACAGACCTGCTTCACCACCTGTGAAGCAACTCCCCTGCAGGTGGGGATCCAGGGGCTTGAACCAGGATCCTCACACCAGTCCTTGTGCTTTGTGCCACATGCACTTAACCCACTACGCTACCGCCCGACTCCCTCTACTTTATATCTTAATGCTTTTAAGCCACCAAGTTGCAGATGCTGCCATGCCACCAACCTGACTTCCCTGGGCAGACGACCTCACCAATGTACCCTGGAATCCCACACCTCTCCAGAGTTCTTCCCCATTATGGGAAGAGAGAGACAGTATGGGAGTATGTATCAACCTGCCAACACCCATGTTCAGTGGAGAAGCAATTACAGAAGCCAGACCTTCTAGTTTCTGCACCCCATAATGATCCTGGGTCCACAGTCCCAGATAGACAAAGAACAGGAAAGCTTTCAAGGGAATACATAGCTCTGGTAGTGGGAATTGTGTGAACTGTATTTATATATTTTTTCAGGTTTGGGAACCACTCTGCCCTAACTTGGCTTTCAAGTTCTAGTCTCTATTCTGACACCATCCTCTGAGACAATATTTCTAGTCCATGTCCATATAAGCTACCAAACTCAAGCAAAGACTACCAAACTCAAGCAAAGTCTTAGACTTCTAGAAACATACCTAAATCGATATTCTAGCTTCTTTTCAGCCTAGGGTCCCTAGTCTCATTTGTCCTATTCCTACTCTTTCATCCCTGTTTACTGAAACATTTTGGGGACTTCTGGGAGGTGTGATCATAGAGTAACAGGGAACATAAATGATTATATATATATATATAATTACAGACTTTACTAAATCCACCAACTGCAGCTAAGACACCTGCAGCTACAGCCACAAAGCTGCAGATGCTACCATGATTCTATCCTGACTTCTCTGGCCAGACAACCTCACCAATGTGTCCTGGAACCTTACCTCTCCAGAGCTCTACCCCACTAGGGAAAGATGGAAACAGGCTGGGGGTATGGATTGACCTGCCACTGACAATGTCCTGCAGAGAAGCAATTAAAGAAGCCAGAACTCCTTACTTTCTGCACCCCAAAATATAACTTTGATCCATATTCCCAGTGGGGGAGAAGGGATAGGAGAAGGAAAATAAAAGATCTCTGGACTACAGCTCCATCATGACCTGCAGAGAGAGGGGAAAAAGGAAGGGACATTTCGATGTAGTAATAGGGCTATGTGTAGCTTGGAAAGAAAAAAAGATGGGTTCTTTAAAAGGGAGGGGGATTATATACAAATATAGACAGATAGTTGTAGAAAAAATAGTAAACTCATACCTGCACCCTTAGGAAAACTATTGTAGCTTACAATAGAGGGACTAGGGATTCAGAAATCTGGTGGTGGAAACAGTATGGAATTATACCTCTGCTGACATGTAATTTGTAAATCAATATTAAATCACTAATAAAAAATAAAAATAAAACATTTTGTCCTTCTTTATATCTTACTGCCTCTTAGCCAACAAGTTCCAGATGCTACTATGATTCCATCCTGACTTCCCTAGGCAGATGACCTTGCCAGCATGTCCTAGAACCTCATGTCTCCAGAGCCCTACCCGACTAGAGAAAGATAGAGCCAGATCATAGGTATGGATCAACCAGTCAATGTCTGTGTCCATCAGAGAAGCAATTACAGAAGCTAGAACTCCTTCATTCTGCATCTCAAGAATTTTGGTTCATATAACCAGATGGGGAAAAATGTCAGTGGAAGATGGCTAGAGGGCTCTGAATCCCAATTCCAGCAGCACCCAGAACATTTATGAGAAGGAATCTTTGTTTTCATACCATCACTCAGAGGGAAGAGAATCTGGAAACAGAGGAAGTCATGTGCTATTGCGCTTATCTGAGAGGGAAGAAGAAAAAGGAATGATGTTCAGAAGTAGCAATAGTTGTATGTGTGGTTTGGGAAGGAAGTAAATGAAGGGCTATAGACGTGAATAAAAATGGGCCAGTATTTATATATGCATTCAACCCATATCTATGTCCTTTGGAGAACCATGACAGTTACTGCTATAGGGGGATGAGGATAAAGAATTCTGCTGATGGGAATGGTGTAGAAATAACTACACCCCTATTAGCTTATAATTTTAGGTCACTATTTTATCACTAATTAAGAAGAAACATTGACTAGGTCATAGGCTGTCCTGATATTTGGTCAAGTATTATTATGGGTATATCTATGGCAGTGTTTCTGAACAAAATATTTGCAAGAATTAAGCAATACAGAGTGCACTAATTTGAATGGCTTTCATTCAATTCACTGGAAGTATGAACAGAATAAAAAACTGAGTAAGAAATAATTCCTGCTCTTAAGCTTACAGTTTCTGAGCTAGGACAATAGCCTTTTTTTCACCTTTAGACTTAGACTCAGACTGGTATTTCACCACCAGCTTTCACTTCCCTATATCTCCAATTTGTACAGACTAGACAAATGGATAGGTAGATATGGAGACAGAGACATAGGAACATACAGATAAATAAAGGGAGAGGAACAAAAATAGAAACATGTATATATGTTTATATGAATACATATAGATAGATAGATAGATAGATAGATAGATAGATAGATATGCATATAAGTGTACACAGATATTCAGCCAGATAGATTTTATCTCTGGAGAACTCAGATTGACAGTCATCTATGAAAATGGTAGATTGAGGTTTGGAAATAGTATAATTGCTAGCAAAATATATTCATGCCTGAGACTCTTAGATTCAATACCTGGTGCCACCATAAGCCAGATCTTAGAAGTGCTCTGTGCTCTAATAAAAAAATTAAATATATATATATATATATGTTACATTATGTTATTCCAGGAAGCAAACAGCAAGTGAATTTGCCAGTTAGACACAGAAGATGAGAGATGTTGAGCAGATAATATCACATTGTGAAGAAAATAGATCTAAATGGCACAAACTAGCTGGAAAAACAGCTGACAATGAGGATTATGAAACACTATAGTCAGATAACAAGGGCTGATGTATGACCCAGCACTCCTGGTAGAACCTAGATTACAAATTAAGAAGCCTAAAAAAAAAAGCGTGGAGAGATCTTGCCTGAAGGTAAAATTTAGACTGAATTGGTTAGTAAGTTTTCCTGTGATGACAAGATGGGCTTATTTGACTACTTGAAAGTCCAGATGAACTAAAAAAAAAAAAAATAGACTTATGTTGGGTTTAATATAAGCCAAAGTAGAAAATATTTATATGACAAAAATCTAGGACCTGGATAAATTATACTGTATTTGTAAATGACTGTATGTGTCAAATAAGAGAAAAACACAGTTTAGAGTTCATTCTCTTTGAGCTGACGTCCAATGGCAAAATACTTTACCGTGTAGTTTGCTATTTTTAATTCTCTGTGTCTTCTGCTTCATTTTAAGGCTCTCCCAAGGAGGTAGAGAATTTATATTGAATTCTTATTCCTTATGGATAGGAAGGGTTAGCATTTGCTTGGGTCTTCTAGAATTTGCATAGAATGACAAGGATGAGGATAAGAAATATATTGGCACAGAAATTTTCAAGTTCTACTTGTAGGACAGTAGGGTTATATTTTAAATTTTTCTAATAGACTAGCTCTCCTAACCACCTTTGTCCATTATTCTATTTATGTGATCCATCATCAATGAATATATGAATATTTATGTGCAACTTTAATATGTATAGCACTTCAGCAAGCAATTCCTTTAAAGACTACTACAGTGCTGGGTGAACAAATATCAGGGGGTTCTTATGACCTTCTTCTAAGCCAACTTTTAACCTGATTAATTAAAATTATAATATTGCCAAGCAAGCAATAGCAAGGAAACAAAATATAAGGCAGATTACAATGACAGTGAGGGGGCACATATGTGATCCAGAAATCCAACTGCACTAACTGATAGAGTGAGGTTTGTAGAGCTGCCTCTAGGATGAAGAGGAGAAAAAAAGGTAGAATAGGGCAAGCTCAGACTTGATACTGATTGATTGCATTAACAAATTTCCTAGAATTCTTTGCTCTCATTTTCTATCTTAGTAAGTTTATCATTGTTACCATCCTAAAAGCCTGAGTTATGTTTCCCAGTATTTTACATGCTCTTACTATGTTTCTAACAATTATGTATTCAATTTAGAATTGTGTGGGTGGATCAAAGAAATATCTCACTGGATAAAGCATGTACTTTGACAAGCTCATGGTCCAAATTTGAGCTCTGCCATCATTTGGGAGGTGCCACTACACTGGGAGGATACTCCAGTGTTGTGGCTTTGGTTTCCATCCCTATCTGAATGAAAAAAGTGATCCAGGAGCAGAGCAATTGAGCATATCAAAGACCCTAGCAGGGGGGTGGGAAGGAAAGCAGGCAGAATCATGTGGACACATCAGGTAGGAAGGAACTATATGCACCTCCAATATTAAAAAACAGTTCAAACTAGGGTACACTTGGCTAAAGAAAGCATCTAATGAATTACTTCTCTTTCTCATCACAATCACTTAAGAAATAAAGGAATCTTGGGGCCAGGCGGTGGCACACCTGGTTAAGCGCTCACATTACAGAGCACAAGGACCTGGGTTCAAGCCCACAGTCCCCACCTGCAGGGGGAAGCTTCATAAGTGGAGAAGCAAGGCTTCAGGTCTCTCTCTCTCTCTCTCTCTCTCTCTCTCTCTCTCTCTCTCCCTCTCTATATCCCCCTCTCCTCTCCATTTCTCTCTTTCTCTATCCAATAATAAATAAATAAATATCTTTGCAAAAAAGGAATCTGACAGATAAAAGCAACAACAAAAAATTATCAGTATCATGACTTAGAAAGCCCTGGACAGCAACGTTTATGTTATATGAGCAAAACTATATTCCAAGATTACAGTCTAGAATTCAGCTAAACTCATTGCTGGTCCCTTGTTTTGGGGCTAACATTTCACTGTAACACAGAGGACAGCTGACTGTGCTTAGCCTGCAGAAGGAAAAGTTCAAACCAGGATTTAGCAGAGATGGAGCAAGATCTTCCTGAGATTGCCCCTTCACAGGGACCTGCTTCTCCTTTACAACCTACCAATTCTTGCTGGCTGATATTTTCTTCCTTGGAGAGGCTAGAGATATATTTCTAGAACAATCTAGAGATTCCTCTAAACATTAAAACGAACCTATCATACTATCTAGCAATTCCTCTACTAGACATTTATGCAAAGAACACAAAGAAAAGTATCCAAAGAAGTCCATGCATTTATCACACACACACACACACACACACACACACACACACACCTGGTAGTCTTTAGAGAAACACTGTATAGAGTTGGGTAAAAGATAAAATGGCAAAAAATATTTATCAACTAAAGGACAAAGATTGTCTCTATGACAATCTATTTTTTAATTTTAATTATATTTATTTATTGGATAGTGATATCCAGAAATCAAGAGGGAAGGCAGGGGGAGAGAGACCTACAGCCCTGTTTCACCACTCACAAAACTTTCCCCCTGAAGCTGGGGGCTGGGGACTTGAACCCAGTTCCTTGCACACTGTAACATGTGCACTCAACCAGGCGCACCACCACCCAGACCCTCACCACCCAGACCCTCTATGACAATTTTTATTAGAATCACCAAACAAGTAAATGCAGTAAAACTCAAGGTTAGCTTAGACCCCACTAAAATCTTATGTATACAATTACAGAAGCCATACCTCCTACCTTCTACACCCCATAATGATCCTGGGTTCATATTCCCAGAAGGTTGAAGAATAGGAAAACTTCTAATGAAGGGGATGGGATACAGAATTCTGGTGTTGGGAATTGTGTGGAATTATACCCCTTCTTATCCAAAACACTTGACATTTATAATTAAATAAATAAAGAAAAAAGAAAAGAAAATTACCCAAATAGAAATTTCAGTGGGGGAAAAAAAAATCCTAGGTGTATTTCCTTCCTAACTTGAGGCCAGGCCCCATAAACCTAATACAGGCTTGGATACAACAAATGATGCTCTAGGAGAAAATCTAAGCTTGTTAGGTAAAGAAGGGGGCTAAAAAACTGCAAAAGGGAAAGAGACTGACTCACTTAATGATGGCTTTCTTGGTCACTGCCAGGTCACCCCATCACCTGATGTCCTAGTCAGGGAATCCTTGGATTCCCCCATAGATTCAATGGGCCTAGATATCTAATAGATCCCTCTCTTCACCATCACTGGTCACTTCCATCAGGAACATCATTATAAGCCCTTCTGTGTGCTTCTACAGGACCATACCTTCACTTTGAATGACCAGTGGTAAGGACTGCCCAACTCTTTGAAAGGACACTGAGTTACTCCTCCACTCCAAGAAAACTGGCCCTCAAATTAGTGCAGCCTAGAATGTTCCTAACTGGGACCATGAACTGTGAACATAGACTGACAGCACTCAGAGGTTATACAAGCTCCTGTGCTAAATATGAATAGGTATGGGTCCTGGTTCAGATGGATGTGGTAAATAGTTAACTGCATTCATATATTTCCTTCAAGGTTGGGAGCTACTCTCTGCCCTGATCCAGCTTTTTAGTCCTACGCTAAACTTTGACGTCATCTTCCCAGAGAATGTTTTTAGTCTACCTACAGGTTAGTTGTCAAGTTCCAACAAAAATTATCACAGTCATGGGCCCCTAGGAACAAACCTGAAATAGACTTCCTAGCTTCTTTCTACCCTAAGATCCCTATTCTCATCTGCTGTGTTTCTATTTTATGGTTCCCAATCATTGAACATTTGTCCTGCTTTGTGTCTTATTGCATTTCAGCCACCAAGTTGCAGACACTACTACAATTTCATCCAGAACTCCTTGGGCAGATGACCTTACCAATATGTCCTGGAATCTCACCTCTCCAGAGCCCTACCCAACTAGGGAAAGATAGAAACAGGCTGGGGGTCTGCCAATGGCATGTCCAGCAGAGAAGCAATTACAGAAGCTAGACCTTCCACCTTCTGCACAACAAACATAACTTTGGTGCATACTCCCAAATATTAGGGGAAGATGACCGGAGGGCTCTGAACCCCAATTCCATCAGGACCCAGAGAGAGAAGAGGAGAAAAAATTAAAAAGACACTCAGAAGTAGTAAGTGTGACTTAGGAAAAGAACGTAGGACCATAGAAAAAAAATAGGTAAGTAGATATATATAGACAGTAATAGAAATAATAGTCAACCCACATCTGTGACCTCCAGAAAACTGCAATTTCTAGTGAAGGGACTGGGGTCACAGAACCCTGGTGGTGAGAATGGTGTGTTATTATACCTCTGTTACTCCATAATTTTGTAAATCAATAAAATAAGAAAAATAAAATATTTTAAAAATAAACGGTTCAATGGCAAATATTTCTGAACTCATCATAAAACAATATTTACCAAGTTTTGGGTATAATAAAACCACTTAAAATGATTTACACAAACTTGTCAATCATTATTAAATCACTAATTAAAAAAAGAAGTTGAAAAATAAGAAAACACAAAGTAGAACTTGGACTGGGTTTGTTATACTGCACCACAGGTCCTGGAACATGATGACAGAGGAGGACATAGAGGGAGCTGAATTGTTGTGTGGAAAACTGAGAAATGTTACATATGTACAAACTACTGTTTTTTTACTGTTGACTGTAAACCATTAATCCTCAATAAAGGAGAAAATTATTTACAGGGCCAGGAAGTTAATACAATGTTATGCAAACCACTATCATCCCTGGGGCTCCAAAATCCCTAGTTAAATACCTAGCACCACCATAGTCAGCTGAGGTAAAGAACAAACACCTCATCATAGACCCCTGCAAGCGTCAACCCGGCTTTGACCTAGCACGTTATGACTGGGCCCTCCTCAATCGCTATCGAACAGGCCACTGCCGGTGCGCCGCTATGTTCCATCGCTGGGGAGCCAGAGACAACCCTAACTGCCCCTGCGGCTACAGACAGACTATGACCCACATAGTCAATGACTGCCAGCTCTCCAGATTCAAAGGAGGTCTCAAAACTTTACATCAGGCTCAACCTGACGCTGTTGACTGGCTACGGAAGAAGGAAAAACGCTAGAAGAAGAAGAAGAACCATAAATCAGAGCTGAGGAGTGCTCTGGTAATAAAATAAAATAAAATATTCACAAAAACTTTTCCTATAAATGAAACTAAACTTTCTTCTTCCAGTTTAGGGTAAATGAGGAAAGTTAATGGATTCTTCATCTATGCATCACTATTTCCTTTTCAGTCCATTTCTATGTAGATGTCTAGTTTATAGCTTGACAAATGCTGTAACATATCCTTTAATGTATAACATGTCTGAGGAAATTTCCATTCTTTTAAAATTAAAATTGCCAACCAACTCTGTATTAGAATGAGGAATTGTATTTAGAGAGTACACACCAGAACAACTATATTACTAGAGTATTAATAGCTTCCATTCATGATAGAACATAGACGGCTCTGAGCCCCTTATATGCTCCCAACTTCTCCCCACTCTATCTTGAGTTTAGTAACTAAAGGGTTAATACTTAGCACTTTTTGAACCTAGCTCAGGTCCAAAATTAATCAGATTAAATTAACATTTAGTCTCATTGATCAGCCTATGGACACACTACTGTTAAAAATATTTTTAAGGGAGTCGGGAGGTAGCGCAGCGGGTTAAGCGCAGCGGGTTAATCACAGGTGGCGCAAAGCTCAAGGACCGGCATAAGGATCCTGGTTCAAGCCCCCGGCTCCCCACCTGCAGGGGAGTCACTTCACAGGCAGTGAAGCAGGTGTGCAGGTGTCTGTCTTTCTCTTCCCCTCTCTGTCTTCCCCTCCTTTCTCCATTTCTCTCTGTCCTATCCAACAATGATGACATGAATTACAACAATAATAACTACAACAATAAAACAACAAGGGCAACAAAAGGGAATAAATAAATAAATATTAAAAAATAATTTAAAAAATTTTTATATCAACCCTAAATACAATTCCCATTTAGAAGTACACAAAATTGGACTCCTTAAAAAAGTCAAGTATAGATATAATTAAGACCCCAGTATATATTGCAATAGACATAATTTTCAAGTCCTGTACATGCTTGTCTCATTTTACAACCATTCTCTCCCCCCCGTTTTTCTCCTTAAGTAAACAGTGATGGTGCCTTCTTTATAGAGGTTGTATTTGCTACCATAACAATTCACCAGCTTTCCCCAGGGATTAGCCATGGTGCGATTTACTTTTCAAGGAGGGCTCATTTATCTTCCCCTTGACAAATTTCAACACATGCACAGCTCTAGCATGAACATTTCTCCAGATTAATACTTCACCCTTCTCAAAGAGAAGAATTATATTTATACAATCTATTTCAATACAGAGTTCCTGGTGTGAAGTTAATTTCCACAAACGTTAGGAGTTTACTACCAAAACACCATCTCGGTGGTTTACCAAGAACAACAGAAAACCTCTAGTTTATAATTTTTCATCCTTACTGTTTAAATGTAAACGGGAAAGAAAGACAAGTCAAGTCATGGTTTTAAAAAAAAAGTGTTTCTGGTAAGCTCTTGGAATGATTCCTATGTACAGCATTCAATGATCATTAACTATTGGTATTTATTTAGCATCTACTATACAGCATCTACATACACATAACCCATCATAAACAGTGATATAAGGAACATATATGAAATCAGACACTAAGATATTTTGAAAAAAACTACAAAATCAGCAACATGCTCAGATCAGTATGCTAATGAAGCAAAACAATGTTTTGTAAAATGTGCACATACTTTGCTTCAAGAAAAAAATAAGTACTTGGTTATTAGGAACAGCTAAAGATATTTAATAAGGAAAATATAAAGTAAAATTCCAGATACATGAAAGGAGAAGGAAAATACAAACAAATAAAACAGAGAGTAGTCACCAACTGAATATGAATCAGCATTTTCACAGATATTGTGATAAAAGTCAATGTGATACCAGCACAAATCAATAGGTGTAGAGTAGGAAAGGCTGAAACATAATTTTCTCTTCTACATTAGTCAGAGAGAGGGAAGAATTCGTTTTAGATAGCACACTACACACACACACACGCATATATATATATATATATATATATATATATGTTAAAACTGTGAAACCTAACCACATTACAAGAGAAATCAGACTAAATAAACAGATAAAAAAATTAACCTGGCAGAGAAAAGTGAAAATACATCAAAAAGTAGTTCTACCATGACTTAAGTGCTATTTTAAGAATATAGTTTTTGAGAATTAATCCAGGCCAGTAACACGAATGGTGGAAATTCAAAGAATATTACAGTTTAAAATAAACCTTACAGAAGACATACAGATGGCTAAAGGTACATGCATAATGCATCATCATCTCTTATTATTAGGGAAAGCAAGTGAAAAGTACAATGACATATCATCTCATTATTATATAAAATGATCATTACTCAAAAAACAAGAAACAAGAAGTGTGGGAAAAGTGTGGAGAAATAGTAACACTACTTGTACACTACTGATGAGAATGTAAGTCATTCTTTATGGAAAGCAACATAGGTACCCCACAAAAAAATTAAAAACAGAAATTCCATTTCTATATAGGTAGCCTCAGTATTTACTTAGTGAACAAAAACACACTAATTTGAAGACATATATGCATCCCTATGTTCACTGCAGCATCATTTAAATAGCCAAGAGATGGGAAATAGAAGGGCTGGCATATCCTACCCAGAATCACATACAGATTTAATGCCACCTCTATCAAGATCCCATGAAAGTTCTCTCAAAATAAAGAATGATATCTACAAAATTTTATCTGGAACCAGAAAGTCCCAAGGATTGCCAAAATAACAACAACAACAAAAATGCATAAGACTAGAGGTATTACACTACTTAGCCTCAAACTACACAATGGTGCTACTATAATCAAGACTACCTGGTACTGGAACCAAAATTAATACACAGACCAGTAAAATAGAATTCAAGCCCCAGAAGTAAGCCCCCATATTTATAGGTAACTAATTCTTGGCAAGGGGCCGCAAAACATTAAATGAAGGAAGGAGAGTTTTTCAACAAGTGGTATAGGGAAGATTAGATTGAAACCTGCAAATGAATGAAATTAGACCACCACATGTCACCATGCACAAAAGTCAACTGCAAGTAGATTAAAGACATGGACATTTGAGCAGAAACTATCAAATACATAAAAGAAAACATTGGCAGAATACTTCATGATCTATACTTCAAAAATAGATTCAAAGACTCAAGACCAAGAACAAAGAAAGCAAAATCAATAATAAGTCAATATGACTATATTAAACTGAAAAGCTTCTGCACAGCAAAGAGTACCATCACCCAAACAGAAAGGCACTCCACAGAATGGGAGAAGATCTTTATAAGTATGTGTAATATTCAGATAAAGGACTAACTGTTGCTGGGTGGCCTCTGGGCAGTGGAAAAGCGGCAGCAGCACAGGGAACCAGGAACTGGCGGTGAGGGTGAGGCATGGAGGAAAAGACCAACGTCTGGGAGTGCTTCAGAGAGACAGTTCATTTATTATTCATACACAGGGTTAGATATACATCCAATAGAAACATAGGGGAAGTATGTAGGACCCAGTGAAGAAAGCATGTGACAATCATGCCATGTTAATTACCCCCAGGTGCACCTCATTCATGCTCTTGGGTTACATACCTGCTTCTCATATCCAGCTCGGGCTCAAAGGCAAGTTACCAGCCTATAAGGACCCAAGTTATGGCTCTTTAAAGGGAGGCCACGTATTGGTCTTGCATGAGAAACGGGAACATTTAGGGTATGTTGTGTAAGGAAGCAGCTCCCTTGCCATCTCAGCCTACAGAGTCCAGGAGGGACACGCTTTTAGGCCAGGTCAGCCTTGGGTTATACCTCCTCAAAAATCAATGTAGAAGTGATAGGCCTCTACCCAGGTTGGGGGATCTGCACCTCCCACAACTAATAATCAAAATACATAGAAAGCTGAGAACGGGGCTGGGCGGTGGTGCAGTGCGTTAAGAGCACATGGTGCAAAGTGCAAGGACTGGCATAAGGGCCCAGGTTTGAGTCACTAGCTTCCCACCTGCAAGGGGGTCACTTAACAGGCGGTGAAACAGGTCTACAGATGTCTGTCTATCTCGCTCCCACTTTATCTCTCCTCTCTCAATTTATCTCTGTCCTCTCCAACAACAATGACAGCAATGACAACAACAATCATAACAACAACAATGATAAACACAAGGGCAGCAAAAGGGAAAGGGTGGCTTTGAGGAGCAGTGGATTCGTGGTACAGGCACCAAGTCCCAGCGTTAACGTTGGAGGCAAAAAAAAAAAAGAAAGAAAGAAAGAAAGAAAGAAAGAAAGAAAGAAAGAAAGAAGAAAAACTGAGAACAAAAATAAATAATACTGGAAAATAGGGTGAGTACATGGCAGAAATTTCAGAAGGCAGAGATTTAGAAGGCCAACAGACACATGAGAAAGTAGTCAAAGTCACTGATTATGACAGAAATTCATATAAGATACCACTTCATACCCATAAGAAGGTCATACATTAGAAGAGTGAGGCCAGGCGGAGGCACACCTGGTTAAGTGTTCACATTATAGTATACCAGGATGTCGGGTTCCTCGGGGGAATGGGCCAGCCCAGCTCCCACTTCACTGTCTGGTTCATTGGCCAGCAGAGACAGATGGAGAGCAGGGAATCTTGGGCCAACAGCGGCAGGAGTGAGCTTGCTGAGCGGTCTTCCAGCGTACCGTGGAGGAGGATGGTACCAACTCAGGGCAACATGGCAGTGGACAGAACACTTTATTGTTTCAGTTACAAGTTTATAAAGCTTGTAACTGTTAGCTACAGGATAGCTGTTCAGGGGAAGTAGCCAAGCTGGCCAATGAGACCAATATCTCATTATAAGGAACAAGAGAGCAAGGCAATGAGAAGGTATAGATGGTGATGCTGGAAAGGGGAAATAGAAACTTAAAGAAGGCTAAACCCACCAGAGGGAGACTGGGTGAAGTGATGCAGCAAGACTGATAGGCTGGCTGGAATTCCCCCCGTACTCCAGCCTATCTCACTCAACCACAGTGGCTGGAATGCCAGTGGGAGATTGACAGACAAGCTTCCAGAGCGGGGGGCAACCATCCATGCTCAAACACACATTAGACCCAGACCAGGACTCAGATTCAAGCCTCTGGTCCTCACCTGCAGGAGAAAAGCTTCACAAATGGTGAAGCAGGGCTACTGGTCTCTCTCTGTCTCTTTCCCTTTCTATCTCCACCTCTCCTCTCAATTTTTCTCTTTCTCTATCCAATAACAAATAAGTGAATAAGAGGTAAAAAAAAAAAAAAAAAAAAAGAGTAACAACAAATGTTGGAGAGGTTGTAGGGGAGAGGGGACACACTTTTGCACTGTGGGTGTCTAAATAGGCCCAACCCTTATAGAACATACTCCAAAATTTTCTCAGAACACTAAAGTGGACCTGTTCTATGACCCAGAAATATTACTCCTAGGAATTTACTCAAAGGAAACAGAACACCTATAAGAAGAGATCTGTGTACATCTATATTCATAGCAGAACAATTTTGAACTGCCAAAACTTGGAAGCAACCCAGATGTCCACAACAGATGAGTGGCTAAAAAAAAAATGTGGCATAGTGGGAGTCAGGCAGTAGTAATAACAATTACTATCTTACTGAACAGATGTGATCTTCTCATTATGGATACCCACTATATAGCTATATAGGTTGCCAGTGGCCTGAAGTGAACACAAATTATGTCATGTGTCATTTTTTTTAAATTTATTCCCTTTTGTTGCCCTTGTTGTTTTATTGTTGTAGTCGTCGTTGTTGGATAGGACAGAGAGAAATGGAGAGAGGAGGGGAAGACAGAGAGGAGGAGAGAAAGATAGACACCTGCAGACCTGCTTCACCGCCTGTGAAGCGACTCCCCTGCAGGTGGGGATCCGGGGTTCGAACCGGGATCCTTAGGCCGGTCCTTGTGCTTTGCGCCACCTGCGCTTAACCCGCTGCGCTACAGGCCGACTCCCAAGATAATATTTTTAATAAAATAAATAAATATAATAAAAAAGAAATTGATCTGTAGTGATATGGCTACAACTTTTCTCTTTGGAAATTTGTTTAGTACTTGTTTATATTAAAAAGATAATAGGAGGTGGGGAAAATAGTATAATGGTTATGCAAGGAGCCTCTGATGCCTGAGGCTCCAAAGTCCCTGGTTCAATCTCCTGTACCATCATAAGCCATAGCTAAGTAGTGCTCCGGTTAAAAAAAAATAGATAATAATAATAATAATACTATCATTTTCAACTTTACTTTTCCCTGAGATTGCTTTACTTTTACACATTAATGCTATGTTCATGTGAATATTAAGATACCTACATAAAGATTTGACATTATGATCTGAAATATATTTGTAAGATGAGAAAGACTTCACCTTCGTACAGAGGAGCAGGCAGTGGCATACCTGGTTAAGTGCATATTACCATGCGCAAGGGTCCCTGGCTGCCCCTCACCTGCTGAGTGGAAGCTTCACAGGTGTCTTTCCCTCACTATCTTCCCAACCCCTCTCAATTTCTCTGTGTCCTAACAAATAAACAAAAACATAAATTAAATTAAAAATAAAAAATAAAGAATTCACCTTAGTACAGAAGATAATGCTTATTGAGCTCATCACTGCTTACTAGAACCTTAAAATGTGTAAGTAAAAGCTTGCTCATATTAAACGTTCCATTGAATCTGAGGATTGTTCCTAACCTTTTTTTTTTTTTTTTCCCTCCAGGGTTATTGCTGGGCTCGGTGCCTGCACCATGAATCCACTGCTCCTGGAGGCCGTTTTTCCCCCTTTTTGTTGTAGCCTCATTGTGGTTATTATTATTGTCATTGTTGATGTTGTTCGTTGTTGGACAGGACAGAGAGAAATGGAGAGAGGAGGGAAGACAGAGAGGGGGAGAGAAAGACAGACACCCGCAGACCTGTTCCACGTTTGTGAAGCGACTCCCCTGCAGGTGGGAATCCGGGGACATGAACCGGGATCCTTACTCCGGTCTGTCCGGCGCTTTGCGCCACATGCGCCCAACCCACTGCGCCACCGCCCGACCCCCTGTTCCTAACCTTTAATGAAATCATTGTTATGTATTTCTCAACTTTTAGCTGGTTTAATTCTTTAAAACGTGCCTGCTCAGCTATTTTGTTGTCACATAAAATCTGTTCTTGGGAGGGGTTGGTGGTGGCTCACATGTTTAAGTACACATGTTACAATGACCGAGGACCCAGGTTTAAGCCCCTGATCCCCTCCTGCAGGAGGGAAGCTACACAAATGATGAAGTAGTGCTGCAAATGTCTCTCTCTATATCCTTCTCTATCTACTCCTTCTCTCTCAGCTTCTCTTTATCTATACCCTAAATGAATACATAAGTAAAATTTTTTTAAAAAATTGTTGTTGGAGCCAGGCAGTAGCACACCAAGTAGAACACATACATTATCATGTAAAAGGACCCCAGTTCAAATCACTGGTCCCTCCCTGCCTGCAGTGGGGAAGATTTGCCAGAGGTGAAGCAGTGCTACAGATGTTTCTTTTTCTCTCTCCATCTCAATTTCTATTTCTACTGCACACCCACCCTGCTCCAAAAAGGAAAAACAGCAGCCACTGGAAGCTGTAAATTTGTCTTGCAGGTACTAAGACCCAGTGATAACCTAATAGAAAGGTGAGGGGAGAGAGAAAGGTTTGTTCTTGCATTGTTTTGTGTATTCTCATTAGATAATCCAAGTAATAACCCCTCCTTTACCCAACTTCAGAGGGATACAAACAATTGAGAATGAACAGGCAGAAGAGAACAAATGTGCTCTTCTCCCATTTCTTCCTGGAACTTAATAAAGAAACATCCTGATAACTCCCAAGTGTTAACTACTCATGAATAATAAAAAGTTCTCACAATTCAAAAGAAGTAACCATGAGCATGTAGACTGCATATATTGAGCAAATATTTAAGATCTGTTAAGATTCAGATAGTGTACTAAAGTCTATGAAGATCTAAAGACAGATTAGAAATATTTTAAATTTGGGAAAGCCCAAATTCTGAGATTTGAAATATTTTTTAAATTAGCTTTTGTATTATCACTCCAATTGTCTACATATATGTGTCTTAAGACAACTTTACTTTTTTCAGCATAGAGGTATTCATATATTACAAGTTCAAAACCTACACAAATAATATGCTGAAAACACTATGACTAAATGATACTACATGGCTTTCTGATAAGTAGAAATATTTTTTATCCAAGACCAGATTGTATAAGTTGGGACAGATATTTGTTTTTACTCAGTAGCCTTCTCCATCTAGAATCATGATTTTGGATAGGTGTAACAAGTAATCAGGCTCATGTAACATTACTTCCAACTGAACGACAGATAGAGGCAGGTTAACAGACATTTTTGCTTATCTGTATAAAAACTACCAGAGATACAGGCACTTCGGTGGTGGGTATAGTGAGTTACACAGATACACACACACACACACACACACACACACACACACACACACACACACACAAATATTATAACATTTAAACCAATGTTAAGTCAAAATTAAAAGGAAATAAAATTTGAATACTGTCAGAAAGCTAACTTGGTATTACTGCTCATGATCTTGTATTTTGTGGTAAAGGGACTACTTAAGGGTACAGACAGTCACTAAAATAATTCAGTCATCATATAATCAAGTCTGAAATGAAATTCCTTATACTTCAACTCTTTACTTTTGTGTTTTGTCTCAGTCAGTCTCATTAATAAATGCTTAAAAAATCAGGTGCAAGGATGATAGGTGGTAGGTAACGCAGTGGGTTAAGCACACGTGGCGCTAAGCGCAAGGACCAGCATAAGGATACCAGTTCGAGCCCTGGCTCCCCACCTGCAGGGGAGTTGCTTCACAAACGCTGAAGCAGGTCTGCAGGCGTCTTTCTCCCCCCCCCCCCCCCCGTCTTCCCCTCCTCTCTCCATTTCTCTCTGTCCTATCCAACAACGATGACATCAACAACAACAGCAATAATAACTGTAGCAACAATAAAACAACTAGGGCAACAAAAGGGAAAATAAACAATAAAAATTAAACAAAAAAAACCAGATACAAAGTCATAATTTGGGAATTAGTTTCTCCAATTTGATCTTGCTACATCTGTTTTGGAAAGCTCTTTAAAATACCAAAGTAAGCTCAAACCTCTGCTATAAAATTTTAGTGCCATACATTTTTTATTTGTACTTTTGATTTCCAGAAAAATTATAATATGTTGTTATTGGGCAACAAATTCTAGACTATCACTCTGGATTTGATAGCCTGCATACATAGGCCACAGTGACATAGTTCTAAAATTCAAGCTTTCTATCCTGCATGACCAAACTAGAAAGACTTCAGTCCCCAGATGAGTTTTTTTTTTTAATTCAGTAGTTTTTTTAATGCAATATTCAAAACAGATATTTCAATTTCACAATCTAGCTACAAACATCTTTCCTGATTTCTGATGGTTTTGGTTAGCATCAGGCTTAAAGCTTTGTCTCATGAAATTAATTTATCTAAACACATATATTAGTTTCCTGCTGATGTTACCACAAATTACAAGAAACATCTTAGAAAGGATCTTCAGACTTTAAAAAAAAGCACTTAATATGTTGAGAAACATAGTACTTAAAATGGAGGTGGTTATGCTGAGTGAAATAAGTAAGGAGGTAAAAAACTACCTGATGGGTTTGCTCATATGTGGAGTACAGAAAATTAAAACACATTAATGGAAGAGCAGGAGAAAGGCAGAGGGAGAGAGAGAGGGAGAGAGAAAGGGGATGAAGAAGGGGCAGATAAAAGAAAAGAGAGGGAGGGGTGAAACTATTATAAAGATGGAATTGGGGATCAGGTGATGGCGCATGTGGTTAAGCGCACACATTGCAGTGAGCAAGGACCAAGGTTCAAGACTCTGGTCTTCTCCACCTGCAGGGAGAAAGCTTTACACGTGATAAAGTAGAGCTGCAGATGTCTCTTTGTCTCTTTCCTTCTCTATCATCCCTTCCTTCTTAATTTCTCTGTCTCTATGCAATAATAAATAAATATACTTAAAAATTTTAAAGATGGGGTTGGGGAGAGAAAGAAAATGAAGAGAAATACCTGAATATAAACTCAATTTTTAACTGAATTCTAAACAAACTGGTCAACAGATGATTTAATCATAAGGCAAATTTTTTAGATGGCAGAGTTGAGAGTAAATTGATAGTCATTTTATATAGATACTTTTGTTGTGCCTTCTATGTTGAATTTTATATGTTTTTAATTATTATAATTAAGCTGGGTTGAATGACATGTGAGCCAGAGTCTCTTTTTTTTTTCATAGCCAGCAGGGTTATTGCTGGGGATCAGTGCCAGCACTATGAATGCTCCCACAGCCATTTTTCCCTCTTTTCCCTCCTTCCCCCCCTTTTCTATTATATTTGACAGGACAGAGAGACATTAAGAGGGGTTGGGGGAGAGAGAGAGAGAGATAAACACCTGCACACCTGCTTCATTGCTCATGACATGCATCTCCTCTGTATGTGGGTTAGGAAGGGGAGTTGGACTGGGTCCTTTCATGTGGTAAGGTGTGCACTCAACAATGTGAGTTAGCTCTCAGCCCCTTTACTATTGGATGAAATGTGCCATTTTATGCACCAAGTACAAAAGGCTCTTAGCAAGAATTTTTTTTTCTTTGCAAGAATTTATCTTATAAGAACTTATCTTAAAGGAGTTGATACATTTAAATTTAGATGTTTTACTTTTCCTTGATTTCTATATCTACTTTATATTTAATAATTATTATCTAGTAACATTTCAAACCAATAAGTTAACCTTAGTATTTACTCTGATGATTGTACTTTTATAAATATATGTTTGCTATCAACAGAGACACATTAACTTTCTCAATAACCAGCATCATAAAACAGTTGGCCAAGCATCTAGGCCACTCAATGATTCCAGAAATTTCATTCTGAAATTGCCTTTGAATGCTTACTGTTGAAAGATGATTGACCACAGGAGATATTGAGGTCTAAAAATACATAATGCAATTGATTTTTAAAGCCAAGGTTGCTAATTGCAACCTGCCTATGAATGGGCTATCATAAATTTGAAAGTCTTCTTATGGTAGAAAATGGATTTTTTTCACCCACATCTCATTACATTAAACATGTCTGGCACATTATGTATATTACATTTTAAACAAAATTATTACACTACCACAAACTGTATCTTGGGTCACTTAACCAGTGAGCACGAAAATCCATGGATATAAAGGAGTCATCACAATAGGAAGTGAAATACTAATTAAAATGCCCCAACTCTATGTCAATTTTATTTCTTAATGGTAATGTTAAGATAACTAGTATAATATTCTCTTATTTGTGTCAAGAGATTTTTTTTTAAATATTTTCCTCTTACACACTCTGGAAAAATTATAACCAACATGCTGAAATCATATACTAGTTTATTAGCATATTCTCTGTTCACTCCTGAAAGAATGCTTTATATATTAACTTATTCTTTTTTATTAATTTATAAAATAAAAATATAAAATATCAACAAAACCATAGGAAAAGAGGGGTCCAGTTCCTCACAATTCCCAGCACCAGAGTTCCGTATCCCACCCCCTCCATTGGAAGCATTCTTATTCTTTCTCTCTCTGGGAGTATGGACCCAGGATCATTATGGGGTGCAGAAGGTAGAAGGTCTGGCTTCTGTAATTGCTTCACCACTGAACATGGGCATTGGCAGGTCAATTGATACTCCCAGCCTGTTTCTATCTTTCCGTAGTGGGGCAGAGCTCCAGAGAGATGGGTTTCCAATGTACACTGATGAGGTTGTCTGCCAGGGAAGTCAGGCTGACATCATGGTAGCATCTGCAGTAACAATATTTTATAGCAAAGGAAGTTAAATGCAACTTAAAACTTGATCACAGATAAGGAATTCCCACGTTACCAAATAATTTCTGACGTTGAGGAGAGGAGAGGAGAGGAGAGGAGAGGAGAGGAGAGGAGAGGAGAGGAGAGGAGAGGAGAGGAGAGGAGAGGAGAGGAGAGGAGAGGAGAGGAGAGGAGAGGAGAGGGAGAGATGGCCACTAGGAATGGTGGATTTATAGTGTAGGCACCAAGCCAGAATGACAAACCTGGTAGTGATACAAAAAATTAAAATATACTCTTACATCAGTTTCAGTTCAACTTCTATAATTAAACCCAATTGAGAAATATCTTGGCAATTTCTTCTTTAAAAATGCAAATACTCCATTTCCAATCTTTTAAAAAGTGAATCCAGAATATTATCCTAGTGGCAAATCTTAAGATAGCATTTATGCCACAAGAATCTTTATGTGGGAAAAGATGAGCAGAGTTCTTTTTCTAGTGATCAGAATTTGCTTATACAGAGGTAAAGTCCTCCCTACAGTAGAGTACTTGTAGCTGCCCCAGATTTTACCTCACTGCCTTGGGGGGTGGGAGGGGAGGGAACTGTATACTAATGACCTGAACCTAGTCACAAAAGACTAGAATAGTGTGAGGCTGTACTCTCAAAATGAAAGAATGTTTATTGAATCTCCCATTGAATAATTATGCTTTGCCTACCAGCTGCTCAACAGTGAAGAACTGAGTATCACTTAAGTTCAATGTTTGTGTCTAAATGATTCATGAGGCTAGAGACAGGAATGTCAGTGTCTTAAGAACCACTTTTTGAAAGTAACTCTGAGGCTATGCAAGTATATTAATAGCCAAGACAGTACTGGGATACTGTTAAATGAGAATTTAAGGTGAAAAAGACCCTATTTGTATTACTTGAAAAATGATTTTAAAAGTCTTGTATTTAGCTTCACTTATTGACTTTTTGAACTTTCTAACCACTGTGAAAGGTTTCTCCTGCCCAGTTTTGCAATCTTCTGATCTTTCTTCTAACCTTCTAAACACTGTATTTTTATAAGATTAGTATTTCTCTGAAAAGAAATTGTAAAATGTTTTACTGAATATTCTCAGTTGGCATCTTTTTGTGAAAAGATGCTTGTTGTTGAATGTTTGTTCTTGATGTTATTTAAAGAAATATTAATCAATATAAGCATATTTTGAAACTGTTTGTTCTTCTGTAGATCAGCCTCAGCAAGATGCACTAAAGAATGATTTTTTTATATCTCCTCTGTTTTTTTTAAATATTTCCTAATATTTTGAAAATAATCTTAAGTTTTACAGCTAGTGACCAAAATCAATCAGAAAAAAAAAAACCACTAGAACCAAAACAACAGAAAAATTACAAAAAATATATAGGTATATATAAGTGCATTTCAAATACACTTACTTTTTTCTATGGTTAATCACTATACACAGTGAACAACATATATATAATTAAAGAAACTGAAAAAAGTCATTCCTGTATACAGTCTTAAAAAAAAAACAACCCAACCACTAATATTATCATGTATTAAGAGACTGAATTCTCATGATTCCCCAAAGAAAACTATTTTAATTTCTACCACTAAAGATATGTTGTACAAAATACCTTTGCATGACCCGTACACATACAGCCACTTAATATATGACAAAGGGCCCAAAATGATTTAATGGAGTTTTAGTGAAGGTCTCTTCAACAAATAGTGCTGGGAAACTTAGACAGCCACACACAGAAAAGTGAAACTAGGCCACCACTTAATGCCATACACCAAAATCAAATCAAAATGAATCAAAGACCTGAGTATTAGAACAAAAATTCTAAAATTTATAGAAAAAAATGGTAAAACATAGTAGGATCTTCACATCCAAGTTGTATTTGGAGACTCAAACCCATGGGTATAGGAAATGAAAACAAGGATAAATAAATGGGAACACATCAAACAAAAAGCTTCTACACATCAAAAGCAAACTAAGCATGGATAGCCAGGCAACCCATTAAATGAGAATATTTGCACATCACATATCCTATAGTCAACTGATATAAAACATCTATAACAAACTAGTACAGCTCAACAAAAGAAAAACTATCCCAATAAAAAAGTGGGCTAGAGAACTAAATGGTATGGATCTTAGATAGAAAAATAGTACATAAAAATATAAAGAAGGTAGTGGTGTACCTGGTCAAGCACACATTACAGAAAAATATAAAGAAATGAAAGACATGCCTTGGGCACCTAAAGAGAACATAGAAAAGGAATTTCATCTACCTTTACCTGGTAGACAACATGAAATAATGATTAATGACCATAAAGATAAACCTCTGGTTGCCCAGAAGGTAGCTAAGTGGTTAGAGCTAGAACTTAAAAGCATGAGCTCCTCAGTTGAATTCTCAGCACTGCATGTGCCAGAGTGGTCTTCTGCTTGTTTCCTTCCTCTTCCTCCCTGATTTCATGTCAGTAAACAAGTAGAAAAAGATAGCACCTCTTCTTTGTTATCAATATTTTTAAAAATATCATAATATATACTGGGGAAGCTATAGTAAATAATAGCACTGTTTTTCCTAAAGCAATATAAACACAGAAGGTTGAGTAAAATTCAGATTCATTTTATGTTATTTAAATTCCACTGATAACACCTACATTTTAAAGCCTAGCAATCTTTTGACAGTCATGTTCTAAAGTATGTAAATATAGATAAACAAAAAGTTACTAGCATTTATTTTTTCGAATTCAAAGATATCTATTATTTATGTGATAAATAACACTTGTAATACTTGTCTGCAAATTCCAAGTAATTTGTAATTATGTCTTAAAGCAAATATCTATCTATAAAGTGTAACTTCCTACCCCTTTCCTTCCAGGTTAAAAAAAAAATCTCAGAATTACAGAGAGGTTTGTTCCCTATACATATGCATATATGTGTCTGCACTGAAACTGGAAGATTTCTTTCAATTTTAAAATGTTTCTCTTGGACAATGATCAATTTTTTCATGAGTGGTATTTTATCTTTTAATTTATTTCAGCTGTTTAAAATTGACCAGCTGCAGACTGCGTAGTGTGTTAACATTTATCTGCAGTCTTTATTAAATCACTTGTATTATTGCACTATATATACAACTTAATAAATACAGCAAATACTTATCTAGTCAGAGATAGTAAGTCTATTGAGCCAGTCAATTTATTCTTAATTTTCTGAAAAAGATAAAAACCTCCTGTATCAGTCACTGGGGAAATTAAGTCTTCAGTTATCAAATCTGTTACCAAATCTGAAGTACACTCCATCAGTATTTGGAGGGCTTTTGATTCATTCTTTTCTAAAGACACCCAATGCAACTATATGGTGACCTTTCGACTTACTCCACTTCACAAATACAAGCACAGTAAGGAAGGTTTCTTTTTTTCCACCCTCCCCAGCATCCAAATAACTTTTAATTGCCCTCTACTACACTTAAGTAGATTACCAAGAGATTGAGGGTTTTTAAAAAACATATTCACATTTATATTAATAATGGGAAGAACAATAAGATAGTGTCTTCCCAAATTAAAGTCAAGTAAGAGGTTTAGACTATTAATGCGCTAAATATATGCTATCATGACAGTCACTAGTCACACTAAAATTTATTTTATTTTTTTAATTTTTTAAAATATTTATTCCCTTTTGTTGCCCTTGTTGTTTTATTGTTGTAGTTACGGATATCACTGTTGTTGGATAGGACAGAGAGAAATGGAGAGAGGAGGGGAAGACAAAGGGGGGGGGGGAAGATAGACACCTGCAGACCTGCTTCACCGCCTGTGAAGCGACTCCCCTGCAGGTGGGGAGCCGGGGTTCGAACCGGGATCCTTAGGCCGGTCCTTGTGCTTTGCGCCACCTGCAGATCTGCTTCACTACTTGCCAGGCAGGTGGGGAGCAGGGGCCTCGAACCGGGATCCTTATGCCAGTCCTTGCGCTTTGCGCCACCTGCACTTAACCCACTGCGCTACTGACAGACTACCTGAAATTTATTAATTCAATGGATAAAAAATTACATTAAATTATAAAAATCTCTTTTTCACACTAGCCACCTCTCAAGTACACAGTGGCTACATGTGTCTACTTTACTAGATCACCACAGACAGGGCATTTCTATTGCTGAAAAAAGTTCTATCAATCACTACTGATTCCACATCAAAGCAGAAAAAATGATTTCAATAGTCAAATTCATATATCATTTTTTAAAATCCTAAGGCAATTTTTTCTAATCATAATTTAAAGCATTTTGATGACATATTTTCATTCAATTAAGACCTGTTTGCTATGAGAGAGAGGCCACAGCACCACTCCACTACTTACGTCTCTATTTGTTATTGTCTCTCTTATTATGCAGTGCACAAAATGGATCTCGCATAAAATGGAACTCAAGGCTTCGAGAATACAAGGCAAATGCTCTACTGCTGAATCATGTCCCTGGTTTCCACTTGTTCCTTAAATATATTTTCCCTAAATTAGCTTATTGTAGTCTTTACAATTTTCAACATTTATTTATTTATTTACAAAAGAGAAGGAGAACCAGAGCATCATTCTAGCACATGTGATGCCAGGAATTGAACTTAAAATCTCATCCTTAAGGAGTCTAACACGTTATCCACTATGCCACCACTTTCCAGTTTGCTCATTCAACATTTTAACATAGAAATGTAATCATGTTAGTAATTTGTTTACATGGGCCAGAGAAACAGACTACTTTTAAAGATGCCTACACACTACCCAAATTCAAATTCCACCCCCACTGCACTGGGTTAGAATTTCAGATTATTTTGAATTCCACTGTTATCTCATTCTCTCTCTCACCAAAACACACACACATACACACACACATACACACACACACACACACACACACACACACACACACACACACCCAACAGTTCATTTAAAAAAAATTAAGTGAAATTAAAAATTAAAACTTTACCATTTACATGCCACTTTGCCCAGGAAAAATTTTGTTCTAAAACTTCCATTTCACTTGCACCAATAAAGTAATAATGAAGATCCTATAAATGTGTGTCATTTTATATACTCTAGACTCTGTTTGACAATTTTTTATCTTAAATTCTATGACATTATGCCAATAGATATTATTTCCTTGATATCAATTCATGGCATGCCTTTACAACTTTTACATAAATTATTTTCAACTTTGTTAGAGAATGATTGCCAACTCTACACTAATTACCTCTTGATGATTAAAAACACTTCTCAAATTCTAAAACAATGGAAGGTTTTTTTATATTTGTGATATTATTAGAGGTTTCACAGTAAAAACAATATTTTCATAAAAATAGTTTGGTGAATATTCCACTGCAGGGACAACTGAGATAATTTTGTATACCCCTTGATGCACAACTACTATTTATTCAGGAACACTTGGCCATACATATCTTTTCTTTCACAGAAATAGTCACTAGTGTGGCTAGGTAATTCACATAGTAAAGGTGATACAATAAATTATTTTCTCTAAGCCAGAAAAAGAAGGGTGAACATGGAATGATCTCATTCACAGGCAGAAGTTGAGAAATAAGAACAGAAGAAGGAGAAACACAAAGCAGAATTTGGACTGGGTTTATTATATTGCACCAAAGTAAAGTACTTGTGGGGGCTGGGGTCTTACAGGTCCTGCTGCAGGATGGTAGTAGAGGGCCTGGGGGATGGCAGGCAGAGTGTTTTTTGAAAAACAATGAGAAATTTTACATATGTAATAACAACTGTACTTACTATTTACTGTAAAACCATCGATCTACCAATAAAATTTTTAATTATTTTCTCATTTGACAAATACTGATAAACTCTTCTATTACTTACAGCCAATTTTCCATTACCAAACAAAACATTAGGTAATCAGGCACTTAATCTTTATTTATTTAATATTTTTAGATAGAGACAGAGAAGGTAGCGAGGCAGACAGAGAAAGTAAAAGAGACCATAGCACCTAAGCTTCCTTCAGTGTAGTGGAGGCTGGGCTGGAACACAGGTCATGTGCATGGCACATGACACTATCCAAGTGAGCTATTTTGCTGGACCAGACAAGCACTTTTAAACATAAAAACTTAGATGCTTCCTTTGCCAGATTCTATTTATTTAAAAAACAGCAAATAATAGAGATAAAAAATATAATAAACCCTTCTAAAGAACAAAAAGAATTGATGTTATCTTTTCATAGCTTTATTTAATGCTTCTTTTTTTTTAATTTTTAATTTAAGAAAGGATTAATGAACAAAAATATAAGGTAGGAGGGGTACAACTCCACACAATTCCCACCACCCAATCCCCATAATCCACCCCCTCCCATGATAGCTTTCCCATTCTCTAGCCCTCTGGTAGCATGGACCCAGGGTCGTTGAGGGTTGCAGAAGGTAAGAAGGTCTGGCTTCTGTAATTGCTTCCCCGCTGAACATGGGCGTTGACTGGTCGGTCCATACTCCCAGTCTGCCTCTCTCTTTCCCTAGTAAGGTGTGTCTCTGGGGAAGCTGAGCTCCAGGACACATTGGTGGGGTCTTCAATCCAGGGAAGCCTGGCCAGCATCCTGGTGGCATCTGGAACCTGGTGATTGAAAAGAGAGTTAACATACAAAGCCAAACAATTTGTTGAGCAATCATGGATCCCAAGCTTGGAATAGTGGAAAGGAAGTGTAAGGGAGGTACTCACTGCAAACTCTAGTGTACTTCTGCTTTCAGGTATATATTTTGCAGTAGTTTATGGATACGTGTGAACATAAGCTCTCTCTCACAGAAACTGGTGTATATCTAGGTTATGGGACTTTGTTAGAAAGTGAACCACCTGAGATGAAATTAGAGTGTACTATAAAAGGAAAGGTCTCACCCAAGTAATGAAGCTGAAGGGTTGTCATTCCACACGTGAAGTCTCTGGACACAGTCTGAAGTGAAGCATGTTGAGGTGGCAATCATTGCATTGGTTAGGTTGTGATCGACGGATGCAATATTATTTGGTATGGATTGGGAGACGCATACGGGAAAGTGGGCCCTATCCAAGGGTTCCAGGACTGGGGGAAGTAGGGGCTCTATAGTGGAGATGTGAGGTTCCTGCTGTCTTAGGGTTCAAAAAGACAATCGATAGTTAATATTATCATCACATTATTTGTTAATTGGGTTAACTTTGAAAAGTCCCTTTGTTATGGTTTGCTGTACAGTATTTAATGCTTCTTACTTACTTTTTACTCTGCTGGAGGATAGGAATATGAACTCTCCTGTGTGATGAAAGGTGCTTGAATGAATCATCACTGGAGGATTTAATGAGTATTCTTTAACCAGTATGGTCAAATTCACCACCTCAGAGGATAAAACAAGATACATGTCTATTAGTCTAACAGTGGAATTATAGTTTCATTTGTCTCTCAAAGCTGGAGAGACACCTACATCCCTCAAATTTTTGTTCACCTCTTCCAAGTTTCAAATATGTACCAAGTTTTTTGTGTACTTTAGATGCTAAACTTTATTTAATCCTCATAAAACCTTCAATGAAATGTATTTTTTGCTTTATTGATAAAATGGGAATATTGACAAAGTCATAGCATAAGAGGGGTACAATTCCATACAATCCCCAACACCAGAGTTCCATATCCCATCCCCTCTGCTGGAAGCTTTCCTATTCTTTATCCCTCTGACAACATGGACCCAGGATCATTATGGGGTACAGAAGGTGGAAGGTCTGGCTTCTGCAGTTGCTTCTCTGCTGAACATGGGCGTTGACAGGTTGATCCATACTCTAGCCTATTTCTGTCTTTCCCTAGCTGGGCAGGACTCTGGAGAGAGGGAATTCCAGGAAACATTGATGAAGTCATCTGCCTAGGGAAGTCAGGTTGGTGTCATGGTAGCATCTGCAACTTGGCTGAAAAGTTTTAAGATAAAAAAGAAAACAAACTGCTAAATAATTAGGAACCTGAAGGCAAGAATATAGCAGATGAGATTTGAGGGTCTCCATTTTAGAAAAAGCTAGTAGGTCTAACTTAGGTATATTCCAAGGGGCCCATGAATTTACTAATTTTTGCTTGAGCCCAACAGTTAACATGTAGGTGGACCAAAGGTATTGTCTAGAGAGATGTTGTCAGATTTGGAAATAGGACTAGAAAGTTGGATCAGGGAAGACAGTAACTCCCAAATATGGGGAAAGTATATAAATACTGTTAACTGTAAACTCCATAGATTTGAACTGGGGCCCATATTCATTGCAGGAGACTGTAACTTTTGCATCCCTGTAGGTCTGAGCTCACATTCTATGTTCATGGTTAGGAACATTCTAGACTACACTAATTTCAGGACCCATCTTCCTCGAGTGGTACAGTATGTTGCCCAATCTCCCTTCAGAGAATAGGGCTGTCCCTACCATTGTTGATCCACATCGAGGGCAAAGTCCTATAGGGGTCCAGCAAGGGGTACACTATGTCATTCCTTATGGAGATGACAGTGGAGAGAGAGATCTGCTAGAGGTCTAGGCCCATCATGTCTGTGTGGGAATCCCAGGATTCTGGGTGGAAGGTGAGGGCAGATTTTCAGCTTCACTATAGGGGAGAAAGGGGAGAGACACAGGCCTTTGGTGGTGGGAATGGTGTTAATATACACTCCTATTAACTTGTAGTCTTACAGATCACTACTTAATCAATATGAGAGGGGGGAAATGGATTGACTGTCCCAAACTTTTTGATGCACAGACCACAGTTCTGAGTATATATTCCTTTAATCTAAGCACTTAAAATTTCAAATTGGTAATCTGATTGAATTTTAACAGTGGGCTCAAATCGTTAATACATTTCTAATAATACTTCTTTGAAGTATTAAGTCACCTATAATCTTAGACCAGGGAGAACAGCAGCTATATGTAAATAGCACTAAAGGACATAATTTATGGTGAGGTCTTGTATGATACAGCAAATCCTAACAATGGGATTCTTCAAAGTAAACCAAATTTCCAAATAACTTGGTTATAACAATAACTGTCTACTGCTTTCTTAAACTCTAAGACAACCGGAACCATCCCCATTCTCTATAAATCCCATATTTCTCCCAGTCCTGAAACCTCTGTGGCTTGTTTTCCTGCATGTTTCTCTCAGTTAATACCAATTGATACTGTGTCTGCTGATCTCACCCTAAGCAATGCAACCAGTACCACCTCTACACCTTTCACTTTGGATTGTGTTCAGAGATGTCAGACGTGGACTGTCAACCCTTCCGCTTCATTACTCTGGTGACACCTATCCTAACTCATAGGACTCCTTAGTTCCAATTCAGGTAGGACACGTCCTAAAAAAGCCCCAATATCTAGATATAAACCAGGGCCCATGAGATAGAGCATATGTACACATGTATCAATAAGTTAGGGGAAAATATATACCTTAAAGCTAAAGTGCACAATAGTTTTCAGTGACCCAAAAAGTACAGCAAACAACTAGAAAGACCTAAAAAAGACATCATAAAGTACCTAATCAAGTAGTTTCTATTTAGACCTAGATACCCTCCTCACCTACTTCCTATTTCACTTCCCTCAATCACTCCAAGACTAACCTTGTCAGACAAAGTAAGCACTATAAAAGTTGAATAAGGGCAAGAGACTGGCATACTTTAATGATGACTCTTTTGCTTACTACCAGGCCACCCCATCTCCTGGGGCCCTAGTCAGGGAATCCTGGAAATGTATTATTTTTATCTCTTTCTCATCTGTAACAAAACCAAGGCACTGTGAAGTTAAGAAATTGGCAAAGATTCTGGTTAAGAAATAACAGACTGTGTCATCAAAACAGCTCACTTGGATTATGTGCTGCTTTTGTCATGTGTGTGACCCAGGTTTAAACCCTGCCCCCGCTGCACTGAAGTAAATTTCTGTACTGTGGTTTCTGTCCCTATCTCTCTGCATTCATCTTTATATATGACAAAGTTTTCCTGGAATAGTGAAATGCTGAAAATGGCAAAAAAATTAATAAAAAATAAAAAATGAAATAGCAAACTTTACTGTTCTGTATTCAAACTCTTTAAACAATAGAAGTTTAATATTTTTCAGAATTTTTCAGATGTATTTCTTTACTAAGGATACAGAGATAACTAAAGTATCACTCTAGTATATGATGCCACGGATTGCACTCAGGACTTCCAACTTGAGTCCACTATTCTATCCGCTGTGCTACCTTCTGGGCTATGACAGTACTAATTTTTTCAATAGTCATTGAGTGGAACTATTGCCAAAAAAAGACTAGATTCTAGCCCTAGTTTTAACCAAACTAGGTGAATCTGATAACAGTATTAATGACCATAGCTTCATACAGTATTATTTAATTTTATTACCTATAGCCTCCCTAGTTACAATTAAGGGATTAAATTAAATGATCTCCAACCCCCTAACCATCCCTATGTACCTCACTTTTTATGAAAAAGTGGGGTAAAATGTTTTATTTTATCTTGTTAGGACAGAGAGAAACTGAAAAGGAGCAATAGAGAGGGTGAGAGAGACCTGCAACACTGTTTCACTGCTCATGAAGATTCCCCATACTGGTGTGGTCTGGGAGGTCTTAACCCTGGTCCTTGTGCATGGCAATTTGTGTGCTCAGCTTGGTGAAGCACCACCTGGCTCCTCCCATGAAACCATTTTAGAGTACAATTTGGCATGGAAGATATTTTGCAAATAATTACTCACTTCTAGCACTAACCCAGCTTAGTGACCTCATGTAAGTCACATCACTTCTTTGAGTCTCAGTTTCTTCAGCAGTAGAGTAGAGATAATGGTCAAAGTTCCTATGGAGCTTATCCTAAGGAGGCTGGGGCATAGAACTTTGGTGGTGGGTGCAGTGTGGAACTATACCCTTTAATCTTACAATCTTGTAAAACACTATTGATCTCAAATTTAAGAAAAATGGTTTCATTAAAAAATAATAGTAGTAGTTCCTTCCCACACTATTTTGAGAATAGATATAGTCATTTATATTGTATCAGTGAATTACATTGCCCTATTCCCTAAGAAAAATGTTAAATCCCTAACTCCTGACACATGGTGATGTGATCTAATTTGGGAAAATATGGTTTTTGCCAAAGGGCTTGGAACTATAATTCCATCAGGAACAGGAGAGAGAGGAGGAAAAAGGGAGGGACATTTTGGATGTAGTAGTTAGTGTATATGTGACTTGGAAAGGAAAAATAGATGGGACCTACAAAAATGGGTGGGTGCTCAACAAATTGTTTGGCTTCATATGTTAACTCTCTTTTCAATCACCAGGTTCCAGATGCCACCAGGATGCTGGCTAGGCTTCCCTGGATTGAAGACCCCACCAATGTGTCCTGGAGCTCAGCTTCCCCAGAGTCACACCCTACTAGGGAAAGAGAGAGGCAGACTGGGGGTATGGACCGACCAGTCAACGCCCATGTTCAGTGGGGAAGCAATTACAGAAGCCAGACCTTCTACCTTCTGCAACCCTCAACGACCCTGGGTCCATGCTCCCAGAGGGATAGAGAATGGGAAAGCTCATGGGAGGGGGTGGGTTATGGGGATTGGGTGGTGGGAATTGTGTGGAGTTGTACCCCTCCTACCTTATGCTTTTGTTCACTAATCCTTTCTTAAATAAAAAATTAAAAAAAAAAATGGGTGGGGAGGGGAATAATATACAAATATAGACAGATAATTATAGAAACAATATTTAACCGCTATCTGCAACCTTGGAAGAACTACTGTAGCTTCCAATGGAGGAATTGAGGATCTAGAACTCTGGTGGTGGAAACAGTGCTAAACTGTACCCTTGTTATCTTCTAATTTTGTAAATCAATATTAAATCACTAATAAATAAAATATATATATATATATATGGTCTTTGCAACTGTAATCAAAATTAGGATGAGTACATACTGGGTTAGGATGAGTATTAGTCCTATCAGATTAATTTTCTTACAAAAAGAGGAAATTCACCAAAAAAAAAAAAAAAAGAGAGGCATATTAAGATAAAAGCAGAAATTGGATGAGAGGGCAATCTGGCTGTGACATCTGTCACCCCACTGATCGCCAGGGTTGATTCGGCTGATCTGGCTGGCTAGGCTGGTGTCCCCTTCCTCCCTCACCACTCCATGTGCGTCCCCCCGAAGCTGTGCACTCGGTCCAAGAGGACGGCCTTCCCCAAATAGAGACAGACTGGTTTTCAGTCTTGGGTATAGTAGTAGCAGGCTGCGCTCCCCTGCTAGAACCTCCAAACAAGCACTCAAGATAAAAGCAGAAATTAACAGTTATATTGCTACAACCAAAGCACCTGGAATTATCTAAAACTGAAAGAAGTTCCCTAAAGACTTGACCCTGTCAGTAACACAAGTGATGTGTATTTTGCAAATCATATATGATGTTGCAAATCAAATAAAAAACTTTAGGGCTTTTCTTTAGTACAGATTCCTTTGAGGGCTCTTTGTTTTATATTTCCAACATTGTTTAAGTTTTAACTTCCACAAAACTGTCATCCATTTTTGCTTGCAACATCTGTGTGAAATTCTAACATTAGGTCTAGCTGTGTTTCCAGTAAAGGCCTGAGCAAGCTGCTTCTGGTCTACTTTTAAGACCTTGCAGCAGGTTAAGCGCACGTGGCGCCAAGCGCAAGGACTGGCATAAGGATCCCAGTTAGAGCCCCAGCTCCCCACCTGTAGGGAAGTCGCTTCACAAGCAGTGAAGCAAGACTGCAGGTACTATCTTTCTCTCCCCTCTCTGTCTTCCCCTCCTCTCTCCATTTCTCTCTGTCCCATCCAACAATGGCAACATCAATAACAACAACAATAATAACTACAACAATAAAACAACAAGGACAACAAAAGGGAATAAATAAATAATATTAAAAAAAAAGACCTTGTGAACTCTTGTTACCTTAGTCTAGAAAAGTTCACCTTAGTTTCCTGAGTAGAAGATACACCTTCCTCTTTGGCATCTTTGCTTCTGAGTTTCATGATTTTTTTTTCTACTACATCCATTTAAGAAATAAAACAATCCACAAAGGTGCTGCCTTTCAACTGTCAAGGCTCTTAAGAATTATCCTGAGGCTGGCAAGATCACTCACTTAGATAGTGCTTTTGCTTTGTCAAGGGCATAGACCAGGTTTGAGTTTGGCCCCAATACACGACAGAAGCTTCTTTTGGTGCTGTGGTGTTTTTCTTTCTACCTAGCTCTGTCTCTTTCTATATGAAAGAGTCAGCCAGTAGTACTGAAGCCCCACTGACAAAAAAAGAAAAAAAAGAGTTATTTTGTGTTCAAGGAGGCAGTTCAACTGGTCAAGTACAAGACTTGAATGTGTCAATTGGTATGGGTCCAGAGAAGCCTGCTGAAAAATGAGCCATGCCCCAGAGACTCCAGGACTGGAAGAAATATGGGTTTTATAAAGAATGGGGATGCTGTCTTAGGGTTTAAGTAGGCAATAAATAGTTATTATTACAACCAAGTTATCTGGAAATTTGGTTGACTTTGAAAGTCCTATTGTTAGGATTTTCTGTATTGTACAAGATCTCGCCATGATTTATGTCATTTAATGCTATTTACATATAGCTGTATCTAATATAGTGACTAGGCTAGTTGATTCTGGTCTCTCTAGTCTAAAATTATAGTTTATTTAATATTTCAGATTAAAAAGTCATTATTTGAAATGTATTAACAATTTAAGTCCACAATTAAAATTCAATCTGGTTACTAATTTGAAGACTTAAGTGTTTAGATTAAAGGAATATATACTCAGAACTGGGGTCTATGCATCAAAAAGCTTGAGACATTCAATCCATTTTCCCCTCATATTGATTAAATAGTGAATTATAAGACTATAAATTAATAGGAGTGTGTATTAACTCCATTCCTGCCACTAAAGGTCTGTGTTCCTACCCCCTCCCTCCTTAAGTGAGCTGGAAATCTACCCTCTCCCACATCCAGAGTTTTTTATTTTGGTACAATACTCCAAACTCGGTTAAATTCTGCTTTGCATTTTCCTTTCTGTTGTTCTTTCTCAACTTCTGTTTATGAGTGGGATCATCCTATACTCCTCTGTCTCTCTGACTTATCTCATTTAACAGAATTCCTTCTAGCTCTATACCAATTGATACTGTCTCTGCTGATCTCAGACTAACCAATGCAACCAGTACCATCTCTACATGTTTCACTTCAGACTGTGTCCACAGACAACAGGCCTGAGATGTCAACCCTTCAGCTCTGATATTCTGGTGAGATCATTCCTAGCTCATAGGATTCCCTAATTCCAGTTCAGGTAGTATTACTTCCTAACAAAGCCCCAACATCTAGATATAAACCAGGGAACAAGTACAAGAAACAGAGTACATGTATACGTGCATCCATAAGTCAGGGGAAAATAAATACCATAAAGCAAAGTACACAATAGTTTTCAGTGACCTAAAAAGTGCAGCAAACAACTAGAAAGAACCAAAAAAGACAACATAAAGTACTTAATCAAACAGTTTCTACTTAGACCTAGATACTCACCTAAACTACTTCCTATTTCACTTCCCTCAATCACTCCAAGGTCAACCTTGTCAGAGAAAGTAAGGACTACAAAAGATGGATAAGGGCAAGAGATTAGCATACTCTAATGATGGCTCTGTTGCTTACTACGGGGCCACCCTGGGGCCCTAGTCAGGGAATCCTGAGATTCTCACACAGATATGATGGGCCTAGACCTCTAATAGATCCTGCTCTCCACTGTCACTGGTCATCTCCATCAGGAACAACATAATGGACCCCTCTATGAGTCCCTATAGGACCTTGCCTTCAATGTGGATCAACAGTGGTAGGGACAGCCCCATTCTCTGAAGGAAGGTTGGCCAACATACTCTACCACTTGAGGAAGATGGGTCTGGCAGTGGGTGCCATCTAGAATGTTCCTAGCACAGAATGTAAGCTCAGACCTACAGGGATGCAGAGGTTACACAGGCTCCTGCACTGAATATAGTCCCCAGATTAAATGGATGGTTTTACAATTAATGGTATGTATATACCTAACCTGTGGGACAAGCTCTGGAAGGCCTGCCATGTCCACCCCATTCCCACCACTCCATTGGCCACCATAGAGGTGTCATAGAGGAAGAGGAGAACAGGCCTAGGTGGGGGTGAGTGTGCAGAGTGATGACTCTGGACACTATGGCAGGGGATAGTGCATTTATTGGGTTACATGGAGGTATTCTTGCACTTGAGCAAACAGGCAGAAAAGAGGAAGTATTGTCAGGCCAATCATTTTAAAGGTCAGTATCATGAAGCTGGAACAAGCTGGGGACAGGGAAGTTATGGTCTTATCAGGGACAGGCTGGGGCAAAGACTGATGCAATCTCAACAGTTAAGCTATTGAGGAACTTCCACACTCTTTTGCCTGCAGGAAATAGAAACTTAACTATAATCTGTGCAGCAGTTCCAGTTAACAGCTCCTGCCTTCGGGCCACATGCAAAATGCTGGCAACAAGGCCATCTGAGGAGAGGGAGAAGGGGCAGGGAGACTTCTTTGGGTGAACTCCTACCGATCTCAGAAAGATTATCTGGGTGTCAGCCGTGCTCGACCTGCCATATCCCCAAACTTTCCCCATATTTAGGAGTTACTCTCTTCCCTGATCCAGCTTTCTAGTCCTTTTTCCAACTAAGACACCATCTCCCCAGATAGTACCTTTGGCCCACCAGTACGTTAGCTGTCGGGCTCAGGCAAAAATTAGTAAACTCATGGGCCCCTTGGAATATACCTAAAATAGACCTACTAACTTTTTTTCAAAATGGAGACCCTCAAATATCATCTGCTATATTCTTACCTTTAGGCTCCTAATTATTTAACAATTTGTTCTTCTTTATATCTTAATGCTTTTTCATCCACCAAATTGCAAATGCTACCATGATGCCATTGTACCCTGAAATTTACCAATGTACCCTGTAATTCCATCTCTCTGGAGCTCTGCCCCTGCTAGGGAAAGATAGAAACAAGCTAGAGTATGGATCGACCTACCAACACCCATCTTCAGCAGAGAAGCAATTACAGAAGCCAGACCTTCTACCTTCTGTACCCCATAATGATCCTGGGTCCATACTCCCAGAGGAATAAATAACAGGAAAGCCTCCAATGGAGGGGATGGGATATGGAACTCAGGTGGTGGGAAATGTGTGGAATTTTACCCCTTTTATCCTATGGGTTTTGTCCATATTTTCTATTTTTTATTTTATAAATAAATTAAATTTCAAAAAAGACTTGAATATGTAAGGTGTTTTGTGTTTGATCCCTGATACCACATATGCTGAAGTGATGTTCTGATTTCAATCACACTCTCTCTTGCTTTCTTTCTCTTGCCTCTTTTCCTCAGTTAAAAAAAAATTCTTTTAGGGCATTCGGCGGTAGTGCAGCATGTTAAGTGCACATGGTGCAAAACGCAGGGATTGGCATGAGGATCCCGGTTCAAGCCCCCGGCTCCCCACCTGCAGGGGAGTCACTTCACGGGCGATGAAGCAGGTCTGCGATGTCTGTCTTTCTCTCCATTTCTCTCTGTCCTATCCAACAACAAACGACATCAACAATAATAGCCACAATAAGGCTACAACAACAAGGGCAACAAAAGTGGGAGGGGGAATAGCCTCCAGGAGCAGTGGATTCATGGTGCAGGCACTGAGCCCCAGCAATAACCCTGGAAGCAAAAAAAAAATTTTTTTTTTCTTGCTCCATCTAAAAAGTACCTCTACTTATCTAGTTACATAACAAAGTGGTTCAATCTATTGCTTGCTCAAGACTAAATCCTCTTAAGTGCCATTCCTGCATCCCCTCCCCCACCCCAATCTGCAATGCTGAAAGATAAAATGTGCTGCCTTTCCATAGTTCTATGGAAAACTTATACACCTCTTTGTAGCTACACTCAGTTAAAACAAACTGAAAAACATATCCTTTCCCATTCATAGTCCTCTTAGATAACAAAGAATATAGAAACTCTTTCAGAACTAAACCTATTGATATATGTTCTTATGACTGTTACTTCTAGGGAAGAAGGCGGCACACCCAGTTGAGTGTACAAATCACCATATGCAAGGATCAGGGATCTAGCCCCTGGTTCTCTATTTTTTCAAGCAGTACTACAAGTGTCTCTCTTTCCCACTCTAACTCCCCCTTCCCTCTCAATTTCTCTCTGTCTCAGGAAGGAAGGAAGAAAGGAAGGAAAGCAAGGAAGAAAAAAGGAAGGAAGTAAAGAGGAAAGAAGGGAAAGAAAGCAAGGAGGGAGAGAGGGAGGGAGTCAGGGAGAGAAAAAGAGAGGAAGAAATAGGAAGAAAGAAGGAAGTGCCATTAATCACTCCAAAGCTAATCCTGCCAGACAAAGTAAGGACTACAAAAGCTGAATAAGAGCAAGAGACTAGCATACTTTAATGATGACTCTTTAGTCACTACCAGGCCACCCCATCCCGTGGGGCTCTAGTTAGGGAGTCCTGGGATTCTCACACAGACTTGATAGGCCTAACAGATCCCTCTCACCACTGTCACTAGTCATCTCTATTAGGAACAGCACAATAGACTCTGCTGTGGGCTTCTATTGGACCTGGCCCTCAGTGTGGATCAACAATGGTAGGGAATGTTTCATCCTCTGAAGGAAGGTTGGATAGCATACTCTGCCTATCACCTAAGGATGATGGGTCCTGAAATTAGCACAGCCTGGAATGTTCCTAGCTATGACCATGTAATGTGACCTGAGACCTACTGGGATACTGATGTTACATAGGCTCCTATGCTGACTATGAGCACCAGATTAAATTGATGGAGTTTACAGTTAACAATATTTATATACTTTTCCAATATTTGGGTGCTACTCTCTTCCCTGATCCAGCTTTCTAGTCCTTTTTCCAACTATGACACCATCACTTAAGAAAATAACTTAGGTCACCAGCATATTAGATGTCAGGCTCAGGCAAAAACTAGGTGGGTCATAGGCCCCTTGGTATATACCGAAAATAAACCTACTAGTTTATTTTCCAAAACAGAGATTCCAAATCTTCATCTGCAATGTTCTAGCCTTCAGGTTCATCAATTTGCTCTACTTTTTATCTTAACTTTTTCAGCCACCAGGTTCCAGATGCTACCATGATGCCAACTGGACTTCCCAGGGCAGGCGACCCCACCAATGTGTCCTGGAGCTCCACTTCCCCAGAGTTCTGCCCCACTGGGGGGTGGGGGGGGGGAGTATGGATTGGCCTGTCAATGCCCATGCTCAGTGGGGAAACAATTACAGAAGTCAGACCTTCCACCTTCTGAACCCCATAATGACCCAGAGAGTTAAAGAATAGGAAAGCTATCAGGGAGGGAATGGAACACGGAGTTCTGGTGGCAGGAATTATATGGAATTGTACCCCTCTTATCCTACAGTCTTGTCAGTGTTTCCATTTTATAAATAAAAATTTTTTTTTTTTTCCTCCTCCAGGGTTATTGCTGGGCTCGGTGCCTGCACCATGAATCCACCGCTCCTGGAGGCCATTTTTCCCCCTTTTTGTTGCCCTAGTTGTTGCAGCCTCGTTGCGGTTATTATTGCCGTTGTTGACGTTGCTTTTGTTGTTGGATAGGACAGAGAGAAATGGAGAGAGGAGGGGAAGACAGAGAGGAGGAGAGAAAGACAGACACCTGCAGACCTGCTTCACCGCCTGTGAAGCGACTCCCCTGCAGGTGGGGAGCCAGGGGCTCGAACCGGGATCCTTACGCTGGTCTCTGCGCTTTGCGCCACGTGCGCTTAACCCACTGCGCCACTGCCCGTCCCATAAATAAAAAATTTTTTAAGAAAGAAAGAAAGAAAGAAAGAAAGAAAGAAAGAAAGAAAGAAAGAAAGAAAGAAAAGAAAAATGGCTACCCAGGAGTCCCATTGGTTTGTTTCTGCTTTAGTCTTCCTTGCAATTGGGTTTGATTCATCAAAGATGTCCTTGAGGTGTAGGTGGGAAAGTGTTTTACCAATGTTTTCCTCTAAGTATTTGATTGTTTCTTGTCTGACATCTAGGTCTTTGATCCATTTGGAGTTGATTTTTGTTTCTGGTGAGATAAAGTGGTTCAATTTCATTCTTCTGCATGTTACAACCCAGTTTTCCCAGCACCATTTATTGAAGAGAGCCTCCTTTTTCCATTTAATGCTTTGGGCCCCCTTATCAAAGATTAGATGTCCATAGGTGTAAGAAGATCTGAAAGGGAAACTAAAAGAGGACCTGATCAAATTGTAAGTAGGGCACCAAAGTAAAAACCCAGTGGTGAGGGGTAGACATGTAGCTTCCTGGGCCAGTGGGGGGTGGGAGTGGGCGGGAGGGATGGGTCACAGTCCTTTGGTGGTGGGAATGGTGTTTATGTACACTCCTAGCAAAATGTAGACATATAAATCAGTAGTTAATTAATATGAGAGGGGGAAATCAATTGTATGTCTCAAAGTTTCTCAAAAGACAAACTGAATCTTTTTAATATATAGGCTATGTATTTGATATGCGGACTCTCTCAAAAGCCTAGACCAAGTAGATTAGAAGCTTCCAATAGCACAGCTATATACAAGATACTGGGTACTGTACAGCAAACCATAACAAAAGGACTTTTCAAAGTTAACCCAATTAACAAATAATGTGATGATAATATTAACTATTGATTGTCTTTTTGAACCCTAAGACAGCAGGAACCTCACATCTTCACTATAGAGCCCCTACTTCCCCAGGTCCTGGAACCCTTGGATAGGGCCCACTTTCCCGTATGCGTCTCCCAATCCAAACCAAATAATATTGCATCCGCTGATCACAACCTAACCAAAGCAACAATTGCCACCTCAACATGCTTCACCTCAGACTTTATCCAGAGACTTCACGTGTGGAATGACAACCCTTCAGCTTCATTACTCGGGTGAGACCTTTCCTTTAATAGTACACTCTAATTTCATCTCAGGTAGTTCACTTTCTAACAAAGTCCCATAACCTAGATATATACCAGTTTCTGTGAGAGAGAGCTTATGTGCACACGTATCCATAAACTACTGCAAAATATACACCTGAAAGCAGGATTACACTAGAGTTTGCAGTGAGTTCCTCCCTAAAACTTCCTCTCCACTATTCCAAGCTTGGGATCCATGATTGCTCAACAAATTGTTTGGCTTCATATGTTAACTCTCTTTTCAACCACCAGGTTCCAGATGCCACCAGGATGCTGGCTAGGCTTCCCTGGATTGAAGACCCCACCAATGTGTCCTGGAGCTCAGCTTCCCCAGAGACACACCCTACTAGGGAAAGAGAGAAGCAGACTGGGGGTATGGACCGACCAGTCAATGCCCATGTTCAGCGGGGAAGCAATTACAGAAGCCAGACCTTCTACCTTCTGCAACCCTCAACGACCCTGGGTCCATGCCCCCAGAGGGATAGAGAATGGGAAAGCTACCATGGGAGGGGGTGGGTTATGGGGTTTGGGTGGTGGGAATTGTGTGGAGTTGTATCCCTCCTACCTTATGCTTTTGTTCACTAATCCTTTCTTAAATAAAAAATTAAAAAAAAAAAAAAGAAAGAAAGAAAGAAAAGAAAAATGGCTACCCAGGAGCAGTGGATTGGTAGTGCAGACACAAACTCCAGTGATAACCCTGGCTGCAAAGAAATAACAATAATAACAAAAAGAAATAATAATAATAAAAGTAAAAATACATTATTTTCTCAAAGACTTTATTTTCTAATTATCAGGTTAAATTTGTAATTTTATACACTAGTTTTTCTTAATACAGATTATACCTGCACTGCAGTTGCAAGGAGAAATTGTTATGATGGTGCATATCTATTAAAGTTCTTTCAGCTTACTAAAAGAATATAAATGGTAATTGCTAAATTATATAAGAAGGCATTTGGGGGCTGGGTGTTGGCATACCTGGTTGAGGGCATATGTAACAAAGCTCAAGGACCCTAGTTCAAATCTCCACTCACCTGGAAGGAACCCAGGTGCCCAACCGCAGATGAGTGGCTGAGAAATCTGTGGTACATATACACAATGGAATACTATGCAGCTATTAAGAACAATGAGCCCACCTTATCTGACCCATCTTGGACAGAGCTAGAAGGAATTATGTTAAGTCAGCTAACTCAGGAAGATAAAGATCAGTATGGAATGTTCACACTCATCAACAGAAGTTGAGAAAGAAGAACAGAAAAGGAAACTAAAAGCAGGATCTGATTAAATCAAGAACAGGGCACCAATGTAAAAACACTGTGGTGAAGGGGAGGGTGGCTATTGGGCTTCCCCGCATGGTGGAGGGTGGGGGGCGGGGTTGGGTGGTGGGGATGGGACACAGTCTTTAGGTGGTGGGAGTGGTGTTTATGTACAATCCTATTAAAGTGTAAACATTATATAAACCACTATTTAATTAATATGAGAGGCGAAAACTGATGATATGTCTAGAACTTCTTAAAACACAGACTGAGTCTTTTTAATACATAGGCTGTCTTTGATATGTTCTCTCCCAAAAGCCTAGACCAGGGAGAACAGTAGCAACCGACAACACAGCTATATACAAGATGCTGGGTACTATACCCCAAACCCTATCAAAGGGACTTTCCAAAGTTAACCCTATCACCAAATAATGTGACGATAACAATAACTATCCATTGTCTTCTTGAACCCTAAGACAACAGGAACCTCACATTCTCACTATAGAGCCTATATTTCCCTCAGTCCTGGAACCTTAGGGTGGGGCCCACTTTTCTGCATGCTGCTCTCAATTCAAATCAAATAATATTGCATCCGCAGATCGCAACCTAATCAACACAACGAGTGCCACCCCAGCATGCTTCACTTCAGACTGTGACCAGAGACTTCAGGTGTGGAATGACAACCCTTCAGCTTCATCACTCGGGTGAGACCTTTCCTTTCATAGTATTCTCTAATTCCATTCCAGGTGTTCCACTCCCCAATAAAGTCCCCAAACCTAGATATAGTCCAGGTCCCCTGAGAGAGAGCACAGGGCCCATAAACTAGGGGAAAAATATATACCTGAAAGCAGAAGTACACAAGAGCATGCAGGGAATACCCCCAACACTTCATCTGCACTATTACAGTCTTTAGGTCCATGATTGTTTAACAATTTGTTTGGCTTTGTATATTAACTCTCTTTTCAGCCACCAGGTTCCAGATGCTGACCAGACTTCCCTGGACAGACGACCCCATCAATGTGTACTGGAGCGCCACTTCCTCAGAGCCCCACCCTACTAGGGAAAGAGAGAGACAGACTGGGAGTATGGACCGACCAGTCAATGCCCATGTTCAGCGGGGAAGCAATTACAGAAGCCAGACCTTCCACCCTCTGCAACCCACAACGAACCTGGATCCATACTCCCAGAGAGATAGAAAGTGGGAAGACTATCAGGGGAGGGGGTGGGATGTGGAGATCGTGTTATGGGAATTGTGCGGAATTGTACCCCTCTTATTCTATGGTTTTGTTAATGCCTCCTTTCTTAAATAAAAAAACAATAACAAAAAGAAATAACAATAATAATAATAAAAGAAAAAAATACATTATTTTCTCAAAGACTTTATTTTCTAATCATCAGGTTAAATTTGTAATTTTATACACTAGTTTTTCTTAATACAGGTTACACCTGCACTGCAGTTGCAAGGAGAAATTGTTATGATGGTGCATATCTATTAAAGTTCTTTCGGCTTACTAAAAGAATATAAATGGTAATTGCTAAATTATATAAGAAAGCATTTGGGGGCTGGGTGTTGGCACACCTGGTTGAGGGCATATGTAACAAAGCTCAAGGACCCTAGTTCAAATCTCCACTCCACACCTGCCAGGTGGAAAGTCACAAGTGGTGAAGCAATACTGTAGCTGTCTCTCTGTCTCTCTCCCTATTTCCCCTTCCACTTAATTTCTGGCTGTCTATACTAAATATATAAATAAATATAATTTAAAAATTTGTAAAGAAGGCATTTGGGGGAGTCGGGCACAGGTGGTGCAATGACCGGTCTAAGGATCCCGGTTCAAGCCCCCGGCTCCCCAACTGCAGGGGAATTGCTTCACAAGCCGTGAAGCAGGTCTGCAGTTGTCTATCTTTCTCTCCCCCTCTCTGTCTTCCCCTCCTCTCTTCATTTCTCTCTGTCCTATCGAAGAACAATGACAGCAATAACAACAATAATAGCTACAACAGTAAAACAACAAGGGCAAAAAAAAAGGGAATAAATAAATATTTTTTAAAAAGAAAAAAAAAAAAGAAAGAAAAAAAAACAACAAGGGCAAAAAAAAGGGAATAAATAAATATTTTTTAAAAAGAAAGAAAAAAAAGTCATTGTAGGGTTAATTATGAAAACATGGTAAGAGCATAGGGGAACTGCTATCGTAAAGATGGAGGTCTGAAAAGACACCCCACCTGTCGGTCTCTCCCTTTCAGGGATTGAGCAGGGAGGAAAAACTTTCCTGACTCAGTTTCCCCTTGTCAGTCTCCCAAGCATCACAAGAACCTACAACCCCTTAACACTTAACTCATTCCCTTGTTATAAAGCAAATGGTTTGCCTGCTTAAAGTTCACTATAGTTTACCTGCTTTTGATCACACATACTCCATTCTGCCTTGACTAAAAAGCCTTTCTTTCTATTCACATCCTCCTCCACTTTGGTCTAACTCCCCTTTACCATTATCAATTCTCTTCATTTCTTAGAACTTTTGCCATGAAGGTTCTGACCTTCAAAGCCCACCACTATTGCCTCATGTGAAAAATGTCCTTTGTTCCCTTTTGCCACTTAAACCCTGCCTTCTGTACAATAAAGTAGATCATTGTGATTAAAATGGTCTGCTGTTAGCCACTAGAGTTAACGTAAGGGGCCAGTAACAAGGCTTACCTCTGCTGTGAGGCCCCCCACACGAGTACCAGCATTTGGGAGACAACTATTAAGTATTTAGGTATGTTTCTCAATCTAGCATCATGCAAACCCGGTAGCATTAGGCTGGGAGGATTATGTTAAGCTTGAATGTAGTAGTCCAAGGAGATTCTAGTCAATTAACACCATCCCCTAGTTAAGATGGTTGTATCTTTACCAAAAAGGGAAATTTTACCCAAGAGAAACTGTGGTGACAGAGCACTCAACACTTTTGTCAACACATTCATTCTACAAAAGCTTGAGAATACTTGGAACCTGCTAATTCTCTTAATTTTTTCCTGATAAGGATGTAAAAATTTGATTGACCTCATCATTCATTGTCTATTCATTTTATGGAGACAAAGTATACAAAGTTAATAGTAACTCAGAAGTATATTTTTGGGTAGAATAAAGGTAACGCAAAAATAAAATAGAAATCTACATTTATCCAAATTTCTCATTTTATCACGTCTATAATAAAAATCAAACTTATCTCACACACCTTTTTTTTTTTTTATTTCTACGGGAGTTACAACTTTTCAGGAATAAAAAAGGAATAAAGCAAGGAAGCACAGTTGAGGTAAAAAGAAGAAAAAAATCTTGGAAGAAATGTGATATAGCACCAAGAAGTGATACAAACTTGATGGCACTGGCATGTGCATTTCAATTTTAGGTCAGAACATCAAAATGAAGTTCTAATAGTGTTCTAATTCATTTTGACCTGAAATAGATTAGCAATTGGAGTTTGAAAAATGTGCCATGCTACACTGTTAAATCACTGTAAATCAAGGCATGATGAACTAACTAACCTGGTGTTAATTGTGAATATTGCTTCCAGGCCTCATTTCTTTAACAATGTGGAACTATGCTTTATATTCAATAGCTTTTCCAATATGTTTAATTGCATATTATAACTGAAAGCTCTTTATAAAATTCTAAAGCCTTATCTGTTAAGCATCCTTCCATTATTATTTCCCTACATGCACTCTTATATAGAAAATCTTTCCATTTACTACCTTCAAATAAAACTCTGGTAATTGTTGGTTTTCCCAATATAAAGATCTTTACAAAGCCAAATAAACTCCTCTCTCTTCTCTTTGATTCATAGAGATTTTAATCTGATAATACAACACAGCAGGTATTCACTTTAATAAGTACTGAATGTAAAACACAGAAACATCTATTGTTAGAATATTCTTAAATCCTTTGACTGAACAGATCCTAGTGCTGAAAGCATTTTCAAAGGACAAGGATAAGGATTCAATTCCTTTATTACATTAGTTTTCTTGGCATTAAAAAGAAAAAAAAGTTCCATGACCCACTTTATTAGCAGTTTTCCAAATCAAGCTTATAATGATTTATGACCTCTGTTTTTGGGTGCTTTCCAAAGGAGTTTGATGCATATATCACCTTGACTGATATGCAATATAACCATTTAATACAGCTATGAAATTAAGAGTTCACCCCTTAGCCTGGGGCCTAATGGGATCTGGGTTTGATACGATGGGCATTATTTAATGACTGAACACTCAAATTCTTTGCTTTATGAAGTTCAACACTTTAGCAAATGCTGATCACTTGCTTTTGTTGAATCCCCTCCTTTAACCTCACAAAGAACATTCTTCCTACTCATTTAGCAATTGTTGAGTACCTACTGTGTGCTAAGTAACAGTTGTGGGAATAAGATGGTGAAGCTAATACATTTATTCCTCATTACCTTACAATGAAAGTTCTTCCAGAAGATAAAGTGGTTTCAAAGCTCTTTTAAAGGTTCATCTACTACTTCAACTAGTTTTTATTCATCTGAAATTAAATTTTTCTGTTGGCAACATGATGTAATTAGCATACAGCTGACATCTGCCTGATGACCAATACTACAGACTTAGGCAAACCCACAAGGGATTATGGGTTTATAGAAAGTGATTTAAGTGAGTTTCTGCTGGAAATAGCTCTCTGTTCCACTCTTGCTCTGTTTCTGTGTGCTCTCTGTTCCTGCTGCCTTTGCCTGCTCTCCCAGGACCTCCATGATGCTTCCCCCAGACCTGAATATGTGTAGCTGAGCACTGGTAACTAGCTTATGGACTCATTACTTCTACCATCATGACTAGACAATCTTTACCCCTTTGCCTATTTTGGTGTACCTAAATAACCATGATGTATTCAGCCTCCCATTTGTTTAAACCCTCAACTCAAAGCCACCAAAGATTTTTATTTTTTAATTATTATATTTTTCAATCATCATGTTTATAATACAGTACTATATTTTTATGTGGGAAAATTTAAATAATTTTGTTGTGAAGACACTGTTATTATATGGTAAATCATATACCTAGCTCATGCTTTTCCCAGATGATCTAAATTTATGCAATAGCATTGAATTTCATGTTAATATTGTGGTGTTAGAAGTATCATCTTATTACATAACTTTGTTTCATTGCTTCTCATGAATTGGAGGGGAAAGGGAGACCAGGAGAGAATAAGGAAAGTTAGCAACTTTGTTTTGAAGTATCACAAGCATTTTTTGCTATGTGTCCCCACAGTAGTTAACACATAAATCTATATATTGCATATTTTTTTCTATAACCTGCCTTTTCCATTCCAATTTTCAATTCCTACCCTGTAATTTCTAAGTACACATAATTACTACTTCAGGTGTTAAATTCTACATTTGCAAGGATCTACACCCCAGCCCTCCAAAACAAAAGACATCAGCTAGCTAAATACAATTACCACATTATAAAATGTGCAAATTTTAGCAATAATCATGGTCTAAGAATATTCAAACAGATACTCTTCCTGAGGAGCTGAACTAAGAGACTTAATGACGAAATCTCAGTTTTGCTTCAGTAATTTTGACTTCAGGATAAAATTTCAGCAAGTGACCAATCTCCAAATGTTGGGAAACAAAAAATAAATCTAGAAAGAGAAATAAATGTTAGTATGTGAATATTCACTACCTTTGACTACACTTGCAGGTAATTATGTCTTGATTCTCGGCTCAGTGTTCATTTGATCAGTAGAGAAACTTTTTTCCCCTTTATTGAGCTATTGTGCTTTTTTAAGGCTTTACTGTCTTAGGTAAACAATTTCACCACTCTTCAGATTGTATCTTGCCACTACATATCAAGAAACAAGGTGCCAATCTCAATTCCTCCTTTGTAGCCCATTGAACTGCCTCCTTCTTACTCTTCCCCTCCTTTCTCCCTCTCTGCTAACCTCAGTTCTACACAAGAGTTCCAGGGTTTGTTTTTGTTTGACTTTGCCAGTTCCATATACAACTCAATAGGGAAAAGGAAGCTTCTTCAATAAGTGGTGCTGGGAAATTAGACAACCATTTGTAGAAAAATTAATCTAAATGACCACTTAAAATGATACACCAAAATCAACACAAAATGGACAAAGGTTTGGGTATTATACCTGAAACTATACAATACATACAAGAAAAAAATGGTAAAATACTTTGGGACCATAACATCAAAGAAGTATTTGGAAACTCAAATCTATAGGCAACTGAAATGAAAACAAGATAATATAAATGGGACTACATCAAATTGAAAAGCTTCTAGTCATTGAAAGAAAACTTTACAAAGATAACTAGGCAACATAGCAATTGGGAAAAGGTATTCATTTGCACATCATATGTTTGATGAAGAATTGATATTAACATAGCTCAACAAAAACAAAAATTGAATTAAACAGTGGGCAAAATACTGAATAGATTGAATTTTTATGACATTCTTCTTTCTTAATCTTTATTTAGTGGATAGAGACAGCCAGAAATCGAGAGGGATGGAGGCAATAGAGAGGGAGGGAGACAGACAACTGTAGCACTGCTTCACCACTTGCAAAGCTTTCCCCCGGCAGGTGGGAGCTTGAACTCAGGTCCTTGCATATAGTAATATGTGCACTCAACTCAACCAGGTGCACAACCACCTGGCCCCAGACTGATTTCTAAAGAAGGTATATATATGGAGCCAGGTAGTGATGTATCCAGAAATATGTACACAATACCATGCACAAGGACCCAGGTTCAAGTCTCTGATTTCTACTTGCAGAGCAAAGCTTCAGCACTACAGCAGGGTCTCTCTCTCTCTCTCTCTCTCTCTCTCTCTCTTTTTCTCTATTCCTCCTTCCCTCTCAATTTCTGTCTCTATCAAAAAGAAATAAAATAAAAGAGAAGAGAAGGAAATGAAAGAAAGGAAAGGGTAGGGAAGGGAAGGGAAGGGAAGGGAAGGGGAGGAAAGGAAAAGAAAGGAAAGGAAAGGAAAGGAAAGGAAAGGAAAGGAAAGGAAAGGAAAGGAAAGGAAAAGAAAGGAGGAAAGAAAAGAGAAGAAAAGAAAAAAGAAAAGAAAGGAAAGGAAAGGAAAGGAAAGGAAAGGAAAGGAAAGGAAAGGAAAGGAAAGGAAAAAAAAAACAGCAAAATGACGGCCAGGAGCAGTAGATTCATCATGTAGGCACTCCAGACATAACTTTGGGGGAAAAAATCATAAACATACCACATAAACATATGAATATACTCCATTTCATTTATCACTAGAGTAATGAAAATTGAAACCACAATGAGATTTCACCTCACACCTCAAATCAACAAGTGAAGAGAAGACAAGTGTTGGAGAGGATGTGGAGAAAGAGACTTTGTTAATATGTTGGTGAGGTGCAACCATATGGAAATCAATAGAGAGAGGCCTCAAACAAATATATATTTAAATAACTTATGATCCATCAATAACTACTCTGAGGCATATATCCAAAGGACATGAAATCACTCATTTAAGAGGGCATATGCCTCCCAGCCCTATGTTCATAACTGCTTCATTTACAATAACCAAGGAATGAAAACAGCCTAAATGCTCATTGACAGATGACTGGATAAGGAAGCTGTGGGACAAATATTCAATGCTATATCACTCTGCAATTTTAAAAAAGATACTTTTGTATCCTTCAGGAGAAAATCAGTGGAACTCGTGGTATTTATGCCTAGTGAAGTAAGGAGATGAAAGACAACTAACAGATGGTCTCACTTATATGTAGAACATACAAAGTTGAAACACATGAATTTACAAAAAAAAAAAAAAAAGTATTCAAACTGCAAGCTGTTTCTAAACCTTGATGAAAACTGTGGTGGTTATCAGTTGGAGGACAGGTACAGAAGTGTAGTAGTGGGGGCAAGGTGGTGGCGCACCTGGTTGAGCGCACATATTACAATGCAAAAGGACCCAGGTTCAAGCCCCTGGTCCCCACCTGCAGGGGGAAAGCTTCATGAGTGGTGAAGTAGGGCTGCAGGTATCTCTCTGTCTCTCTCCCTCTATATCTTACCCTCCCCTCTCAATTTCTGGCTGTCTCTATTCAATAAATAAATAAAGCTAATATAAAAAATTTTTAAAAAAGAAGTGTAGTAGTGAGTCTGATGTGGAACTATACCCTACAATCTTATAATCTTGTAAAACACCAATAAATTTTTAAAAGTCACTACTAATAAAAAAAAGAAAGCAATCATAACATTATGTTGTAATCAAAACTGTGTGAAGGTGAAAAACTAAAAAAAAAAAAAATTAAATGGTGGTAAAGAAAGAGTACTGGAGAAACAGTACAGTGATTACACACCAATGGTGATAGTTAAGACTCAGAATACCCATATTCAATCTCTGGCACCACCATAGGTTAAAGTTAAGCAGTTCTTTGATCTTTCTCTTTCCTTTTCATTCAAACAAACAAATGAAATTTAAGACTAAAGAAACCCCAGCCAATGTTTAGAGAGGGGTTGAACTGTTAAAATACATTTCTTGCAAATGTGGGGAGCTAGGTTCCATCCCCCAACATGAATATGATGGAGCAGTGCTCTGATCTTGTAATATACATGCAAGCGCACGCGCACACACACACACACACACAAACACACACACACTTGTTTAGGAAGTAGTCAATCAATTACTTCTTTGGAAGATAATTTCATGGTATTTTCATCTGATAACCAGCTTTTTTTACCAGCCATTTACAGTCAACATCTATTCAGATTTAATGGATGTCTGTTTCATAACAATTATTAAATAGTCAAATTTCAGCAATGCTTGCCAAAATATTAGTTAATCATGCCCTTTAACTAAACATTCTACTCAGGAATATAACTTACAGAGGACTAACACATTTAAGAAATAATATATGCAAGAGAATATTCTTTGAAACATTATTCAATCTAGCAAGGGATTGAAAATGACCTTAGTGTTCATCAGTGGCAAACTAGTTAAATAAACTATGGTACATACATATTTATAATTCAGTGTTTTCAAACTATAAGATTTGTCTATCAGCAGAGGACTGGATAAAGAAGTTAAGAAATAAATATCCAATGAAATACTACTCTGCAGTTAAAAATAATATTATATTCATGGCAAAATAGACGGAACTGGGAATGATTATGGTAAGTGAAATAAGGGGTTAAAGACAACTACAAGATAATTTTGCTCATATGTGGAATGTAGACAATTAAAGCAAAGGAGCTTTAAAAAAAAATACCAAGCACAGTTCATGAAGTGTTCTACAAATGCTTGCTTCTAAATATTTGATGGTTTCTGGTCTAATAGCCATGTCTTTGAACCATTTGGAGTTGATTTTTGTGTGTGGTGATATGTGGTGGTTCAATTTCATTTATCTGCATGTTTCAACCCAGTTTTCCCAGCGCAACTTCTTGAAGAGGTTCTCTTTCCTCTATCTAATGTTATGGGCCCACTTTGTCTAAAAATGAGTTGCCAGTAGATGTGAAGACTTATTTCTGGACTTTCAGTTCTATCTACTGATCTGTGTTTCTGTTTGGTTCCTGGCTGTTTTTATTATAGTAGTATAGTTTGAGGTCAGGAAGTGTTATGCCTCCAGTCTTATTCTTTTTTTCTCAAGATAGATTTGGCAATTCTAGGGTTATTATTATTATTATTATTTATTCAAGATAAATTTTTGTAGCTTTAGTTCTATCTTTTTGAAGAAGTTTGGTGATAGCTTGATGGAGATAGCATTAAATCTGTATATGGATAGCATAGTCATATAGTCATATGATCTGGATAGGATAGTCATTTTAATTATGTTAATTCCTCCTATCCACGAGCATGAAATATTTTTCCATTTCTTTGTATCTCTTTCTATTACCTTAGAAAATGACTTACAGGTAGTCGGGCGCTAGTGCAGCAAGTTAAGCGCACATGGCGCAAAGTTCAAGGACCGGCAGAAGGACCCGGTTTGAGACCCCAGCTCCCCACCTGCAGGGGAACCGCTTCACAGGCGGTGAAGCAGATCTGCAAGTGTCTGTCTTTCACTCCGCCTCTCTGTCTTCCCCTCCTCTCTCCATTTCTCTCTGTCCTATCCAACAACAACAATAACTACAACAATAAAACAAGGGGAATTTTTTTTAAAAAAATGACTTACAGTTCTCAGCATACAAGTCCTTCACATGTTTTGTTAACTTTATTCCTAAATATTTGATGGATTTTGCCACTATAGTAAAGGGGAAAGATTTCTGGGTGTCTTCTTCCAGTTTAAAAGAATGCCACTGATTTTTGTATATTGATTTTGTAGCCTGCCACTTTACCATATTCAATAATTTCCAGAAGTTTTCTACTGATATCTTCAGGATTTTCTATATATACCATCATATTAACTGCAAATAGTGATAGTTTAACCTCTTCTTTTCCAATCTGAATGCCTTTAACTCTTTTCCCTTGCCTAATTGCAATGGCTAGGACTTACAATGCTGTGTTGAATAGTAATGGTGATAATGTGTATCCCTGCCTTTTAGTGAGTATAAGGGATGCATTGGATCGACCTTCTCGTGGTGCATCCCGTGAGTACCCATTCATTGGGGAAACTGACGATCCTTCCTAGCCGACTGAATCCACATGGATCCCAGTCACTTTCAAAGCCAGCAACAAGCAGCTCCTGACAGCTTTCAACCTGAAGCTGTTGACTGGCTACGGAAGAAGGGCAAACACTAGAAGAAGAAGTGAGTATAATTTGGGCTGTAGGTTTACTATATATATATAGACTCAAGGAGTTTGCTTAATTACCCATCTATTTCTATTTTTTTAATGCTTTGATCATGAATGGGTGTTGAATCTTGTCAAAGGCTTTTTCCCCCAGCTATTAAAATAATCATATGGCTTCTGGTTTTCATTTTGCTGATTTGGTGAATCACATTTATTGATTTGTGTATGTTGAACCAGCCTTGCATCCTTGGGATAAATCCTACTTGGTCATGGTATATAATCTTCTTAATGTACTTCTATATCTGATTGGCCAGGATATTGTTGAATATCTTAGCATTTATGTTCACTAAGGATATTGGTCTGTATTTTTCTTTTTTAGTTGCATCTCTATCTGCTTTTGGGATAAGGGTGATGTTGGCTTTGTAGAAGGTGTTATGGAGTATCTATCTCTTTCAATATTTTCTATATAAATATGGGGGGAGGGACACTTCTGCACTGCTGGTAGGAGATTTCTCAAAACACTAGAAATAGGCTTATCATATGACCCAGCAATTTCTCTCCTAGGGATTTATCCAAAGGAAACAAAAACACATATTAGAAGAGATATATGTATATCCGTGTTCATAGCAGCATAATTTTTAAATTTTTAATAGTTTTTTAATATTGATTTACAAAATTATGAGATAACAGGGGTATAATTCCACACTGTTACACCACCAGAGTTCTGTGTCCCCAGTCCCTCCACTGGAAACTGCAGTAGTTCTCCCAAGGTCACAGATATGGGTTGACTATTAGTTTTATAACTATCTATATTTATATATATATATTTATCAATTTTTTTTCTATGGTCCTGCCTTCCCTTCTTTTCTAAGTCACACCTACACCTGTTACTATTTCCAAATGTCCTCCCATTTTTCTTCTTCTCTCCAGGTCCTGATAGAATTGGCATTCAGAACCCGCTGGTCATCTTCCCCTAACATTTACCCTTCTGGGAATATATTCCAAAATTCTTTATAGAGTGCGGAAGTTGAGAGTTCTGGCTTCTATAATTATATCAGCACAAATTTTAATCACCAAAACTTGGAAGCAACCCAAATGTCCAAGTACTAATGAGTGGCTTAAAAAAACTGATATACATATATAGATATACAGATAGATATTACTCAGCTCCTAAAAACAATCAAGTCATCTCTTTTGCATCTTTTGAATGGAAGTCAAAGACTTCATGTTAAGAGAGGTAAGCCAAAAAGAGAAGGACAAATACCAAATGAACTCACTTATAAGTGGGACCTAGCAATTAGGGACAGGGAGGGATAAAATAAAGGGGAGATGAGGAAGGGGTGTAAGAGCACTGTGGAGATTAGGTGCATAATTAAATTCTATGCATGTGACAAACACTGCACTGTAAAGCATTAAACCCCCCCCAATTAAAAAAAATATATAGTAACAAAGTTGTCTCAAAATTTTGTGAGAACTGTGATTCTTGGTTTTTTTTTTCAATTTTTATTTATAAAATGGAAATATTGACAAGACTATAGGATAGGAGGGGTACAATTCCACATAATTCCCACCCCAGAACTCTGTATCCAATTCCATCCCTTGATAGCTTCCCTATTCTTTATCCCTCTGGGAGTATGGACCCAGGATCATTATGGAGTGCAGAAGGTTGAAGGTCTGGCTTCTGTAATAGCTTCCCCACTGAACATGGACATTGGCAGGTCAATTCATACTCCCAACCTATTTCTGTATTTCCCTAGTGGGGCAGGGATGTGGGGAGATGGAGCTCCAGCAATGTGTCCAAGAACTATGATTCTTATGGGGATGACACAGAACTTTGGTGGTGAGTACAGTGACGAAGACACACACACACACACACACACACACACACACACATACACACGAAAGTGCATTCCTGAAATCTTGTAATTTTTGTATACCACTATTAAATCACTAACAATAATCACAAAATAAGTAACATAAGAACATAAAAATACATTTTATCTATTTCAGTCTCTGTTGCTGCAGCTTGAACTTGTCCACAGTTGCCTGACTTAGCCCATTGTCTCTGCTGTTGTGACTCTGCCCAACTCATGGCTACCTGCCCAATGTGACAGAAAAAGATACAAAAGCTGTAGAGTCCAGGTGGTGGCATAACCAGTTGAGCTCATACATTACGGTGTACAGGGACCTGGGCTCAAGTCCCCAGCCCCACCTACAGAGTAAAAGTTCACAAGCAGTGAAGAAAAGCTACAGGTATCTCTTTTCCTCTTTCTCTCTCCCTCTTTACCTCCCCCTCCCTCTTAATTTCTTTGTTCTAGAAAAATAGAAAGAGAGATTTTACAAAAGGAAAAAAATTGCCAAGAATAGTAGATTAACCAATTAGCCATGCAGGCAATGAGCCCCAGCAATAGCTCTGCTGGAAAGGTACATGTACCAATAAGCAATGGGACAATTAAATAACTCAGAGTAAAAGTGCTTAGTAGCCCTCCCTGATTAGACTTAGACCTAATAAGCCTTGAATTCTAGTAGAAAGACTTCAAGAAGGCATCATAAATTCTCCAATCAATCAACAGACCAAATTAGTTTGTAAATCTAGTAGAAAGGCTCAAAGAAGACAGACACCATAAGCCTAATCCTGGTTGGGAACAACAAATGACAACACTTTAACAACTGGGAGAAAGTCTAAGCTTGTCTGATAAAGAAATGACTATAAAAGCTGGATAAGGGCAAGAAACTGGTTCACTTAATGATATTTTTGGTCAATACAAGACCACTCCATCTTCTCGGGCCCAAGATCGAGAATTCTTCAATTCCTACACAAATATGATGGACCTAAACCTCTAATAGATACTTCTCTCCACCATCTCTGGTCACTTCCATCAGGAAATTCACCATAAGCATTCTTGTGTGCTTCTCCAGGAACTTGCCTTCACTATAAAGTAGCAATGGGAGGGACTGCCCCACTCTCCAAAGGGATGTTGGGACATCCTATGCTGCCACTCAAGGAAGACTGGTCCTGAAACGAGTGGAGCTTAGAATGTTCTCACTTATGACCAGGAACTGCAAGCTCAGACTGACAGGGACTCAGATGTTAAACATAGTCATGTGCTAAATATAAATATATATGAGCCCTGGGTCATGTTGTAGATAAGGTAAAAAGTTGCTTGCAAAAAGAACATAAAATAAAAGCTGGTTTTTAAGAGCTATTACTGAGTCAAGAATAGACTCATTACTCATTTTTCAGCATATCACAGGCCTACAAAAAAGACTCAAACCTGACTTTTTTTTTCAGGAAATTTAGAATTCCTTTAGAATGCACCAAGGTAGATACCTGAAGTAGTGTTATATATGCACTTAACTCAATTATCTTAGAGACAGCATCTTTAATTTTTCACTTTGCTTATTGTCAACTACTGATACATATTGACATAAGTATAAATAGATTATTTTCAGAGACTACCAGGGAAGATTTTTAATCTATAATAAACAAAGGAAAGTTTGCATCTCTAGAAAAGTAGTTTTCTCTAGAAAACTTTGTGTCAAGATAAATTTAGCACAGTATTTATTACAGACTTAAATCAATGCAGATAGCACTAAATGAAACAAAACAAAAAATACAATGGAAGATTCAGAAACATAGATCATAGTCAAAATACATCCAACACTGTAAGAGGTTTACTTCAGTAATATCTGTGGTAATTGACTGGATCAATGAAACTCATTCTTTCAAGAGCATCCAATTATATTTTACTATAGATTGAGCATTCTAATAAATCAGTATACTTTATATAGAATTAGACAAAGCCAACATTCAAGTTAATCATATAGCATGGAAAATCCAAGAGGAAAGTAGTCTACTAAAAAATTACCTCATTTAAGTTTTATTCATAGATATAAATATTTTAAAGTCATGCCTTTTGATAGATTATAGCTAATGATATTGATACAGTTTGCTTAAGTACTTAAGAGAATAAATCAATGTACCTCTGTTGTATTTACACAATGAAAACTCAACACATTCAGTGAGTATAAACCAACATGAAATTGAGGTATTATATCATACAGAAAAGTTAACAGTAATATTTTCCCAAATACTTTGGTCATTTGAAACACAAAAGTTCTTAATAGAGCCCAACAACTTATGTGTAATGAACTGAAACATGAGTTAAATAAAAAATATATCTCAGAAACATGTGGCTGGGGGAATATCTCAAATGGTAGACCATCAGACTTGCACACCTGAGGTACCCTAATTTCGTCCCCAGTACTACATGTATCAAGGTAGTAGCTTCTTTTGCTCACTCACACTCTCTCTCTCTCTCTCTCTCCCCCTCTCTCTGCCTCATATGAAACTTTATCTTGGATGCAATAAATAAAACAAATCTTTATAAAAATAAAAGAGACAGCAGAGAATGTTCCATCCTCCGAAGGGAGGCTAGACACCATACTCTATACTACACCTGAAGAAGATGGGCAGCTTGGAATGTTCCTACTCATGATCACAGAATGTGAGCTCAGATCTACAGGGATGCAGAGGTCACATAGGCTCCTAAGCTGAATATGGGCCCCAGATCCCATCAAATCGATGGGGTTTACAGTCAACAATATTTACACACCTTTCCCATATTAGAGAGCTAATATCTTCCATGATCCAGCTTTCTGGTCCTTTTCCCAGCCATAACATCATCTCCCCAGACAATAACTTGGATCCACCTGCATATCAGATTTCAGGCTCAGGGGAAAAAAAAAAAAACTAGTATAGCCACAGACCCTTTGGAGTATAACTAAAATATGCCTACTAGCTATCTACAAAATGGAGGGGGGCCCCCCAACAACTCTTTATCTGCACTATTTCATTCAGCCTTTAGGTTCATGATTAGTCAACAATTTGTTTGGTTTTGTATGTTAACTCTCTTATCAGCCACCAGGTTCCAGATGTTACCATGATGCCAACCAGACTCCCTAGACAAACAACCACACCAATGTGTCCTGGAGCTCTGATTCCCCAGAACCCCATCCCACTAGGGAATGAGAGAGACAGGCTGGGAGTATAGGTCAACCTGTCAACACCTATATTCAGCGAGGAAGCAATTACAGAAGCCAGACCTTCCACATTCTGCATCCCACAATGACCTTGGGTCCATACTCCCAGAGGGTTAAAGAATAGGAAAGCTATCAGGGGAGGGGATGGGATACAGGTTTCTGGTGGTGGGAATTGTGTGGAATTGTACCCCCTCTTATCCTATGGTTTGTCAGTGTTTCCTTTTTATAAATAAATAATATCAGAAACAAAATTAATCAAATCAGTGTGTGTGTGTATGTGTGTGTGTGTATGTAGAATTATCAGCAAAGAATACTTTGTTGAAAACTAATCAAAATACTAATAATAACAAGTGATTTAGGGAGCTTAGGGATACTAATGCTAAAAGAAAGAATTCAAATATTGAACTAAATTAATCCTGAAACAAAGTCTTCTTGCAAGATGCTTTAATAATTATAATTCATTATAAGAAATTTCTATTGAAATCTAGTTTTAATGTGGTCAAACAGCTTGAATGTAGATAGTGAATCCTGATCATTAACATCCCAGAGAAGACTGGGGCAATATGATGATGTACTTCACTTTAGGAGATTCATGGTAAGAATTTCCATGCAGTTTCCAATGCCATTTATAAAAATGTATATTAGTGAGCTCACAAGAATATCTACTATTTATCAAGGGTTTGAGAAGTAAATGCTTCAAAGAGCTGGTGGTTTGAGTTTGAGATCCTGAATGCAGTGATCCCTAAAGCAGTCAAATTGAGTTTGGAATTTAGGAGATACTCTATTAGGCCAAAAAGTTAGAAATATCAAATTACCTTCTTGGTTTTTTGTTTTGTGTCTTCTTGGTTTTTGTTGATGTTGTCTGTTTGTCTGACCAAAACACTTCTCAGCTATTACTTATGTTGGTATTGGGAATGAAACTTGTAAACTTGAGACTTAATGCCTCAGGTAGGAGAGTCTCTTCACATAATTATTATACTATTTCTCCCATCTTATTGGATTTACCTTTCTTTTTAAAATTTTGTTTTATTTTATTAATTATTAGATATAGAGAGAAATCATTAGGGAAGGGGATCTGAGGGGTGAGACACCTGCAGCATTACTTCACCCTTCACCATTCATGAAGCTTTCCCTCTCTCTGCAAGTGGGGACCGGGGGCTTGAACCCAGGTCCTTGTGCAGTGGAACATGTGCACTCAACTAGGTGGGTCACCACCAGCCCCTGCTTTACCTTTCATAAGTACAAAAAAAAATTATCAATTATTGGAAAGAGGATAAAAAGAGTGAGTACTTAAACAGCAGTAGAAATGCCACCCAGAGAGAGAGAAGAAAAAGGGACATATGGAGGTTGTTATGTTTTCATGAATGGCCTGGAGGGGAAATGAGTATTGATTCAGAAGAAAAAGGGGACAATTATGTATAAATGTGGACAGATAGTTGTAGAGATAATGGTTGGCCCATGTCTACAACCTTAGAAGAACTGTGGTGGATTGCAGTGAGGAGACTGAAGACTCAGAACTCTGGTGGTAGGAATGGTGTGGATTTAAAACGCTGTTGACATGTAATTTTGTAAAATAAAAAAAAAAGGGGGGAAAGGAGAAAAAGAAAGATATACCTAGCAAGTTAATATCATATTGGGTTATTTTTTGTGGAAAAATATTAAGATATTAAATATATTTTAGCATGTTTATTAGTAAAAGAAAAAAAGAAGGAAGGAAAGAAAGAAAGGAAGGAAGGAAGGAAATGAAATGAAATGTCATGAACTCTGGAGCTCCAGAACTATGAATTATATTCACTAACTGTATTTCTGACTAGCTTCAATCCTTTCATCCAAAAAATCTGTATACTAATCTCATTTTATATACTGTTATAAAAATTTAATGAGAGTTTATAGAAAACATCTTGTCTATAATAGCAGGCTCAAAATGAGTCTTATCTAAGCTGGTCTACATCTATTCTCATACTATTATCCAGAGGCACAGGGAAAACATACTTTCATTATTTTTATTATATTTACTTATTGGATAGAGACAGCCAGAAATCAAAAGAAGGGGGAGGTAGAGAGGGACAGAAGTAGACACCTGCAGCACTGTTTTACAACTTGCAAAACTTTCCCCCCCGCTTAACCCAGGTCCTTGAGCATTGTAACATGTGCACTCAACCAAGTGTGTCACCCCCTAGCCCCTTACGTTTTTCTTTAATTTTATAACAGAAATTATGGAGAGGAATTTAATGTAGCCCAATTTTTTTAATATTTGATAGTTTCAGTTTTTAACTGTTGTTTTGTTTGCTTATTTGCTTTTATTTATTTATTTATTTCCAGAGCATTGCTCCTCTGGTTTATGATGGTGCAGGGGACTGAACCTAGAACTTCAAAGTCTTAAGCATAAAAGTCTTTTGCATAATCTAATTACACTCTCCTTGATTCTGTCTAATGATTTTTCACTAATAACTACTATTGATCTCCTATAAAATTCAATACTCTATCTTACTCTAGACCAAAAAACTTAGTATTAATAGGGGTGAATCCTAGATTTCAGTACTCTCTTATCACAACTGACTGTAACATGTAACCAAAATGAAGAGTCTTTGATTTAAGTCTCTTTTGCATATTTTTGTCACTTCAGGTTACTATGATTTAGATACTCAAGATTCATCTCCTAAGGCTGGCACAGTGGGTGCCCCAAAACATGAATTTTGTTAGCAAGATTAGGCAACTAAGAGTCTAACATATTTGCTAAAAATATCTCCAATGTCTTCTAATATCCAAACCTGGTTTTCAATATTATTATTAATCCAGTTCTCTTTTAGATTGGAACACTTAGCCTCATAACATAATCCTGAAGGCAGAATTATTGTTTTTTTTTTTTTATTTTAATAAGAGAGGTTCAATCCCTCGTACCACCATAAACCAGAGCTGAGTAGTGTTCTGGAAAAATAAAATAAAATCGTGAGAGAGAGAGATACAGAAAGAAAGACTCTCTAGAGCACTACTCGGTTCTGGCTTATGATATGCTAGAGATTGAAACTGTGAGCATGAAGCCTCAGGTATGAAAGGTTTTGCATAACCATTATACTGTCTTCACATCTTTATGGTGGAATTTCACAAACATGGGTATCATCAGAGAAAAAATTATTTTCTATATACTGTTAGTATCAACAATGGACATCTTGGTAAAAATACGAACTTGAATTCCATTTGCATAAATATGCAAATATAAGCATAATCTTGTCACATTTCTCCTTTGCTCTGCTCCTCTAAATCCTGTGACATTCCATGGGGCAGTCTGCTGTTTTGTAGGTGCAATAGTTGTTGCTGTACAGAAGATGCATTAAGAATAGGAGTTAAAATTACAGCGAAACAGATTCTACTTGTTATTCTGTCAAGCATTAGAGAAGAATGCCAATTATTTTAAAAAATAAAACTTGAATAATCAATTAAAATTGATCCTGGTTTGCTCCCCATTGATTCTCTGACTAAAACTTGGACAAGAGGGAGTGTCTGTAAGAGATAATAACTATAGAGTTCCTCCTGCCCATATTCCTAAATGCTATGGTATATTGAACTGCCTTTGTACGTGGCAGCTACTTCAGGTTACAGATCATTTAAATGTGAAGTTTTTTTTTTATGTGGAGGGGGAAAATGCAAGGAAAAGAGATGCTTCTTATGAGTCAATATTCCACAATATTGGACTCTTAATAGTAATCTAGCATTTCTATTCATATTTTAAGAGAGAATTTGAAGTAGCCTTACTAGTTGAGAAAGGTATAAAATGATAGGTGCTGATATTTGATGAATTCAATGTATAACTGACCTACAAACTACTATTCTGTAAAGAGTATATTTTTTCTGCCAATTTAACTTCTTACTTTGGTGGTGTCTTCTCTAGTTTATCTGATAGTTAAGTTCCATGAAGGTTACCTTCAGTTATAATGTTTTAACTTTTATATTGTCCATATTATTTTGATTCTCCCTGGGTTAGTCTCCACAGAGTATCTACTGATAGCTGTTTAAGCAGAAACCACCCATCACTTATTAAAAAAAAATGTAACTTCTTTCCATTCATATAAAGAGTATCAGTGATTACAGTAAAATTATTTCAAATCCTATAGGCAAGCAAATCTCAAAGTATGGTCTTCAGGCCTCTAGAAATCTGATAGAAATAAAAATGCTCGTACTCAAAAGAAAGCTAAATCAGAAACACTAAATAATGCCAGCCAATTGTATTTGAACAGAACTGACAAATGCTAAAATATAAGTACCACTGCAGTATAATAAACTTTGTTGTTACAGCTTTTTGTCAAGGGCAACCCCTCTCCATTTGAGAGTGGCTATGGATGGAATAAGTATTGCTTTTGTTCATATATGTTACAAGTTCAACCACTTTTACCACATGATACAAAGGCTGCAACTATCTATGTAAACTTTACCTTAAGCTGGAGATCAATGACAAATTAATAATGAATTACTCCATCTCGGTCCAGTGGACATTTTAAACTTCCTGATGCAGATTTGTCTTTTATCTATTGAATGTGCCTAAGCTGAGAAATGACACTTCATGATTGGTATGTTTCCTTGACTAGATAAGATTGAGGTTTTAGTGAGCAGAAGCTTCTAGTTGTCTCTAGATCTTATAGTTTTAAAGATTTGATTATTTTTCATTATATTCATTTCTATTTTATATTATATTTATAAAAATTCTATAAGAATATATCAAAATAATAAGCAATTATTTAGGGAAATATATATTATTTTCTTTTTATTTATTATACATATGAACTATATTTTAAAATCTGAACATATATTACATTTAGATTCTGAATAAAAAATGTAAAGAATAAAATGAGCAATTTTTTTTTTTTTGCCTCCAGGGTTATTGCTGGGGGTTAGTGCCTGCACTATGAATCCACTGCTCCTGGAGGCCATTTTTTTCCCTTTTTGTTGCCCTTGTTATTTATTGTTGTTATTGTTGTTGTTGTCATTGCTATCACTGTTGTTGAATAGGACAGTTGTTGTTGTCATTGCTATCGTTGTTGTTGGATAGGAGAGAGAAATTTAGAGAGGAGGGAAAGACAGAGAGGGGGAGAAAGACACCTGCAGACCTGCTTAACTGCTTGTGAAGCGACCTACCTGCAGGTGGGGAGCCGCGTGCTCTGACTGGCATCCTTAAAACCTATCCTTGTGCTTCGCACCATGTGTGCTTAATCAATCCACTGCGCTACCACCCGAGCAATAATTCTTACATTAATTCTTACAAAGCAAAAGTATTCTCAAGTTACAAGTCTATGTAACTACTACAAAAATAGCCTCCTTTGAAAAGTTAAAGTACTCTTAAAATTGTCTTTTATCAGCACATCAGTAATCTTAAAGCTTAGCATTTGCATTAATTTAAATCCCCAAACTCAGTGAATGGGTAACTATGAAAAGATGAAGACATCCTACAGGAGCTTCTGATTTTTGTTAATAAATATTTTTTTGATATTTATTTATTTCCTTTTGTTGCCCTTGTAGTTTTTTTTATTGTTGTTGTTATTGATGTCGTCATTGTTGGATAGGACAGACAGAAATGGAGAGAGGAGGGGAAGACAGAGGGGGAGAGAAAGACACCTACAGAGCTGCTTCACCTCTTGTGAAGCACTCCCCTGCAGGTGGGGAGCTGGGGACTCCTGACGCCCGACCTTGTGCGAGCTTCTGATTAACGTTAGGAATTTTACATTCACCTAGTGAACGTTAAACTTTAGAAGCCAACATTCTGTAAATCAACATTCCTTCAGTAAAGTGATACTGAAGTTGAAAGTAGATAATAAATAGGGAGTCGGCAGTAGCGCAGCTGGTTAAGCGCACTTGGAGCAAAACACAACCACCAGCATAAGGATCCTGATTCCAGCCTCCGGCTCCCCACCTGCAGGGGAGTTGCTTCACAGGCAGTTAAGCGGGTCTGTGGGTGTCTGTCTTTCTGTCCCCTCTCTGTCTCCCCTCCTCTCTCCATTTCTCTGTCCTATCCAACAATGATGACATCAATAAGAAGAACAATAATAACTACAACAATAAAACAACAAGGGCAATAAAAGGGAATAAATAACTTTAAAACAAGGAAAGTAAATAATAAAATCCTCCTTCAATATTCTAGCTGGCCAATAACGAGTCAATGTAATATGAGGGAAGACAGAAGAAATCATCTTCACTATCTTCATTAAGAGCTCAAAGCAAAAGTCCTGAAGCAGTTCTAAGTACACCAGACATATGTAACACTCCTGAAGAATTCAAAACATTATAGTCCTCGTGATGTTCCCTGAAATGATATTAATGGTGAGGAGATCTGACAAGAACACAGAAACTAGTGATGAGTCTAGGAGAGAAAGCATAAAGCAAATTCAAGAAGAAAATAAAAAGCTAAAGGCAACACTAGTCAGGCTAAAGGACAAAGCAACTGGATTAATGAGCACAACTGAGGGACTCAATAGTAGAATGAGAGAAAGTCAAATCAATCAGCCTGAGGTTGTGGAAGAGGAAACTAAGGGGGAAACGGGTCCCTTGGAATATACATAAAACAGACCTAATAGCCTTTTCCAAAATGGAGATCCTGAATCACATCTGCTATAGTCTTACCTTTAGATTTCTGATTTGTTCTGCTTTTTACCTTAAAACTTTTCCAGCCACCAAGTTGCACATGCTACCATGATACCAACATGACTTCACTAGACAGATGACTTCATTGATGTACCCTGGAACCCTACCTCTCTGGAGTCCTGCCCCACTAGAGAAGGACAGAATCAGGCTGGGAGTATGGATTGACCTGCCAATGCTCATGTCCAGTGGAGAAGCAATTACAGAAGCCACCTACAGGGGAGTCACTTCACAGGTGGTGAAGCAGGTCTGCAGGTATCTTTCTCTCGCCCTCTCTGTCTTCCCCTCCTCTCTCCATTTCTCTCTGTCCTATCTAACAATGATGACATCAATAACAACAACAATAATAAACAATAAGGGCAACAAAAGAGAAAATAAATATAAAAAATAAAAAACGAATTGTGTGGAATTATACCCCTCTTATACTATGGTCTTGTTGATCTTTATTAAATCAATAAAAATTATTAATTCATCCTTTTTTTTAACCTTATCTTGGATGTAGCATGAAGGAATCATGTTACGTGAGAAGAGCCAGAAAGATAAAAATGAATATGGATGATCTCACTCATGACTAAAAGTTGAGGAATAACAACAGAAAGGGGAAACACAAAGCAGAACTTGGGCTGGATTTGGTGTATTTCACCAAAGTAAAGGACTGGGGAGGGGGACTTTCAGATACTGGTGCACAATCGTGGAAGGGGACCTAGGCATGCAGGGGGCGGGGGGAGTGGTTAGAGTATTTTGTAGAATCTGAGAAATTTTCTTTGTTGTTGTTTTTTTATTGACTCATTGATTTTATTTTTACTAGTGATTTAATATTAATTTACAAAATTAAACGACAACAGGGGTATAATTCCACACCTTTCCCACCACTAGAGTTCTATATCTTCAATTCCCCCATTGGAAACTGCAGTAGTTCTCCCAAGATCAGAGATATGGTTTGACTATTATTTATATAATTACATGTATATTTTATTTTTTATTGAGTTGATTAATGCTTAACAATGGGTTTACTGACATATGCATACATTAGGTACCAGGTCCCCAAGGTTTTCTCCCTCTCCTCCCTCCCACTTCTTCCCCAGATCCTTTGCTTTGGTACAATACACTATGTCCAGTCCATGATTTATTTTGTGCCCTCCCTACCCTCCCCTACTTTATTAAGTCCCATTAATGAGTAAGATCCTTTGATATTTATATTTTTGGTTTATCTCACCCAACACGATATCCTCAAGTTTCATTCAAGAGGATGAAAAGGAGACAACTTCATTATTTATTTTTTTAAAGAAAGGATTAATTAAAAAAACCATAGGGTAGGAGGGGTACAACTCCACACAATTCCCACCACCCAACCTCCATAACCCACCCCCTCTATCTCTCTGGGAGCATGGACCCAGGGTCATTGAGGGTTGCAGAAGATAGAAGGTCTGGCTTCTGTAATTGCTTCCCTGCTGAACATGGGCGTTGACTGGTCAGTCCATACTCCCAGTCTGCCTCTCTCTTTCCCTAGTAGGGAGGGTCTCTGGGGAAGCTGAGCTCCAGGACACATTGGTGGGGTCTTCAATCCAGGGAAGCCTGGCCAGCATCCTGGTGCCATCTGGAACCTGGTGATTGAAAAGAGAGTTAACATACGAAGCCAAACAAATTGTTGAGCAATCATGGACCCAAAGCTTGGAATAGTGGAGAGGAAGTGTTAGGGAGGTACTCACTGCAAACTCTAGTGTACTTCTGCTTTCAGGTATATATTTGCAGTAGTTTATGGATACGTGTGAACATAAGCTCTCTCTCACAGAAACTGGTGTATATCTAGGTTTTTATACAGGAAGATTCCACAAATACTGGATGTCGCTATCCAAAGAGAACTTGACCCATCTCCTAGAGGAACATATGGAATTTGGTAGTGCAGAAGGGTGTTCTGCAATACTGAGGGGCCCCAACTTCAGGTGAAATAGAACTGTTGTTTCCTAAGCAGGGCAGGCAAAGTCTACTGGTCACTGGACAGTGGGGAGTGGCTCCTGGTGTCTTTGCATAGGCTGGGCAGGAGCCTGTTGTCTCTAACTGGGCACTCAGGTTTCTGGAGTAACTTAGCAAAGGATGATGGGGTCCCACCACAGGAAGCTCTCTAGGGCCCCAGTAAATTCATACCTCTATTGGCCAGTGCTGGAGGTACAGGTTCCTCACTGGGTATCCTAGAGCCTTGGCAAGTGTGATAGGGTATCTGCCTCTGGCAGATATGCGAGTGGGCAGGTTCCATCCCCCAGTAGGGTGGGAACCCCCTTGAGCTGGGGGACCTCTGTCTGTTAGGCTCATAGAGTGCTTGTCTTTTTTTTTTTACTACTTCCAAGTGTCCAAGTGTCCTTCCTTTTTTTTTTTTTTTTTTTTTTTCCTCTTCTTTCCCAGAGTCCTGATGGAGTTGCAGTTCAGAGCCCTTTAGTCATATTCCCCTAACATTTCTGTCCCTCTTGGAGGATGGGCCAAAATTCATTTTGGGGTGCAGAAGGTGGGAGTTCTGGCTTCTGTAATTGCTTCTCTGCTGAAAATGGATGTTGGCAGGTTGATCCACACCCCCACCATGTTTCTTTATCTTTCCCTAGTGGGACAGGGCTCTGGAGAAGTGAGACTCTGTGACACATTGGTGAGGTCATCTGCCCAGGAAGTTCAGAATAGAATGAATCATAGTAGCATTTGCAACTTGATAACTATGACTTAGTGAGTTTCTGAAGAAATTCTGGTTATATTTTATAGAGTTTCCAGGTGGTTATTATTGTTATTTTGGGTTTTTTAAAATATATTTTAACAGGAGAATAGTTAGAAATGGCTTCTACTCCATAGCCATGCCTCTGGTAGTCACCTCAAAACTGAGAAATTTTACACACATATCAACAACTATATTTACTGTCTATCCCCCCAATTAAAAAATGATAAAGCCATCTCCTTGCATCACCATAGATGCAAATTGGAGACACTGTGTTAAGTGAGATAAGCCAAAAAGAGAAAGAAAATACAAAATAATTTCACTTATAAACAGAACTTAATATATAGGAACAGGTAGAAATAACACAAAGTGAAATATAGACTGGGAATGGTATATTGCATCAAAGCAAAGGACTCTGAGGAAAGAGAGAGATGGGCAAAAGATAACTTTGGGGTCCTAGTGCATAATGAAACTATCAATGACTATACTGTAAACAATTTACCCCCTCAAGGAAAAGAGAGTAGGAAAGGGAAAAAGAAAGAAAATAAGGAAGGAAGAATGGAATACTGAGATTATAAGTTTGAGAATGAAAAAAATAATATAAGAAAACTAATGAATCAAAACACACATGTAGTGGACAGGATTCTGGAGGTGGGGCTACAGAGCAGCAGCAGCTATGTTTCTCTCCTATCCTCTTCTCTCCCCAGTCAACTAGGAATATCAAAGGAGACCACCTGGGACTATAAAAAGACAGGACTAGAACAACTCTGGGAACACACCAAATCACCAGTGAATTCAAACCTATGTGGCTCCTGGACAGAGAGGAGCCTAAGGAGAGATTGCTGGGGCTAAAGCCCATATCTACTTCCAAGCAGCTGGTAACAGTCTGGCAGTTTACCAGTCAAGGCGCCACCTCCAGTATGTTATGATACACCAACTCCAGTCTGTTTACAAATGAAAAGACTATTAAAGAGAGGAGAGGATTCTCCTAACACTCACCAAATGCAACTGTGATGCTGCATTGCTACTGCCCATCAGAGGCTAGAGCAGTCAGGAGACCATGTGCTGACATGGGGAGCAGAGAACTGGCTAGGAAACTCAGGAGAAGATCTATACCCTGGTGGGATATAGGTGGGGCTGTATAGTAAGAAGCTTTCCACATTGTTCTCCTGATGAATTGGGAAGACATGGTGGATAACTGCCACAGAACCCACAGAGTATAAACGGGACTTGCTTGGAAACTCACAGGGCCAAGTACTTCAAGCATGGCTTTGACTGCTGGAAGAGCAGCTGAATGGAGCCCAATGCTCTGGATCCTCAGGGTGTGGGAGTCTCTGTGAATAACCACTGCATTATCTCTCCCCCACTCCGATTTATCTCTTGGTAAGGAGTGAATGATTAAGCTAAGAAGCCTACTTATAGTTAAAAAGCTCTCAGGCTCCCACAGCCTACAGGGAAGAAAAAGAACAAAAGCGATTTTAACAGCCACTATATTTCAACCCAGGAACTGAGATAAAATTGAAGCAACTAGGGAGTCCGGCTGTAACGCAGCGGGTTAAGCGCATGGGGCGCAAAGTGCAAGGACTGGCTTAAGAATCCAGGTTTAAGCCCTGGCTCCCCACCTGCAGGGGAGTCGCTTCACAAGCAGTGAAGCAGGTCTGCAGGTGTCTTTCTCTCCCCCTCTCTGTTTTTCCCCATCTATCTCCATTTCTCTCTGTCCTATCCAACAATGATGACAACAACAATAACTACAACAATAAAACAACAAGGGCAACAAAAGGGAATAGATCAATATAAAAAAATAATTAAAAAATTGAAACAACTGTTAATTTCCACAACTATGAACTCTTTAAGTATCTTACTTAAACACAAGTCAATCCAGGCAAGAGTGATCAGTAATGTGAGAAGTATGAAGAGAGGGATCTCAAAACATACTATATAGTATGGTTAAAACAAGAAGAAATATTGAAGAAAAGGATGAGTACAAAAGTCCAGCTAAAAGCCCCCCAAAGGTTGAAGCACAGAACAATGAGGTCAACATCCAGATGCTAGTTAAGGAATTAATCGCAGGAGTGAGAAAAAATTTTGCAAGTATAGTCATCAGAAATGGGGAAACAACAAATGAGACTCTGGAAGAAAAGAATAATTACCTCAAGGTAATTAGAGAGCTGAAAGTTGAAATAGCTGAGCTAAAAACACAATTAGTTGAACAAGACAAAACAGTATCAGAACAGGGTAACAAAATAGATGAACTACAGAAACTAGCAGAGGGGAGAGAGAATAGAATAAATGAGGCTGAAAATAGAATTAGCAAGATAGAAGACAAATTAAAGAAAACTAAGAAAGAAATGAGAGATCTCAAAAATAGATTAAGAGATACTGAAAACAACAACAGAAACATATGGGATGACTTCAAAAGAAATAATATATGCATTATAGGCTTACCAGATGAAAAAATAGAGGGAGAGGAATAAAGCAGTCTATGGGACATAATAGCTAAGAACTTCTCTAATCTAGACAACATAAAAGACATAAAGGTTCACGAAGCCCAGAGGGTTCCAAACGGGCTTAACAAAGACATAAAGACACCAAGACACATCATATTTAGAATGAAAAGAAACAAGGATAAAGAAAGGATCCTGAAAGCTGCAAGAGAAAAACAAAGAGTCACCTACAGAGGAAAACCCATAGGATTAGCACATCTCTCCACACAAACACTAAAGGCCAGAAGGGAATGGCAAGATATCTATTGAGTGCTCAATAAGAAAGGCTTTCAGCCAAAACTAATGTATCCTGCTAGACTGTCATTCAGACTAGATGGAGGCATAAAAACCTTCTCAGAAAAGCAACAGTTGAAAGAATCAACTATCACCAAGCCTGCCCTGAAACAAGTTCTGAAAGATCTAAAAACAGTAAGAACACCATAAAGATGCCATCTATCAGACACTCTAAAAATCTACAATAATGGCATTAAAATATCTTCAATCTATAATGCCAATAAATGTCAATGGCCTGAATTCACCTATTAAAAGGCAAAGAGTAGGAAGATGGATCAGAAAACACCAGCCAACCATATGCTATCTGCAGGAAATCAACCTAACTCAACAAGACAAACAGACTCAAGTGCAAGGATAGAAAACTATCATACAAACCAATGGCCCACAAAAAAGGGCAGGCACAGCTATTCTCATATCTGACATCATAGACTATAAAATAAATAAAATTAGAAAAGATAGGGATGGATATTACTTAATGCTCAAGAGGATCAGTCAATCAAGAGGACTTAACAGTTATTAACATCTATGCACCCAATGAGAAGCCATCTAAATACATCAAGCATCTACTGAAAGAGCTACAGCAATATATTAACAGCAACACAATTATAGTAGGGGACTTCAACACCCCTCTCTCTACTTGACAGATCATACAGACAGAAAATCAATAAAGAAATGAGGGAGCTAAAGGAGGATATAGATAAACCAGAACTATTGGACATTTTCAGTCATTCACCTCAAGAAATTGAAATAAACATTTTATTCAAGCCCACATGGATCATTCTCAAAGAAAGACCATATGTTAGGCCACAAAGACAGCATCAGCAAATTCAAGAGCATTGAAATCATCCCACAGTGGAATTAAACTAACACTTAACAATAAACAAGACAAGTGATAGAGTCAAAATGTGGAAGCTCAACATTACACTACTTAACAACTACTGGGTCAAAGAGGAAATAAAGGAAGAAATCAAAATGTTTCAAGAGTTCAATGAAAATGAAGACATGAAGTATCAAAATATTTGGGACACAGCTAAGGCAGTTCAGAGAGGGAAGTTCATAGCCATACAAGCACACATTAGGAAACAAGAAAAAGCTCAAATAAGCAACATGATTGCACACTTTAAAGACCGAGAAAAAAAAGAACAAAAGAAGCCTAAAGTAACCAGAAGAACAGAAATAACTAAAAATATGGCAGAAATAAATAACATTGAAAATAAGAAAACCATACAAAAGATCAACAAAAGTAAATGTTGGTTCTTCAAAAGAGTAAACAAAATCGACAAACCTATAGCCAGACTCACAAAACAAAAAAGGGAGAACCAAATAAATTAGATTGTAAATGAATGAGGAGATATCACAACAGACACCACAGAAATTCAACATATCATGTGAGGCTTCTATGAACAACTAACTATATGCCATCAAGCTAGAGAACCTGGAAGAAATGGACAAGTTCCTAGATACCTATGAACTTCCAAAATTAAAGAAAGAAGAACTAGAAGATATGAATAGGCTAATCACAGTCAAAGAAATTGAAACAGTTATCAAAAACCTTACCAAGAATAAAAGTCCTGGACCAGATGCATTTACTAATGAATTCTACAAAACCTTCAAGAAAGAGTTAATGTTTCTACTTTTAAAAGTCTTCCAGAAGATTGAAAACACAGGAATACTTCCTTCCAGATTCTATGAAGCCAACATCACTCTGATACCAAAAGCAAACAGGGACACAACCAAAAAAGAAAACTAAAGACCAATATTTCTGATGAATATAGATGCTAGGACCATCATAAACAAAGCTGCTTAGTATTGGAACATAAATAGACACACTGACCAGTGGAATAGACCCCAGAACCCAGAAGCCCCACACCCATAGACAAATAATCATTGACAAAGGTGCACAGACTATTAAATGGGGAAAGGAGAGTCTCTTCAACAAATAGTGTTGGGAAATTTGGGTTGAAACATGCAGGAAAATGAAACTTAACCACTGTATTTCACCAAATACAAAAGTAAATTTCAAGTGGATCAAGGACTTGGGTGTTAGACCTGAGAATATCAGATACTTAGAAGAAAATATTGGCAGAACTCTTTTCCGCATAAATTTTAAACATATCTTTAATGAAATAAACCCAACTACAAAGAAGTCAAGAATAAACCAATCGGACTTCATCAAATTAAAAAGTTTCTGCACAGAAAAAGGAACTAATACCGAAACAAAGAGACCCCTCACAGAATGGGAGAAGATACTTACATGCCATACATCAGACAAGAATTTAGTAACCAAAATATATAAAGAGCTTGCCAAACTCAACACCAAGAAAACAAATGGCCCCAATCAGAAATGGGGAGAGTACATGGACAGAATATTCACCACAGAAGAGATCCGAAAGGCTGAGAAACACATGAAAAAATTCTCCAAGTCATTGATTGTCAGAGAAATGTAAATAAAAACGACGAGATACCGCTTCACTCCTGCACTGCTGGTGAGAAGTATATTTATCCAACACCAGTGGAGAGCAGCCTGGAGAACTCTCAGAAGGTTAGAAATGGACTTACCCTATGGCCCTGCAATTCTTCTCCTGAGGATGTATCCTAAGGAGTCAAACACACCTGTCCAAAAAGATTTGTGTATACCTATGTTCATAGCAGCATAATTTGTAATAGCCAAAACCTGGAAACAACCCAGGTGTCCAACAACAGATGAGTGGCTGAGCATGTTGCGGTATATATACTCAAGGGAATACTACTCAGCTATTAAAAATGGTGACTTCATCATTTCCAGCCCATCGTGGATAAAGCTTGAAGAAATCATGTTAAGTGAAATAAGTGAGAAACAGAAGGATAAGTATGGGATGATCTCATTCATAGGCAGAAATTGAACAACAGGATCAGAAGAGAAAACACTAAGCAGAACCTGGGTTAGAGTTGGTGTATTGCACCAAAGTAAAAGACTCTGGAGTGTCTAGCGGGGAGAATACAGATCCTGGAAAAGGATGACAGAGGACCTAGTGGGAGTTGTATTGTTATGTGGAAAACTGAGAAATGTTACGCATGTACAAACTATTGTATTTACTGTCAAATATAAAACACTAATCTCCCAATAAAGGGAAAAAATACACTGTTTTTTGTAAGAAACTGCTTAACTGTCTTCCAAGGTCATTGTTCCATTCTGTATCCCTATAAGTAATAAATGAATTACTGTTCCTCTATTAAAAAAAAACACAAATAGTAAATCAATGGCTACCTTTTATTAACTATAAATGAAGTCACAGAACAGTAATTTTTAAAGAAAACAGTTAATAAATAGAAACCAAAGAGACAGTTAACACCATAAAATGCAATTTATATTACATGCTTTTTTTTTATTTAAGAAAGGATAAATTAACAAAACCATAGGGTAGGAGGGGCACAACTCCACACAATTCCCACCACCCAGTCTCCATATCCCATCCCCTCCCCTGATAGCTTTCCCATTCTCTATCCCTCTGGGAGCATGGACCCAGGGTCATTGTGGGTTGTAGAAGGTGGAAGGTCTGGCTTCTGTAATTGCTTCCCCGCTGAACATGGGCGTTGACTGGTCGGTCCATACTCCCAGTCTGCCTCTCTCTTTCCTTAGTAGGGTGGGTCTCTGGGGAAGCGGAGCTCCAGTACACATTGGTGGGGTCTTCAAGTTGTTATTCTATTTCCAAGTTGTCATTTATACATTAATATATATAATATACTCATATATATATATGTATGTTTGCACATGACTCATTCAAAAAGTTTCACTATATGCCCAATTGGAACATGTCTTTATACATAAAAAGCAACATAAACTTTCTGATTTTTTTAACCATATGTTAGTCCTTACCTCATCCATCTAATGTATAAAATTATTGTGTAGAAATTATAAACTCTTTGCATACACATGTTAAAATTTAAATGAATTAACTTAAATCTGTCCTTACAAGAAGAAAGGCAATGGACTTCAATACAAGTGATTGCCTGATATGTATTTTTATTATTAATCATTTGAGCTGGTAGAAAGTGATCTAAACAATAAAATTTCCTTTGAGGAAGGCTGGCCACACTGACTGCAGACACAGAGTGTTTTGATAGTTCCCTGTGCATCATTAGCAGAAAGCAGTAACTGCATAAGAGTAAGAATGAGGAAGAAGAAAATCAGATTAAATAATTAGAGTCAATTAGCCCCAGCAAAATCAATTGGTCTCCAGTGCCCTGCTTAATTATGTGAGACTCCCATGTTCCTTACCAAGCCTGCTTTGATTCATGTTGACTCTTGAGCTTTGTAGAGGTATAATTAATTATTGTCTTGTAAATAAACCCTTAGTAATTAATGGCTGAGGAAACAATACAGTATCTTTTCGGGGGAAAAAAGTATTCAAGCAGTGGGCCTTGACTACACAAATGACCTTTGCAATATTTCCAAGAGAGACACATCATATAGTTAAAATAAATGGTTGTGAGTTGTGACTAAAAACTGACATATGGAAAGCATCCTCCTCACTTTACATATTACCGAACAAAATACTATATTGTATTGTTTTTGAAAATGTTTGGTAATCACTAGAAACCACATTAATTTGCTCTTGGACCTAATTATAATACATTTTCAAAAACCCAATTTAAATAATCACACAATTTATTTTAAGGGTATTATACACAATGCTTGTGAAATCACCAAAAAAATAAATAAAAATAGCACACCTTCATTCTTCATTCAGGTGTATCTTTAAAAGCTTGCACCTGGCCTTAACAACTTATAAATAGTATTCTAATATTCCACTAAGAAAAACACCGGGGTCAGGCAGTAGTGCAATGGTTTAAGCACACATGGTATGAAGCGCAAGGACGAGCCTAAGGATCCCAGTTCGAGCCCCCGGCTCCCCACCTGCAGTGGGACACCTCACAAGCAGTGAAACACATCTGCAGGTGTCTATCTTTCTCTCCCTCTCTCTGTCTTCCCCTCCTCTCTCCATTTCTCTCTGTCTTATCCAATAACAATGACATCAATAACAACAATTATAATAACCACAACGATAAAACAATAAGGGCAACAAAAAAAAATAGCCTCCAGGAGGATCCAAGCCCCAGCAATAACCCTAGTGAAAAAAAAAAAAAGAAAGAAAAAAATACCAATAAGGTTCTCACCCCAACAAATATAACTCAATATTTGTACTGATATGTGTTGATATGTGTATCAGCATTGATATCAGCATTGATATGTGTACTTAAGTCCTATACACATTTTTTTTCGCCTCCAGGTTTATCGCTGGGGCTTGGTGACTACACTATGAATCTACTGCTCTTATAGACCATTTTTCACATTTTGTTGACCTTTTTTATTGTTGTTATTGTTGTTATTGCTGTTGTTGTTGGATAGGACAGAGAGAAATCAAAAGAGGAGGGAAAAACAGAGGGGGAGAGAAAGACACCTGAAGACCTGCTTTACCATTTGTGAAGAGACTCCCCTGCAGGTGGGGAGCCAGGGGCTCTAATCAGGCTCCTCATGCTGGTCCTTGCACTTCATGCCATGAGTCATGTGTGCTTCACCCAGTGTACTACCACCCAGCCCCCCAGATGTATTTTTAATCTGTTTTTTTTTGCTTGTCCTAAAAAGAAACTTGTGTCCAAAGTGAAAACAAATTTTAAAAAGAATGACAAAAATATCATCTTATATAATACATAACAGAAATAACTAGTCATGATATTTTAGTCTTTTACATTGTAATATTTTATTTCTTTAATAAGCTATTGAATTCCATTCATTAATAATATTAGCAAATTTAATTTTTAAAAGTAATTTTATAAAAAAATAAGCAAAACTAGAAGTAAAATCATAGTTCATACTCTTGGATAAAAGCTTCACCATGCCTTGAAAAATTAAAATAATCAAAAAACATATCTCCTAAGCATATAAAAATAAAACACTGCATCATTTATCACATCTGGTGGGTGTCATAAAATGACATGGAAAGGTTATTTTTAAAGTGACATTCCAATATGTAATAAAAATTAGTAACAATCTAGCCCATGCCATAATTTGGCAATTAATGTTGGGTTGTCAGAAAAATCATGATGCATTTTTGCATGGAAAAAAAATGTGTCATGATTTTTCCAACAACCCAGTCTTGACCAGCTTTTAAAATAGGTACAATATAAACACCACTGAAGATAAAATGTTGAGAAAACATTTCTCTAAATATGCGTTGTAAAAGAGATCATTTAACTACAGCACAAAGAGTATCACAAAATAACATGAATTGAGTTAATGTTTCCAGTAGTTTTTTCCATGTCACATAGATTTTTAAGACAAATATATATGACTACAGGAAAAGAAAATTTCAAAACGTGAAGAGTTTCCTAGTAAGTTTTATTGTACGTAATGTGAGGGGGAAACACTAAACACCCAAGTTGTATTTTTGTCCCAAAGCATATTAAATAATTTATATAAAATGATTAACATGACTTCAAAAATAAGTGTTCATAATGGGACATTTACAGCAAAAAAAAAAAAGCTAAGAGAGATGCTACTGTCTAGAACTCTGTAGCATCTAAAATACAACTTTGAAACTCGCCTGTGCATAAAACAGACAGCAGGCACAATGACATGTTAAATTACCCACATGATGTATAGCTTAATGAACCCCCTTGTGTTGATCACGCTTGGCATTAATCAAGAGCCATGAACAGATTCCCTTATTTTCTCAATGCTGCTCTGATAAACTGCAATTTCATTTAACCTTGGACAGCAACTTTAATAGCTTCCACGGGACAACTGTCGATACTTTCCTGAGTGTACAGTGATTAAACCACAACCCAAGATGCATGTCATGAATTTTCTTCATTTGAAATTTGAATTTTTATTCTTAAAAACTATTTGCATAAAATATGCTGAAGACACTGAGATCTGTAAATATTTGCATTTATCTGAAGTCTAGACTTGCTTTGCTATATTACAAAATATTAATTACTATCATAATTATGAGCATGTTTATCTGTGTGTTTGTTTCACTTCTTTCAGAGCAGTTGCACTTGCCTTGGGCAGAAGCAACAGAAGAAGAAATTAAGAGCTAATATTAAATTTGAGATAAATCCTTTTATCATTTTACTTGCTGCACATACCCAAAACAGACCCTCCAAGTACTTGGGGTCAAAGAGCAGACCTTCCTACTCAATCAGCAAGTGAGTCATGCCTTTCCTCACTGAAACAGCACAGGTAGTAGAAACATAATGTGGCTAAATATGATTAGTAATTGATTGCTAAATTTTAAAAAAAAAGTTTCATTTCAATTTTCACTCTCAATTTCTTTATCTTAAATGTGTTTTTTGCTAAGACATCTGATGAGTGCTCAATTTCCAAATTTTAAACATAACAGCTGGGTGGGAAATATGATTAAACCATTTTCTCTATATATGATGATGCATAATGGAAACATATTCACACCCAAGCAAATTCTTGAAATTAAATCTCTAGCTGGTCTGCTTCTCTCTCCTCTCTCCCTCTCTCTCTTTCTCTCTCTCTCTGTCTCTGCCATTGTTTCTGTCTCTCCCCACCCCCCAGGTTTCTTTCCAGTGCAGTGGGGTTAGGATGGAAACTTGAGTTACTAGCATGACAAATTAGGCATACTGTCTAGATGTGATATTTTACAGGTTCTCTGGTATTTTTTTTCTTTTTAGTCTTAAGATTTAATTGTTTATTATCACGAGACAGAGACCAGAGACAGAGACCATCTCTGGCATATAATGGTGTCAGGGGTTGAAACTGTGGTATCTGGGGCCTCACGCATGCAAATCTGGAGTACTATTGCTGCATGAGCTCCCTGGCAATGTACATTATTTTTAAGGCTATGGTTGGTTGACTGACTATTTAGAAGACAGAAAAGCACTGAATTTAATACATTTACTCTAGAGCTCAGCAAATGAGCCAATCTTTCCTGAAGAGAAGTTTTTTTCTTGTTGTTTGTTTGTTTGTTTGTTTTCCTGTTATTCTTTATGCAAAAGGAAGGAAGACTAGAATTGGATCAATAGCTTCTTCATAGTTTTTTCACTAACTTTCCATTTTGTATCTTAAGTTCCTGTGTTGCTAGAGAGAAAAATACAACTTTAGGGAAGCCCAGGGAGCCTTCATTAGTGAAACAAAGTCAGTCTGTTGTAACTGGCACATGTGCTTGTGAGATTCCTATCAGAAAGCCCTTAAGAGCAAAAATCCCTAAACCAAATGCTATGGAACAAGGCCTATGCAAATTGGCAGGGGAAGGGTTGCTTGCTTGGAAGACAGTCAGGACTGTATATAGGCCAAATCATGACTTTTTTTGGAGCACAGGCAAACAGCCTATCACAGACCAGGCAGGTTCATGATTTGGCCTACTCAAGTCTCTAACATTCCTGGCCTTCATCCATATCCTTGAATATGCCAAGCTTTTCCTGCCTTGGGGTCATTGTACATGCTATTCTTTCTGTCTGAATTGCTCTTTTCCTCTCTCTTGGAGTAATTAATTCTTTCTCAACTTTCGGATTTTCAGCTTCAGTGCCATGTTCCTTAAGAGACTTTTCCTTATTCTTTTACCTTATCATCCCAACAATAAAATTTAAGTTATAAAATGAATAAAATGTATCTTAAAGGAACAAATAAATGTAGTTTTCTTAAGACCTAAATAAATGATTTGAACAGAGCACTAAAGTTTTGTAAAATAAATTCATCCATTCACGAAGTAATGATATTAAACTGACATAGAGTCACTGAGTTGGTGATTGTATGAAATAATATATTCTTTAATATATAGAAAATTAATATGTTTGGGAAACAGGGGTGTTTTGTTTCTAGCAGTTAAAAGAAATGTCAATATGGGTGTTAACTATGATACATTAGTTTTAATTACTTAGTGTAGGACTTTCTGTTTGACTCTAATGTTTAAAATATTTAATACAAGTTGCAGTTCATTTGAGTTAAATCACAATTTTTATTTTTAGCTAAGATCTATCTAGCAAGTAAAATAATGTTATTTTTAAATATAAATGTTTTTATTTATAAGATTATAAGTTAATACGAGTGTATATTAATACCATTCCCACCACCAAAGTTCTGTGTCCCCACCCCACTCCCCTATAGTGAAGGTAAAAGAATTTATTTTATTATTAATGAGAGAGAGATAGAGGGAGGAAGGGAAGGAGAGAGAGATACAGAGAGAGACATAGCACTGCTCATCTCTGGCTTATTGTTGTGCTGGGGAATAGAACCCAAACTCTTTGTTTCACAAACATAAAACCTCAAGAACAATAAATATTTTAATGCAAAACACATTTAAATAATTTCAGATAAATTTTTAATTGCTGAAGGTACTTTATAATTTATAAGACAATGACTTATTTTGATGTAAGGCATTACTTTATTTATATACATATAAATGTATATATGTATATGGTACTTATAACCAGTCAGTATTTGACTTTTTCTCCACAAAAACTCTAATGAAGATATTACACATAGCAGATGTTTAGCCCTCACTTTTTACAGATTTTGAAAACTTAAAAAATTCCCTAAGATCACACTTTTAAAAATATTTTATTTTATATTGCTTTAAGTATTTCTTTATTTACTGAGAATGAGAAAGATAGAGAAAAGCATACCTGAGCACTGGTCAAACATACAGTGCCAAGGATGGTACTCAGAGGTGGTAACTAGGTCCTCACACATACAAGTCCTGTACTCCACCCATTGAAGATCAAGAGTCTAGATTTCACCGTAGGGTTGGTTGAATGGTGGCTTGGGAGTAAAATTCTGCTCCCTCTCCCCCATATATAAGGCTCTGTAATTCGAAATCCTAGCACTACATGGAAACATACAAGAGAGTTTCACAAATAGTGGAATGGAACTTTTTCTCTCTTTTCCTCACTCTCACTTTCTCAATCATTCTAATACTAAAAAAACAAGTGTTGGGCTAAGAAGTGGCTCATGCACAAGACCCTCGATTAAACACACACACACACACACACACACCTCAGCCTGAGCCTGTGTCCCCAAAGCCAAGCCATTAGCATATTAGTAGTACTACTAGATTGTCTTCAGTTCACCATTGTGGGGAGGAAAGTTGGGAGAAAGAAAATCAAATAGAATTTAAACAGCTACATTAAAATTTAATGAAATATAAAACATGCCAATTAGCTACATAACTAAAATCAACAAGACAAAGGTTAGTAGCCAAAATACCAGACTCTAAAACTAAACACAAAATGTCTGTTCTCTGGTGCCTGTGAGATTGGACAGTAACGCACAGGGCTTGCGTGTAAAAGGTTCTCAAAACTGCATAAGCCACTGCTGAGTGGTACTTTGGTCTCTCAGAAAAAATTAGTTAACTAAAGCTATTTTCTTCTCAAGTTTTAAATTTTCAGGGGCTGGGCAGTAGCACAGACGATTAAGCGCACATAACACTCAAGGACCAGCACAAGGATCCCTGTCCCAGCCCCCAGCTCCCCAACTGCAGGGTGGTTGCTTCATAAACTGTGAAGCAGGTCTGCAGGTGTCTTTTTTTCCTCTCCCCCTCTGTCGTCCCCTCCTCTCTTCATTTCTCTCTGTCCTGCCCAACAACAACAACAACTATAACAATAACAATAAAAACCACAACAAGGGAAACAAAATGGGAAAAATAGCCTCCAGGAGCAGTGGGTTCACAGTACTGTCACCAAGCCCCAGTGATAACCCTGGAGACAAAAAAAAAAAAAAGTCTTAAATTTTCCCACTGTTTTGAAGTGTGTGTGTGTGTGTGTGTGTGTGTGTGTGTGTGTGTGTGTGTGTGTAGATTTATTTAGTCCAGGGCCATGCAGTGGTGCACCTGATTAAGGTCAGACACTAGAGTGCACAAGGACTCATGTTCAAGCCCCTGCATGGAGGAAGCTTTGAGAGTGATGAAGCAGGGCTGCAAGTATCTCTGTCTCTTTCCCTCTCTACCTTCCCATCCCCTCTCAGTTTCTCTCTGTCTCTATTCTGTTAAAAAAGAAAAAAGATTTAGTCAATATGAGATAGTTTCACATCAGAGAGAAAGAAAGAAGCACTACTCTGATAACAGAGATTAAAACTGGGAGTCTCAGCTACAGAAGTCCTGTGCTTTGGCTTCCCAGAGACCCACCCTACTAGGGAAAGAGAGAGGCAGACTGGGACCGACCAACCAGTCAACGTCTATGTTCAGTGAGGAAGCAATTACAGAAGCCAGACCTTCTGCCTTCTGCAACCCACAATGACCCTGGGTCCATGCTCCCAGAGGGATAGAGAATGGGAAAGCTGTCAGGGGATGGGATGGGATATGGAGATTGGGTGGTGAGAATTGTGTGGAGTTGTACCCCTTCTACCCTATGGTTTTGTTAATTTATCCTTTCTTAAATAAAAAATAAATTTAAAAAAAAGAAATCCTGTGCTTTACCAGCTCAGCTATTTTTCGAACATATAATGTTCTGAACTCTTAAAAAAGAAGTTGTAGATGGGGGAGATAGTATAATGCTTATGCAAAACAGATTGGAATGCCTGAGGCTCTGAGGTCTCAGGTTCAGTCTCCCACACCACCTTAACCAGAGCTGAGCAGGTTCTGGATATGAAGAAAGAAAAAAGAAAGAGAGAGAGAAAGAAAGAAAGAAAGAAAGAAAGAAAGAAAGAAAGAAAGAAAGAAAGAAAGAAAGAAAGAAAGGAAGGAAGGAAGGAAGAAAGAAAAGAAAAAGAAGAGAGGGGAGGAAGGAAGGAAGGAAGGAAGGAAGGAAGGAAGGAAGGAAGGAAGGAAGGAAGGAAGGAAAGAAGCTAGAAGCTAGGGAGGGAAGAGGAATCTTAGAGTCAACAAAATAGCTGACTTGGCTGAGCAAGTTGTGGTATATATACACAATGGAATACTACTCAGCTATTAAAAATGGTGATTTCACTGTTTTCAAATTAGATTTACATGGTGTTCATGCTTAAAGGTCTTTGTAGTTTAGGGGAAAGCTATCTACAGCTTGCAAATGTTCTTAGCAGCTGCCTATCCTATATTTTTAAAAGCTCTCATCCAAGTACTAGCCAGGCATGACCCTGCTTAGTTTCTGAAATCAGATGATATTAGGTACATTCAGGCTAAGCAGAAAGCATAATGGGTAAGCAAAAAGATTTTCATTCTTGAGGCACAAAAAGTCCCAGGTTCAGTCCCCAGTACCCTCATAAAACAAAGTTGAGTAGTGCTCTGGTAAAAATAAAATTTAAAAAACAATTAAGCTAATTACTTCATGGTTTTAACTATATGATATTCTAGAAAAAGTAAATATCGTAAAAACAGTGAAAGTATCAGTAGTTGCCAGAGACTGAGAGTGAGGCAGAAGGATGAATAAGAGAAACATAGGACTTCTAGGACATTTAAACTAATCAGTGTATTACGGTAGATACATATGTTTGGCATACATGTGTTTGCCCAAAACTAGACTGTACAAGACAAGAATAAACCCAATGTAAACTATGCTATGAATATTGGAAGATTATGATGCATCGGGTACAATCTACTGTGCATTGTATCATACCAGATATACTAAAATGGTGAGGAAATGTTGATTATAGGGGAGCATGTGAGGGGAATCATGGAAGGAGTGTATCAGAAATCAGGCTCTGTGAAGATTATGTGTGAACCTCTCTACAGTTTATTTTCATATTTTAAGGAATCTAAAATAGTTCTCCCCTTATTTTGAGAATTTATATTTTCCACCTCTCTGCCTATCCTAGTGCTTTATTAAAAGTGTGTTTTTAAAAGTGCTGCTAACCTTAAACTATTTTCAGCAGAAAAGAAACTACATTCTACCAATTCGTTATATACTTAGCAAAAATAAAATAAAAATAAAAAGTGATTCAAAGGAAAGAAACCTACTGTCCATCAAGTGATATATCACTCAGCTTCTGAGGTGCAATAATTCAGCCTGGTTACTAAGAGTCCATTTAGTGTCCTAGAAGAAGTAATTAAATAGATGGGTTTTTGTGGCCTAAAGAACTAATAGAGCTGCCTTTTCAATAATAAAACATAGCAGTTCATCCTGACAACCTAGCAGTTAATTTCTAATCTGAAAAATAGGAGCTGCCACACTGGGCTGTGTTGTTCCTTTCAGATATGCTGTTGATGACTCAGAATTATAGTTTTTTAGCCAACTTATCTATATTCAATTCTAAACTCTTCACTGGGTTTAGATGAAATGGAAAATGTGAAGGTGTAAAAGTTTTTCTAAGCTTCCAATTCCATTACCTTAATGCCCCACATGGTAATTTTCTGCTTTTATGTCTGTTTGTGAAATTAATTCTTTTTTAAGGAGTAGAAACTATATTGGTCTTTGGCTCTTATAATTTTGGGCAGTTCTGTCCTTAGCTAGTATATAACTTTGGACAGTTAACTTGGATGACCAGATCCCAAAATATACTATCTATCTTTAAAATCTCTGAGTAAAGCTGAGAATTAACCCATCTTAACCTGGTACAGATCCTGGCTCATGGAAGGTCCTCAAATACTTATTGAATGCATGTAATACACATGAAACTGTACTGTATATACTACAAACACAAAAATTTAATCTCTTAATCTATGTGGAACCCACCTCAGCAGTCTACATGTGTGGATGTGTAACAAAATTAAAAACTTAACTCTTTTTCAGCCACCAGGTTCCAGATGCCACGATTAAGCCAACCCAACTTCCTTGGGCAGAGGACCACACCATGTGTCTTGGAGCTCCACCTCCCCAGATCCACACCCCACTAGGGAAAGAGAGAGACAGGCTGGGAGTATGGATCGATCTGCCAACACCGATATTCAGCAGGGGAGCAATTACAGAAGCCAGACCTCTCACCTTCTGCACCCCACAATGATCCTGGGGCCATACTCCCAGAGGAATAAAGAATAGGGAAGCTATCAAGGGAGGGGATTGGATAGGGAGATCTGGAAGTGGGCACTATATGGAAATGTACCTCTCTTATCCTATAATCTTGTTAGTATTTGCATTTTATAAATAAAAAAAATTTTTTAACTTTTTTTAGGGTTATCACTGGGTCTCAGTGACTGCACAACAAAACTACCACTATCAGCAGCTATGTTTTTCCTTTCCTTTATTTCTTTTTCTTTTTGATACAGACAAAGAAAAATTGAGAGTAAAGGGGGAGATAGAGTGGGAGAGCAAAAGAGAAGCGCTTGCATCACTGCTTCACTACCCATGAAGCTTCTCCCCTGCAGATGGGGACTCGGGGCCCAAACACTGATCCTAGTGTGTGCTGCTGTATCAGGTGTGCCACTACTTGGCCCCTACAATGACCCTTTATTATGTCTGTAAGAAATGTATTAGTACTAAGTTCTCTGGGTGGATAAAGGAATGACAACAAGTATTTCAGTGCACCACCAACATTAAACAAGCTAAAGCACAATTGCAAAGACTTAACTGTAACAAGATCATATTGTCTTAATTTTTACTTCAATTTCTTAACAAGAAGTCGTTATTTATGAAATATGCCTAAAATGGATTTCATAGCTTTCTTCTACCCTAAGATCCCTAATCTCATCTGTTCTAACACTACTTTTTGGTTCCTGTTCATTAACCATTTTGTCTCAACTCAACTCATGCCACCTTCCAGACACCAAGTTACAGATGCTACCATGACTCCATCCCGACTTCTCTGGGCAGATGACCTCACCAATGTGTCCTGGACAATCGCACCTCCAGAGCTCTGATCCACTAGGGAAAAATATAAACAAGCTGGTGGTATGGATTGACCTGTCAACGCCCATGCTCAGCAGAGAAGCAATTACAGAAGCCAGAACTGCTACCTTCTGCACCCCAAAAACAACCTTGATCCATACTTCCAGCAGGGGAGAAGTGATAGGATGAACTCCAGCTCCATCAGCACCCAGAGAGAGAGAAGGAAAAGGAGACGGATATATGGAGGTAGTAATGTTGTCATGAGTGGCTTGGAAGGGAAGAGAGGATTGAATCAGAAAAATAAAGGGGGGCAATTATGTATAAATGTAGAAATATAGTTGTAGAGATGATGGTTGGTCTATGTCTACAACCTTAGGGGATCTGTGATGTATTGCAGTGGGGAGACTGAAGATCCAAAACTCTGGTGGTGGGAATAGTGTGGATTTAAACACCTGTTGACATGTAATTTTTAAAAATAAAGATAACCAAAAAAAAGATGTCTGTCATTTATTATTCTTATTTATTTTTACATACATTATAGTATGAATATGAACAAAAATTAAATAAATTTGAAATGTGAAAAAAAGACAATTTGATGAAATACCCACATTAACTTTAAATAAATAAATAAATAGGTTTTCTTGCGGTGTGTTTAAACCTAAAGATCTATACTCAACATTTTTAAATTATCTAATAAAACTTTAAAATTTAAAAATGTACTTATAAATAATTTAAAATATAAACAGGTCAAAGTAATCTCATAAACTATATATAAATAATAATTATTAAACACTATTACATAACTTTATATTTTAGGTTTATTCTTTAATATTTTATGCATTTATTTATTTATTGACTAGAGACAGAAAAAAATTAAGAGAGGAGACAGAGATAAAGAGGGAGAGATACAGAGAGACACCTGCAACACTGCCTCGCCACTTTCAATGCTTTCTTCCTTCAGTTGGGGACCAGGAGCTTGAACTCATGTCCTTGTGCACTATAATATGTGCATGTGCGTTCAACAAGGTGGCCATTCTGGCTTTATTCTTAAATACTGAGTTGTTGAAAAAAAATCACGACACATTTTCCCATAGAAAACCAGTAAAATATGTCATGACTTTCCCAACATATGATATAATACAATAATAAATAAAGCAAAGGTCGATTGATAATTTGGGGTTTTTTTAGTCCATTACTAAACTAACCAATAACAGAGTACACAGATTCACCACATATTTTATGCATACTTTTGAAAAATCACCCAGATAAAAAAATTTAATTAAATTAAAATTTTTAAATCATCAAAAATATTTTATGGCCTTATATATCAGCACCATATCATAGATAAAGAGAAGACATTGGACATTGGGTTTTAATACTTTCAGACCATACTTTACAGAAACAATCTCTTTCAATACTATTTTTGCTTCCAATGAAAATGAAGTTATCTTTTATTAAAGATGTTTAATGTACTGGCTTTATATACGTGGAATTTCACATGCTTAACAGATTTTAATACAATTTTAGCTCCTGCTTCTAATAAATCAAGCTCAAACTGACAAATAAGCAACTGTGTCTGCAAGAAGTGGGGGGTTGTCTGATTTAAAACTCTATGAGGCTTAGAAAGGCTTCAATCTCAGGTTGCACAAAATACACATTTTATTCAGCAAGACATGAAAGGTACTTTATTGCTGGGCTGTTCTTTTTTAAACTCACTAGATGCAACTGAGAATAATCTAAAGCTAACATGTATTAATAAAATTAGCCAGGAATAGAGAAAGAAATCTAGTAATTTAACTTGTGTAATTTATAAATTGCTTTAGAAATTTTACATAAATATTTTGTATTTTAAAAACCTTACCTGTTTTTCTTGCTTTCATAGTTCTCTTCTATAATACTAGATGCCAAGTTCTTCTTGCTTCATTTTGCTTTGTATATTTCAAATGTTTTTCTGATTATTACTGTTCATGATTGTGTATAAATGCAAAGCAGTTTAAGATTATGCAAGGGGAAATGGTTGATGCACGTATTTAACTTCATAGACCTAACTTATTACCATCCTGCTGCTTGATGAAAAATTCACAGTATTTGTGCAATATCTTTGCTTTTCAGAGGAGTTATTTTTTCTATTGCCTTTCCAGATTAATTTTCTGTGATAATATCATGTTCTTCAGATTGTCTACAGATGTATTAATCCCCCAAGATAACCTACTTTCCATTAAAAAAAAACACTAATAAAAATGTCTGCATATTTTAATTAAATAACCAATATTTAGTAGTAACATAGTAATAATTGATTTTGCTAAAAAAATTATCAGTGGGAGTCAGGCTGTAGCACAGCGGGTTAAGCACAGCTGGTGCGAAGTGCAAGGACTGACTTAAGGATCCCGGTTCTAGGCCCCGGCTCCCCACCTGCAGGGGAGTAGCTTCACAGGCGGTGAAGCAGGTCTGCAGGTGTCTATCTTTCTCTCCCCTTCTCTGTCTTCCCTTCCTCTCTCCATTTCTCTCTGTCCTATCCAACAACAATGACATCAATAACAACAACAATAAAACAACAAGGGCAACAAAAGGGAATAAATAAAATAAAAAATAAGTTTAAAAAAAAAAGACTTGTACCTCTAACAACTTTCATTAAAAAAAATTATCAGTAAATGTTTAAGCCTCTGCACAAAAATTAGTTGGGGAGCAGGAGCAAAATATTTCTTCTTGGTTTAATTTTTTTTTAATTTTTTATTTAAGAAAGGATTAATGAACAAAAACATAAGGTAGGAGGGGTACAACTCCATACAATTCCCACCACCCAATCTCCATAACCCACCCCCTCCCCTGGTAGCTTTCCCATTCTCTAGCCCTCTGGGAGCATGGACCTAGGGTCGTTGAGGGTTGCAGAAGGTAGAAGGTCTGGCTTCTGTAATTGCTTCCCCGCTGAACATGGGCGTTGACTGGTCGGTCCATACTCCCAGTCTGCCTCTCTCTTTCCCTAGTAGGGAGGGTCTCTGGGGAAGCTGAGCTCCAGGACACATTGGTGGGGTCTTCAATCCAGGGAAGCCTGGCCAGCATCCTGGTGCCATCTGGAATCTGGTGATTGAAAAGAGAGTTAACATACGAAGCCAAACAATTTGTTGAGCAATCATGGATCCCAAGCTTGGAATAGCGGAGAGGAAATGTTAGGGAGGTACTCACTGCAAACTCTAGTGTACTTCTGCTTTCAGGTATATATTTTGCAGTAGTTTATGGATACGTGTGAACATAAGCTCTCTCTCACAGAAACTGGTGTATATCTAGGTTATGGGACTTTGTTAGAAAGTGAACTACCTGAGATGAAATTAGAGTGTACTATAAAAGGAAAGGTCTCACCCGACTAATGAAGCTGAAGGGTTATCATTCCACACGTGAAGTCTCTGGACACAGTCTGAGGTGAAGCATGTTGAGGTGGCAATCGTTGCGTTGGTTAGGTTGTGATCGGTGGATTCAATATTATTTGGTTTGGATTGGGAGATGCATACGGGAAAGTGGGCCCTATCCAAGGGTTCCAGGACTGGGGGAAGTAGGGGCTCTATAGTGGAGATGTGAGGTTCCTGCTGTCTTAGGGTTCAAAAAGACAATCGATAGTTAATGTTATCATCACATTATTTGGTAATTGAGTTAACTTTGAAAAGTCCTTTTGTTAGGGTTTGCTGTACAGTATCCAGTATCTTGTATATAGCTGTGCTATTGGATGCTTCTAATCTGCTTGGTCTAGGCTTTTGAGAGAGTCCGCATATCAAATACACAGCCTATATATTAAAAAGATTCAGTTTGTGTTTTGAGAAACTTTGAGACATACAATTAATTTTCCCCCTCTCATATTAATTAACTACTGATTTATATGTCTACATTTTGCTAGGAGTGTACATAAACACCATTTCCACCACCAAAGGACTGTGACCCATTCCTCCTGCCCACTCCCAACCCGCACTGGCCCAGGAAGCTGCATGTCTACCCCTCACCACTGGGTTTTTACTTTGGTGCCCTACTTACAATTTGATCAGGTCCTGCTTTTAGTTTCCCTTTCAGATCTTCTTAGTGAACTTCTGTTGATGAGTGGGATCATCCCATACTCATCTTTATCTTTCTAACTTAGTTCACTTAACATAATTCCTTCTAGCTCTGTCCAAGATGGGTCAGAGAAAGTGGGTTCATTGTTCTTGATAGCTGCATAGTATTCCATTGTGTATATATACCACAGCTTTCTCAGCCACTCATCTGGTGTTGGGCACCTGGGTTGCTTCCAGGTTTTAGCTATTATGAATTGTGCTGCTATGAACATAGGAGTACACACCTCTTTTTGGTTGGGTGTTATGGAGTCCTTGGGGTATAACCCCAGGAGAGGAATTACTAGATCATATGGAAGGTCCATGTCTAGCCTTCTGAGAGTTTTCCAGACTGCTCTCCACAGAGGCTGTACCAATTTACATTGCCACCAGCAATGTAAAAGGGTTCCTCTGTCCCCACATACTATCCAGCATTTGTTGCTGCTGTCCTTTTTGATGTATGCCATTCTTAAAGGAGTGAGGTGGTATCTTAGTGTTGTCTTAATTTGCATTTCTTTGACAATCAGTGACCTAGAGCAGTTTTTCATATGTTTGTTAGCCTTTTGGATCTCCTCTGAGGTGAATGTTTTGTTCATATCCTCTGCCCATTTTTGGATGGGATCATTTGCTTTTTTGGTGCTAAGTTTGCTGAGCTCTTTATATATTTTGGTGATTAGTTTATTGTCTGATGTCTGGCATGTGAAGATCTTCTCCCATTCTGTGAGGGGTCTCTCTGTTTGTTTAATAGTTTATTTGGATGTGCAGAAGCTTTTTAATTTGATGTAATCCCATTGGTTTGTTTCTGCTTTAGTCTTCCTTGCAATTGGGTTTGATTCATCAAAGATGTCCTTGAGGTGTAGGTGGGAAAGTGTTTTACCAATGTTTTCCTCTAAGTATTTGATTGTTTCTGGTCTGACATCTAGGTCTTTGATCCATTTGGAGTTGATTTTTGTTTCTGGTGAGATAAAGTGGTTCAATTTCATTCTTCTGCATGTTTCAACCCAGTTTTCCCAGCACCATTTATTGAAGAGAGCCTCCTTTTTCCATTTAATCCTTTGGGCCCCCTTATCAAAGATTAGATGCCCATAGGTGTTGGGATTTACTTCTGGGCTTTCAATTCTGTTCCACTGGTCTGTGTGCCTATTTTTGTTCCAGTACCATGCTGTTTTGATGATGATGGCTTTACAATATAGTTTAAGGTCTGGGAGTGTGATGCTTCCATTTCTGTTTCTTTTCCTTAAGATGGTTTTGGCAATTCTAGGTGTTTTCATGTTCCAGATAAATGATTGTAGTGTTTGTTCTATTCTCTTAAAGAAGCTTGGTGGAACTTTGATGGGTATTGCATTAAATTTGTATATGGCTCTGGGGAGAATATTCATTTTGATGATATTTATTCTTCCAATCCATGAGCATGGGATATCTTTCCTTTTCTTGGTATCAGTTTCTATTTCCTTGAGTAGGGACTCATAGTTTTCAGCATACAAATCTTTCACTTCTTTGGTCAACTTTATTCCTAGGTATTTGATTGATTTTGCTGAAACAGTAAACGGGAGTGATTTCTGGATGTCTTCTTCTTCAGATTTAGTGTTTGCATAAAGAAATGCCAATGATTTTTGTACATTGATTTTGTAGCCTGATACCTTGCTATATTGCCTAATAACTTCCAGTAATTTTCTACTGGATTCTTTAGGTGTTTCTATGTATACTATCATATCATCTGCAAATAGTGAGAGCTTGACTTCTTCGCTTCCAATCTGTATTCCTTTGATTTCTTTCTCTTGCCTGATTGCTATGGCAAGAACTTCCAATACTATGTTGAAGAGTAACGTTGACAGTGGACAGCCCTGTCTAGTCCCCGATCTGAGGGGGAATGCTTCCAGCTTCTGTCCATTGAGTATGATGTTGGCTGTAGGTTTGCTATATATAGACTCCACTATCTTGAGGAATTTCCCATCTATTCCCATTTTTTGTAGAGTTTTGAGCATGAACGGGTGTTGGATTTTGTCAAAGGCTTTCTCTGCATCTATTGAGATAATCTTGTGGTTTTTGCCTTTGCTTTTATTGATGTGGTGAATGACATTGATTGACTTACAGATGTTGAACCAGCCTTGCATTCCTGGGATGAATCCCACTTGGTCATGATGAACAATCTTTTTGATGTGTTGCTGTATCCGGTTGGCCAAGATCTTGTTTAATATTTTGGCATCTATGTTCATCAGAGATATTGGTCTGTAGTTTTCCTTTTTTGTTCTGTCCCTATCAGCTTTTGGTATCAGGGTGATGTTGGCTTCATAGAAGGTGGAAGGGAGCATTCCTGTTTCTTCAATCTTATGGAATAGCTTAAGAAGTATGGGTATTAACTGTTTCCAGAAAGATTTGTAGAATTCGTTTGTGAAGCCATCTGGTCCAGGACTCTTGTTGTTGGGAAGATTCTTAATAACGGTTTCAATTTCTTTGTCTGTTATTGGTGCATTTAGATTTTGTAGTTCTTCTTGGTTCAGTTGTGGAAGTGCATAGGTTTCTAGTAATTGTTCCATTTCTTCCAGATTCTCTAGCTTGGTGGCATATAGTTCTTTATAGAAGTTTCGCAGGATTCTCTGGATTTCTGTGGTGTCAGTTGTGATACCTCCTGCATGGTTTACAGTTGTATTAATTTGAGTCTTCTCTCTTTTTTGTTTGGTGAGTCTGGCTAGGGGGTTGTCAATTTTGTTTAATCTTTCAAAGAACCAACATTTGGCTTCATTGATCTTTTGTATGGTTCTTTTATTTTCGATGTTGTTTATTTCTGCTCGAACTTTAGTGATTTCTGTCCTTCTGGTTGCTTTAGGGTTCCTTTGTTCCTCTTCCTCTAAGTCCTTGAGGTGTGCAGTAAGGTCGTTCATTTGAGTTTCTTCCTGTTGTTTAATATGTGATTGTATGGCTATAAGTTTCCCTCTCAGTACTGCTTTAGTTGTGTCCCAAATATTTTGATAGGTTTTGTCTTCATTTTCATTAGTTTCCAGGAACATTTGAATTTCCTGCTTGAGTGAGTCTCTGACCCAGTGGTTCTTAAGAAGCATGTTGTTTAGTTTCCAAATTCTGTGTCTTTTAATAATTTTTCATTTGTTGTTAAATGTTAGTTTTAATCCACTGTGGTCTGAGAAGATACTTGGGATGATTTCAATGCTCTTGAATTTATTGATGCTGTCTTTGTGGCCTAACATGTGGTCTATCCTTGAGTATGAGTTATGTGGATTTGAAAAGAAGGTATATTCCAGTTTTTTGGGGTGGAGGAGTCTGAAAATGTCCAAGAGTTCTAGTCTGTCGATCTCTTCATTCAATTCTCTTGTATCTTTATTGGTTCTCTGCTTTGTTGATCTGTCTAAGTGTGAGAGTGGGGTATTGAAGTCTCCCTATATTATTGTATTACTATTGATGTATTTTTGAAATTCTTTCAGTAAGTGCTTGACGTATTTAGATGGTCCCTCATTGGGTGCATAGAAGTTAATGATTGTTAAGTCTTCTTGGCTGATTGATCCTCTAATCATTATGTAATGTCATTGCCTATCTTTTATTACTATATTTAATTTAAAATCTATCGTGTCTGAGATGAGAATGGCTGTTCCTGCCCTTTTTTGTGGTCCGTTAGCCTGTATGACAGTTTTCCATCCTTTCACTTTAAGTCTGTGTTTATCTTGTTGTGACAGATGGGATTCTTGCAAGCAGCATATGGTTGGGTTATGTTTTCTCATCCATCCCCCCACTCTGTGCCTTTTGATGGGTGAGTTTAAGCTGCTGACATTTATTGATATTATGGATTTAATGTATTGTAGTGCCATTGTTCTAAAAAAAATTTGTTTGCTCTGATATATTGCAAGTATTATAGTGATGTTCTTGTTTATAAGAGGTCTTTTAGTACCTCTTTCAGGACCAGCTTGGTGATGGTTGCCTCCTTTAACTGTTGTTTATCTAAGAAGGTTTCGATCCCTCCATCTAGTTTGAATGAAAGTCTAGCAGGATATATTATCCTTGGTTGAAACCCTTTTCCATTCAGGGCTCGATAGATATCTTGCCACTCCCTTCTGGCTTTTAGAGTTTGAGTGGAGAAGTCTGTAGATAATTTATGGGTTTTCCCTTGTGTGTGACTTTTTGTTTCTCTCTTGCAGCCTTTAGGATCCTTTCTTTATCCTTACTTCTTCTCATTGTGACTATGATGTGTCTTGGTGTCTTCAGGTCTGGGTTGATTCTGTTTGGTACTCTCTGGGCCTCTTGAACCTTGATATCCTTTCTGTTATTCAGGTCTGGGAAGTTTTCTTCTATTATTTCCTCTAGAATGTTTGCTTCCCCTTCCTCTCTTTCTTCCTCTGGCAGGCCAATTATACGAATGTTACTTCTTTTGAGATTATCCCATATGTCTCTGTTGTTGTTTTCAGTGTCTCTCAATCTCTTTTTAAGCTCTTTCACCTCTTTCTTTGTTTCCTCTAACTCATCCTCTGTCTGACTAATTCTGTTTTCTGCTTCTGTTAGTCTGCTTTCCCTTGCCTCAGCTTCTTTCTTCATTACAGCTATTTCTGCTTTCAGTTCTCTAATTGCCTCAAGATAATCAGTATTTTCCTTGGGGGTCTCAACTGTTGTTTCCCTAATACTGCCATTCCTTTCCTCCAATGTTGTTTTCATTTCTGTGATTAATAAGTTTATTATTGCTTGCATACTTTTCTTATCTATGGTTACTTCTGGCTGATTTGTAGTTTCTTCTGGGCTCTTGTCTTCATTCATTGGAGTAGCAGTTTTGTTTTTGATCTACCCATTTTTTTTATTTATGTGTTTCTTTTTTTTATGCTCTGTTGTTCCTCAGTTGTTGTGTCTTGAGTACAAGTAACACTGTACTAAATACCTTTATGACAATTGCACTCACCAACCTCTGGAATTACAGTAGCAACTGAAGTAAGTATTGAAGTAGTTTAATCGTCACCAGTTAGCCAAACAATTTCTCCAGTCCATGAAAAAATAGTAACCAAATCCCAGTGAAGAAAGAGAAAAGAAAGAGAGGATAGCAAGAATAGACAATTATGCAAATCTACTATCCACTGTCTATTCTAGGGGTAACAAGAGGGGAAAGGGAACTAGAGCAGAGATACACACATAGAGAGTCCACTCTGAGTCAGATTTCTTCCCCAAAATAATTCACAAATTCAGAAAGGCAAGGAAGAAGGAAGAAGTGTATGACAAGATTAAAAAAAAAGAGAGAGAGAGAGAGAGACAAGAGAGAGAAAAGGGAGAAGATAAGAAAAAGAGTTGTAATTATAGAGCAGTGCCAGGAAATTCCCAAATGTGTATCAGTGAATTCAAAAAAGCACCCTGTTTGGTGGTGTGGGGTATCCTGCTAGGAGCTGGTCCCCAGGGACTGCTTATGGGGGGGGGGGGGGGGAAGGAGGTATGCTTGAAAATTAAAAGGAAGAAAAAAGAATTTTTTTCCCCTACTCTAATTCTTAACCCAAATTAAGTTATAGTCACGTACTTGGTGTCACCGCTATGACACCTTATTGGCTGGCCTGCTAAAGGCAGAAAGTCCTACTGTTTCCAGGAGATGTGTTCGGAGCTCAGCGGCTAGCAGCTTCTCAGTCCGCCATCTTCCGGGAAACCCCCCCCTCCAGACTTTTTTAAAGGATTTCTCGAAAATGAAAACTAGCTCCAAGTCCTTTGATCCAATGAGAGCTATACTTAAGAAGTCTTTGGATCCGCCCTCAGGGTCGCGGTGGTCCCTGGAGACTCCCAAGAGAAAGCCCCCGAGCTATAGTGCTCCCTCCAGGTCCTCTGCCCACCGCCCAGCAGCGCTCTGCAACCGGCGGAGGAGCCGCCTTCCCGGGCGGAGGACAATGCCCAGCGCACCCGCCTTGCCCGCCGCCACCTGGGAAGTCTGGAGCAGTCCGCCCGCTAGTCCGTGCCACCTTTACTCTAATTCTTAACCCAAATTAAATTATAGTCACCTCTTTGGTGTCACCACTAGGACCCCTTATTGACTGGCCTGGTAAAGGCAGAAAATCCTACCGTTTCCAGAAGATGTGATCAGAGCACAAGCTGCTAGCAGCTTCTCAGTCCGCCATCTTCCTGGAACCCCTTCTTGGTTTAATATTAACTACCAAAGAAAATGAACATTCAGGAAAATAGTGTAGATATCTCCTTAAAAAAATAAATAAATAAGGAAGGGAAGCCAGGCGGTAGCATAGCAGGTTGAGCACACGGCAAAGCACAAGGACTGGCATATGAATACCAGTTCAAGCCCCCGGCTCCCCACCTGCAAGGGATTCGCTTCACAGGTGGTGAAGCAGGTCTGCAGGTGTCTATCTTTCTCTTCCCCTCTCTGTCTTCCCCTCCTCTCTCCATTTCTCTCTATCCTATTCAACAACGACGACATCAATAACAACAATAATAACTACAACAACAATAAAAAGACAACAAGGGCAACAAAAGGGAAAATAAATAAATAAATATTTAAAAAATAATAATAAAAATAAAACTGTAAAAAAGAAATAAGGAGTTGGGGGTCCGACGATAGCACCCGGGTTAAGCGCACATGGCGCGAGGCACAAGGACCAGCGTAAGGATCCCAGTTCCAGCTCCCCACCTGCAGGGGAGTCGCTTCACAGGCGGTAAAGCAGGACTGCAGGTGTCTAGCTGTCTTCCCCTCCTTTCAACAACGACTTCACTAATAACTACAACAATAGAACAAGGGCAACAAAAAGGAACATAAATAAATATTTTTAAAAAATAAAAATAAAATAAGGAAGTTAACATCACCAATAGTAGAGGAAATTGACATCATGTGACATGGCACACTATGTTAAAACAGAACAACACCCTGTAGCAAGTACTCCTGACAAATGTACATCTAGAATCTAACCAGAGGGAAACAATCAAACACAATATGGGGGTTTCACAAAATGACAAAACTATTTATTTTAAAATGTCATGTAAAGCAAAAATATTAATAATTGCCCCATAATAAAGGAGACCAAAAGACACAATAATTAAGTGGCTACTAACAGACTCCATAAAACTTTTCGAAGAAAAACTAATACCAATACTCCTCAAACTCTTTCAGAAAATTGAAGAGGATGAACTACTCCAAACATATTCTGCAAGACTAATATCACTCTGATCCTTAAAACAGTAAAGAGCTCTAGAAAAAAGTATATATATTGGGTTTATTATATAAATTGGTATATTATATATATACATATATATAATATATATCCTTTAAGAATATTGATGTAAAGATGCTCAACAAAATCTTGGCAAATCAAGTCAAACAATACATCCAGAGAATAATTTACTAAAACCAAGTGGATTCACAAGCCAATCAATGTAATCATCATAAAAAATGATAAAAATTATATTAATTAATGCCCATTTACGAAAATTACCCTCAAAAAATTGAAAATAAAAGGACAATTCCTCAACATAGTGAAGGCTATATATTATAAAACCACAACTAACTTCATTTATATTGGGGGAAAGCTGAAAGTTTCTCATTAAAATTGGAAACTAGACAAGAATAGTAGTCTATCACTACTATTATTCTTTTTTAAATATTTTTATAATCTTTATTTATTTATTGGATAGACAGCCAGAAATGGAGAGAGAAGAGGGAGTAGAGAGAGAGTGTGTGTGTATGCTCCACCTGTTGTGCCACCACCCAGTCCCTCACTACTATTATACAACATAAAACTCGAGGTCCTTACCGCTGCTATCAGATAATAAAGAAATATCAAAGGTACATCTTGGAAAGGAAGAAAACAAAACCATCACTGTTTGCTGATGATACATTACTATACTGAGAGAACTTCAAAGAATCCACCAAAAAACTATTGAAAATAATTTTAAAATTCAGTTTCCTGGGTCCATACTCCCAGAGGGATAAAGAATAGGAAAGCAGGGCTGGGTGGTGGTGTGCCTAATTAAGCACACGTTACAATGCACAAGGTCCTGAGTTCAAGCCCCCAACCCCCACCTGCAGAGTGATGAAGCAGGGCTGCAGGTGTCTCTGTCTCCCCATTCCTCTCAATTTCTGGCTGTCTCTATGCAATAAAAGTAAAGATAATATTTTAAAAAAAGAATAGGAAAGCTATCACGGGAAGGAGGTTGATAAGAGTTCTGGTGGTGGGAATTGTGTGGATTTGTACTACTCTTATCCTATGGTCTTGTCAATATTTCCATTTTATAAATAAACAAATAAATATAAAAATGTAAATTTTTAATTCAGTAAAGTAGCAGGACACATTATCAGCACACATGAGGCCAGGTGGTGTTGTACCTGGTAAAGTTTACACATTACAGTGTTCAAGGATGCAGGCTCAAGGCCCTGGTCCCCACCAGCAAGGGGAAAGCTTCAGAGGTGGTGAAGAAGGACTGCAGGTCTCTCTCTCTCTCTCTCTCTCCTCTCTCTCTCTCCTCTCTACCTCCCCCTCTCCTCTCAATTTCTCTCCATCTCCATATAATAATAAATAAATATATATATTTTCAAAAATCACACATAAAGCTGTAGCATTTCTCTATACAAATGAGGAGTCTGATTAAAAAGAATTAAATAATTAATCAAGCCCAAAAAGATAAAATACCTTGGGGTAAATCTCAGGAAAGAGTCAGAGGACTTGCACAGTGAGAACTATAGGACAGTGGTAATAGAAAAAGAATGATACAAAGAATTCCTTGCACCTGGATTGGAAGAATAAACATTAAAGTAGCCATCCTACAAAAAGCAATCTACAATTTTGATGTAATTCCTATCAAGATCTGAATGGCATTATTCAAGGAAATTGAATAACTTGTCCAAAAACTTATGTGGAACCACAAAAAAAAATAGTGAAAAGTGCTTCTGAGGGGGAAAAAAATAAAAATAAACGGGGAAAATGGAGGTATCGTGCTTCCAACTTCTGTTTATACAACAAAGCTATAATAATTAAAATTCTTTGATACTGGAATTAAAATGTACACTTAGATCAGTAGAACAGAATCTAGAGCCCAGAAATGAGCCCCCATCTATATAGCACCTAGTGTATGTCAAAGGTACTAAAACCATTCAATAGGGAAAAGGTCTTTGAACCCAGGTCCTTGAGCATGGTAATACATGCACTCTATAGTGTGCACCACCATCCAGCCTCTAAAAGCTCCAATTTATTCTGAACTCCATGTACATGATCAGTAACCATATAAATGAATTTCAGTGCTCAAGAAACGCCACAGGGGCCAGGAAAAAAATCACCCAGCAGAACACATACTGTACTGTTCTTGAAGACCAGGGTTCCAGCCTCTAGCCACCACACAAGAGTACCTACAGTGGGGGTAAATTTCAGAACTGATGGAGTAGTACTATGGTGTCTCTCCACATCTTGTTATCTCTCCCTCTCCCTCTCTTTGCCTCACCCTCTATTATAAAATAATACATAAAAGAGTTCATCAAAAGCAGTGAAATCATGGAAACATGAGGCTCCAGCAATAACCCTGTAGGGAGGAAAAAAATAAGTCAACAAATATAAGTCTGCATTTCCGATTTCAGGAACTTTCTGCAATCTATAGGAACAGAATGGTTATACATTGTGGCCAGTGTCACCAGGGTCTTCAAAGTGCATTAGTCATTCAGGTATCTAAGATGTCTGCTAGGTCAGTATAGTAATTTTGGAAAAAGAAGTAGCAAGGCTCCGAGGCTGGGCTGTGACGCAAGCACATATAGTATGGGGAACAAGGACCCACGGGAGGAACCGATCAAGAAACCTGGTTCAAGCTCCCAGACCCCAAAGGACTCGAACTGGGATCCTTGCTCTGGTCTTTGTGCTTTGCACCTGTGAGCGCTTAACCTACTGCACTACAACCCGACCCCTATTTCTCCTTTTTTTAATTGAGGTTAATGGTTTACAGTATTGTTGACACATGGGTAAAATTTCTCATCACACCATGACAGGTATCTGCAAAATACTCTCACTCCCAGTCTAGGTCTTTTCCACCATTATTCACCAAGATCCCAAACCTGCCACCTGCCCTCAGACATTTCCCAATCTCCCTCCCTTCCCTCTTCAGAATCCTTTGCTTTGGTGCATCACACCAAACACAAAGTTTTACTTTGTGCTTCCCCTTTCTGTTTTTGTTTTTTAAGTTCTAAAAGACCAAGGAGTTTGTCTGAATGCCTGTAGTATGTGTGTATGTTTATGTTTGTGGGGGAAAAGTGATGAGTGTCATGCTCAGCAAATTATAAAACATAATGAAAAAGAAAGGGTCACTTCACAGGTGGTGAAGCAGATCTGCAGGTGTCTATCTTTCTCTCCTCCTCTCTCTTTTCCTCTCTCCATTTCTCTCTGTCCTATCCAACAACAATAATAACTACAACAATAAAACAACACGGGCAACAAAAGGGAATAAATATTTTTTTTAAATTTTTTAAAAAGAAAATTTTAAAAAAGGAAGAAAAGTGGTCACTGGGAAAAGAGGTGGGGTTTAAGATTTTATAAATACTGCTAATTTCTTTTTCTAATTGGAAAATTGTACCCACTCAGATTTGTATGTGCATCTCCAAAATACAATTTCACTCATATCTTGGAGCAACTGAATGTTGCTATTGATTTATCCTGACCTCTTAAAGACCACTCTTTCTGTAAGTCAGTGTTTCTATTAACAGTGGGCTTTATATTTTAAAGACATGACCTAGAGGTCAAAGCATTGGTGTTAGCAAAAGATAATATTAAACTCTTGTATGAGATTTGAAAAGCATAATCTGGGAAACAGTTCCAGTGAATCTTAGCTGGAAAAACCAGACTTCAATATTATCAGTGTTGTACTGGCTAAAGAATCATTTGGCTACATTTAATTTTTACACATTTGTCAACTAAATTAGTGGCAACTCAATCTGTCACACTGAATCATTATGAGAATATGTTAGTTCCTCTGGGAGGATTTTGGGTCCATAAACCAATGAATAGATTACTATGACACAAAAATAGAGTATTCTCATCTGTGACAGAAATAATCTTAGATGAGAAATAATCTTACTCTGGTTCTTTTTGTGTCATGTCATAAGGAACTGTACTTGGTGTACTCATATACTTGAGACTGATAAAAGATGAGCAACAACATTAACATGAAACAAATCTACAGGATAAAGAACTGAACCACACTAGAGAAGAGCTGAATGCAATGCATGTCAACATAGCTAACTTTGGTCTTTCAGTCAGTCAAGCAATTCCATCACTAGATTTACATTTCAAATCTAGATAGTCTTTCTCTATGCTGTAGCATTTCTTTAATCTTTAAAATGTGTATGTAGCAGCTATTTATTAACTTCTGGATTTTATTTATGCATTCACAAAATCAATTTATATCTTGGGTGGATCAAGGCATGGATATATAAAAGAGAGAAATCTGAAGGAAAAAAAAGGGAAGCTTAAGGAATTTGTCTCCAAAAGACAAAGACTGCAAAAAAAAAAAATATATATATATATATATATATATTCATTCCCTTTTGTTGCCCCTGTTGTTTTTTATTGTTGTGGTTATTTTGCTATTGTTATTGATGCTGTTGTTGTTGGATAGGACAGAGAGAAATCAAGAGAGGAAGGGAAGACAGAGAGGGAGAGAGAAAGATAAACACCTGCAGACCCGCTTCACCACTTGTGAAGCAACCCCCCTGCAGGTGGGGAGCTGGGGCTTGAACTAGGATCCTTACGCTGGTCCTTGCACTTTGTGCCACCTGCTCTTTACCCGCTGCACTACCACCTGACTTCCAAGAAATATATTTTACACGCTTTAAAATGTATGCTAAGTATCAAGCACCACAACAACATGTGGCAGCACAAGTAAAATATGCACCTTAGGTTTGGGAGTGCTATTTCAGGCATTTTCTTAGACCTTTCTAAAATGTGTAAAAGGGTGGGTTACATAACACCAATAACAATATATGCAAAAGCTTTAAATATTATGATATATTTTCATATTTATTTTTTAAATCTATTTTAAAACATTAGCCTTCTGGGAAGTAGTATATGTAATTGTCAGATTGATGTCTCCCCTTTTTATTAATGAGACATCTGAAATGCTGTTCACCTTCTACCTTGTCTAAGCCCTAGGTCAGTGAACTGATATTAATGTTATTTTTTTACCTTTTGCCACCAGATTTATTATTGAGACTCAATGCCTGCACAATTCCACTGCTCCCATATTTTCCCTTTTTATTTCTGTTTTGATAGGGTTGAGAGAAGAGAGACAGCCAGAGAAACAGGGAGCAGAACAGAGAGAGAGACAGAGAAACACACAGAGAGAGAGAGAGATACCTGTAGCAAGGCTCAACTGCTTATAAAATTTTTCCCCTACAGGTGGAGACCAGAGGTTTAAACCTGCATTTTCAGACACAGCAACATGTATACTCTATGAGGTGCACCACTATCCAGCCTCTCAGTGGTCTGACTTTAAAGCCTTATGCCTGTGACCAAAGAGAAAAACTCAACAGCTAGATGAGAGCAAACTTGCACAGTCTCTCTCAAATCCTACTCTGCTCAGTTGGAATGTCTTAACATTTTTTTGTTCTCTTTGTAGTGCGCTTATAAGTCCTAATGATATCTTTTATCATCACTCATTAGAGAGAAATATCAGAACCAGAAAATACAATGGCCAAAACCTCAGAGAAGTTCAATGTAGAGAGAATGAGTTTCTCAGTATCTAAGGAAACTTGATCTTACTGTGCAAAAGAATGTTTAACTGAACAGTGAAATGTCATTAAAAAGTCATCTTCACTCTAGCCCTATTCTCAACTCTGACACCATTTTCTCAGGCAATATTTTTAGGTCACCCGCATGTTTGCTACCAATCTCAAACAAAAATTACTAAATTCATTGGCTCCTAGGAACATATCAAAAATAGAATCCCTGCTTCTCTCTGCCCTAAGATCTCTATTCTCATCTGCTCTATTCCTACTTTCTGGTTCCTATTTATTGATTAATTTGATGGTTTTGTCTTGCTTTATATCTTACTGCCTTTCAGCCATCAAGTTTCAGATGCTATTATGATTCCATCCTGACCTCCCTGGGTTGACAATGTCAATAATATGCCCCAGAACCTCACCTCTCTAGAGTCCTACCCGACTAGGGAAAGATAGAAACAGACTGGAGGTATGGACTGGCCTGCCAACACCAGTGTCTCACAGAGGAGTTACAGAAGCCAGAACTCCCACCTTCTGCACTCCCAAAAGAATTTTGGTCCATATTCCCAGAGGGGAAGAAATGTTAGAAGAAGATAACCTATGTTCATAGCAGCATAAATTGTAGTAGTTCAAAGCTGGAGACAAACCAAGTGCTCAGTAGCAGATAAGTGATTAATAAACTTATGGTATAAGCAACCACACCAAGGAACATTTAATTTTTGACAAGAAACCCAAAAGAGTAATTGGAGAATGGAGAGTCTCTTCAACAAATGATGTTGGAAAAAATTGGGTTTAAATGTGCAGAATGAAACTGGACCACTACATCCCACACACAAGAGTAAACTCCAAATTGATTAAAGATGTAGATGTTAGACTAGAAGCCATTAAATACTCAGAGGAAATCATTTGCAAAACTATTTTTGGTCTAAGTTTTAAAGATATTTTTGATTACTTACATTCCATCACAAAAGAAAACAAAATAAACCGATGTACTACATCAAACTGAAAAGCTTCTGCACAACAAAAGGAACCACCACAAAAACAGAGAAACCTCTTGTGGGATGGGAGATATTCACAGGCCATACATCATAAAACAGACTAATAGTCAAAATCTATAAAGACCTCACCAAATTCAGCAACAAAAAAATAAAGGACTCAATCCAAAAAAATGAGGAGAGGATATGGACAGAATCCACACCAAAGAAGAGATTAAAAGAACCAATAAACTTTGGGGAAAATGCTCAAAAATATTATTTTGATTATCAAATTTTGATTATCAAAAAATGCAAATAAAGAGTGATATACCACTTTACTTCTGTGAGAATATCATACATTAGAAAAGATAGTAATAACAAATATTGTAGAGGTCTTGGGGATAAGAGAATCTTTCTTTACTGCTAGTGAAATGCAAGTTGGTACAACCCATATGTAGACCAGTATGGAGAATTTTCAGAACACTGGAAGTAAACCTACCTTATAACATGGAAATTCCTCATTAAAGGATATAACCAACAGAAGAAAATAAGCCCATTCAAAGGGAGATATATACAACTATGTTCACAGAAGCCCAGGTGTCCAACAATTAATGAGTGGATAAGAAAGTTGTCAAATAATGGGACCTGGTTGAGTGCACACATTACAGTGCACAAGGACACACGTTCAAGCCCCTGGTCACCACCTGCAGGGGGAAAGTTTCACAAGTGGTGAAGCAGGGCTGCAGGTGTCTCTTTGTCTCTCTCCCTCTCTAGCTCACCCTCCCCTCTGAATTTCTGTCTCTTCCCAATGACAAATTTTTTTAAATGAAAATTCTAGAGAAAACACTAATATATATATATATATATATATATATATATATATATATATATATATATTAAGAAAGGAGAAAGAAAGTGACCCAGAAAATGGTACAGTGGGTAAGGTTCTGAGTTTAATCCCCAGCAACATTTATGCCAGAGTGATGGTCTGCTTCTCTCTTTCTCTCCTTATATCTCACATGCTAATAAATCTTTTTAAAATGAAATAAAAAATATGATAATATGATGTGTTCAGTTAAACAACAAAAAGAAGATGAACAAAATATCTCACTTGGATGATAGCCTGCTTGGCTATTTGCATAACCCATGTTCAACCTCAGTGCTGGTGCTATGGTGCCCCTACCTATCTTTCTCTTTGTGTCTCTGTCTCAATCTGGAAAAGTCAGTCCAAAATGGCGATTACCTGGCATTGATCAAAAAAGTAAATCAACAAAATACAGAAAAAGATTTTTAAAAAATAACAAATGCAACAAAAAGAAGTCAGTAGTGTATATAGTAGATGTGAATCCAACTATATAATAATCTTTAAATTATTATATAATGACCTGAAAGTACAAGAAGACAGATTGTAAAAGTGAACCAAGCAGTAAGACCCAACTTAATGTTGCCTAGATGAAACCCACTTTAAATATAAAGACACACACAAATTAAAAATAAATTTGGTAGAGAAAGATACAGATAACATTAATCAAAATAGAACAGGAGTAGTTATATGAATGTCAAACAGAGCAAACTTCAAAGCAACAGAAGATACCAAGATAAATAAGATTATTATTTAAAAGACATAGAAAAGATAACAAATAATTGCAGTATAATCCTTTGTTTTTACTCTATGTTTTTATAATAAACCTAAAATTAAATGGACATATCGAAATATTCAGTTGTTAACTTACTCATTTGCAAAGAAGTCCACTTATTAATAAGTTTTATCTAAAAATTAAAAAAAAAGAAAAAGATAACAAAAGTAGAGAGGACACAAATTATTAGTGTCAGAAACAGAAGATAGTATATCACTACAGAGCCAATGGACATAATCCAAGAGATATAACAATCCTTAACATGTGTCTGCCAAACAGGAGAACAACAAAAAACTATGTGAGGCATAAAAGGAAGGAAAAAATAGATGAACTCATGAATATAGCTGGAGATTTCAACATCCCTCTATCAGAAATGAACAAGTGAGCAAATAGTCAGTAAGGGCCTAGCTGAACTCAACAACACCATCAGTCAACTTAATATGATATTTATAGACTGCTTCAGTAACAACAGAACATACATTATTCTCAAGAAAATATAAAATATTTAACAAAGAAAAACACATGTCTGGCCACAAAGACATTTCAACAAATTTAAAAGAATACAATCATATAATGTCTGCTCTCAATCACAGTTACTTTAAACTTGAAATCAGTAGCAAACAGCCAAATATGGGAAAATTCCAGGAAATATGGGAAATTAAACAACTTACTTCTAAGGAACATATGAATCAAGAAAGAAATTTCCAGAGAATTTTAAGTATTTTTAAACCAAATGAAAATGAGAACACTGCTTATCAAAAGAATTAGATGAAAGGAGCCAGGCGGTGGCACACCTGGTTAAACGCACATATTACAATGCACATAGACACAGGTTCCTACCTACAAGGTGAAATGTTCAAAGGTGGTGAGGCAGGGCTGCAGGTATTTCTCTCTGTCTTTCCCTCTCAATCTCCTCCTCCCTTCTCACTTTCTCTCTGTATCTATCCAATAATAAATATATTAAAAAGAAAGAAGAATTAGATGAAAGAATATCCCATGAGCTAGGCACTCTCCTAGAACCCAAGGGCATATAGCAATAAAGAACATAAAGTCCTCCTTCTAAGGAATTTCTATTCAAACTGACCCAGAGGAATAGGTTTTGAGTCAAAAGAAAAGAGTGAATAGGGTGGACACATCCATCAGCTGATAAATTCCAGAGCTACATGTAAAACTTAGAAAGTCTCCCTTCAAGTGCAAGCTCGCCCTTCTCATTTAAATTATTCAAACAGTAATGAACTTAAGGGAAAAAGAAATGAAACAGCAACACAATACAAACTAAAAGACAAATACATTCTTTGGTGCAGTGGTGCCCCTAACTCTCTTTTCTCTCTCTCTCTCTCTCTCTGTCTTTTTCAGTCTGGAAAAGTCAGCCCAGAATGGTGACAATCTGGCAGTGACCAGTAAATGGCTAATAGACTGAGTTATATATATATATCTAGTCACAGAAATACTGCTGAGAACTCAAAGTCATGGAAAGGCATGGGACTGTAAATGGAAATTAGTGAAGAAACAAAACCAATCTGAAAAGGCTGGAAACTATATATAATTACTCATGTGACATTCTTAAAGTCAAAAATTTGGTGCTTATAATAAGCTTAAAAATAATTATCTATGACTGCCAGAGTTTTAAAAAAATATTTATTTATTCCCTTTTGTTGCCCTTCTTGTTTTATTGTTGTAGTTATTGTTGTCGTCGTTGTTGGATAGGACAGAGAGAAATGGAGAGAGGAGAAGAAGACAGAGAGAGGGAGAGAAAGATGTTTATCTACCTGCAGACCTGCTTCACCGCCTGTGAAGCAACTCCCTGTTCGAGTTGGGGGCTCCAACCGGGATCCTTACGCTGGTCCTTGTGCTCTGCGCCACCTGCTCTTAACCCGCTGCACTACCTCCGACTCCCTCAACTGCCAGAGTTTTAAGGGAAGAGATGTATAAATCGATGAAGCACACACAGAAGACTTTTAGGCAGAGAAAATCATAATCATGTGTCCGTGTATGTTCAGTAGTTACAGTAAATATGCCTCTCTGGTGAAGGATATTAATAATGGGGTGGCATTTGTGATGATAGGGATATGTGGCTCTCCGTCCTTTCCTCTCTACTTTGTTGTGAACCTAAAGCTGATATAAAATAATATAGTGTTCTTAAAAATATAAGAAAGATGATCATGTCACGTACACATCTATGACAATTGGTATTAAGAACATAAAGAGGGCCGGGAAGTAGTGCACCAGATTAAGCACACATAGTGCAAAGTGCAAGGACTGGCACAAGGATCTGGTGCGAGCCCTTGGTTTCTCACCTGCATGGGGGGTTGCCTCACAAGCCGTGAAGCAGGTCTGCAGGTGTCTATCTTTCTCTCCCCTCCGCCTTCCCCTCTTCTCTCAATTTCTCTGTCATATCCAATTAAATGGAAAAAAAGGTGGCGACCAGGAGCAGTTGATTCAGGTGCAGGTGCTGAGCCCCAGCAATAGTCCTGGAAGCAAAAAAAAAATCATAGAGATTTTTTTCCCCACTGTGAATTCCTTCATTGGCTTCTGGTAAAATTCATCCTATCTTTACCCCAGAGAACCACTGTTATTGAAAAACTGTACTGCTATATCAGTTCCTCAAAAATTATCCTATAGGACATTAAAATACTGTAAAATACTGTATTTATGAATTGCCTTCCATTTAGGCAGTATTCCTATGCAAAATTCTCATGCTACCTAAAGAACTAAGAGAGCTCGTGGTCCAGGAGGTGGTACAGTGGATAAAGCATTGGACTCTCAAACATGAGGTCCTGAGTTCAATCTCCTGCAGCACATATACCAGAGTGATGTCTGGTTCTTTCTCTCTCTCTCTCCTCCTATCTTTCTTATAAATAAATAAAATCTTTAAAAAAGAAAAAAAAAAGAACTCATAGAGCTCAGTGGCACACCTGGCTAGGCACACACATTACCATGCTCAAGGACAGGGATTCGAGCCCCCACTCCCCAACTGCAGGAAGGACATGTCACGGCCAGTGAAGCTGGTCTGCAGGTGTCTTATCATTCTTTTCCCCTTTCTACTTCCCCTTCCCTCTCAATTTCATTCTGTTCTATCAAGTAAAAAGTAGAAAAAAGAAAGGATAGAAGGGAGGGAGGGAGGAAGAAGGGGCTTCTGAGAGAGGTGGATTCATAGATAACCTGGTAGTGATAAAGTAATAATAAAAACAAAGTAGAAGAACTAATCTTACCTCTACAATAAACATAACACATTTAGAATTTTAAACATTTAGCCAATCTGTCTTCTAATTAGATAGTAGAAATAAGCTCATGCCGCTTTAATGATTCCATCCTGACTTCCCTGATCAGGCAGTCTCACCAATGTGTCCTGGAACCTCACCTCTCCAGACCCTATCCCACCAGGGAAAGATAGAAACAGGCTGGGGTTGCTGATTGACCTGCCAATGTCCATGTCCAGTAGAGAAGCAACTACAGAAGCCAGAACTCCCACCCTCTGCACCCCAAAAATAATGTTGATCTATACTCCTAGTGGGGGACAAATGACAGGGAGAAAAATGACCAGAGGGCTCTGAACTCCAACTCCACCAGGAACAGAAGAGGTGGGAAAAGGGAGGGAAATTTGGGTGTAGTAATAGGCATAGGTGTGACCTGAAAAGAAAGAGAAAATGGGACCTTTTAAAAAAAAGGCCAAAAATATACAAATATAGACAGTTGTAGAAGTAATAGTTAACCCATATCCGAAACCTTGGGAGAACTGCTCTAGATTACAGTGAAGGAAATGGGAGTCAAGAACTCTGGTGGTATGTATGGTATAGATCTGTACCCGTTATCTTACAATTTTGTAAATCAATGTTAAATCATTAATAAAAATAAAAGAATCATATAAGAACAAATAACAAAAAATATTAGAAGAAATAAAAAAGAAATAAGCTCTTGAAAGAAAATTATATGATTAGTAACAAGTTGAATAATTTAAAAATATTCTTTAGCCCTAAACATTTGCAACATGTCCATTTTCAAAAAGCTTACAAATCTATATGATCAAAACATACTTTAAAATTAAAACTTTTCATTTAAATGACCCATGTCATCTGACCTTCCATCACAGAAAATTTAAGGTTTTCTGAGGAAAAGCCCTTCTTAGAATTCCTTAACTTGAACAGTCACAGATAAATAGCAATTTTCTACATTCCACTCAGTGCTGTTGCTTCCTTTTTCAAATGCCATCAGCTTCTCTCACTAAAACTCATGTCTCTCCTTGTTGTCCCTTCCCACCCACACCCCCCCCCCCCACACACACACACAAACTGCCTTTTCAAAAGGTTGGTCTAGTACTTTCTCTCCTGACATACATGACTATCATATCTCAAAAAGAAGGAGAAGGGGTTACATATAAGAGTAAAAAAGAAATTCTCTGTCCAAGAACTACATGTGGAAAAGGATAATTTCTCTTTTCTTAGCAATTCAGAGATCCTGACTGGCATCACCTCCCAGGACTCCAAATGCTTCCTTTCTTGTTATAATCCTCTTAAATTCTTTCCCTACCCAACTCTCCCTTGTGATTCTGTCAGTGTTTCTCACTCATTCTCCTTCATACTTGTGCCCCTCCTCCATCCCCAAGTCTCACCCAAGAACTGTGAAAGAAGACTAGAAGGCTTTCAAGTTTATGGCCCATTATAGGTGAATGCTGGGAGGTGTTTGGCAAGACTGCGGAACTAATCAGTTATCTTAACACTATGGACAGTGGGATGAAGGTTTGAGATAGCTAAATGTTATTGCTTATTTTAATTGTAAGGAAAAAAAAAGAAAATCAATTTTATGAATTACTGATCAGTGCTTTGAACCTCCTTTCTCCAAAAATCCACAAACACTACCACCACCACCACCCCTTCCCCAGGGCAGACCAATTAAGAAACAACGGGGAAACAAATCTCAAAATAAAATTCTTTGGTCAGTGGACAAAACTGAAGGAGAGGTAAATCAATGCTAATACAGAAAATTTAAGTGAAACAAAGAGCCAGGCTTAATATGCAGCTGACAGTCAGATGAAACCAACCCCAGATTCAATATTCACAGTTAATCACAAAACTATGGACTAAGCTCCTATGAAAGGTAAAATCCAAAACAACAGGATAGAGAAAAATTTAATCATAGGAAAGATCGCTGTCAATACCCAAATGGGCTTGCTTCTTTACTAAGAGATTCTTGTGGAGGACAAACACTGAAGCAGAAGTATTTAAAATTAACCCAAGTAAAGCCTAGCTAATGTGAGGTGAATTGAAATAGGTTAATTTCTGAAAGCACAATGTTCGACCATAAAGGGTAAGATTAATATTTGCTTGTTAGTTATCTGTCTGGCATGGTCTAATTTTTCTAAATTTTGGAGTTTTGTGGCTTTAAATGTCAGCATATATAATTAATAAAACAAAGCATTTACTTCCTTAATATTATCTTGTTTTCTTGAGTACTTTTAAGGTTCAATTATTTTTGTAAAGCTCCTTTTTCATTCATTTTCCCCAATGATTATAAACAATGTCACTTGAAAGAAAAAAGAGAAAAATTAAAATCATAGTTATGAGAGTACTGTTTAACAATCAGGCCATTCAACAGTGTTGATAGAACATATTAAAAGAATAAATAAAGGGGGTCGGGCAGTAGCGCAGCTGGTTAAGCACACATGGTGCGAAGAGTAAGGACCGGCACAAGGATCTAGGTTCAAGCCCCCTCCACTCCCCACACCTGTGGGGGGGAGAGGTGGCCGCACAAGCGGTGAATCAGGTCTGCAGGTCTCTCCCCATCTCTGTCTCTCCCCATCTCTGTCTCCCCTCCTCTCTCCATTTCTCTCTGTCCTATCCAACAACAGTGACAGCAGTAACAACAATAATAATAACTACAACAAAGAAAAATAGCAAGGGCAACAAAAGGGGAAAAAATAGCCTCCAAGAGCAGTGGATTCCTGGTGCAGGTACCGAGCTCCAGCAATAACCCTGGAGGCAAAAGAGAGAGAGAGAGAGAGAGAGAGAGAATAAATAAAATGATTATATTAAAAACCAGAGGTTTTTTTTTTTTCATTTTCTAAAAAGCAAAATGTTTACAGGTTTCTTGTCACCTGATAGAATAAGCACACTGCTCCAGAATCAACAAGCTCCTTTCGTTAGGAGACCTGTGCAATGGAACCGTAGGAAAATTAAGGGTTACTTCTTTTTTTTCCCCCTCCAGGATTATCCTTCGTACTTGGTGCCAGCATTAGGAATCCACTACTCCTGGAGGCTATTTTTCCCATTGTGTTGCCCTTGTTTTTGCCTTTGTTGTGGTTGTTGTTATTGTTGTGATAGCTGTTGTTGTTGTTGGACAGGACAGAGAAAAAATGGAGAGAGGAGGGAAGAAAGAGAGGAGGAGAGCAAGACACCTGTAGACCTGCTTCACCACTTGCGAAGAGACCCCTACACCCTGCAGTGGGGGAGATGGGGCTTCTAACCCGGTTCTTGTGCTTTGCGTCAAGTGCACTTAACCCGCTGCGCTTCCACCCAGCCCCTACTGGTTATTCCTTAAGTTAATATTCTGAACAACTATGAGAATCTTGGATGAAAAAGTCAGTACCACAGTAAACAATAGTCAGTTGTTTGTTTTTTAAATATTTTTATATATTTATTTTCCGTTTTGTTGTCCTTGTTTTTCATTGTTGTTGTAGTTATTATTGTTGTTGTTGATGTCATCGTTGTTGGATAGGATAGAGAAATGGAAAGCTGAGGGGAAGACAGAAGGAGAGAAAGATAGACACCTGCAGACCTGCTTCACCGCCTGTGAAGCGACTCCCCTGCAGGTGGGGAGCCGGGTGCTCAAACCAGGATCCTTAAGCAGGTCCTTGAGCTTTGTGCCATGTGTGCTTAACCCGCTGTGCTACCGCCCGACTCCCACAACCGTAAGTTTCAATGAGATTTTTTTCTAAGAATATGAGCAAATTATATAAACTAATAATAATACTGTGTGGGCTTGTGAAGTAGTTCACTTACATAGTATGCTGTTTTACTACGTGTGAAAGCCAGGTTTGAGCCTGGTCCCACAGCACTGAGAGAAGTTCACTAATTCTGCTTCTCTGCCTGTCTCTATCTTAAAAAATAAATAATAATAATAATTCATGGAAACTAGTATGTTTACAATATAGGTAATTATAAATTCAGGACAAAAATATATACATGTGTAGATTATGATACTGAACATTACAGTATTCATTTCTGTGGCAAAGCCTACTATAATCATTATCACATTTAATCACCTTTACAGATAACATGGAACTCTTAGTTTAATAAATTTGTATTTAATTGTATCAAATGATCAAAGTTCTTTTATTAATGGTATTAAAAGTAAAAATTAGGGAGCCGGGAGGTAGCGCAGTGAGTTAAGCGCACATGGAGAAAAGCGCAAAGACCTGCATAAGGATCTCCGCTAGAGTCCCCAGTTCCCCACCTACAGAGGAGTCACTTCATGGGTGGTGGAGTAGGTCTCCAGGTGTCTTTCTCTTCCCCTCCTCTCTCCATTTCTGTCTATCCTACCCAACAACGACGATGGCAAGAACAATAACAATGATAAACAAGGCCAAAAAAAAAGGAAAAAATAGCCTCCAGTAGTGGGTTTGTAGTGCCAGCACTGAGCCCCAGCAATAACCCTGGAGGCAAAAAAAAAGTAAAAATTATTCATGGATGGCTAATTTAATTGGTTAGAATTAATCTTGATAGGATACAACTACAGATGTGTAAACTTTGTCTCATTTATCAGTTTTGACCTGCATCCCCAAGCCATTAATAAACTACATAGGTGAGCTAGAAAAGTAAAAAACAAACATTTTATATGAACCCCTGATTGAGATGTAACAGCCATAAAGAAACATCACCAACACTTAACGTAATAATACGTAATAATGTTCCCATAATAATAATCTTATACCCTTTAGCCCTTGCCCAATGATAACTACCATAGTTGCTTAATGAAGCAAATAAGGAAGTAAAGAACAGCCACTAGATAATTTCATCCATATGTAAAATATAGGAAGTTGAAACACATGAACTTTAGAAATATATATATATATGCATAGTCAAACCAAATCTATGACCTTGGGAAAACTACAGTAGTTATTGTTGGGAGGAATAGGGGCACAGAACTTTAGTGACAGGAATAGTACAGAACTATATACCCCTATTATCTTATATTCTTGTAAATCCCTATTAAATCACTAATAAAATTTTTAATTAAAAAAATAAAAACATAATGTCTAAAAAATGCTACCAGTGTCACAAATAAAGGGATCCATATATTATCTGAAAATTATTTGATAGGTATCATCAGAATTAAATACTTAGTCTTGAGATGTTTACAATGGCTTCCATGTTTATCTAAAAAGTAACTTAAAAGTATGTAAAGCATATGTTATATCTCATGTGTCACATTCATGTATTTTTTTAAGAGGCAATTCTCAATCTTGTTCATTTACTGGGATTGCAGCAAATGACAACCCTGATTTCTGTGTCCATAGCAAGTCTATGAGAATGCTAATCTACCAGAAATGTTTATATTTACTTGTGGAATCTGCTTCCAGCTACTGGAAATAGGGACTATAATGTAAGATTATTTTTTAAGCTGAATTTTGCATGTTAAAAATAATAGTAATTTCAAAATATATCTTCTAGATGACACCTAGTATTTATTGACTGCTTATCATGTGTTAGACAAAATTCTAAATACTTTCCACATATTAACTAAATTTATTCTTAAAATAATCTTGGAAGTGCCAGAGCTCTGATTCAGTACACAGTCTGACCCTCTTAGCCACAGCCCTATTCTGTCTCATAGTAATTAAAATGTCAGAAATGTTGGGAGTCAGACGGGTTAAGTGCACGTGGCGCCAAGCTCAAGGACCCGCATAAGGATCAAGGTTCGAGCCCAGGCTCCCCAACTGCAGAGGAGCCGCTTCACAGGCGGTGAAGCAGGTCTGCAGGTGTCTGTCTTTCTCTCCCCTCTCTGTCTTCCCTTCCTCTCTCCATTTATCTCTGTCCTATCCAACAATGACGACATCAATAACAACAACAATAATAACTACAACAACAATAAAAAATAAGGGCAGCAAAAGGGAAAATAAATAAATATTAAAAATTCAGAAATGTTATTGTTATTATTATCTTGTTATAAACTACAAATGTAAACTGCATAAATGTTTAGACCTAAATTTTCTCTTTATTTATTTATTTATGAAAGAAATCACCAGTGTATCATTCTGACTCTTGCAATCTCAAAAATTGAACTCAAAAACCTCATACTGCAAGTCACTCTCTCTAGCCACTATACCACCACTTAGGTAGCTCAACCTAAATTTTCTTTTTCTTTTTTCTTTTGCCACCAAAGTTATTACTGGAATTTGGTGCCTCCTCTTTTGCAATCCATTTTCTTTCCTCATAATATAGGAAGAGATGGAGAGAGACTTGAGAAAAAAGGAGCGATAACACAGTTCTGCTCTGATGTTTGTGAAGCTTGCACCCTGGGTAAAAGTTCAAATCTGGATCCTTGAACATAGTAGCATGTATGCATTACTAGATGAGCCACTTGCTGGCACCATAAACCTAAAATTTCCAATCCCAGTTCATCCTCTCATTTCAACAAGTTATCAGAATTTTTTTTTAGATCTTTGGGTACTTTTTATTTATTTTATTTATTTTATTTATTGGCTAGAGACAGCCAGAAATCAAGAGGGAAAGAGGTGATAGGGAGAGACAGAGAGACACCTGCAGCCCTGCTTCACCACTCACAAAGCTTTCCCCCTGCAGGTGGGAACTGGGGACTCAAACCCTGGGTCCTTGTGCATTATAACATGTGTGCTCAACCAGGTTCGTTACCACCAGCCCTCAGAATTTTTTTCATAGCTTGAATCTTTATTATCAACATGCTTAACTACAGTGAACATTAATATTCATCTTTGATGATTCTCATGATAAATGACAAGGAAGAAGGCTCAACAGAGAAATATGGCATCAGTCTTTCTATAAAGGTGTCAGCCATTGTATGTAAGTGGCACCACTGATTTATATTATAGAAGGAAAGTTTTCCCAACTCATAGTCCAGAAAAACACCAATATAAATCTGTGCTCTTTGTGAGCCAATTTGTATGCATGTGGGATGCTGATATTGTCAACAGCCATCGGTTGAGGACAGTGGGGTCTGGCCATTCCACTCATGAACTTTGCAAAGTTCATATAAGCTTATCATCAAAAAGGCATTTGTATGGATTTCAACTTGACTTAGGAGGGCGGAAGTGCAGCAGGTTACGTGCACATGGCGCAAAGCGCAAGGACAGGCAAAAGGATTTCAGTTCTAGCCACTGACTCCCCACCTGTAGGGAAGTCGCTTCACAGGCCAGGCAGTGAAGCAGGTCTGCAGGTGTCTATCTTTCTCTCCCCCTCTCTGCCTTCCCCTCCTCTCTCCATTTCTCTCTGTCCTATCCAACAATGAAGACAAACAACAATAACTACAACAATAAAATAACAAGGGCAACAAAAAGGGAATAAATAAATAAATATAAAAAAAAAGAAGGGCTGGGGGGTCGGGCGGTGGCGCAGTGGGTTAAGCGCATGTGGCGCAAAGCGCAGGAACCGGCGTAAGGATCCCGGTTCGAGCCCCCGGCTCCCCACCTGCAGGGGAGTCGCTTCACAGGCGGTGAAGCAGGTCTGCAGGTGTCTATCTTTCTCTCCCCTTCTCTGTCTTCCCCTCCTCTCTCCATTTCTCTCTGTCCTATCCAACAACGAATTGCGTCAACAAGGGCAATAATAATAACCACAATGAAGCTACAACAAGGGCAACAAAAGGGGGAAAAAATGGCCTCCAGGAGCGGGGGATTCATGGTGCAGGCACCGAGCCCACCAATAACCCTGGAGGAGGAAAAAAAAAATAAAAATAATAATAATAATAATAAAAGGGCTTCTGGACACCTATTAAACAAGGTTGGTTAAACAGCTCATGCCAGAGCCAGTAGGATGGGGTCATAGTCTCTGTTTATACCCTACTATAACCTAACCTCTATTCTATAGTGACCATGTTCTCTATAAACATTCCCTGAAAGAAAAAAGGTTTGCAAGTGATGAAGCAATGCTGTAGGTGTCTCTCTGTCTCTCTCCCTATCACCCCCTGCCCTCTTGATTTCTGGCTATCAAATAAAGATAAATTTTTAAAATCCCATGAACATGGTCAGGGCAATGAAATTGGATTACCTAAGACCCTGAGAACTCTATCTTTTAGCCTTTAGTAGGCTTGCTGGAAATAATTTCACCTGCATGCAATACTTTTTTTTTCCTCTATCAACAAGACTTCACTACTCAGAATTAACCTTTTTTCAGATAGAAAGATAGAATTAGAGAAGAGAGAGAGAGATACCACAGTACCAAAGTTTCCTTTATGCAGTAGAGGCTGGGCTCCAACCTGGGTTGAGCATATGACAAAGCAGGTATTATCCTGCCAGTCCTACATTCATATGCTTTACTTTCTTAATATGTAACAGTGACTGAGGTCCCAGAAGCGACTAAGTTCTATCTGCAGTACCAGCTTCTACTAAAGCTGAGTAGTGCTGTGGCCATCTCTCTATCTCTCCCTTGTCACATATTTCTCACTCTCACAATAAATAAATATTTAAAAGTAATTAAAAATTAAAGTAACTGAGTATTAATACAAAACAATAATTACTGGCTATTAATAATAAGTGGACAATCTGACTAGATTCATTTATTTTTTGAACCAAATCACTTCCCAGTTCTGGCTTATGGTGGTGCTGGGGATTGATTCTGTGATGTCAGAGCATCAGGCACTAGAGTCATTTTGCATAAGTATCATATCAGTCCAGCCCCAGACTAGATTCTTTAATTCATTAATTTATCATCTACTAAAAAAACTTGATTTAAATATGCAAAATAACTTGTTAAAATATTTTTTCTATTTATTAACGAGAAAGATAGTGAGATCCAGGGGGCCAGGTGATGATGCATCTGGTTAAGCACACACACATTACAATGTGCAAGGAACTGGGTTCAAGCCCCTGGTCCCCACCTACAGGGGAAAAGCTTCATGAGTGGTGAAGCAGGGTTGCAGCTATCTCTCTGTCTCTTTCCTTCTCTATTTCCCCCTCCTCTCTCAATTTTTCTGTCTCTATCCAATAATAAAATTTAAAAAAATAATAGGGAGTCGGGTGGTACCACAGCGGGTTAAGCACATGTGGTGTGAAACACAAGTGCCGACTTAAGGGTTCTGGTTAGAACCCCAGCTCCCCACCTACAAGGGAGTCGCTTCACAGGCAGTGAAGCAGGTCTGCAGGTGTCTGTCTTTCTCTCGCCCTCTCTGTCTTCCCCTCCTCTCTCCATTTCTCTCTGTCCTATCTATGACGACATCAACAACAACAACAATAATAACTACAACAATAAAAAACAAGAGCAACAAAAAGGAAAATAAATATTTAAAAATTAAAAAAATAAGAAGAAGAAAGAAAACCAGAACACCACTGTGTCACATGTGGTGCTAGCATCAAACTCAAGACCCCATGCTTAAGAATCCAGTGCTTCTTCCACTAGAAAACCTCCTGGGCTGTGCAAATATATATATTTTCCAATCATGCCTAAATCAGGTTACTTATCATTCCTTAAACAGAAATCACAGGAGTCATAGATTTATGGATTACTTTTAAAATATATATAAATAGGGGGTGGGGTGGTGCACCTGGTTAAGTGCACAAGTTACAACACAGGAGAACCCAGGTTCTAGCTCCACAGTTACCTACCACCTGCAGGGGGAAAGCTTTTGCAAGTGGTGAAGCAGTACTTTGGGTGTATCTCTGTCTCTCTCCCTCCCTATCTCCCCCTTCCTTCTCAATTTCTGGCTGTCTCTATACAATAAATAAATTAAGATCATAAAAAATTAAAAATATATACATACATACATATTTTAAAGGGGGCTGGGTGGCGGCACACCTAGTTGAGTACACATGCTCCTAATATGTGAAGTACCCAAGTTTGAGCCTTCACTTCCCATCTACAGATGAATACTGTCCCTCCCTCCCTACCTCCCCGCCCCTCACAATTTCTCTCTGTCCTATCAAGAAAAGAAGAGAAAAGAAAAGAAAGGAAAGGAAAGGGAAGGGAAGGGAAGGGAAGGGAAGGGAAGGAAAGGAAAGGAAAGGAAAGGAAAGGAAAGGAAAGGAAAGGAAAGGAAAGGAAAGGAAAGGAAAGGAAGTAAAGAAAAGAAAAGGAAGAAAGTAAAGAAAAAAGAAAAGAAAAAAAAAAGAATGGGAAACTATGACTGCCAGGAGTGGTGGCTTCGTAGTGCCAACACCAAGCCCCACCAATAACCCTGGTGGCAATAAAATATATACATTTTATTGAATGCATTAACTGAAATATTGTCAGCTTCATGAAAACCAGTTGTACCAATACTTCATTTGTTCTTGTGAAATGAAATGTTTTTAGTTTTTTTTAACAGTTTTATGTTTCATCAATGGAGAGATGAAAGGACAAAAAAATAAAAAGATACAAAATAAACTTAAAAGGAGGAAGATCATTTATGATTGTGCTAAGCTCAGCATGAAATTGATATCCAAGTGACAGATATTTCAGTCAATAATGTATTTACTGTATTTAAAATTAACACTTGAAGATAAATTATGTGGTTTTTTAAATGTTTTATTTTTCAATATATTTTAAGTTCAATGATAAAAACATGACACAAAGTAACTGAGTCAAAGTGAACAGTCATTCTGCTGACCACATAAACTGCTGCTTTGAGGATATGAAGGGGTTAAAGTGGATTGTGATGAACTTATACATTCCATTTGAAATGACTGATACTGTGGTTAATGTGAAACCACAATGTTCATTGACTTCTATAGGTCACTTTATAAATTCAAACTATTGGTCTCTCAGCAAAAGATAGATGGTATAGTGAAAATAGATCAACACTCCTTCTGTGTCACTGGATGAGGCAGGAAGTTCCAATATTCTCCTCCAAAGGTCTTATAAATTATTTGACTGGGATTGCAAAATCATAGCCAGAGTCTGGCAGTAATTCAAAATAGCTTTAAGAAAGATTATACATTGGGACCAGGCTGAATTTTTTTAAAAGATTGTTTTTTGATTCTGAGATATGCTCAGTCACTTTAATCTAGTATCTAGGTTTTAGAATTTGATTATTGTGGTTGTTGCCACCTCATTATATATGAGAAATGTATTCACTCATGCTGAATGAGGATATTTATATGTAAATAGAAGACTTTTGCTTTGACTACTACTCCTGGGAGTGAAGTGTGTATGATTTTCCAAGTGCTATAGTAACCATCATATACATACATACAAATACATATATGTCATTATTTAAAAGGAATCATAGTTTGTATTTTGAATATTTACTATTTTAAGTATAATGCTAAGTGCTCAGACGAAACCATAATAATTAGAATCACAACATAAACTTTATATAAATGTTTCCACATGTTCATCTAGACCAATATTTTACAATTGCCTAATATTTTCTGATATGTAATATGCATAGAGTAGCATGAAAAGATTTTGCTACATTGTTTACAAATGTGTAGTTTCTCCCGAGTATAAGAATTCTTATTTTTAACAAATTTTGAAAACTTTACAATTTTATTGTATTGACATCTTTTGAGTTCTAGTGTTGAGAAATAATAATTCAGAAAATATTTACAACATATAGTGGCATAGCACATAGGTGAGACCCTGGGTTCACCCCTCTGGTTCCACATTAAAAATATATATATAGATCAGAATTTTACAACTAGATACAATATTAGAGTTCATTTCACATGGAAATTGAGATCTATACTTTGTGAAATGAACTCTAATATAGGTCTCAATTTCCATGTTCCATGTACATTAATTTGAGTATTCATTTAATATTTTCTATGAGCAAGACAAGATAATGTATGCTAGGATGAAAATACTTGAAATACTCTCAAAGAACTTTCAAACCATTGGAATAGACAAACAAGTAAGCTCTATGAGATAATTATGTTTAGTCCCTTAGTAATTCTGCAAATAACATCTATGACTTGTATAAATAATTTAGACCGAGAGCCAGGCAGTGGCACGCCCCAGGTTAAGTGCACATAGTATGAAGAGCAAGGAATCCAGTTTGTGGCCCCTGACTCCCCACCTAAAGGGGATCGCCTAACAATTGGTGAAGCAGATCTGCAGATGTTTATCTTTCTCTCTCCCTATCTTGCCCTCCCCTCTCAACTTCTCTCTGCCCTTTCCAAAATTATTGAAAAAATGGCCACAGGAGCAGTGGATTCATAGTGCAGGCACTGAGCCCCGGCAATAACCCTGGAGCCAATTAATTAATTGATTAATTGAGATCTAGATTGATTCTGGATCTATTTTCAAGATGAGTATGTTTCAAATTTTCATCAACTATTTTGCTTTAAGACTATCTCAAGACAAATTGTGTTTTATTTTGTTTGTTAAGAGTGATGTCCTCTCACTATGTGATTTCACTGCTTAGGAGGTCATCTTTTACCATGCAGCAGCTGCTGCAGCACCTCCTCCTCCTTTCTCCTTCTTCTTTTTCTACTTCTCTTTCTCATTCTTTTTCTCCTTCTTTCCCTCTCTCTCTTTTCCACTACGAAAAATTACACACGCCAAATCCACTGTTCTCAGCACCCATTTTTTGTGAGAGAGAGAAAAAAACTGAAAAGGAGAAAAGAGATAAAACTAGACACTTGCAGCACTGCTTCACTGCTTGTGAAGTCCCCACACCTTGTATGTGAAGACCAGGAGCTTGAACCTGGGTCTTTATGCATGGTAATGTGTATGCTTTACATGGTGCATCATTACCCAGTCCCCTAGGATCATCTTTTTAATCTAGCTAGAGAAAGAGACAAAGTTAAGAGGGAGAGACGCCACAGCAGAGTTTCCCCAGCTACCATGACACTCCATAACAGAGACATGCACATGTTAAGGTATACAACCAAAAATCTTTTTTTTTTCTCCTAGATATTTTGCTTGTTTTTGTTGCTACAGTGAATGGGACTGATTTCTGGATTTCTTCTTCTGATTTAGTGCTTGCATAAAGGAACAAAATCAGCTTTTGTATGTTAACTTTGAATATATTACTATACCGCCTGATAATTTCCAGGAGCTTTCTGCTGGATTCTTTAGGTTTTCCTATGTATACTATCATATCATCAGCAAATAAGGAGAGTTTGACTTCTTCCTTCCAATTTGTATCCCTTTATTTCCTTGCTCCTGCCTGATTGCTATGGCAAGAACTTCCAACACTGTGTTGAATAGTACTAGTGATAGTGGGCAGCCACTTCCTGATCTGAGGGGAATTGCTTCCAGGTTTTCACCATTGAGTATGATGTTGGCTATAGATTTGCTGTATATGGACTTCACTAGGTTAAAGAATTTTCCATTTATTCCCATTTTTGTAGTGTTTTGATCATGAAAGGATGTTGCATTTTTTTATTTTTAATTTTTTATGTTTATTTATTTATTCCCTTTTTGTTGCCCTTGTTTTATCATTGTAGTTATTACTGTTGTTATTGATGTCATTATTAGATAGGACAGAGAGAAATGGAGTGAGGAGGGGAAGACAAAGAGGGGGAGAGAAGAAAGACACCTTCAGACCTGCTTCACTACCTGTGAAGCGAATCCCCTGCAGGTGGGAGCTGGGGGGTTCAAACTGGAATCCTTAGGCTGGTCCTTGCGCTTTGCGCCACCTGCGCTTAACCTGCTGCACTACTTCCTGACTCCCAGGATGTTGGATTTTATCAAAGGTTTTCTCTGCATCTACTGACATAATCATTTGGCTTTTGTTTTTATTTTATTGATGTGGTGGATCACATTTATTGATTTATGTAAACTGAATGAGCCTTGCATCCCTGTAATTCCACTGTGTTCTGAGAAGATGCTTGGGATGATTTCAATACTCCTGAATTTGTTGACACTGTCTTTATAGCCTAACATATGGTATGTTCTTGAGAATGTCCCATGTGGACTTGATTAGAGTATGTATTCTCGTTTCTTAGGGTGAATTACTTTGAAAATGACCAATACTTCTAATTTATCTATCTCTTGATTTAATTCCCTCATTTCTTTATTAATTTTCTCTCTAGATGATCTGTCAATTTGAGAGAGTGAGGTGTTGAAGTCTCCTACTATTGCTGTGTTACAGTTAATAAATTTTTGTAGCTCTTTCAGTAGATGTTTGATGTATTTATATGGCCTCTCATTGGGTGCACAGATATTAATAACTGTTAAGTCCTCTGGGTTGACAGATCCTATGAGCAAGCTGTTCCTGCCCCTTTTTATGGTCCATTACTTTGTATGATAGCTTTCCATCCTTTCACTGTATGTCTGTTTGTCCTATTGAGTTAGATGAGATTCCTGCAGACAGCATATGGTTCAGCATGTTTTCTGACCCATCTTCCTACTCTGTGCCTTTTGATGGGAAAATTTAGGCTACTGATACTATGTATTTAAGATATTTCAGTGCCATTATTCTAAACTTGACTGACTGTTCTAATACGTGGTATGTTTTTGCTGATGTTGCTGTTTATAGAAGAACTTTTAGGACTTCTTAAAGAACAGGTTTAATGATAGTTGATTCAATTGTTGCTTGTCTGAGGTTTTTATCCCTCCATCTAGTCTGAATGACAGTCTAGCAGGATACAATAGTCTTGTCTGAAAGACTTTTTCATTGAATGCTCACTATATATCTTGCCATTCTCTTTTAGAGTTTGCATGGAAAAATTTGCTGATAAGCTTATGTTTGTTGTTCTTTATGTGACTCTGTTTTTCTACTGCAGCTTTCAGAATCCTTTCTTTATCCATACTCTTTTTCATTTTAAGTATGGTATGTCTTGGTGTCTTTAGGTGTGGGTCAATTCTATTTGGGACTCTCTGGGTTTACTGGATCTTTATGCTCTTTCTGTTGTTTAGAGTAGAGAAATTTTCTTCTTTTATCTCCTCTAGTATGCTTTCTTCCCCTTTCTTTCTTTCTCTGGCAAGCCAAATATATATATATTACTTCTTTTAAGGTCATTCCATATGTCTCCATTGTTGCTTTCAGTGTCTCTTAATCTCTTTTTCAGTTCTCTTATTTTTCTCTTAATTTTTTCTAATTCTCCTTCAATCTTGCTAATTCTGTTTTTTGTCTCAGTTATTCTGCCTCACTTCCCTCAGCTATTTTCCTTAATTTAACTATTTAGTTACCTTGTTCAGTTACTGTGTTAGCTTACAACTAGCTGGGCTATTAAATAAGCTATCTCAGCTTTTAAATCTCCAATTACCTCAAGATAGCTTGTATTTTCTTTCAGAGTCTCTTTTTTTTAAGGAATACAAATCAGCTAATAATTCTTTTTTTAAAATATTTATTTACTTATTCCCTTTTGTTGCCCTTGTTTTATTGTTGTTGGTGTTATTGATGTTGTCACTGTTGAATAGGACAGAGAGAAATGGAGATAGGAACGAAAGACAGAGAGGGGGAGAGAAAGATAAATACCTGAAGACCTGCTTCACCGCTTGTGAAGCAAGCCCCCTGCAGGTGGGGAGCTGGGGGCTCGAACCAGGATCCTTACTCCAGACCTTGTGCTTTGCACCACCTGCACTTAACCTGCTGCACTACCACCCAACTCCTCAGGGTTTCATTTGTTGTTTCCCCACTTCTGATATTAGCATCAAAAGCTTTACTCACTCCTTTGATTATTACATCAATTAGTTTTTTGATGTTTTCCTCATTTTTCTTGTTGGAATTTTTTCTGGACTTCTGCCCTGGTTCATTTATGCAGCATTTCTTTTTGGTTTGGCCATTATATTTGATGTCTTTTGAAATCTGTTGCTTTTCAGGTATGGTGTGAGGTGGCTTCTGGTCTATTGATTTCTGGACCCATGAAGCCAGTCACCTTTGGTGTGTCTCAGGAGTGGGTGAAATTGTTATTCTAACAGTGATACCACTGTCTTTGGGAAATGAGAGGTATGGTCTCTTACATTCACAGTGCAGAGAGATATAGACAAGTGGAGCAGCAAGATACTGCCTGCTTTTGACAAGCATGGTTTCTTAGGTCTTGGAGGGTCCCTTCCTCACACCTTTTCAATCCTCTGATCATGCTTGCCTAGATCCATTTGTGCCTAAGTGAGTTACTTAAGAGGTCACAGTTGTAAATTTTAACATATTTTTTATTTGGCTGGTTGGTTGGTTTTTGCTTTAATTTAATCCCTGGGGTGAAGCAAGGAATTTGGGATTCCCTTGATTTGCTGCTGGGGAGCTGGCTTGGAGTTGTTTTCCTCATACCCAAAATTCATATATATACATATGTATATACACATACATATATATACACATACATATATATACTCATACATATATATATATATATATATATATATATATATATATATATATATATATATACATTCCTGAGAAGCAATTCAACCAATTCCCATGTCCAAATAAGAACATTCCCTGGACTTATAAAAATCTCACAGTAACTGTAGTTTCAGGAATAAAAGGACAGTAAGAAATTGCTATGAGTACATGCAGTAATTGAAAATCATAGACGAAAGTGAGACATGCCAGAGACATGACTCAATCCTTTGATAAGATGCAAAGAAAGTGCTGTTAACTTCTGCCTGCTGTATTATTTTGTAAAATTTAAGTCCCTGCATGTACAGAGCAAGCACTGAAGTTAAAGAATCCGTATTAGGTATTCTCAATGATGTATGCTATTAATTCCTTACAACTATATGAAACTGATAGTGCCATATTCTCCTTTTTATAGATAAGGGAACTGAAAATTAGAGCATCAGTAATTAATTCAAGATAATCATAAACAAGAGTCAACATTCACATCACAGTACTTAGTGCACTTTAAAACTACAGTTTCATCAAGGATGTGTTAGCCTTTATAGTCTCACTATAGCTGTGGCATTACTGTATCAAGAATTCATAGGACTATGGAAGTAACAGGGCAACACAAACAAGCTAGTAGAGAGTTATGGGATTATCTTGGAGATACTATATTCCTTCTATTAACAGAGATACTAAAAATGTGGGGTTAGAGAGAGTTTAGTGCAAAGATAAAGCATGAAATTTGCAGTCATGCTTTTTAGTTTCCTCTATAATATGGACCCTAGGAAATGAATCCTGGTCTGCTATACATTTGTAGATTTATATCCAAAGTCAGTAGGCCTAGCAAGAAGAGAAGACTTCATTAAGGTTAGTATTAAAATCAGAATATTTTCCCATGTGGTAAAGGGGTCTAGAGACTTTGAGTGGTCACAGAAATTTTTGCTAGAAAGGGTGGGGAAATTGTATTGTTCTTTTCAGTGAGAAAATTACAAAGGTTTATACTTATGCAATTTGCTTAAATCCATCTCTTGCAAAGAGAAGGACAATTTTCAGGCAAGAAGTTCTTTACGCCTACATAATCTAGGATAGACTAAATCTTACTTTCCCTGGGTACATTGTAACCACTTCCTTTTTTGAAAGCCTTGCTTATACTTATTTATACTTGATATCACTGTTATAAATGTATACAGACCATACAACTGGTCAGCTTGAAGATAAGGCTAGTTTCTTTCATCTGTGAATACCCATTACCAAACAGTGTGCATATCATACAGTGAGTACTCGATAGTCATTAAATAACTAAATATACAAATAAGTAAATCAAATCAAATCAATTGAGAAAAGTCTTACTAATCCTATGGAAACCAAAGGGAGCTCTACAGATGTATCAAATCTGAAATCTTGGTGTATTGCACCAAAGTAAAGGACTTGGTGGGGGAGTATTCAGGTCCTGAAACATGATGGCAGAGGAGAACCTAGGTGGGGGGTTAGAGTGTTACGTGGAAAACTGAGAAATGTTACATATGTACCAACTACTGAATTTGACTGTCAACTGTAAACCATTAATCCCTTCCCCCAAAATTAATTAATGTTTTAATTATCTGAAATCTACTGAATACTTAGGTAAAAATATACAATGTTTACTGCATATCCAAGTTTTTTAATATTGTTATTAGCTTATATAGCATTGGATAAATTTCAGGTGTATCGTATTAAAAATGAACACCTGTGTATACATTTGGTTCACAATCAAAAGTTTAGTTTCTATCCTTCAACATACAATTGACCATTTCAGTCTTGTTTACCCTTTCATCAGCACCTCTTTCCTCTTATAGTTTAAGAGTCTGTTATGCTTATTCATTAGTTTCATTTATCTTCCTCATATGAATAGAATTATATGGTGTTTATCTTTCTTTGCCTGCTTTACTTCATTTCGCACAAGAATTTCATTTATTTTATAGTTGGGTAGTGTTCTATTGTGCCTGTATACTAGATCTTATGTATCCTGTTGTCTGACAATGGACACTTAAGTTCTTCCCAACCTTTGACTATTGTAAACAATGATGCAATAAGCACGGAGATGCATATATTTCTTTAAATTAGTGCTTTCTTATGCCTTGGGTAAGTACCCAGAAGAGGAATAACTGAGTTATATGGAATTTCTATTTTTAATTTGTTGAAGAACTTCCAGGGGACATAACTGGGTTAAATGCACATAGTAGAAAGCATAAGGACCCACGCAAGGATCCTAGTTAGAGCTGCCAACTCCCCACCTGCAGAGGGTCGCTTTGCAAGTGAAACATGACTACAGGTGCCTATCTCCCCCACTCCTTTGTCTCTCCTTCCTCTCTCAATTTCTCTCTGTCCTATCCAATAAAATGGAAAAAAAAAATGACCAATAGGAGCAGTGAATTCATAGTGCTGGTACTGAGCCCCAGCAATAACTCCTGAGGCAAAAAATAATAAATAATAATAGCAATAAATAAAATAAAAGAGCTTCCATATTGCTTTCCATAATAATTACACCAATTTTTATTCCCACCAAGAGAGTTTAAGGGTTTCGCTTTCTCCACTTCCTCTTCAATGCTTGTTGTTTCTTGTATTTATTTTTTTATAAAATCCATTTTAACAGGTAGAAAGCAGTATCTCATGGTCAGGGATGTGGTCCAGTGGATAAAGAATTAGACTGTGTGGTCCAGAGGTAGCGCAGTGGATAAGGCACTAGACTTTCAAGCATGAGGTCCTGAGATAGATCCCTGGCAGTACATGTACCAAAGTGATGTCTGGTTCCCTCTTTCTCTCTCTCTCTCTCTCTCTCTCTCTCTCTCTCTCTCTCTCTCTCTCTCCTCTCCTATCTTTCTAGTAAATAAATAAAATCTTAAAAAAAAAAATAGACTGGACTGTCAAGCATAAGGTCCTGAGTTCGATCCCTGGTAGCACATGTACCAGAGTGATGTGATGTCTGTTTCCTTCTGTGTGTGTGTGTGTGTGTGATCTTTCTAGTAAATAAATGAATGATCCTTTTTAAGAAAAAAGGAAGGAAGAAGGAAGGAAGGAAGGAAAGAAGGAAGGGGGACCAGGCGGTAGCACAGCAGGTTAAGTGCACATGGTGCGAAGCACAAGAATCGGCACGTGGATCCGGGTTTGAGACCCCAGATCCCCACCTGCAGGGGGATCACTTCACAAGAGGTGAAGCAGGTCTGCAGGTATTTATCTTTTGCTCCCCTTCTGTCTTCCCCTCCTCTCTCGATTTCTCTATGTCCTATACAACAACAACAGCTATAGCAACAATAACAACAAGGGCAACAAAAATGGGAAAAATAGCCTCCAGGAGGAGTGGATTCCTAGTGCAGGCACCAAGCCCCAGCAATAACCCTGGAAGCAAAAAAAAAAAGTGATATCAAATTATGGTATTAAATAACACTTCCCTGATAAGAAGTAGGGATGAAAATATTTTCATATGTCTCATGGCCTGTTGTTTTTATTTAGTAAGATGTCTGTTTATATGATCTGTTTAGAACCTATTTTTTTAAATTAGATTATTTGACTTTTTTGTTGTTGTTGAGTTGTATGAGTTATTCATATATTTTTACTGTTAATTTATTGTTGGATATATAATTCAAAAATATCTCTTCCTACTCAGCTTCTTTTTCATTTTAATAAAAGTTTCCTTCACTGTGTAGAAAAAAAATCAACTTGATGTAATCACAATTGCTTATTTTTTGCTTCCCTAGTTTTAGGAATCATATTCCAAAGGTAAGTGTAATGGGGCTTGTTGAGACAAGTGTAGCAGCAGCTGCGTTTCTCTCTACTCCTTTCCACTTCCTGGTCAACTAGGAATAACAAAGGAGTTCACCTGGGTCACAACAAGACACAACTAGAACTACTTTGGGAACCCACCAAATCATTGGTGAGTGCAAGCACGTGTGGCTCATGAACAGACAGGAGCCCTAAGGAGAGATTCCTGGGGCTAAAGCTTGTATCTACTTCAGAGCAGCTGGTAACAGTCTGGCAGTTTGCCAGTTGATTTGCCAACTCCAGTCTGTTTTACCAACAAAAAGACTGCTGAGGAGAAGACAGGACTCCCCTAAGGCTCATCAAAAGCAGCTGTGAGTCTCCATTCCTACTGCCCCCTCAGAGGCTGCTGCAGCAACTAGAAGACCCCATGATGAAATTGGGGGGGCAGAGAACTGGCCAGGAAACTCAGGAGACAATCTGCACCCCAGTGGGCTAGAGGTGGAGCTATACAGTGGGAGCCTTTCCACATCATTTTCCTGATGAACTGGGGAGACATGGTGAATAACTGCCAAAGAACCCACAGAGTATAAATGGGACTTGTTTGGAAACTCACAGGGTCAAATAGTGCTACCAACTTGGTTCTGGTTGCTGACAGAGCAGCTGAGTTGAGCCTGGGGCTTTGGATCTTAGGGTGTGTGAGTGTCTTTGCATAACCACTGTATTATCTCTCCCCCACCCTGACTTATCTCTTACTTAAGACTGAATGATTAAGCTAAAAAGCCTACTTATAGTTAAAAAGCCCTCAGGCTCCCATAGCCTAAAGGAAGATAAAGGACAAAAGAAGCTTTAACAGCCATTGTGCTTCAACTCAAGAACAGAGATAACATTGAAACAACTGTTAATTTCCACAACTGTGAACTCTTTAAGTACCTTACTTAAACACAAGTCAATCCAGGCAACAGTGATCAGTAGATTGAAAAGTACTGAGAGAGGGACCACATAATACATATATACAATGGTTAGACCAAAAGGGAACATTGGAGAAATGAACCAGAAAAAAGCCCAGCTAAAAGCCCCCCAAAATTAGAAGTTCATAAGAATGAGGTCGGGGCTGGGTAGTGGCATACCTGGTTGAACGCATGTATTACAATGCACAAGGACAAGGATGCAGGTTCAAGCCCCCAGTCCCCAGCTGCAGAGGGAAAGCTTTGCAAGTGGTGAAGCAGTGCTGCAGTTGTCTCTCTTTCTCTCTCCCTATCAACCCCTTCCCTCTGGATTTCTGGCGGTCCTTATCCAATAAATAAAGATTAAAAAATTTAAAAAAAAGAATGAGGTCAACATCCAAATGCTAATTGAGGAATTAGTCACAGGAGTGAGGAGTCTGAAAATAAACTCATCATCAATGGGGAAACAAGTGAGACTCTGAAAGAAAACACTATCTCCAGGTATTAGAGAGCTGAAAGCTGAAATAGCTGAGCTAAGAGCACAACTAGCTGAACAAGATAATATAATATCAGAACAGGGTAACAAAATAGCTGAGCTACAGAAAACAACAGAGAGGAGAGAGAACAGAATAAGTGAGGCAGAAAACAGAAACCAGGCAGCACACCTGGTTAAGCACACACATTATAGTGCACAAGGACCTGGGTTCGAGGCCCTGGTCCCCACCTACAGGGGGAAAGCTTCATGAGAGGTGAAGCAGGGCTGCAGGTGTCTGCCTGTCTCTCTCCCTCTCTATCACCCCCTTCCCTCTCGATTTCTGGCTGTCTCTAATAAATAAAGATAATTTTTAAAGATTTAAAAAAAATAAAACAAAAGATTGAGGATGAATTAGAAAAACTAAGAAAGAAGTAAGAGATCTATAAAAGAGACAAAGAGATACTGAAAACAACAACAGAGATATGTAGGATGACATCAAAAGAAATAATATATGCATTCTTGGCTTAACAGAGGATGAAAAAGAGGGAGAAGAAAGAATTCTAAAGAACATAATAGCTGAGAACTTCTCCAGTCTTGACAGTATAAAAGACATAAAGGTTCAAGCAGTTCAGAGGGTCACAAACAAAATTAATGCAGAATTAAGACACCAAGACACATCATATTTAGAATGAAAAAGAATAAGGATAAAGAAAGGATCCTACAGTCAACAATATTTGTATATCTTTCCCATATTTAGAAGCTACTCTCTTCCCTGATTCAGCTTTCTAAGCCTTTTTCCAGCCATGACATCATCTCCCCAGACAATAACCTGGGTCCAACTGCATATCAGAGGTCAGGCTCAGGAACAAACTAGTATAGTCATGGGCCTTTTAGAATACAAATAAAATAAACTACTAGCTATCTTCAAATTGGAGACCCCAAATCTTCACTTGCAGTATTCCAGCCTTTAGGCTCATGAGTCAACAATTTGTTTGGCTTTATATATTAACTCTTCTTTCAGTCACCAGGTTCCAGATGCTACCATGATGTCAGCCAGACCTGCCTGGGAATAAGACCCTACCAATGTGTCCTGGAGACCCACTTCCTCAAGCCCGCCTCACTAAGGAAAGAGAGAGACAGGCTGGGAGTATGGATCGACCTCTCAATGCCCATGTCCAGAGTGGAAGCAATTACAGAAGCCAGACCTTCCACCTTCTGTACTTCATAATGACCCTGGGTCCATGTTCCCATGAGGTTAAAGAAGAGAAAAGCTATTAGGGGAAGGGATGAGAGACAGAGTTCTTATAGTAGGAATTGTGTGCATTTGTACCCCTCTTATCATATGGTTTTGTCAGTCTTTCCTTTATATAAATAAAATTTAAGAAAAAAAAGAACAAAAAAAAAAAAAAAGAAAGAAAGAAAGAAAGGATCCCAAAGGCTACAAGAGAAAAACAAAGAGTCACCTAGAGAGGAAAATCCATAAGATTAGCAGATTTCTCCATACAAACACTAAAGGCCAGGAAGGAATGGCAAAATATCTATTGAGTGCTCAATGAGAAAGGCTTTCAACCAAGAATAATGTATCCTGCTAGACTGTCATTCAGACTAGATGGAGGCATAAAAACCTTCTCAGACAAGCAACAGTAAAGGGAATAAACTATTACCAAGCCTGCCCTGAAACAAGTTCTGAAAGGTCTCCTATAAACAGTCAGACCATCATAAATATACCATATATCAGACACTCTAAAAATCTACAATAATGGCGTTAAAATATCTTCAATCTATAATATCAGTAAATGTCAATGGCCTGAATTCATCTATTAAAAGGCACATAGTAGGAAGATGGATCAGTAAACATCAGCCAGCCATATGCTGTCTGCAGGAATCCCTCCTAACTCAACAAGGCACAGACTCAAAGTGAAAAGATGGAAAATTATCATACATGCCAACAGCCCACAAAAAAGGTCAGGAACAGCTGTTCTCATATCTGACACAATAAACTTTAAAATAAATAAAATTAGAAAAGGTAAGGATGGACATTCTTTAATGTTCAGAGGATCAGTCAATAAAGAGGACTTAATTATTCTAACATCTATGCACCCAAGGAGAGGCCATCTAAATTTATCAAACATCTACTGAAAGAGCTGCAGCGATATATATATATATATATATATATATATATATATATATATATATATTATATATCAGCAACACAATAATAATAGAGGACTTCAACACCCCACTCTCTCAACTTGACAGATCATCCAGGCAGAAAATTAATAAAGAAATGAGGGATCTATCTGAAGAGATAGATAAGCTAGAACTACTGGACATTTTCAGAGTCATTCACCACAAGGAACTGGAATACACAACGTATTCAAGTCCACAAGGGTCATTCTCAAGGATAGACCATATGTTAGGCCACAAAGAGAGCATCACAAATTCAAGAGCATTGAAATCATCCCAAGCATCTTTTCAGACTACAGTGAAATTAACACAACAATAAACAAAAAATTAGTAAAAGTCCTAAAATGTGTAAACTCAACAGTACACTACTTAACAACTACTAAATCAAAGAGAATATTAAGGAAGAAATCATAATGTTTTGAGAGTTCAATGAAAATGAAGACAAACTATCAAAATATTTGGGACACAACTAAGGCAGTTCAGAGAGAAAAGTTCATAGCCATACAAGCACACATTAGGAAACAAGAAAAAGCTAAAATAAGCAACATGATTGCACACTTTGTTTTTCTTAGAAGAAGAACAAAGAAACTCTAAAGCAAACAGAAGGACTAAAATAACTAATGTTTAAGCAAAAAATAAATAACACTGAAATTGAGAAAACAATACAAAAAGTCAATGAAGCTAAATGTTGGTTCTTCGAAAGAGTAATCAAAATCAACAACCTGTAGCCAGACTCACAAAACAAAAAAGGGAGAAGAACTAAATAAATCATATTGTAAATGAAAGAGGAGATATCATGACACCACAGAAATTCAACGTATCATGCAAAGCTTCTATGAACAACTATATGCTGCCAAGCTAGAGAACCTGGAAGAAATGGACAAGTTCCTAGATCCCTATGAACTTCCAAAATTAAATAAAGAAGAACTAGAAGATATGAATAGGCCAATCACAGTCAAAGAAATTGAAACAGTTACCAAGAACCTTCCCAAGAATAAAAGTCCTGGACCAGATGCATTTACAAATGAATTCTACAAAAACTTCAAGAAAGAGTTAATCCTTCTACTTTTAAAACTCTTCCAAAAGACTGAAGACACAGGAATACTTCCTTCCAGCTTCCATGAAGCCAAAAAAACAGAAAGTGATACAACCAAAAAAAAAAAAAACTACAGACCGATATCTCTGATGAACATATATGCTAAAATATTGAACAAAATTCTAGCCAACCAGATACAGTAGTATATTAAAAAAATTGTTCATTGTGACGAAGTGGGGTTTATCCCAGGGATGCAAGGTTGGTTTAATATATGTAAATCAATAAATATGATCCACCACATCATTAAATGCAAGACAAAAAACCACATGGTGATATCAATGATGCAGAGAATGCCTTTGAAAAAAATCCAACATCACTTTATGATCAAAATATGGGAGTAGATGGAAAATTCCTCAAGATAGTGGAGTTCACATATAACAAACCAACTGCTAACATCATACTCAATGGTAAAAAACTGAAAGCATGTCCCCTCAGATCAGGTACTAGACAGGGCTGCCCACTATCACCATTACTATTTAACATAGTATTGAAAATTTTTGCCTTAGCAATCAGGCAGGAGCAATGAATTAAAGAGATACAGATTGGAAGAGAAGAAGTCAAACTCTATCTATTTGCATATGATATGATAGTATACATAAATAAACCTAAAGAATCTAGTAGGAAGCTTTTGGAAATTATCAGGCAATACAGTAAGGTGTTAGGCTACAAAATTATCATACACAAATCAGTGGCATTCCTTTATGAAAACACTAAGTTGGAAGAAGAAAAAATCCAGAAATCAATACCTTTTACCATAGCAACAAAAACAATAAAATATCTGGGAATAAGCCTAACAAAAGAAGTGAAAGACCTGTATACCGAAAATTATGAGTCACTATTTAAAGAAATATAAAAAGACACAAAGAAGTAGAAAGATCTTCCATGTTCACAGGTTGGAAGAATTAACATCATAAAAATAAATATACTACCCAGAGCCATATACAAATTTAATGCAATCCCCATCAAGATCCCAACCACATTTTTTAGGAGAATAAAACAAAAGCTACAAATGTTTATCTGGGGGCCATAGTCAGGGAGTCCTGAGATTCCCAAACAGACATGATGGGCCTAGACCTTGACTAAATCCCTCGCTACATTGTTACTGGACACTTCTTTCAGGAACAACACAATAGACCCCTTTGTGTGCCCCCATGGGACCTTTCCCTCAACTTGGATCAACAATGGTAGAGAATGTTCCATCCTCTGATGGAAGGCTGGACAACATACTCTATGCTACACCTGAGGAAGATGGGTCCTGATATTGGGGCAGCTTGGAACATTCCTACTGATGACCACAGAATGTGAGCTCAGATCTACAGGGATGCAGAGGTCACATAGGCTCCTAAGCTGAATATGGGCCCCAGATCAGATTCAATTGATAGGGTTTACAGTCAACAATATTTATACACCTTTCCCATATTAGGGAGCTGCTCTCTTCCCTGATTCAGCTTTCTGGTCCTTTTTCCAGCCATGACATCATCTCCCCAGACAATAATTAGGATCCACCTGCATATCAGATTTCAGGCTCAGGGGAAAGAAAAAAAAAACTAACTAGTATAGCCAAAGACCCTTTGCAATATAACTAAAATATGCCTACTAGCTATCTAGAGAATGGAAAGACCCCACACACACACACTTTAACACTTCAGCTGCACTACTCCAGCCTTTAGGTTCATGATTAGTCAACAACTAGTTTGGCTTTATATGTTAGCTCTCTTTTCAGCCACCAGGTTCCAGACACTGGCATGATGTCAACCAGACTTCCCTGGACAGACAACCCCACCAATGTGTCCTGGAGTTCCGCTTCCTCAGAGCCTCATCCTACTAGGGAAAGAGAGAGGCAGGCTGGAAGTATGGATTGACCTGTCAATGCCCATGTTTACCAGGGAAGCAATTACAGAAGCTGGACCTTCCACCTTCTGCATCCCACAATGACCTTGGGTCCATACTCCCAGAGGGTCAAAGAATAGGGGATTGCATTGGATCGACCTTCTTGTGGTGCATCCCGTGAGTACCCATTCATTAGGGAAACTGACGATCCTTCCTAGCCGACTGAATCCACATGGATCCCAGTCACTTTCAAAGCCAGCAACAAGCAGCTCCTGACAGCTTTCAACCTGACGCTGTTGACTGGCTACGGAAGAAGGGCAAACGCTAGAAGAAGAAGAAGAAAAGAATAGGAAAGCTATCAAGGGAGGGGATGGGATATGGAATTCCGGTGGTAAGAACTGTGTGGAGTTGCACCCTCTTATCCTATGGTTTTGTCAGTGTTTCCTTTTTATAAATAAATAATTTAAAAAATATTTATCTGGAACCAGAAAAGACTCAGAATTGCCAAAACAATCTTGAGAAGAAAAAACAGAACTAGAGGCACCACACTCCCAGATCTCAAACTGTATTATAGCACCATCATAATTAAAGCTGCTTGGTATTGGAACATAAGTGGACCAATGGAATAGAATTGAAAGCCCAGAAGTAAGCACCCACACCTATAGACAAATAATCATTGACAAAGGTGCACAGACTATTAAATGGGGAAAGAAGAGTCTCTTCAACAAATAGTGTTGAAAATTTTAGGTTGAAACATGTAGAAGAATGAAACTGAACCACTATATTTCACCAAACACAATTACAAATAAAACGAAGGCAAGAATATCCCAACGGGACTAGCAGAATGACCTAGTGGGGTTGTATTGTTATGTGGAAAATTGGGAAATGTTATGCATATACAACTATTGCATTTACTGTCAACTGTAAATCATTAATCCCCTAATAAAGAAAAAAAAGACAAGTGTCTTCTACATGTTTCATAGTTTCAGGTAATATATTCAAGTATTTAATTCATTTTTAATTAATTTGTGCATACTGTATAAGTCTGTAGTCAGTTTTTATTATTAATAAGTAGTTTCTAGTTTTCCCAACAGATTTATTGAAAAAACTTTCCTTTTTCTGCTGAATGCTATTAGCTTCTTTCCAAAAATTATTTCTGGGTTCTCATTCTGTCCCATTGATCTAAAAATCCTTTTATGTTCCAATATCATGCTTTACTATTATTATTACTATAGCTTGTAGTATAGTCTCAAATCAAGAGATGTAATACTCACATTTTTATTTTCTCAGTACTGATCTGGCTATCTGGGGCCTTTTATAATTCCAGCTAGAATTTTTGTTATATTTTCATGAAGAAAGCTATTAGAATTTTGATAGTGTTGTACCGAATTGCTTTAGTTGACAGAGCCATTCCAATAATATTAATTCATTAGTTCATGAACAAAGAATTCAGCTCACTTGTTTATGTCTACTTCACTCAGTAATGTCACATCATTTCCAGTGATCTTTCACTTTCTTGGTTAAATTTTGAAACATTTTATCACCTGTTTAGCAGCACTTATGATAGTTCTAAAATTAGCTAACATGAATTGAGGTGTTTGGGAACATAGCACAGTCATTAAAGCTCCTGTTAGGATACTTGAAGCCCCAGAGGCCATAGGTTCAATTCCATTCTTCTCTCTATGCCAGGTGCGCTAGTTCTATCTTCCCTCATTTTCCATCTTTCCAAATAAATAAATAAATAAATCTTTTTTTAAAAAGTGAATTAAAAGGGTGCCAGGTGGTGGCGCACCTGGTTAAGTGCACATGTTACAAAGCACAAAGACCTGGGTTCAAGCCCCTGGTCCCCAACTGCAGGGGGAAAGCTTCACAAGTGGTGAAGCAATGTTGCAGGTGTCTCTCTGTCTACCTCCCTATCTTCCGATTCCTCTAAATTTCTGTCTGTTTCTATAAAATAAATAAAAGATAATAAAAAAAACATGCAGGTGTGAAGGCCAGCATCAAGAAGAAAAAAAATTTAAGTGAATTGACACATACAGTGCATTATACTAAAACAAAAAAAAAATTAAGACACAAACCATATAGCTTTTAACAAATTATAAGTCCTGTTCAAGCCTCAGTTTGCTCATCTGCAAAGTGGAGATAATAAATTACATGCACTTCATGAAAGATTTAATCAGGTTTTATATGAATAGCAATTTAAACCTGAAAATTAAAATCCTGTATAATTATAACAAATATTAATTCACTCACCCAGAATATCAGAATTGAGTTGTCTATTCTTGCTAAATATATGATTATGATACTTATTAAAAAATTAGTTCATTTGTAAACCATATAATGGCCCATGATTCATTTGTTCGTAAAAGTAGATGTGGTTAGAGATAACTATCTAATAAAGCAAGTTTTAAAAAAGTATCACTTACCTAATTGTAGAAGACAGTGTATTAATGTACTGAGAAATAATTTGCCTTCTATGAACAAAAACATGTAAAAGGAAAGGAAAAGACAATAATAGGAGTTAGCACTCCATAAGTGCCTGTGATACTCAAACACTATTAAGTATAATATTTCATTTCATTTCATCCTTACAAGTGCTCTATAGCAAAGAAATTCTGAACTGATTTTAGAGAACATACTGTTGCTTAAAGAAGTTACACTATTTGCTCAAAATCACATAGTAAGCGATTAAGGGTTGGCCATTTTTTCCAAAACTGTGATATAAGATTTGCCAAATGCTCGTCATTTTCTCAAAATTGAAGCACATCAAATCATTTCTTTTTTAAAAATATATTTATTTGAGAGTTGGGCGGTAGCACAGCAGGTTAAGCGCAAGTGGTGCAAAGTGCAAGGATCAAGGATCAGCTTAAGGATCCCAGTTCAAGCCCCTGGCTCCCCACCTGCAGGGGAGTTGCTTCACAGGCGGTGAAGCAGGTCTGTAAGTGTCTGTCTTTTAAACTAACTCTGCGCTACCACCAGACCCCAAACTAATTCATTTCTCTTATCAAGTTCACCCTTCCACAATGTCCTATTCAGTCTGAATTGGTTACTGTGTCTAAATCTAGCATTCTGTTAGCAATCCCTCCTTAACATCTTCTCTTTGGGATGTATTAGATCGACCTTCCCGTGGTGCATCCCATGAGTACCCATTCATTGGGGAAACTGACGATCCTTCCTAGCCGACTGAATCCACATGGATCCCAGTCACTTTCAAAGCCATTAACTGGCTACGGAAGAAGGGCAAACGCTAGAAGAAGAATCTTCTCTTTAATTGGATTATTTCCTACATTACACGATAACCTCTTTTTTATTTACTTTCTTGTTCTGCTTTTCTCATACTTTTTCACTGTTATTTTAATAGCTTCCTAGAGCAGACATGAAAGTACATATTTAATTTGTTGCACTTAACTGAATATTTTCGTCAGAAATTTGAGGTAGCTTTTGATAGGAGAACTGATTTATTATATAATAATGCCTATTCTAAAAAACATAATATATAAAACTGCAATTTAAAATAACAATTACTACCTTACTGAACAGATGTGATCTTCTCATTATTGATACCCACTATATAGCTATATAGGTTGCCAGTGGCCTGAAGTGAACACAAATTATGTCATGTGTCATTTTTTTTTTATTCCCTTTTGTTGCCCTTGTTGTTTTATTGTTGTAGTCGTCGTGTTGGATAGGACAGAGAGAAATGGAGAGAGGAGGGGAAGACAGAGAGGAGGAGAGAAAGATAGACACCTGCAGACCTGCTTCACTGCCTGTGAAGCGACTCCCCTGCAGGTGGGGAGCCGGGGTTCGAACCGGGATCCTTATGCCGGTCCTTGTGCTTTGCGCCACCTGCGCTTAACTCGCTGCGCTACAACCCAACTCCCTGTCATGTGTCATTTTAGAGCCCATATAAGTTTTTCAATATTTCAGACAAGAGAAAACTCAAGACAACTGTAGTCTTTCAATACTTTTTATTTTTCCTTCAATACATAATTTTGGTGCTATCCTATACTGGAGAAATATGACTCAATCAAACTTATCATCACTTTACCATGACAAAAAAGAGAATTCACCATGAGACAGAGCACATGTGTACATGTAACCATAAGTTAGAGGAAAATATATACCTTAAATCAAATGTGCACAATAGTTTGCAGTGACTCAATAAGGGGAGCAAGCAAATAGAGAGACCTAAAAAAGACACCATAAAGTACCTAATTAAATAGTTTCTACTTAGACCTAGATACCCTCCTCACCGACTACCTATTTCACTTCCCTCAATTACTCCAAGGCTAACCTTGTAAACAAAGTAAGGACTGCAAAAGCTGAATAAGGGCAAGAGACCAGCATACTTTAATCTCTTTTGGTTACTATCAGTCCATCCCATCACCCAGGGCCCTAGTCAGGGAATCTTGGGATTCCCACACAGAGATGATGGGCCTAGACCTTTAACAGATTCCTCTCTCCACTGTCACTGGTCATCTCCAACAGGAATAACATAGTGGACCCCATTGAGTACTCCTACAGGACCTTGCCCTCAATGTGGATCAACAATAGTAGGGACTGCCCCATTCTCCGAAGGGAAGTTGGGTCAACATACCCTACCACTCAAGGAAGATGAGTCTGGCAATGAGTGCAGCCTAGAATGTTCCTAGCCATGACCACAGAATGTAAGCTCAGACCTATAAAGATGCTGGCATTATACAGGCTCTTGTGCTGAATATGGGCCCCAGATCAAATCAATGGGGCTTATCATTAATGAAATTTACATACTTTCCCTATATTTGGGAGCTGATCTCTTCCCTGATCCAGCTTTCTAGTCCTATTTCAAACTCTGACATCAACTCCCCAGATAATACCTTTAGGCTAACTGCATGTTAGCTGTCAGGCTCAGGCAAAAATTAGTACAGACTGTTAGAATATATCTAAAGTAGACCTACTTTTTCCAAAATGGAGACATCAAATCTCACCAACTATAATCTTGCCATTAGGTTCCTGAATATTAAAAAATTTGTTCTGCTTTATATCTTAATGCTTTTTCAGCCACCAAGTTGCAGATGCTACCATGACACCAATTTGACTTCCCGGACCTCATCAATGTGTCCGGGAACCCCACCTCTCCAGAGCCCTGTCCCACTAGGGAAAGAAAGAGTCAGGCTGGGAGTATGGATCAACCTGCCAATATCCATGTTCAGTGGAGAAGCAATTACAGAAGCCAGACTTTCCACCTTCTCTACCCCATAATGACCCTGGGTCCGTGTTCCCAGAGGGATAAAGAACAGGAAAGATTTCAAGGGAGGGGGTGGGATACCGAGTTCTGGTAGTGGAAACTGTGTGGAGTTGTACCCCTCTTATCCTATGTGGTTTTGTCAATATTTTTAATTTATAAACAAATTAAAAAATTAAAAAAGATAATTCAGTGTTAGATACACTGACACAATAGTAATTTTACATTAAATTTCCAGTCAAGAAATAAGAATTTAGACATTAAATAGTAAAAGTGTTAGAAATTAAACATGTCAAGATAAAGCAAAAGATTCAACAGAACAAGAGTTTGTAGAGCTAAAGGTTTAAGAAGATCACTTTTCCTATAAGCATAATTAGAGAAATTTTAATCTTATACTTTCCTCCCCTAAAAATGACATTAGACTGAGTCGTAATATATGAGTTAGTAGACAGATATGAAGAAAGGGTATTGAAAGAACTATATTTTAAATAAATCTACCATGTGCTTCTAGGTATGTAATATTTACATTATATAAAGAAATAACAGGGGGTTGGGCAGTGGTGCAGCAGGTTAAGCGCACGTGGCACCAAGAGCAAGGACCCACGTTAAGGATCCCAGTTTGAGCCCCCGGCTCCCCACCTACAGGGGCATTACTCCACAGGCGGTGAAGAAGGTCTGCAGGTATCTGTCTTTCTCTCCCCATCTCTGTCGTCCCCTCCTCTCTCCATTTCTCTCTGTCCTATCCAACAATGACGACATCATTAACAACAATAATAACTACAACAATAAAAAACAAGGGCAGCAAACGGGAAAATAAATAATTATTTAAAAATATATTTATTTAAAAAATAATAAATAATGTTTATTAGGTAGCTATAACAAAAATAGAGGCATTCCTTATAGTTTACTCAAGTAATGAACTAAGACATTCAACGTTACAGATCTTTCCATTTTACTTACTTTAGTTCCATACTGAATTATGTTAACTTCCAACTTGTTTTCTGTTTACATATTTGAATTTTTTATCTTTACTGAATATGCAGACTGGAAGAGAAACTGCTAAGTCTTGGACCGAACAGGTGGTGACGCACCTGGCTATGTGCACATAGTACAAAGAGCAATGACCTGCACAAGTATCCCAGTTTAAGCCCCTGCTCTCCTCCTGCAGTGGATAGCCTCACAAGCAGTGAAGCAGGTCTGCAGGTCACACACAACATACACCAGTGAAAAGAAAGCCCAAATAAATTTTGATTTTGCCTTCACCAATTCCAACTCAAAGCTGCAGAATATGGCCAAAACCAGACTACTCTTTAACCGATAGAAAAACCATTTGAGGGAGTCGGTCGATGGCGCAGCGGGTTAAGCGCACGTGGCGCAAAGTGCAAGGACCCGCGTAAAGATCCCGGTTCAAGCCCCCGGCTCCCCACCTGCCGGGGAGTCGCTTCACAGGCGGTGAAGCAGGTCTGCAGGTGTCTCCCTTTCTCTCTCCCTCTCTGTCTTCCCCTCTTCTCTCCATTTCTCTGTCCTATCCAACAACGACGACATCAATAAGCACAACAATGTTATACAACAAGGGCAACAAAATGGAAAATAAATAAATATTAAAGAAAATTTTAAAAAAAGAAAAACCATTTGATTTTTCTACTATCAAGTTTTTTTGACAGATCAAATTCAAACACAAAGTCTCTTAAACCTAACTAGAACCCTCCAACTGAATCCTCCTTTCCTTTTTCCATTCACTAAGTCCTTCTGGCTATGCAAATGGCTGCATGTGTGTGGCAGAACAGTAAATTATGGCTGTTTGACACCATTGTTTTATAAACAAATACAATTCAAAGCAAAATAATTAAATAGGGACACATAGTAAAATAAACATTCCAGTGACCTTTTAGACTGGACAAACTCTGCTCTACAAATAAAGAGGCTAACTGCAATTTCAGAATAGTGTTTGTATAGATTTACTGAATTTGTGATAAAGCCTTGACTAGCGAGACAGTTGTCTCATCTCTTCTACCCCAGAAAAGGTTGAAAAGAACAGGACAGCTGTAGTGTCCCCACTTTGAGGCTCACTGATGAATGGAATAACAGATGTAGGTCTATTGCCTGAAAGTGGGCAGGATCTTATCCCTGACAAAGAAAAGAGGATGACAGCTTTAGAGCTAATTCAATAAAATTTTTTTAGAGTCAACTGTATTAATCACATATAAGATATTGGTAGAAGGCAATACTTACTTATTAAGTCTCAGAATGACATTTTTCCTGAAGCTCCAGCAAAACACCAATAGTAATTTTTCCCTAATTTGACACTATTACTTTGTAATTACCTCTATATATTGATATTACTAAATATATGTTGTATGCTACAGCTCTGGTGAAAAGGGCTCCTTTAGGTTTATCTTAGGCTAATCAGAAACCTGTAAAGAAAAACTCTTAATCTTCTGAATGTTCCACACCTATTACATATCTTTTTAATAATTCACTAAATACTTCTAGTTTTGTCTTCTTACAACTATTAACCCAAAGGAATGGCCTTCACAAATATATATATATATATATATATATATATATATATATATATATATATATATTCTTTTTCTACTAATTGTTTGGGTTACTTCTAGCTTTTACTCTACTACATAGAAGCTAGATATGTTGATATCAGTTACCTATTACTCATTTTACCTAGAATAAGTGCTCACAAATAGAATGATTCGTATATTTTGATTATTTTTAATTAGAAAATTAGGTATATTTTTATTTATTTTATTGGGGGATTAATGTTTTACAGTTGACAGTAAATATAATAGTTTGTACATGAATAACATTTCCCAATTTTCCATATAACAATACAACCCCCACTAGGTCCTCTGCCATTATGTTCCAAGACCTGAACCCTCCTCCCTTACCCACCCACTCACCCCAGAGTTTTTTACTTTGGTACAATACACCAACTCCACTCCAAGTTCTGCTAAGTGTTTTCACTTCTGATCTTGCTTTTCAACTTTTCAACTTCCTGGTCCTCTCAACTTACATTGAAAATGGATTCCAGAAGAATTTAAAGACGGGTGCTGTCTTTGTTGATCTCACAGCAGCCTATGACACGGTCTGGCACCATGGTCTCCTAGTCAAGATCTCAAGATGCCTGCCTCCATGGGTGGCCAACACTATATCGTTTCTTCTCCAAAACAGAAGATTCCGGATGCATCTGGGTGACAAGTCTAGCAGATGGAGACCTGTCTCAAGTGGCCTCCCCCAGGGCTCTGTTCTGGCTCCTACGCTATTTAATATTTACATCAATGACCTCCCAGAAACTTCTTCAAGGAAGTTCATCTAGGCCGATGACATCTGCTGTGCAACTCAGGCATCCAAGTTCGACATCCTCGAGGAAACACTCACGAAAGACATGTCTCTGATATCTGATTACTGTAAAAAATGGCGACTAATCCCTAGCACTGCAAAAACGGTATCATCTGTTTTCCACCTACATCATGCCTCGGCCTCTCGTGAGCTTAATGTGCAGCTTGGCGATTCGAGAACCTGGCATGAAGCCCAGCCAGTCTATCTTGGCGTTACTCTCGATCACACTCTGTCATTTCACGAACATCTCATAAAAACTGCAGCAAAGGTGGGCGCGAGGAATAACATCATTGCAAGACTGGCCAGCTCCTCTTGGGGCGCGAGCGCTTCCACACTACGATCATCATCTCTGGCATTATGCTATTCCACTGCAGAATACTGTGCCCCAGTATGGTTCCGTAGCCCCCATGTCCACTTGGTCGATTCCAAATTATATTCCTCCATGAGGATAATTTCTGGAACCATCCGTTCCACCCCGGTTCCATGGCTGCCAGTTCTTAGCAACATCGCCCCGCCAGATATTCGTTGGGATGTGGCATCATCTAAATTCATTTCCCACGTCTACGCTCGACCGGACCTGCCAATATACGCGGATATCTTCGCCTACCCTGTCCAACGCTTGACGTCTCATCACCCAATCTGGTCCCCTATGCCTACACTGAACTTCTCTGTTCCAGTCTCTTGGAAACAGAGTTGGCAGTCAGCTGAGGTAAAGAACAAACACCTCATCACAGACCCCTGCAAGCGTCAACCCGGCTTTGACCTAGCACGTTATGATTGGGCCCTCCTCAATTGCTATCGAACAGGCCATGGCCGGTGCGCCGCTATGTTCCATCGCTGGGGAGCCAGAGACAACCCGAACTGCCCCTGCAGCTACAGACAGACTATGACCCACATAGTCAACGACTGCCACCTCTCCAGATTCAAAGGAGATCTCGAAACTTTACATCAGGCTCAACCTGACGCTGTTGACTGGCTACGGAAGAAGGGCAAAGGCTAGAAGAAACTTCTGCCTGTGAGTGAAATCATCCCATATTCATCCTTGTGTTTCTGACTTAGTTCACTTAACATGATTTCGTCAAGCTCCATTCAAGATGGGCTGAAAATGGTGAAATCACCATTTTTAATAGCTGAGTTGTATTCCATTGTGTATGTATATCACAATTTGCTCAGCCACTCTTGTTGGGCAGCTGGGTTGCTTCCAGGTTTTGGCCATTACAAATTGTGCTGCTATGAACATTGGTATACACAAATCTTTTTGGATGGGTATGTTTGGTTCCTTAGAATATATCCCTAGGAGCAAAACTGCAAGGATGATTCAAGGTAGGTCCATTTCTAGCCTTCTGAGAGTTCTCCAGACTGCTCTTCTCAGGGGTTGGACCAATTGACATTCCCACCAGCAGTGCAGGAGAGTTCCTTAGTCCCCACAACCTCTACATCATTTGCTGCTGCTACATTTTCTGATGTAGGACATTCTCACAGGAATGAAGTGGTATCTCATTGTTGTCTTTATTTGAATTTCTCTGACAATCAATGACTTGGAGCATTTTTTCATATTTCTCGCATATATTTTGATTCATTAGATTCTCAGAGACATCTTTCAGGGTTTGTGGGATAATCAATTTCCATTTTTTTAAATGAACAGACTAGTGAGACTCCAGGAGGTTAACTGCTTTGTCATCTAACCTAATACAGAGAAAGAAACACTGATATTTGTAATGAAAATTACTTTCCCTAGTTTATCCCCCGATGTTTTTTTTTGTTGTTGTTCGTTTGTTTGTTTTGTCTTCCTGACTTATAATTAAGCATTCAGTTACAGCTTTTCCAAAAGTATGGAAAAGTATATCAATTATAGAGTACTTTTATTCTCTATTTCTGTTGATCCGCAATAAATTTCCCAAGAATAAATTTAAAACAAAGTTCCAAAAATAACATCAGTGGGTATTACATATATTTTAGGGGCCAGGTGACGGCACACCCAGTTAAACATACACAGTACTAAGTGCAAGGATCTAGCTTTGAGTGCTCCCTCCCAACTATAGAGGACGACACTTCACAAGTGGCAAAGCAGGTCTTCAGGTGTCTTTCTTTCTCTCTATCTCTCCCTCCCCTCTTTATCTCTCTCTCCCCTCTCTATCTCCTCTTCCTCTCTCAATTTCTTTCAGTCCAATCAAATAAAATGGAAAAATTGGCTGCCAACAACAAGTCTCAGTGACAACCCTGTGGGGGCAAAAAAAAAAAATTTATATATATATATATGTAACTTTGGTTCTGTTTTCTAAAGCTTGAATTCTGGTTAAAACAATTCATATGTTATTTGGAGCAACATAAAGAGATTCCATGTCAGAGAAATACAAGAAGGAGGGACCAGGTGGTGGCACACAAGGTTGAGTGCACACACCACCATACGCAAGGACCTATCTTCAAGAACTTAGACCCCAGGGAGTTGGGCTGTAGCACAGCGGGTTAAGCGCAGGTGGCGCAAAGCACAAGGACCAGCATAAGGATCCCGGTTCGAACCCTGGCTCCCCACCTGCAGGGAAGTTGCTTCACATGCAGTGAAGCAGGTCTGCAGGTGTCTATCTTTCTCTCCTTCTCTCTGTCTTCCCCTCCTCTCTCCATTTCTCTCTGTCCTATCCAACAACGATAATAACTACAACAATAAAACAACAAGGGCAACTAAAGGGAATAAATAAAATAAAAATATTTTTTAAAAAAAAAGAACTTAGACCCCACCTGCAGGGGGATTTTTCACAGAAGTGAAGCAGTGCTGCAAGTATCTCTCTTAATCTCTCCCTCTCCATCTCTGCTTTCCCTCTCAATATCTCTCTGTCTCTACCCAAAAAACACAAATACATAAGGTATTTTTTTTTAAATACAAGGAGAAAAGAAAGAGACAGAAAGGGATAAGATTCATATTTTAAGGTATTCTAGCTTAGAATTTCTCCCAAATTATTGGAGTAGGGCACCAAAGTAAAAACCCTGGGGTGAGGGTGAGGGTGAGGGTGGATGTTCGGCTTCAGGCTTCATGGTGCTGGGGGGGTGGGGTGGGATGGGACACAGTCTTTTGTTGGTGGGAATGGTGCTTATGTACATTCCTATTAATTTGTAGTCATATAAATCACTATTTAATATGAGAGGGGGAAAATTGATCGAATGTCTCAAATTTTTTAAATCACAGACTGAGTTTTTTTAATACATCGAATGAATCTTTGATATGTTGACTCTCTTAAAAGCCTTGACCAGGGAGAACAGAAGCAACCTGTGGCACAAGTTATATATACAAATAATGTCAAAGAACATAAATTATGGTGATGTTGTGTATGAAACAGCAAATACTAACAAACGGATATTTCAAAGTTACCCCAGTTGCCAAATAATGTGATTATAGCAATAACTATCTATTATTTTCTTAACCCTAAGACAGCAGGAACCTCCCACTTCCTCTATAGAACCTATATTCCCTCCAGTCCTGGAACATCTAGGGTAGGGCTCACTTTGTGCATGCTTCTCTCAATTTATACCCAATGATACTGCATCCGCTGATCCCAACCTAATCTGTGCAAGGAGTACCACTTCAGCATGCTTCACTTCAGACTGTGTCCAGAGACATCATTACTCAGGTGAGACCTTTCCTTTCATAGGATTCTCTAACTCCATTCTAGGTGGTTCACTTCCAAACAAAGTCCCAAAATCTAGGTATAAACCAGGACCTGTGAGATAGAGCATATGTTAACGCACATCCATAAACTAGAGCAAAATATATACCTGAAAGCAAAAGTATACAATAGTCTGCAGTGAGTCAGTATAAAGTTCCAAAAGAAATAGTGTCTACTTAGACTTAGATACCCTCCTCACCTACTTCCTACTACAGTTCTCTCACTCACTCCAAAGCTAACCTCATCAAAGCAAGGACTGCAAAAGCTGAATAAGGGCAAGAGATTGGTATACTTTAACGATGACTCTTTAGTCACTATCAGGCCACTCCATCAGCTGGGGCACTATTCGGGAGTCCCGAGATTCCCATACAGACATGATGGGCCTAGACCTCAAATAAATCCTTCTCTCCATTGTTACTGGTCATCTCTATCAGGAACAACAAAATGGACCCCTTTGTGGCCCCCCCCATAGGACCTTGCCCTCAACTTGGATCAACAATGATAGAGAATGTTCCATTTCCATTTCCGAAGGGAGGATAGAACATACTCTATGCTACACCTGAGGAAGATGGGTCGATAATGGCGCAGCTTGCAATGTTCGTACTCATAACCATAGAATGTGAGCTCAGATCTACAGGGATGTAGAGGTTACATAGGCTCCTAAGTTGAATATGGGCCCCCGATCAGATCAAATTGATGGGGGTTTACAGTCAACAATATTTATACCCCTTTACCATATTTGTGAGTTACTCTCTCTTCCTGATTCAGCTTTCTGGTCCTTCCAGCCATGACATCATCTCCCCAGACAATAACTTGGATCTACCTGCATATCAGATTTCAGGCTCAGGGAAAAAAAAAAAAACTAGTATAGCCACAAGCCTTCTGGAATATAACTAAAATATGCCTACTAGCTATCTACAAAATGGAGTACCGCCCAACTCTTCATCTGCACTATTCCATCCTTTAGGTTCATGATTGTTCAAGATTTGTTTGACTTTGTATGTTAACTCTCTTTTCAACCACCAGGTCCCAGATGCTAACATGATGCCAACCAGACTTCCCTGGACAGACAACCCCACCAATATGTCCTGGAGCTCAGCTTCTTCAGAGCCCCACCCCACTAGGGAAAGAGAGGCAAGCTGGAAGTATGGATCGACCTGTCAATGCCCATGTTCAGCGGGGAAGCAATTACAGAAGCCAGACCTTTCACCTTCTGTATCCCACAGTGACCCTGGGTCTATACTCCCAGAGGGTTAACGAATAGGAAAGCTATCAGGTGAGGGGATGGGATATGGAGTTCTGGTGGTGGGAATTGTGTGGAGCTGTACCCCTCTTATCCTATGGTTTTGTCAATGTTTCCTTTTTTAAATAAATAAATAAATAAATAAATAATAAAAAATAATTTCTTCCAAATTAACAAATGGAAATGAGATAAATCCTCAGATTCAGGAGACATGAAGGACACCAAAACAATAACAATAATATGAAAATTTAAAAACCCAACCCCATTTTTACCAAGGCACATAATGGCAAAGTTAAAAATGGTAAATAAAAATCTAAGATAGAGACTATCCCAAAGATTGGAGAGAAAAGTAAAGAGTCACTTATAAAGGATACCCCATAAGACTACTAGCTAATTTCCTGACACTTTAAATGTTAGAAAGGACTGGCAGTATATATTCAAATTTCTGAATGGAAAAAACCTCCACCCAAAAATATCCTTCTAAGTTATCATTTATGTTGAATGGAGATGTAAAGAGCTTTTCAGATAAGCAACATCTGAAGGAATTCATCACCACCAACCCAGGCCTACAAGAGATCCTAAAGGGACTCACATGAAATGAAATATAAAATGACTTCATCCATAGAAAGAAAACAAAGTCAGAAATATATGCAAGTCTCATGGCAGAACTGAGTTTAACAAAGGATTGGGGTTTAGAGGATTAAAAGGGAAGATATAGTCCAAAGCACTTTGATAGAGGTATAGTAGTCCAAAGCACTTTGATAGAGGTATAGAGGTGGTGGTGGTGGTGGTGGTATTTTGAGAAGATGAAAATTTGTACTTCTAAAAAATACTTATAGGCTTGAAACCAAGGTTAACTCAAAAACAAATAAAAGTTATTATGTAAATAAACAGGGGAAAATACCTGTTCATGAAACAATTCTTTGTTAATGAAATTAACAGCATTAACACTTTTACTCTGTCTTGACCAATACATTTAGAAGATATTTTATTGGGAGCCGGGTGGTAGTGCATTGGGTTAAGTGCAGGTGGCATGAAACACAAGGAGCAGGGTAAAGCACCTGGTTCCAGCTCCTGGCTCCCCTCCTGCAGGGGAGTCGATTTACAGGCTGTGTAGCAGGTCTACAGGTATCTATCTATCTCTCCCCCTCTCTGTCTTCCCATCCTCTCTCCATTTCTCTCTGTCCTATCTAACAATGATGACATCAATAACAACAAGAATAACTACAACAACAACAAAAAAAGAGCAACGAAAGGGAAAATAAATAAATATTAAAAAATTAAAAAAGAAGATATTTTATTAAGAGGTCAGGGAGATAACATAGTGGTTTACACAACAGATTTTTCTGCCTGAGATAAAAAGGTCTCAGGTTCAATTAATCCCTGACACCATAAGCCAGAGCTGAGCAGTGCTTTTGTTAAAAATTAACTAATTATATTTTAATAAAATACATTAGAAAAATGTTTTAAAATATGAGCTTTGGTGACCTAGGAAGTGGTACAGTGGATACAGTATTATACCCTCAAGAATGGAGTCCTAGGTTCAATTTCTGGCATCACATGTGCCAGAGTGACACTCTGGTTTTCTCTCTCCTCTTCCCTCACATTAATAAGTAAACAAATATCACATGGTGGCATACTATTTTGCCAGTCATGTGACCCAGGCTTCAGCCCAAGCTCAATTGCATTGGCAGAAACTTTGGTGCTATCATTTCTCTCCCTCTTAACTTTCTCTGCTTCTCTGTCTCCATCTGAAAAGCCTGGAGTGGTGAAGTCCCAGAAGACAATATCAATAATAATGACAACTATATAAGAATAAAAAACACTGTATCTTATAATCAAAGTAACTCTGGTTCTGATTCAGGAGGTAACTGTATGTATAAAATTTAATATTCCTGTTAATTTTTACATAAATCTGTATGAATTTAGCACCTAAAACACTGCAAAAATTCATCTGCATTTATTTGTAAGATGGTTTTAAAATCTAGGAATTTCATGCATTTAGAAATTGCCTTTCTATAGAAGAGAGGATAATGCTAATGAGCGAATATTAAGTATAAGACACTAACACTACAGAGGTAAATATGCAATTATATACATTTCCAAAAGTGGGATAAATCACACATTAAGTTATGTAGTAATTTAAGGACTTGTAAGAGGCAAGGAGATGTACTTGATAGTCTTTGTATAATTACTTTTAATTAACATGCATACATTATAAAAATATGAAAATATTTAAAATTAAGAATGTAAAAATATTCAATACTAGAAAAATATGTACCTATAAAGCTAGCAAAGGGCAACCACTGAAAAGAGGAAAGGTTTTACTTCTTCGGCCTATTGATAAAAGCTAAGTCTAGACATTCATAATTACACCAATTAATTGGCCATTTTGGCTAAATTATGTAAATTGTCTACATACATGTTTCAAAGTACATAACTGCCAATGCTATTTTCACTTTGGTCAAGTCTACACTATGTAGCAGAATGAAGTGGATTATTAAGACAATTATTCTGATAATTTAGATCAAACATTAATTAAGGTAAAAGCAGATTAATATGAGGAGGTGGGGCCTGAATTGGAATATAAATGTTCCTCTTGTGTTCCATAAACACATCAAAAATGTCCTCTACTTATTGAATTGTTTTTGAAATCTGATTTCAAAATACTTGGTTTAAATTTGTTTCTTTAACGATTCTTTAATCAGAATCTCAGGTTCTAAAATTCCAAGACACTTAGGAAATAGAATGGTACTTTAGAATTATTTGCACCAGTACTAGTTTATGTCTCATTTCCTAAATTCATAAACAACACTGATAAAATGTATAGACATTCTGAACTGAAAAACAATGCCATCAGAATGCTTTTTTAAAATTAACAATAGGAATATATTCTTTATAATAGCCTCATAGTTATGTTGGAGAATGTCTTTTATCAGAAGTGTGCTGAAATACTTAGGAATGAAGTATAATGATGATCATAATTTTCTTCAAGTGGATAGGAGAAGGAAATATATGTGTATAAATAAATAAGAAAATGAATAATTAAATCCTATATCTACTTATCTATCATGGCAATCGATAGAAAGTTAACATCCATCTTATCTATTTAAAGAGAAATCTTGGCAACTGTCATAAAATGTTAACAATGCTAATCAAGATGAAAAGAAAATGAGTGTTCACTAAAATTAAATGTGTCATTGTAGTATTCAACTTTTCTATAGGTTTGACATTTTTCAAAATAAAAAGTTGAGTGAAATATACATTGTACTTTCATATAAAATAACTAACGGATACTCAATGCCCAGCAAAACTCACATTAATATGATACCTCTGAAATGGGAAATTCTGCAGTACCTCATTTTTTAAAAACCATACTGTGAAATATATACTAAAGATTCTTTCCAAAAGGCCTTAAGTGAGCACTTTAAAATATTCCCAAGGTTTTCCGTGCAGGGTATAGTTAAAGAGCATTCCACTTGAGATCCTTCCCTGAAAGGCCCTATAGAATTGCAAAGTATCATTATTAAGCAAATGTTCCTGGGCCCTTGGGTGGTTCACTTAAAACACATTTCACTGTATTGAATATTCAATGCCAAAAGCACAATGTTCAGCGTTAAGATTTGCAATTTAAACCCAGTTGGGAGAAGTAAAAGGTTCTTGTAATTTGCCTATACAGTACTGCATTGGTGCAGTAGCTTTCATTGATAATTAAGTTCCAAAAATATGAGTTAGATTGTGTGAACAATGGAGGAAAGCTAACTTTTCTATTACAGCCTGAGCTCTTGACTTCTTGTATTTAAGATTACAGATGCTCCATTAAATCGATTTGTGTTTAATCTCCTCTTGAAAAACAGTGAATACAGGTCCTCAACTTTCTTCCCTTTGAGAGAACCCAAGTATTTGACAATGAAAACTACAAGACTCAAACCAGATGATTAATACCGCCCACTGCGGATAAGAAAAGTTTTAGCATGTCCCTTTTGGGGCAATTTCCCTCAACTAACTCCTTGGGGTTAGCAAGTCAAAAGTTATCTATATTTTACATTAGGTTTTTTCTGGTGATTGTTGGAGGAACCAGGTTTGAGAGAACAGGAGTCATATGTAAAATGATTATGAATGGTTATGTTGGATATGCTTTTTTAACAAAATCTGAGAAATATTTCATAGAAACGTGGCTTTAAAAACAAGTCTCCGGAGTTGGTCGGTAGTGCAGCTGCTTAAGCACAAGGACCAGCTAAGGATCTGGGTTCGAGCCCGGCTCCCCACCTGCAGGGCAGTGCCTTCACAGGCCTTGAAGCAGGTCTGCAAGTGTCTTTCTTTCCTCTCTATCTTCCCCTACTCTCTCCATTTCTCTCTGTCCTATCTAACAATGACATCAGTAACAACAAGAGTAAAACAACAAGGGCAACAAAAGTGAATAAATACAAAAAATAAAATATATATTTTTTAAGTCTCATTCAAATCTCTTTGGTTTTCTAGTTCATTTGCCCTGCTTTTTCCCCCAAAGACTTCATAAAACATAAAAATATAAAACTAAAATAAACGTAACATATAAAACTATAAATAACAGACAAGACTGGGAGCATGCACACGTGTGTGTGTGTGTGTGTGTGTAGAGAGAGAAAGATTATCATAACCGGTAACTACTTGATTCCCTTTTGAACCAGCTTCCAACTTGTGCTGGAGACATGAGGCCCATGGCCCTGCTTCTGACTCTGAGGAACTGGTCAGTGGAAAGGTGACTTTATCTTGTCCACATCTAATGCTGCCTCGCATTACACATCATCAATGGTGCTGGGATTACACTCTAGTCTAATGCAATTAGTATCAAATCTGGAGATTCTAGCCAGAAAATTCAGCTGACATTCAATGTAGAGCTTGCCTTGAAAAGAGTAAAAACTTCCTTGGCAAGGAGAGATTAGGGATCCCTGTGTGTGTGTGTGTGTGGGGGGGTGCTCCCTCCTCACTTCTACAGTAAGGAAGCGGGAAAGAATCCTACAGCAAGAACCCCAGCGGGGTATCCAGAGCTGCGGCTTTAGCATCATCACGTGGGAACTAGTGAGAAAACCCCATAACCAGACCTCACCACCGACCTACTGAAGCGGCAACTCAGAGGATGCAGGCCCGGCACTCTGAGTTTTTACTTAGCCCTATGGGTGATTCTCATGATTACCACGGACAGAGAAGATAAACAGTCGAAAGGGTCTTTTCAAGTCCAGTGCAGTGCTGACAGCACCTGGATGAAGAGACCCGGGCGGAGTCTGCAGCCACCGCCCCGTGGGATGGGTCCCAGGCCGGCTGACCTGCCCGCGACCCCCGCCGGCACGCTGGCTCCTAGCGTCGCAGCCCCCCCCCCCCACCGCCCTCGGGCCGCGCCCGCTGCCCAGCAGGAGTCAGGTCGCAGTCCGGACGCCAGGCCCTCCCTCGGCCGCGCGTGCCGGCCGCAGCCCCCGCCCGCCCCTTTGTCCGCCCCCAGGGCGGCACCTTCCCGCCTGCGGGGTTGTGCGAACCCTCGGGGGGTGGGAACGGGGCAAGGGCGGGGAGGGGAGGAGGAGCGGGGCGGGCTGCTGAGCTTAGGGGCGGGCGCCGCCGCCGCCCAGCCGCCGAGGCTCCCTCCCGGCTGCGGAAAGCGGGTTTCGGGTGCCCGCCCGGGAGTCCGCCCGCAGCTACCGCCCGGGGGCGGACTGGCGCCTCCCCCTTGGCTGCAGCCCTCGCCGCTCCCGCCGCCCTCGCCGCGGCCTGCGGCCTCCGGACGGGCGGAGAGTTAAGCGGGCGACGCTCGGCGGGAGAGCTCGGCTAAGCGGAGGGGAGGGTCGGAGGGTGGGGCGGGGCGGGGCTGGGCCGGGCTGCGGCGGAGCTCAGCGCCCGCGCCTCCGCCTCCTGCTCCCGCCTCAGCCCGGCCCGCGCGGGCGGCCCCGGGGACGTGTGTGTCCCGCCGGCTTCAGGCTGCGCCCGGGGCCAGAAGGTGCGAGGCGGCGCGGGCTCTGGCGCTGGGCGGGCGGTGAGCCGGGGAGTGACTGCCCGCGCGGAAACTGGCTGTGGACGCGGCCGTCGGACGGGGAGCCCCGCTCCGGACCGCGGGGAAGCCCGACGGCCCCTGACAGGAAGGCCTGCGGGCAGCGCAGACCGCCGTCACTGGCTTCCCCCGCTGCGGTCCTTCGGCGGACAGTTGTCCACTACTCACCTCTTCAGTCCGCTTTCCCAGGGACAGGATACTAATTAAGATGAAAACGCGCGGGGAGGCTGCCTTCTGGGGGTCGGATGGGGGGGGATCTCTGTTCCTTTCTGCCCACCCCCCCACACACACACCTCGGTTATAACATGTGGCCTGTTTCGGTGTTGGTCTCGTGACCGGTCCCTTTAGAAGCTCACAGGACAGATGAGAGACATATGGTCGATGGTGGACTCTGTGGGGCAAACCCACCTGCCTGTACGTGAAACCGAAAGCAGGAGCGCCCCCTCCCCCCCCGGGCTGCCGGGCGGCGGATCCCACGGGAGCGCGCGGGAGCTCCAGGAGCGCGCGACTTCCTGGGTCCCGGACTGTCTGCGAGCGCAGCCCCCGCGCCCCGCGCCCCGCGCCCCGCGCGCAGGTTCCTGAAGCCCTAAGTGGTTCGAAGGCCTTTGGCTCCCACAGTTCACTCCATCGTCTGTGTTATGGACTGTAAGGCATACACCAGGCCTTTTAAAAGTTAACCTGGGGTTGTAATCTCCTCCTCCTACTTCTCCGGTAGATGTCTAACCCTACAATTTTCCTACCTGTTTCTAACCGTCTTGGAATTTCTGTTTTCAAATCTTAGACAAAGGGGTGGGGGGTGGCTGGTGTTGGAGGGGGGAGAGAGAAGAAATACAAATCACCGGAATTTAAGAATAGTTTTGATTTAGTTGGCAAATCGCCTGATAAAATTAGTGGTAAGCATTTAGCCAAGGCTTATTTTGAAACGTTAAATACAAACGTTAATTAGCCTATTTTCAGCCGAATGTCCTGAAGTCAATTAAAACGCTCAACACGGGCAAAACTTTTTAATACTCTAATATCAGTCAATCAATAAAACCAATGATACGGGTGTCTTTTACCACCACCACAACTGTTCAGTAAGGTTTGAGTTCAATTCTTACCACTTGCTCCATCCACCTCTTAAGAATTCCACTCAGTACATATGCCAAAGCTGTAGAAATCACTTTAGACTTCTCTTGGTAACTTAGAAGACCTCTTGACCCAAAGCAGAAAAAGTTCTGAAGTGGATTCATTAGTCCTTTCAACCTATGGAGAAAGCTTCAAATAAATTAAGGATATTGTTTGCAACAGCTGTTTTCTGAAGCATCTTGGTTGCAGAGGGGAGTGACTTTTGTCTGTTAGAACAGCAAAGGTGATCTAGAAAATTACTTACTGAAGCAGTATCTACAGAAAAATAAGTACTTTCTGATAATGAGAACTTTCAAAAGTAATCTCAGGGCTATAAATATGGAATCTACACTCTTAAAGTCCTGGGCTTTGGTTCTGCCAAATGTTTGCTTTCTTTAGTGTTGATCAAAGACCAATGTATTTGCCTTACGAGATTCTATTGGAAAAATATTTTATCCCAATTACATACATGCTCATCTTATTTCTTTCTCTTTAAAAAATGTTGCAGGATTATAAAGAATACTATAAAGGCAAAGTTGAAGGAATGAGGGACTACATGAACTGTTGCCCTTTTAGTGCAGACACTTTAATAGGAAAATGTTTGATTCTCACTCCCATTCTTAGCACTAACAGACCTTGTCTAGAAATTAAATGAAACAGCCTTCTTTGATGACCAGCAGGGCCCTTGGCATTTAAGATGGAGAAATTTCACCTCAGCTTTGGGGGAAGGGGTGATATAAAGAGACAGAAATGGACAAGTTGGAATATTTTGGTGAAATGTTTATGGAAAATTGCATTTCTAGTTTTTGAGCAACTTTTACTTTTCAGAATCCACAAAAATCGAGTTTTTCATTTCTTCGTTTAAAAAAGAAAGGTCTGCAAAGCACAGGAGTCAGTATTCGTCAAACCTTAAATAGAAATATGTCCTCTGTTTCATCTAGATGGGCAACTCTGTCTGGGTTTGGAATGGAGGAGTTTGTACCAGATAAGATAATAACCCTGGACTCAAGGGTTAGTGAACTACTTCACAAATTTCTAGAGCTGATGTAGATATTTTATTTCTACCACCTTCTAGAGTGTGTGTGTGTGTGTGGGGGGGGGTATCTGCCAAGCAGGAACCTCTCCTATACCATGTCCCCTATGCCCTGTTGTCCTGAGCTATATTTAGGAAGGTAGGAGGAAGGATGGGAGAGGGACACATAGATGTGCCACCATAAAGAGTAGTAGCCCAGTATATAGCTTGATTGACAAAATCACTAATTCCTTCAGTTTCCATCTAGAATTCCCCACTCACCAGCAAAGCTGGTTGTATTCTCTGTAAGAGGAAGCTTCCCATGTAAGATAGGGCCAAGACTACTGCTTAGTCCTGCAAAACCCACTGGCATTAAGCATGAAACAACCTGGGCTGAAGTTTGGTGTGTGAGGATGAACAGAATGTGTGAGATAGGAGTGATAGCCTCAAACTACAAGAACTGGGGAAGTGGAACTCACCCCAAGGACTCTACTGGATCAGGTAAATCCCAGACTCAGAGGACACCTTTTGCTGTGACTAATAAAGATGTCCAGTTCTATTACTATGGAAGCTTCCTGGGATGATTCAACTTGACCCAAATGTGTGACCTATCTCATTTCTATCTCATTTACCATAAAAGGAGAGGGGGTGAGACTCCATGAACATTGGCATCCCCAGAAAGAGTACAAACTTGGTGTGTGTGTGTGTGTGTGTGTGTGTGTGTGTGTGTGTGTGTGTGTGTGTGTATGGGATCGGGTTTGTGCAGGGGCAGGCACACAAATTGGATTTTCAAACAATTTTGTAACCTGTCATCCTCATTTGTAACTCACAAACCCAGAAAAATTTCAGGGGGCTTGTTAGTATTAACAGACACCTAAGTGCACCATTAGTTTTCCTCCAAAATTAAGCTTTTGTTTTATTTTTTAAATATTTTGCTAAGAAATGTGTATTCTCTCCATGTGAACCTCCCTAAAGGAAACAAGAAGCCAAGATGTATTAAGTAAATATATACTAATTTTGTAGTCAATTCTTTTATTAAAAAATTAAGGGGACATATATAAGTTTTCCATGATATTTTGCAATCTTATTCAGACATCTTTGGAGTACTTAAAAGAATTCTTTGCTTTAATGCCCTCAAGGTGGCTTCTGGGAGCTCACTTCAGAAGGGAAGAAAAAGCTAGCAGAAACCTGCACCTAAGTTTTGGTTGGGGTTCAATATTCTAAGCAAAATATGCTCAACAGATGATAGGAGAAATGAAGCCAGAAAACAACTCCAGCTATTTAAACTGCCAAATGAGACATAAAGCTGCATTGTAAAAATCATCTGGAAAACAGGTTTTCCCATTGAAGTCGCTATGTGTTAATTACTGTGAGCTGGAAGGCTGGAGATCGAACGCCTGGAAGCCGACTTTTCACCCCGCATACGTAAACGGAAAAAGTGCTGAACCGCAGCCAGAGGGCTCCTGCTCGGACTCATTGCCATGCATGCCTAGACATTAATATGTGTTCATGGAGGGCTCGTACTGTACGAGGTGTTATTTCCTTATAAAGAAACACCAGGTCTCGCTTTCCATTCGTCTTACAAAATCATTCGCATTATTTATGCTACATTGAGCGATCTAATTTCTTCGTGATAGTCAGCTAATTGCTCTGGCAGGTAATTAGAAGCGGTTTACAATGCAAAGGGCTTTTGCATTGCCCCTCGGATTATTAAGTTGCGCTGTAAATTATACCATATTTGCTGGGGGGGAATTCTTTTGAGCAAGTTTTCTTCCTGCGATCCGAGATGAAATCGGCTTCCCAACACACACCCCCAACCCCATACACATACACACCCTCCCTAGCCACCCCCACTGCCACCACACCCCCTGCTTTTCCTGGACTCAGAGTCGAATGATTCTAAAGCACGCGATTTTGTTCGTGTTCACTGGGCCGAAATAACGTGGCCATTATGGCCTGAAATGGGCCAGGTTTGAAGCGAGCTTCCTGCGCGCCTGCAATATCCAGCAGGCATGTGGGAAAAGAACGGCTTAAATGGGGACATCTGTTCAGTGCTGCTCATCTTACTCTTACAGCCAGGTCAGGTTAAGAGAATAACCTGTTCGCCACCTTTTTTCTTGTTAATAAGACTATTAGAAAGAAAGAAAAAAAAAAAAAACAACGAGTGATCAGGCAAACACACACACACACACACACACACACACACACACACACACACACACCTAATTGAACTGCCATATAAGCAAAGAATCAAACACACAAAGATAGCAGCTGAGTTACAAGGGGAAGCGTGAAAAATAACCACTGGGCTATTTCAGGAGGAATCTACACGTCTCCTGGCAGAATAAAATAAACAGAAAAGAAAATGTGTGCTCAGAAAAATACTCCATATGATTATGATGGGGGAAACCATTTATAAGGGACTTTAAGCCCTCAATAAAGGATGGTTTATTTTCAGACTTTAATATAATAAAATTGACCTGAAAGTAAACTCCCATGGACACATTTTTCTTCTACATTCAAGTACTCTGAGGTCCTACACTTAATTGATATTTTAGTTTGTGTTATTTCTGAGGGTCTGTTGACAAACCCCAAGTGGGGGCATCCTACTTTGTCCTGGTTTTAGGAAAAAAAGTGAATTGTATCCTCTTTCACAAATATCACCCATTTGTAAACCTTGTACAGTGATTTGAGCACATGTGTGGTTAAACTGAGAAACTCGGTGCAGCACCTAGATTATTTGTAATTAAACACAATTCCCAAAGTAACATTTATCTTCCCGAAACTGCGATTGAAACTGCGATTGCAATTGTCAGCCGTCTGGAGGAGACGGCAGGGTAATCTGGGAGCATTGCTTTCTTCAGTAGCAGAACAAAATGAAAAGAAATCAATAGCGTTGAGCTTAAGAATTTAGTAGTTTTTAACTCTGCATGTTAGCTGTGAGAAAGTGATATATAAAACCAAATGCAAAAACAACTGTAACAAATCTAGGGGGAAAAAAACCCACAAAAAAACAGAGGTGAACTTGTCTGGAAGTCTAATCCTCTTTCTTTCTCTTGCTTTTCACAAGAATGCACACACATGCACACCATTCACCCCTTATGAACAAACTCTTTTCCCTATGTGCGTTTCCTTCATTGCTATGATGGAGGGACACAAAGTGCTAGATAATTATTAGTATCTTCTGTAGACTGGTAGAGAGGATGAACGTGAACCATGCTATACACTTCTGCTTGAGCAACTAGCACACAGGATGTTAGCACAGGGAAAAGGACATTATGCATATAGACAATAATTAAGGAAATGTTTTAATTCTTGTTTAGTATAGCTCAGTATAGGAAGAAATATCTATATTAATAAATCTCTTCATATATATCCTGCTTGTGAACTCACTACATAATCATATAATTGCCTGGTATAAGGGGAAAGTTCCTCTCCTTGTCTTCTGAATACTATCCATTTGAATGTCCCAAATAAAGTGAATTCTAGCATGTGAGAGTAAATGTAGCTAAGTCTTCTTAAGTCAACAGGCCTTAACTTTTTAATATGTAAAAGTGTCAGAGAAGAGATGCATATATTAAGTATTGTGATGTGAAAGACTTTTTTTTTACAGGAGATTTTAATTAAGAAAGTAAATAAAATGCTTTCTCAACTGGTCCCATTTGCGGGGCGGGGAGGGGCCAAGACAATGCTTTGCATCTACCAAGAATGCTATGGCAATAGATCAAGAGTCACTAGTGCATCGCTGTGGTCAACAAATGCATCCAATTAAGCAGTACCAGGAAAGTAAAGTCTCTGCTGTAAATGTGGCCGGACAGTTTGAAACCGAATAACCTCGCTAATAGGGGCTATTGTTCGGCGTGGAAGTTCCCATTTTCCAATCTGGAAAATACAGCCCTCTCAGATCCCTTCCCACCTACGGCTCAACAATCTGCCACCAGCGAGGGGCTTTTATTACCTCCCTTCCCAGGAAATGTTAGGCAACTTCCTAGTAAAGCCGCCCGAAATCAGGAGTGGGCGACAAAAGGGCACCTTTCAGGAATCTACAGGTCCTTGCCTGGCCAGGTTTTCTTTTCAGCAGGAGAAAAACTTTGACCAGAGAGCTACTGACAAGGAGACACCCCCAAAGTGGCCCAGCCAGCTCCTCCTCCAGAGTAAACGACCCCACTGGCTCACTCCCCACTCCTCTTCACGCTTTATTTAGTAGCCTGTGAGTCGGGGCGCGATGCTCCCACACTGCGTCCAGGGGCAGGGGGTCTGTCTCCCCAGCAGCGAGAGGCATCTGGCAGGGACTCTCTGCCTGCAATGCCTTTGCTCAGTTCGCAGCGGGCACCAGAGGGCCAGCTTCCAGAGTCACTGCCAACGCTTGGGAAACCCGGGTTAAACGTCGTACCCACCAGAAGTATGCTCCTATTAGAGTCTATCTCTTTCTCTTTCTCTCTCCCTCCCCCCATGAGAAATTTTTAGTGCTGTATATACAGGACCACACTTAGCACGTTCAAAACCTTATTTGTTGCAGATATGTTACCGGACACTTGAAAGCCAGGCTAACTTTGATGTTTTCGACTATAAATCCGTAATTGTACTTAATGGTTACAAATGGCTTTATTTACTTGTCGCTGAATCTACACATTTTATAATCTATTTAACCGAACAGCAGAGACATCTTTCATTCCCCCACTCCCACCCGCCCTCCACCCCTCAAGACAAATAAATAAATTTTAAAAATAAGTTGGTGGGAATAAAGGCCTCTAATTTGCTCTTTAGGACCGATTTCTTTGGTCATGAAAGCTTAAAACTCCAGATCCATTGATTATTCTGCAAACCCTTCTGAAAAAAAGAGGGAGAGAGCTCTTTCTCTGATCTAAGATGTTAATATATATTGTAGTTGCAAGGTTTTAGATACACTTGAGGAAGTTGTTCCCAGGATGTAAATTAGGTCCCAAAAGCTGTTGTCCAAATCGAAGAAACAGAGAAATTAATCTGGGAGACTATCCATCATCACCGGTAATAAAGAGAGCGACATGGATGAGACAGATGATATGATTAAGGGTCTGTGGTCGTTTTAATTAACTTTTTGCTGTCCTGTAATGATCAAACTGGTCACCAGACCCGGTCAATAAGCATGTTAATATCAAACAAATAAAACCAGGGATGATTAAAAACCTCCTGGTTTATTAAATTTGAAATTCAAATGAAATTTATGCTGCAGATGCATACAGAATATTAATAGATTTTTAGCTTTATTGAAAGTGAATCCCACAGGTTTGCAAGAAATAGCAGAATATGTGTCTAATCCTTGTTCTGACAACACTTAAAACTCCATGTGGGTTAGGGGAAACTTTTAATTAATATTAGAACACTGCACTTATATTTTTCTTATCCTTTCCCTTCCAAATATTTATTTTGTCAAGGTATAATTATAAAAATAGTGATCAATATTTAAAATTGGTAAATTGAACTTATGTGCCACGAAGTGCTTTGCCCTACAAGCTGTATTTACAATGGGTTACGTTTCCTCTTATTTTTTAAAGCTTATTTTTAAAGTGAATTTTCTTTTCTAAAATTTTTATCTTTATTAATAACAGCCAGAAATTGAAAGGAATGGGGAAACAGAGAGGGAGACAGAGACAGAGAGACAACTGCAGCCCTGTTTCACCTACCACTCAAGAAGCTTTCCCCCTGCAGGTGGGGGTAGGGGGGCTCGAACCCCTGGTCTTTGTGCATTGTAATGTGCACTTAACCAGGTGTATCACCACCTGCTCCCCTCCTATGTTTCCTCTTAGGAGAGATTTTTTAAAAATTACTAAATCCCTTCTGCAAAGTGGAGAAAGTGTTCCAGTTTCACTGAAACCAGAATGAAGATTATTATTGTTTCCAATTTTGGTCAAGTATGTAATTCTCTTCATCTTTCCTGCTTAACATTGCTATTTCATACCTTGTAACAACCACTAACCACTTTTGGGTAAGGGAGGGTAAGTGGGAGTGGTAATAGTAGAAAAAATACTTTTTCTACTATGAAATAAACACCTCTTAAAAATGTGAGTAAATGGAGTATATACGTGTATATATGTGTACACATGTTTATATATGTTCTAATGAAAAAGGCAGCATATTCAAATGAATACCCTCTAATATTACAAGTCAACCTTATGCAAAAAGACTATAGTAAAAGTCACACTATAGTTGTAACTCATTGTCATAGGAAAAATGACATGATTCTAATGTGAATTTATACAAATAAAAAATCTTCAAGTAGGCAGTTCAAAATTATAATCACATGATTCTGAGCTTTTCTAGTTCCTAGCATTTTATGAGGAAGCAGTGGTTAACGCCTCTGTTTACACTCAGAATCAGCATTTAACTTTTTAATAGTCCTGCTTCACTATCTAGAAGATAGGAGGATAAAAAGATAAAATAAATAACTCCACTGAAGGGAGTTCTTCCCTCAAAGCTTTCCCCCCTCCACCTTTGAGGGTGACATATTGATTAGAATTAAACCCCAGATTTGAACAACAGTGTATTAGGTCCTTAAAATGAATATCATTATACAAGCAGACCAAAGCAATGAAGTTAATTCTCTTTTATTTGTTAAACGGAGTTCCCTCCTTCCCCCACCCCTTCCTCCTTCTGGGCTGGCCTGTCACGCCTTCTCAACATGCTAAAATCATTCAGAGTGGCTTGCAGGGAGAAACACGACATTTATGGTAAGCATCAGCCTTCAGAGAAAGAAAGCAGTTCATTAATTTACTTAACACTTACTTCAAAGTATGAGAGTGTACCTTACCCCCTCAATCAATAGATATGATGTACAGTCAATATCCCAACACTGTTAAAGAACACACTCTCATACCACAAACATCAGCCTCAACTTTGCTCAATGAAACTTACAAATGATACAAGCTGACTTTGGAGTCAGCAGGCCCCAGGAGGATTGTTCTTCCTGAAGCTGTGATGTATTTGAAGAAGGCTCAAAAACAACAATAAAGATTTCCTCAATCAAATCAGAAACCCTTGTTCCAGTTAACATTTTAATCAATTCTGCCATAAAATTAGATCACAAAGAATATTTGCTACTGCTTAAAATTTACTTTCAAAATTTTGTGAATATTCAGTTGGACTTCAAAGGCTGCTCAAACCTTTTGCTATACTGGTGTGTTGCTTTCTGTGGTTTAAGATGGTCCCCTGTGGTGGCAGTAAAGCTGTAGATATTTCAGAAGGGAACTAATAAGACAATGGTAAGAAGGTGACTAAAAACTTCCAAATTTGAACTGAGTGTACATATTAGTATGCACTCACACTACAGACATCTGAACCAAAAGCCATAGGTCACTGAGCCTTCATGGATGTGGTTCAACTGTCTAGAAGATGGTTTCTCAAATATAACAAGAAAAAGATTTCAGATAAAAAGAATCCATAGATCTCGATAAAAAATCTGACTTTATCTGATTCAATTAAAAAAAAATCGACTCAGAGTCAATGGTGATTTCCAGTGAAAGCTTTAAATTTCAGAGAACTCTCCTCAATTTCTCACCCAAAGAAAAAACAATCTTCTTTCATTCCTTTCTCTAGCTGGTCTTTTGTATTGAAATTTACTCATCATCGCGGGATAAACAGACGCGCCCCCCCCCACCCCCCAGAGTAAGACCTGCACTTCCTTTGGGGGGGGGGGGGAGGACACCGTCTTAAAGTAACGACTTAACTCCAAGACACAGAAGTCAAACATGCACACACACCCTAACTCGCCTCTATAAATAGTCCCTCCTCCCCACGACCTCCCTAAGAGTTTTCTAGCCTTTAGCCTCAGAGCCAGGAAGGGAAACTTATATATTAGCATAATATAAGGTAAAACTCCTATATGACCATTCTTACATATCAATATATTTTTAAAAAGGTAGTGACAGTGTCCAAAAAATTTCAAAAATAAACTCCAGATTTGCAGTACAAGGAGCTACAGGAAGTTGGTGATAATTTGAAATATATACTCTGCCTCACTCAGCTTGGCAATGTCAGTTTCTAATCGCCAACCTTGCTGTTTGGTCCTACACTTACTGCAGTGTTCCTACTCCTCACCCCTCGCTATGCGCAACGCATGCAACCCCTTTTCTCTTAATCATGCACACGCTCACCAATACCTTTTTTCTCCTCCCCCATCCCATCAAATGCACAAACTCTGCCTTCCTCTCTGCTTTTTCTGTTTCACACACCAACACACGTTCACACGCCCCCCTTCCCCTTTCCTTCACTTGTTCTCCTTCCCTCCTTAGATTGGCGAGATTCAGTTACACTGTTCTCCACTCACATCCTTTCCCCTCAACACTCCACGGATGTGTCCCCCTGCCCCTTTCTGTCACACACGCACTTGGAGTGTCACCCACAGCACAGTCCCCTTCGCTCTGTCCTGTCCCTCCTCTCGCCCGCCATTGCCCCCCCCCCGTTACACTCACATCCCCTCGTGTCTGCCCTCCCCACCCGACCCCTGTACCCTCCTCTGCAGATGGGGCACTCACGCATACAGCTACTCGGTCAAACACGCACACGCACACGCACACGCACACACACACACCCACCCCGCAGCGCACACACAGAGCCACGGGCACCCCTCCCGCCGCCGCCCCCCCTCCCACCTCCCGGTGGTGGCGCCGCCGATGACCTCACGGCGCGCGCGCGGCGCGGCCCGGCGAGGCCGCAGATTGGCTGGCCGCGCCTCCGCGGCACTTCAAAGCCGGAGAGGGAGCTACAATTGTGGTGGAATGGGCGGAACTGATCATTGTATTGCACACCTCTAAAAAAAACACTGCCTCTGATTTATCAATATAAAAAAGATCCTCTGAGAGGAGGAGGGCACTTTTGTGTGATGGCAACTTCACTTCTAGGGGTGAGTCTCAGGATTTTTTTTCCCCTTGCTGGTTTAATTAGTTTCCTTTTATTGCCGATCGGAGGGGGTTAAAGTCGCCCCGGCCAGGCCACGGGCTATCAGTCTCTATTGAGAAGCCTTTTTTTTTTTCCCCTTCCTTCTTCTTTAAATACAAGTGAGTTTGGAGAATAAGAGAGAGAGGGGGGAGAGGGGGGCAGAGTCACTTTTTTTCCACCGCAGGATAAGCTTCGAAGGGCATTTAGACAAGTCACCTCGCAGCGCCCGGCCGCTCCCTGCTCGGGAGACGCGCACCCAGCCCGTTTTACATGCGACGATTTCGGTGGTAAAGAGAGCAAGTTTTTCCTTTTGGGAAAACTACGGATTTTCTCTCTCCCTCTTAAAAAAAAAAAAAAAAACCCGCAGCCCTCCCTGTCTTGCAGGTATGTTGAACCCATTAAAAAAAAAAAAAAACTATTGTAGATATGTATATTTTAAGAAAAAGGAAAGCAAGAAGAGCGAGCGAGCCCGATAGTTTTGCTCTTTTTCTGACCTGGGAAAAACAACCCCGATGAGTTTCTGAGGGACCGGAACCGGATTTTCAAAGCTCTCTTTGGATTACAGGGGAAGTGCTTTTAAAAGCAATCCAGTGGCTTTTTTCTTCTCTCTCCTTCTCTTCCCAGGCTTCTCGGCAAAGGAAACTTCCTTCCTCCCCAATTTCGATTTTTTCTTTGTTTGTTTGTTTGTTTGTTTCGAAGTGCCTGGGGCGTTGTGTGCAAGAGAGTGTTTTAGGTGAGAATACTTGTCAAACTCTTCTTTAGCATGGCGCTTTGCTCCCGAATCAGACGCCGGCAGCCAAACTTGTCCCCTTCCATAGAGTAGGAAGCAGCCGGGTGCCAGGGCTGTTGGGGGAGCCAGGTGAGTTGGTGGCGGCGCGCCGCAGCGACAGATGGGGTACAGTGGGGGCGTTTTGGAGGCTACCGGCGGACTGATACACACTTCTTCCCTCCCTCCCTTCCTCCCCCGCTGGCCCTTTGACCACCTCCCCTCCCCCACCCCCTTCTCCTCTCCTTTCCGCAGGAAGAACCGAGGTTGGGATCCACTCCTCTGGCCATGCTTGCTGCTACCTGTAACAAGATCGGCAGCCCCAGCCCGTCTCCCTCCTCCCTTTCGGACAGCTCGTCTTCCTTCGGCAAAGGCTTCCACCCCTGGAAACGCTCTTCCTCCTCGTCGTCCGGCAGCTGCAACGTGGTGGGCTCGGGTCTGTCCAGCTTCGGCGTGTCGGGGGCCACTCGGAACGGCGGCTCGTCTTCGGCGGCCGCAGCGGCCGCGGCGGCGGCGGCGGCGGCGGCGGCCCTGGTGTCCGACTCGTTCAGCTGCGGCGGCTCCCCGGGCTCCAGCGCCTTCTCGCTCACCTCCAGCAGCGCCGCCGCCGCCGCCGCGGCCGCCGCCGCCGCCGCGTCCAGCTCCCCGTTCGCCAACGACTACTCGGTGTTCCAGGCCCCCGGCGTGTCGGGGGGCAGCGGCGGCGGGGGCGGGGGCGGCGGCGGCGGCTCTTCGGCGCACTCGCAGGACGGCTCCCACCAGCCCGTGTTCATCTCCAAGGTGCACACCTCGGTGGACGGGCTGCAGGGCATCTACCCGCGCGTGGGCATGGCGCACCCCTACGAGTCGTGGTTCAAGCCCTCGCACCCGGGCCTGAGCGCGGCGGGAGACGTGGGCTCGGCCGGCGCCTCCAGCTGGTGGGACGTGGGCGCCGGCTGGATCGACGTGCAGAACCCGAATGGCGCGGCCGCGCTGCCGGGGTCGCTGCACCCCGCCGCCGGGGGGCTCCAGACCTCACTGCACTCGCCGCTCGGAGGCTACAACTCGGATTACTCGGGCCTGAGCCACTCGGCCTTCAGCAGCGGCGCTTCCTCACATCTGCTCAGCCCCGCGGGGCAGCACCTCATGGACGGCTTCAAGCCGGTGCTGCCCGGCTCCTACCCGGACTCGGCCCCGTCGCCGCTGGCCGGCGCCGGGGGCTCCATGCTGAGCGCAGGGCCGTCGGCTCCCCTGGGGGGCTCCCCGCGCTCCTCCGCCCGGCGCTACTCGGGCCGCGCCACCTGCGACTGCCCCAACTGCCAGGAGGCTGAGCGGCTGGGCCCGGCCGGGGCGAGCCTGCGGCGCAAGGGCCTGCACAGCTGCCACATCCCGGGCTGCGGGAAAGTCTACGGCAAGACGTCGCATCTCAAAGCGCACCTGCGCTGGCACACGGGCGAGCGGCCCTTCGTGTGCAACTGGCTCTTCTGCGGCAAGCGCTTCACGCGCTCCGACGAGCTGCAGCGGCACCTGCGGACCCACACGGGCGAGAAGCGCTTCGCCTGCCCTGTCTGCAACAAGCGCTTCATGCGCAGCGACCACCTCAGCAAGCACGTGAAGACGCACAGCGGCGGCGGCGGCGGCGGCTCGGCCGGCTCTGGGAGCGGAGGCAAGAAGGGCAGCGACACCGACAGTGAGCACAGCGCGGCGGGCAGCCCGGCCTGCCACTCGCCAGAGCTGCTGCCGCCCCCCGAGCCCGGCCACCGCAACGGGCTGGAGTGACGCGCCCCCTCCCCCGCGCCCGCCCCTCTGCCGACCCCCTCCCGCCCCGGCCGCCTGTGCGCTGTCTGTCTGGCCAGGCCTCTGCTCCAGACGTCCTCCATTGCAACCTTCTCTCTCTCTCTCTCTCTCTCTCTATCTCTATCTCTCTCTCTCACTCTGTCTCGTCTCACTCTTTTTCTCTTTTCACTTTGACTTTGGGAAAGGGGCATCTGGAAACGTCAGTAAGCCGCAGTACTACATACTGGGCTCTGGCTCTCCCTCTACGCCCGGGTAGCACTGCTCGGCTGAGCCCTCTCCCCCCGCCCCCCCCCCCCCCAGCTCGAACCTGCGCCTCTTTCGTCCTTTAGGTCTCCTCTCTCCTCCCAGCCCTTTCTCCGTCCCCAGGTTGTGACCGGCATGTCTTTCTGAGGGGGGCGGCCAGTGGAGTTAGAGCTGAATGAACCCACTGCCCGGGAGCCCAGGGCCTCCGCACCCACAGGAAACAATTCAGCTGAGCCAAGTTGAGTTGCGCCTTGGAAAGGGGGAGGCAGGAGGTCGGGACTGGGGTGGGGGAGGGAGGTGTCATCCCGGGCAGCCGCCGACTAGGCTCCTGAACCTCGGTTTCAGGCGACCTGGGATTCGATTAGGACAGTCCTGCCGGGTCCCTGCGCCCAGCTGTGCACAGCTGCTTGCCCTCCGCGGAGCCGTCGGAGCTCGGCCCAGAGATTTGTAGTGCGCACTCTCCCGGCATCAGCTCTGCCTCTTTCTCTTCTGAGGGTGGAATCAGTACAACTTTGAGTTAAGGGCAGTCTTTGTGAAGCCTTTCTGCAGCCTTCTTTCATCTTTGTAACTTTTTTTTTAACTTAAAAAAAAAAAAAACTAAAGAAAAAAACAGCATTTATCCACTTGGATTCCTTTAAAATAGGCTTTTTCTCTAGCAGTAAGAAAGTTTTCCTCTCAAAACTGTGCTAATATTGATCCCAAAGTTATTTTGATTACATTAACTTAAGGGGTAAGGGTGGGGTGGGGTGAGTGTAGGTGTCTTTTTCTTATGCAAAAATACCCCTTTCCGGTGAGATCAGATTAACTATTTCCGTGTTTGTCCTTTTCTACCTCGTTTTTTCCTCCACTCCAGAACATAACCTCCCAGTCTAGTCTCTCTCTTTTCTTCTCGTCTAACCGGCAATTTGTACAGTACCCATTTATGTAAATTCTTGCAATTCATTGAAGGTCCTTAGGATTAAACTTTTTTTTTTGGTGATTTCAACTTATAAATAAGTAAAGAAGTTATTGTTTATTTCATTCAAGACTAGTTTAAATGCCAAAAGAGGGAAAATAGGAAGAAGAAGAAGAAGAAGAAGGAAAAAAAAACACCTTTGTAAAGTATATTCGAACCTAATGGTTTGTACAACTGGAGAATCGTTCTAGATTAGTTACCAATTAACTGCAACTCCACCAGTGTATGGGTGTGAGGTGCAGTAGTCCAGGAGACGATTTTGTATAGTATTTTTATTGTACATTACTTCCAGTAAATATTTGAAAATATATTGAAGTAAACTTGATTTTTTTCTTACAAGAAAATACTGAGAATTATTTCTGCAATTCTGACGAGTTGCAGGTTTCTTTTTCTTCTTTTTCATTATTTTTTCTTTTTAACTCACTTCTGGAGGTGCAGAGCCACAAACGCACTTTCGGGGCCTAGTTTTGCTCGAATATGAATTTAGATAGGTATCAAACTGTAAGACAATATTTGATAAATGTGGGATGACATTTAATTTAATGGAGCATGTACTTATTTGCATTTGCTGGCAGTTCAGGCATAGTTAAAGTGAGAGTTCTCCTATATTTCCCAATAACTGGGTCTGCCAAAACCCATGTAGTAAATAAATTGTCCAAGTGAAGCTCAACTAACTTTGGCCTTTGTGTATTTCCTGAAGGTAATATTGTTAACTGTTAATAAACACTCCTGATAATACATTTAAATGTTTGCAGATTCTGCAAACTAGTTGCTCATTGTAATGTTGAAATAATTTGGATATTTCACATTGAAATGAAAAAAAAACTTTCTCTGGAACATTTTAGACTTGCATTTTAAATGCATGAAATGTAATTGATTTATTTGTAATATTTTAAATGGTATTAATAAAAGATAAAAGACTAGGCCAGTTAATTTGTTTTTTTTCTCCTTTTCTAAACTAGGGACATTTGCATTTTATATTTAGTTGAATATCTAAAACAATACAAACCTGTTTTGTGGTAATATTGAGATAATTACCTTTGAGATATTACTTATATGGAATGATCTATTTGACAAAGCTGTGTTTTCTCTGTTTATCAAGATAAAGATCATAGTATCTTAGAAATGTAGTTATTTACTAGTAGTTTTAACTCAAACATCAGGATTTACTGACCTCTTAAAATTCATGCTAAGTCACCAAACAAGTCAAAGAAAATTTTCCTTTCTGCTTCCTTCTCATTCTCCAGAAGGAGTCAGATTGTTGGCCATTGATTTCATTTGATATTTTAAAGGCCAGGCCTTACATTGGGAGATCAATACATCTAAAATAAAAACATGGGTTTTGGGGATAACTTTTGTTGTTAGGGGGTGGAGGAGGTCAAGCTAACAAAAGCTTGTTTTTGGCATTCCATGTCTTAGCTAAAGATTCTGTAGAGGTAAATATCAGTAGTAGATTCCTGTTGAAATGAGTTATCTGTTCTTTTAAAGTCTCTAAACAGCCACCAAAGAAAAGGAAGGTTAAACCTTAATCTATTTACTAGGCTATTGTTCATAGGTGTCAATGATACCAATAAAAAAATATTGTCTTGTTATGTCTAAGTGCATTTAAGCAATGGGTGTTCCTTGAGCCATACTTTGAAGCATAAAATTCTTTAAATGTTGATTGCTGTTATATCAAACTATTTCACTCTTAGATTAATATTATTTTGAATCAAATTGAATAAAATGTTAGTGTGTTCAGATTCTTATAAGTTTAGCTTCTTTCTTTCCATTTTCATCCTCCCAAGTTCATTCTAGGTGTCACATCTTGAATGGAAAACTTCCCACTGAAATGTAATTGAACTTATTATCCACATAAACAAAAATGAAAACAGAGTGCTATGAAGGCTGTAACTTCAGGAGAAAAAATAGGGATGAAATATTTTTAGATGAATGTAATTTGTGTCCCAAGTATCAGGATGCTTTACTTTACCTCTGCTCTCTGTGTTCTCCAATCCCTAGGCAAGTGCATTAGCACTAATACTTTGATTACCTGAATCTCTAGGTAGTGGTCGTATCAAATAAAATGCTCTTTTTCTATCATCCCCCACCCCTAGGAATAACTTGCAGAATTCAATTGAAGTGTTGTTTCTTTTTTATTAAAAGTTGCAGTGCTGAGGGATTCCTGGAAAACGGTTCTGGAGGAGTTAAATGTAATGCCAGGTAAGAAGCTGCTTGGTACATTTACAATATCACTTACATTACATAGTGAATCATATTTGATTTAACATGTGGACAGTGACAAGGAGAGATATTGTCTGGAGGCAAATTTCATTGAGGATAGTTGAAAGGGGGACAGATTTTTCTATGATATATATTGCAAACTTTCACTTTCTTTGGCTCCTCTCCCTCTAGGTTTGGTTTATTTTCTTTTGATGGTTATTGAGCACTATTTCTAAATTTATTTTCTTCAGAGTGTTTAAGGTTTCATTTTGGAGACAAACATGTTTGTCAGAGAACAGAGGACGAAGTGCAAAATTATAATTTCTTCCTACTTTGTGACAATGTGTTCATAGTGCCTGCAGGCTCACTCAAATGAAGTCAAAAGCTGAATCTCACAACCAAGGGACACACTTCTAATTTTGCAGATCAAGGTAGAGGTAAATGGTTGTTGACCCAGGGGTCAGAAGAGCATATATGAGTCCAGGCTTGTAGAGGGCTGTGGCTCAGTCCACCCTTTCTCTTGACCTCTAGATCTTCTGAACTTAAGCATTTCTTCCCTATACTGTTTCTGTCTGTTTGGGCTCATCTTCTCTCTTTTGTATAGAAGGAAACTGCTAAATTGTTGAGGTTAGACTATTAGCAAAATATCTTGTGCTGGTTACTTAATTGAAGCAAACACAATGAGCTAACTGTCATATCAGTGGATATTGGAAAAAGTTCCTGAACGAGGTTGCTTTCTTTCCACTCTTCTCTTAAGCCAGTCTTTGCATGACTTTTCAACTGGGCTGCCCCTAGGGAAAGACTGGAAATTAAAAATTAGAGTCAAGCAGCGGATGAGACTGGATTCCTGAATAGTCCAGATGGATAATCCTACCATCAACATTTTCATGTCCCCTTAAATCTTTTGGTGAGATAATTGAATGCAGTGTTACAAAAGGTCTATGAAGGAATTTCTTTAAAATAAATATTTTATGTTATAAACTAACTCCAAAGGCCAGAGGAGCTTTCATCCTAGGAAGTTAAAGTGACAACTTCAGAGGGTGAAAGTGTGACTAAGACGGTACAGATAAAAGTATAATGAAATTCTATGTTATGGCAAGGTTTCAAATAGCCTCAGAGGGATTGATTAGGTGCTGGTACTCAACAAACCGATGCTTTATTTTCCTACTGATTTTTACAGCTCTGCCCAAACAGGCATGGTTATTTTTTCCAGCACCTCTAAGAAAAATTCAGTCTTTATCGTCTCTCATTTAAAGTGTTTTCTACATCTTCTGTTTTTTTCTTTCTCTCAAAAATAGCCCAGCAGAACAATTCTACCGCTATGCTTAAAAGAAAATCGTGTTTAGTGAAGAACCAAAAGGAGTGTAGTAATAATACTGTAGTTATTTTAAAGTTAGCACTGTCATTCTGGGTGGCATCTTTTGAAGACTCTGTTCGGTACCTAAGTGTTTAAAAACTAAGATTCAGAATTTGTTTGCGTCCTATTTATTCCCTGCTTCCGGATTAAAGAAAAGCCGATAATTCCTCGCTATCCTGGTCTCCAGCGGCTGCGGATGCGCCTCAGTGGTCACCTCTTTAGTTTCGCTGCACTCCCCTGTGCATAGAAGTACTGATTTGCTAAAGTGGTGGAAGGGGGGTATCCAACTTGGGGCGGGGGGGGTGGTTGTCCCTGGGCGCGTGTTTAATTTAATTTAATTTAATTTTCTGCGTAGTCTGGCGGTGAGGAAGCAGCCGCACACATTTTACTTTGGTTCCTAACGAGAGTCGGGACTTCAAGTGCTCTAGGACAGCAAGTGATCTTGGGGCGGGGGAGGGGAGGAGGTACCGCTAACCGGGACTATCGCCCCAGCTGTACGCGGCCGTTTTCCACTGTCTTTCTAATGCCTGTCCTTGAAGCCCCTCTGCTGGGTATTAGTGGAAGTCCACTCCCTAACTTTGCTTCTCCAGAAAGCACTTCTTGCTGCCCAGGAGGGAGTATAAGAGACTGCAGGAGACTTGCTGGTGGATGGGTTCTCCAAAGATTACGCCATTCTCCCCTCACGCCTTCCCATGAATTCGTAGGGAGGGGTAGATTTTTTTGAGCCTGGGAGAATTCCTCAGTTTTTCTAAACGTTACCTTGTTCTCTTCCCGGCTCTTCGACGTGAGGGCTGCTAACTGGAAAAACAAACAAACAAACAAACAAAAACACGGAGAAGCTCCAGGAAGGGTTCTGAGCGGAAAAGCAACAACGTCAGCCAGCGGGTTTTAAGGAAGAGGGACCTTAAGACCTCAGAGGCAAGGGGGTGCAGCGCTAGCTTGGCTCGCGGGTTCGGGCTGCGGTGCTGAGCCTCCCAGCGGGGCACCCACGCACACAAAGGCGCCAAGGCGGCCTCTGCAGGCTGCGTGGACAGCGAGCGCCACCCTGTGCCCCTCGCCCGCTCTGCAGCGCGCCTAATGCAGGGAAGCTCAGGCCTGAACTCCACTGAGCCTCTGTCCCAGTGTTACTACCCACCGTGGGAATCGCCTGCTCCAGCTCTGAAAAGGATGCTCCCACCAATCAATCGGAAGGAGTGGAGGGTCCTTTCCTCCATTTCCCACGCTAGCCAAATCCCCAGTGCTCTCTCATTACCTTGCCACCTTGGAGGGTGTCTGCCCCACTGTAACCGAGATATGGACGAGCCCAGGCCATTCTTCCCAGCTTGTTAGGGATGTCTTTCTGGGAGTTGGGGTACCTGCCCGCTATCCCCTACTGTGCTCTTTTCTTGGTTAAAGTACTGTGTTCGCTCTCACCCGCCTCCTTTTTCTCGCTGCATTGGACAAAGTGCACCATCCTCCATCGGTGGACCTTTAATTCTTGTTCGTTTACCGTGAATTTGCCACAGTTGTGCAGTCTCCCACACTGGCAAAGAAGTAAAAACAAACAAACAAACAAAAAAAAACAAAAAGTGTGATTGAAAATTCTTTGCTATTTTTTACTTCAGAATCCAAAGAACAGTTGCTATGTAGGATAACACCTTACAGATAAATGTAGATATACAATCATTGAACCTGTTGAACAGAACACAGCTTTTTCTCTACCCGGTTGTACCTCAAACCCAGCCTTGTCTCTTGGTCTTCTTTCCCCTTTTTCCTTGCCTCTTAGCCCTTTGGACAGATAGCTATATACCGTCTGTTAGCAACATTATGCAGGCTTCCTATCTGTGTGACTTTTGAACGAATGTAGTTAATAATGATTGACCACCTCTCGGAAATGTGTACCTGCCTCTGCTTAGCCGTCTGAAGTCTAAATCTGAGCCGGATTCTGGTAATCCTTCCCCTCATGTCCTATCCCCCCCCACCCCCCCATTTAGGATCTTTCTTATCGTGCAGTGTTGGATCAACCTATTCCACTTTGTACTCTAGGTCTAGCAAATATGCAACTTGGCGCTCATTCATAGTTACGTGTACACTATCTATGTGCAGTATAACCAACTTCCTCAACACTTGGCATCTATGAGCAGCAGGTTAAAATCCATCCGGAGCGTTGACCCTAATCCCGGTCGTTGGGATGGCTGGGGCATGGGAGCCAGTGCGGAGTGGGCTGGGGAGGGCGGCCTATGTGGTCTGCAGTGACCGCCTAGACGCGGGTGGATGCAGTCTGACCACCAGGCGCTCCAGGCTATACTTGACACGTCCACCAACGGAGCCACCACTACCCTCCTCCCTGGTGCTAGCTGGTGACGTAACCTCCCCCCTCCTGCCCCACCCCTCGCTCCGGGGTCCGGAAAGTCGGGAAGCTCTGGAATGCCTCCTTCTTTCACCCTATTGTGCCTAGGTGTTGCAAACCACTGGAGGACAGAGCTTCGCGCTTTGATCTCATGTCTCAGTCATTCTTTAGCACAGAGGGGTGAGTTTAAATTAAATTTCTTTCTCTGCTGATAAGTTCTAATGGGCCTCAGAAGGTGAATAATTATGCAGTAACATTTCATGGGTTGTTGGAGTGGGAATTCCCACTGCGCTGTCACCAGGAACAGAATTTCCCCCAGAACGCTCAATGCTAAATGAGGCTTCGCACGTGAGCTACAAGTGTCTTTCAAATCTCAATGCAGATGGTCTAGACCTTCCTTGCTCTCACCTTTCTTGCCCCTGCAGATCAGTTTATAATCACCTTTATTTTCCATTTACGTTTTATTTGTGATTTAAAAATACTTGGAGATTGCTACTTAAGGGAGTCCTATTCTCTAAGATGAAATGTAACTTCGATGATTGCAAATATACATGCCCATCAAGACAAAATACACACTGAAGGAAGCTGGGCTTGCATTTTCCTGAATAAAAGCAGATGAGTCACCTGGAATTTGCCTTTGAATACCAGAACTGGGTCTTGCGACCTCTTTTGACATACTTTATTGAACTGGACCTCTTTTAGCTTGGTTGCTGAGAAAAGGGGTCAAGTCCTGAGGCTGCTAAAGTCAGTGTTCTGAACCTACTAGGTTTCCAATTCTGAAATAAACTTCTCATGGTGGGTAGGGTGGGTTAAAAAGAAAACTGCCTTTGTAGCTTCATTCAAAATAGTCATTTACCTACTAGAAGATACGAATTTAATATGAAAATTTTGATTTATATTTAATATTTCCCTAAGATAGATAAGAAATAGTTTCAAATAGTTGGGATATTTAAATGAGTCACAACATTTTGGTACTTAAAATGAAATTCAACAACCCAAATCAAAGAACCCTAAATTTGCAATTTAAAGCACAATGGAACTTTGTTATTTTGTTTTTAAAGGAAATATTTATATTCCATTCACATCAGTGTTTCATGGCATAGTGTTTTCCTTGTTTACTTTTCTTTCCTTTAAATTTATTCCTTTAAATGAATTGAGCCTTCACAAGATTTAAGATGTCTAAATCAACACATAGAAACTGGAGCCTGCTTATCAAGTTTTCACTCCTTTCTTGGCCACTAATTTGAAAGGATTCAAACAATGAGTTGATTTACATTATGCCCATTTCACCCAGCACTTTAAAACTAATGTAAAAAAAAAATTTCTTTATCATTCACCAAGGCTTATCTTTACGTCTCTGGGGGGACCAATCCTTTCAGCTGTAATTTCCCCCCACTTCATTTTAAGCACTGAAGAAAGAAAGTGAATGTCCCCCTCTGCTCTCCTCCCCAGTTCAGGTGATTGTCTATCAGTTCAACTGAAAATAAAGGATTTTCTCAGCCCAATTTTGCACCCAATTGAATGCCCCTAATTACACAGGCACCTTATCATCAGGTTTCCCATCATTTCAGGAAGTTTTGTGTTCATTCTTCTACATTAATCAATGCTTCATTTCTCTTTTACATACCTATTCCTTATTCATTTATTTTTTTTTCTATGAGCGGTTTAATTTTCCTTTCAGTTGAACACACAATGGCCTTTGTAAAGGAATCTAGTGACAGGTGGTAATGTATTTAAAATATATTCACACTGATTTAGTGATGCTTTAAAAATATTAAAATTAAGGAGCCAGGCGGTGGCACAACTGGTTAAGTGCATACACTAAAAATAATAAATGTTATGTGTGTTCTTTAACAAAATTTGTCTATAGATACAATGAAGTCTTTAGGGGAAAATAATAATTTTATAACATTAAGCTATTAAAATATAAGATTATTATTCCTATTTTAGGTGACAGTAACCTTTGTACTATTAAGCAAATTCAGTTTTGTTTTGCTTTTCTCAGTAAGTAACTATTTGGCTTAAAGTTGTGTCATTTATATTTGAGTTAAGTACACATATATTTCCTATGAATGCAATCATGTTGTATTTTAGTTTGTTATCACAATTGAATGTTGTAATAGTTATAGAGAGGAGTGAAACGCTGCAAATACTTTGGTAACAGTACATTATATATTTTTCAGTTGTTTATATTTTATAGAAAACATATGATCTAATTTATTTAGTAACTGAAATGATTATTCAATGTGAACATGCTGTACCTAGTGACAAAAGTAAATGTTTACACACACACACACACACACACACACGAAAATCAAAATGCGTGAAGTGTTTCATTCTTTTTTTATATTTATTTATTTACTTATTCCCTTTTGTTGCCCTTGTTATTTTATTGTTGTAGTTATTATTGTTGTTGTTATTGGATAGGAAAGAGAGAAATGGAGAGAGTAGGGGCAGACAGAGAGGGGGAGAGAAAGATAGACACCTGTATACCTGCTTCACCGCCTGAAAGTGTTTCATTCTTAAAGTCCTACTTGTTGTTTTGCAGATAAATTTTTAGTTTCAAAGAAGGGTATAGTAGAGATCCTTGTCATAAAGAAATGGCATTTATGTCTTTAATGTGGTTTTGCAACTAGTTTTGTTATCTTGTATCCCAAAAGTAGGGGCATTTAAAGAAATAAAACTTCCATTTTCATTTTAAAATAATTTTAGATTTACAGGAAAAAATGCACAAACATTACAGAGTTGAAGTAGTTTTCTCAGATATTAATATCGTATGCTATGATGCTATATTTATCAAGCTTAAGAAATAAATATGCTGATATTGCTTTTAATATGTAAAAAATAAAGGCAACAAATGCTGCACTGCATATCAGTCAGTGGTAGATTATAACTAAGACAAACATGGATCTCCTTTTGGTCAACTTCTTGTAGTTAGCAGGCCTACTCTAAGAATGTATAATAAATCCATACATATCATAGAAAGTTATTCCTCAGGGCTGTAGCCTTAACATAGCTTCTCAGAATGACAAGTTTTTGCTTCTTTCATAATTAAACTGAAATTTAAGAAGGTGAATCCTGTTTACTTTTATACTTTTTGTTCTTATGTAGAGGTGTCTGGTTTAAATTTGAATATTTGATAGTTATACTTCCAACTGTCAAAAATTATTCTTAGCAACTTTTTGCAAGCTAGATTTCTTTTTTTTTTTACTCTATAGTTTAAGCTGCTGTTTATTATTATTTACTAATATATATTAAAATGTATTTACTATCATTATTTTTCCCCTTAATGTGGAAACTACCAAATATAAGTCATCTAATAATTCCATTTATTTTCTCCACATTTTTCAAGTTACATGTAAGGGTCATATTTTGCATGTAACTAATTATGTCAGATTATAGAAGTGTTTTTTTTTTAAGTGCAGAAATATGTTTCTTTTATAGTCCTTGGAACTACACATTTACAGGGATTTTTTATTTTGTGTAGGTAAGATTATAAGGAGTTTCAAAGAAAAGGAAATGATTCTTTAGAATATATTTGGGAAATATTTACAGTAGACATTTTAATTTTTTTGAAATTAAAATATAATTGGATAGCCCCATTTTTAATTATTTAAAATGCAATTATTGTCATATATATAACAAACACACACATATATATATATGCAATATAAACATAACTTGTGCCTGTTTACAAGAATGCTAAGGTTTGCACTCACATTATTTAAAAAAGAAATACAGGATATCATGAAGTTAAGATTTTTGTGCTACGTATAGGGTCAAAATGTAAATTAGTTTTCCTACACATTTTGGATTTTTTTTTTCAGTTTGGCCTTAGTTGTCTTTATACATCTAGAATACTACCCTGCTCTAATAAGAAGCTAATTTACCTAGTTTCTAAGAAAGTAATCTTAAACAGAGGACTGCTGATCAGTAGTTCGACACTTCTAATATTAATGCTGTAAAAAGGAAGGTACCTTTAAAAATGTAATTTCTATTCATTAGATTTATGCAGCTGAGGCCCTATCTGAACTGTTTCTTCTATATATTGTATTCTCCATGTACTTTACATCCACTCCCTTGGTTTATTTGATTTTACTTAAACTGTGGACACATGAGCTTCTGGATTTTTAGAAATCACATGTAAGTAATTTAGAAGTAATATTGTATATGAAGGTATCCCATAAACTATAACTAAATAATCACAATTTACAGCTCTCTACCCCGGTGGTTTCTTTTATTGTACTGCTATAGAAAACAAAATTAGGGGAGTTGGGCGGTAGCACAGTGGGTTAAGCACAGGTGGCAAAGCGCTTGGAAGGCTCCCCACCTGCAGGGGGTTCACTTCACAGGCGGTGAATGAAGCAGGTCTGCAGGTGTCTATCTTTGTCTCCCCCTCTCTGTCTTCCCCTCCTCTCTCCATTTCTCTCTGTCCTATCCAACAATGACGACATCAACAACACCAACAATAACAACAAACAAGGGCAACAAAAAGGAAAATAAATAAATATAAAAAAAGAAAAAAGAAAACAGAATTAAGAGTTACTCATTTATTCATGACAGTTTCTGAAGAAGTAACACCTTGTCTCCAACATTTTTTCTCCTGTGGTTCATTTATTCTACTAATTTAGTTTTCTAATATTGTTTTTATTTATTTATTTATTTATTTATAAGAAAGGTAGGCAGAGAGAGATTAAAAAAAAAAACAACAGACATCACTCTGGCACATGTGCTGCCAGGGATCAAATTCAGGACCTCATACTTGAGAGTCCAAAGCTTTATCACTACGCCACTCCTGGACCATGGTTTTCTAATCATTTACTATGTCTTGGTAACTACTTGTGATTATTTCCAGAAATAATAAGTAAAATTTTATGTAGTTTATGTATATAATACAGGCTAATAAGAGGTAAGGGTGAGAATGGATTTGAAATCTAATGTTTATCCAACTTGACTTCACATAAAGTAAAAAAAAAAAAAAGAGTAAATAAAAATAATACTGACTAGTCAAGTATGCCAGCCAGCAACTTCATTACAAATAATACAGTTTCTTTTTAAAGAATTTATTTATTTATTTATTTATTTATGAGAAAGATAGGAGGAGAGAGAGAAAGAACCAGACATCACTCTGGTACATGTGCTGCTGGGGACTGAACTCAGGACCTCATGCTTGAGAGTCTGATGCTTTATCCACTGCGCCACCTCCTGGACCACCAGTTTTTTTTTTTAATCCATAAGTATGAGATTTATCAAACAACCAGACAAAAAAGGCAGCCATTTCTTAGATCCTGCTTTTAGCAGGCAATATAGCTGTTAATATGACTGTCAGGGTTGAGCAGACACTGTTAAGTTTAGAATATTGTAATTTGGAGTCTGGCTTGATGATTGCATTCTGTGGAATATTAAATTGTAAATATGACCCCATAAGTTGCCCATTTTTACTTTGCTTTATAAAGCCAAGTAAATATTCACTTGTATTAATAAATATTTTAAAATATTTAATAAACTGTGAATTCTAAGATACACACACACACACACACACATATACATATACACAAATGTTAAATTATATTATCTATACCCTAGCCCAAAGCCTTCCAATTTCAATAAAAGTCTTAGGCTTCATATTTCTTTTTAAAAAATTTTTTTATTATTGATAAAAAGGAAACGACAAATCCATAGGATAAGAGGGGTACAGCTTCGCACATTCCCACCACCAGACCTCCGTATACTATCCCCTCCACTGATAGCTTTCCTGTTCTTTAACCCTCTGGGAGTATGGACCCAAGATCATTGTGGGATTCAGAAGGTTGAAGGTCTGGCTTCTGTAATTGCTTCCCTGCTGAACATGGGAGCTGACAGGTCGATCCATACTGGCTTCATATTTCAGAGACATATGCTCACTGAAGATATTTTAGGAAACACACACACACACACACACACACACACACACACACAGTAAAGAAGTAGGAAAATATGACCTTAACCCTGTTTCTGAAACACAATTTTGCTTTTACTTAGAATTGTTTTTTTTATGTGATTTTTCTTTCTTTCTTCTTCCCAGATCAGAAATCTTTCTTTCTTTTTTTTAAATTTATTTATTAATGAGAAAGATAGGAGAGAGAGAAAGAACCAGACATTACTCTGCCAGGGATTCTGCCGGGGATTGAACTCAGGACCCTCATGCTTGAGAGTCCAGTGCTTTATTCACTGTGCCACCTCCCAGACCACAGATCTTTCTTTTTTCTGTTTGATTTTTTCCTACATCTCTGCACAAGAATGAAACCTGTTTCCCTCATTAATACTAAAATAAGTATACCTTACTATTAAAAATTATCTGCAAACATAATTTTAAATGATCATAAAATACTATTTATTTTAAAAAAATGTATTTTAAAAAAGGTTCTTCTCTAGTACTGAATATTTAATTATTTCCAATTGATTAGTAATAATACTAATAGAAATATAATGCTGTATGGACAATCCCTATAGTGTGACTTTTTCCAGTGTATTACAATTGCCTTAGTATGCAGGAAGAGTAGGAAATTTTTGAAGGGTAAGAATATATTAAGGACTAGATAAGAGATTAGCACATTACTCTCCTGAACATATATATGTAGCACTTTATTTTAATTTTTTATTTTACTTAGTTTTATTTTACTTAGAGAGTTGTACATGAGAGAAAGGGAAAAGCCAGAGTGTAACATTGGTACATGTGGCACAGGAGTCAAACTGGGAGCTTCAGACATGCAAATCCCATAGTTTGCCTACCAGTTGAATTATTTCTCTAGACTGTAGCAGCACTGTATATTACAGAAAACTGTGGTTTAGAGAACAAGTTTAAATCTCAGCAGCAAAAATAAATAAATAAATAAATAAATAAATAAATAAATAAATAAACAAAATAAAATCTCCATAGCATCAGTTTTTTTTTTTAGGCTTATTTATTTTGACAGCTCTGGGTTCTTGCTCATGCATAATATACCTCCCCTAGAACTACTTTTTCATTTTTTCTATTCTTGATATATATAAAAAGAAGTAGACAGGGAGTGATACCACAGCATTGCTTCACCATTCATGGAGCTTCCCTGGGAAGCTATGACATTGCTATGTAGTGGATTTCTAGTCCAGGGCCTTGTTTGAGGCACATGCTCGAACAAGTGAGAGAGCACTCGACTGACTTATTTTTATGAAGAAGAGAAATAGATATATAGAGAGAGCTATCAACCATAGCAACACTCAGCTCTGGCACAGTTGGTAGAAGAAACTGAACCTGGGACTTCATGTATGGAAACCCTTTGTCGTCTACCATTGAGCTATTGCACTTTCTTCTTCTTTTTTTAAATGTTTTATTTATTTATTATTGTATAGAGACAGAGAGAAATTAAGAGGGGAAGATAGAGAGGGAGAGAGACAGACACCTGCAGCACTGCTTCACCACTCTTTTTTTTTGAATGTTATTGCTGGGGATTGAACCTGGGACCTGTAGCCTTAGAAAGGCCTTTTTTATAACCATTATGCTGTTTCCACTGCACTGAATTCTTAATTTTTGTTCATTTAATTTTTTAATAAACAATCCTATTACTGCTTTAAATTGCATGTTTTATTTAATTTTAATCTTTAAAAAATTATTATATATATATTATTTATTATATATATTTGCCTCTAGTGCTATTGCTAGGGCTCGGTGCCTGCACCACAAATCCACTGCTCCTGGAGGCTACTTTTTTCCCTTTTTTTAATTTTTATTATTTATTTTTTTATTTAAGAAAGGATTAATTAACAAAACCATAGGGTAGGAGGGGTACAACTCCACACAATTCCCACCGCCCAATCTCCATATCCCACCCCTCCCCCGATAGCTTTCCCATTCTCTATCCCTCTGGGAGCATGGATCCAGGGTCATTGTGGGTTGCAAAAGGTAGAAGGTCTGGCTTCTGTAATTGCTTCCCCGCTGAACATGGGCGTTGACTAGTCGGTCCATACTCCCAGTCTGCCTCTCTCTTTCCCTAGTAGGGTGGGTCTCTGGGGAAGCTGAGCTCCAGGACATATTGGTGGGGTCTTCAATCCAGGGAAGTCTGGCCGGCAACCTGATGACACCTGGAACCTGGTGACTGAAAAGAGAGTTAACATACAAAACCAAACAAATTGTTGAGCAATCATGGACCCAAAGCTTGGAAAAGTGGAGAGGAAGTATTAGGGAGGTACTCACTGCAAACTCTAGTGTACTTCTGCTTTCTTACTTTGGTGCCATACTCCAAACTCAATCAATTTCTGCTTTGCGTTTCTACTTCTTCTTTTTTTTTTTTTTTACATGCATAACATTCCCCAGATTCCCATTTAACAATACATACCCACTATTTCATTCATCATTTTTCATGGACCTGTATTCTCCCCACCCACCCCAGAGTCTTTTACTTTGGTGTAATACTCCAATTCCATTTCAGGTTCGACTTGTGTTTTCTTTTCTAATCTTGTTTTTCAACTTCGGCCTGAGAGTGAGATCATCCCGTATTCATCCTTCTGTTTCTGACTTATTTCACTCAACATGATTTTTTCAAGGTCCCTCCAAGATCGGCTGAAAACAGTGAAGTCACCATTTTTAACAGCTGAGTAGTATTCCATTGTGTATATATACCACAACTTGCTCAGCCACTCATCTGTTGTTGGACACCTGGGTTGCTTCCAGGTTTTGGCTATTACAAATTGTGCTGCCAAGAACATATGTGTACACAGATCTTTTTGGATGGATGTGTTGGGTTCCTTAGGATATATCCCCAGGAGGGGAATTGCAGGGTCATAGGGTAGGTCCATTTCTAGCCTTCTGAGAGTTCTCCAGACTGTTCTCCACAGAGGTTGGACCAATTGACATTCCCACCAGCAGTGCAGGAGGGTTCCTTTGACCCCACACCCTCTCCAGCATTTGCTGCTGTTACCTTTTCTGATGTGTGACATTCTCACAGGAGTGAAGTGATATCTCATTGTTGTCTTGATTTGCATTTCTCTGACAATCAGAGACTTGGAGCATTTTTTCATGTGTTTCTCGGCCTTTTGGATCTCTTCTGTGGTGAATATTCTGTCCAAGTCCTTCCCCCATTTTTGGATGGGGTTATTTGTTGTCTTATTGTTGAGTCTAGCAAGCTCTTTATATATGTTGGTTATTAAACTCTTATCTGATGTATGGCATGTAAAGATCTTCTCCCATTCTGTGAGGGGTCTCCTGATTTGGGTAGTGGTTTCTTTTGCTGTGAAGAAGCTTTTTAATTTGATGTAGTCCCATAGGTTTATACTTGCCTTAGTCTTCCTTGTAATTGGATTCGTTTCATTGAAAATGTCTTTAAAATTTATGCGGAAAAAAGTTCTTCCAATATTTTCCTCTAAGTATCTGATAGTTTCTGGTCTAACATCCAAGTCCTTGATCCACTTGGAATTTACTTTTGTATTTGGTGAAATACAGTGATTCAGTTTCATTCTTCTGCATGTTTCAACCCATTGTTTCCAACACCATTTGTTGAAGAGACTCTGCTTCCCCCATATAATAGTCTGGGCCCCTTTGTCAAAGATTAGATGTCCATACGTGTGGGGCCTCATTTCTGGGCTCTCAATTCTATTCCACTGGTCAGTGTGTCTGTTCATGTTCCAGTACCAAGCAGTTTTGATGATAATGGCCCTATAATACAGTTTGAGATCTGGCAGTGTGATGCCTCCAGTTCTGTTCTTTTTTCTCAAGATTGTTTTGGCAATTCTAGGTCTTTTCTGGTTCCAGATAAACATTTGTAGCATTTTTTCTATTCTCCTAAAAAATGTGCTTGGGATCTTGATGGGGATAGCATTAAATTTGTAGATGGCTCTGGGTAATATATTCATTTTGATGATGTTAATTCTTCCAACCCATGAACATGGAATATCTTTCCACTTCTTTGTGTCTTTTTCAATTTCTTTGAGTAGTGACTCATAATTTTCAGTATACAAGTCTTTCACTTCTTTGGTTAGGTTTATTTCTAGATATTTTATTGTTTTTGTTGCTATAGAAAAAGGAACTGATTTCTGCATTTCAATTTCTTCTAACTTAGTGTTTGCATAGAGGAATGCCACTGACTTTTGAATGTTAATTTTATAGCCTGACACATTACTGTATTGTCTGATGATTTCCAAAAGCTTCTTGCTGGATTCCTTAGGTTTTTCCATGTATACTATCATGTCATCTGCAAATAAGGAGAGTTTGACTTCTTCTCTTCCAATCTGTATGCCTTTAATTCCTTGCTCCTGCCTGATTGCTATGGCAAGAACTTCCAACACTATGTTGAATAGTAGTGGTGATAGTGGGCATCCCTGTCTAGTACCTGATCTGAGGGGAAATGCTTCCAGTTTTTCACCATTGAGTATGATGTTGGCTGTAGGTTTGCTATATATAGACTCCACTATCTTCAGGAATTTTCCATCTATTCCTATTTTTTGTAGTGTTTTGATCATAAAGGGATGTTGTATTTTGTCAAAGGCTTTCTCTGCATCTATTGATATGACCATGTGGTTTTTGGTCTTGCTTTTGTTGATGTGGTGGATCACATTGATTGATTTACGTATATTAAACCAACCTTGCATGCCTGGGATAAACCCCACTTGGTCATGATGAACAATTTTTTTGATATACTGCTGTATCCGGTTGGCTAGAATTTTGTTCAATATTTTTGCATCTATGTTCATCAGAGATATTGGTCTGTAGTTTTCTTTTTTGGTTGTGTCCCTGTCTGCTTTTGGTATCAGGGTGATGTTGGCTTCATAGAAGCTGGCAGGGAGTATTCCAGTGTCTTCAATCTTCTGGAAGACTTTTAAAAGTAGAGGTATTAGTTCTTCTTTGAAAGTTTTGTAGAATTCATTTGTAAAACCATCTGGTCCAGGACTTTTATTTTTGGGGAGATTTTTGATAACTGTTTCAATTTCATTAGCTGTGATGGGCCTGTTCATGTTATCCACTTCCTCTTTACTTAGTTTTGGAAGTTGGTAGGTATCTAGGAAATCATTCATTTCTTCCAGGTTCTCTAGCTTGGTGGCATATAGTTGTTCATAGAAGCCTCGCATGATATGTTGAATTTCTGCAGTGTCTGTTGTGATTTCTCCTCTTTCATTTACTATCCGATTTATTTGGGTCTTCTCCCTTTTTTGTTTTGTGAGTCTGGCTAAAGGTTTGTTGATTTTGTTTACTCTTTCGAAGAACCAACATTTACTTTCATTGATCTTTTGTATGGTTTTCCTATTCTCAATGTTATTTATTTCTGCCCTAACTTTAGTAATTTCTGTCCTTCTGGTTGCTTTAGGATTCCTTTGTTGTTCTTCTTCTAGGTCTTTAAGATGTGCAATCAGGCTGTTTATTTGTGCCTTTTCTTGTTTCCTAATGTGTGCTTGTATAGTTATGAACTTCCCTCTTAGGACTGCTTTAGCTGTGTCCCAAATATTTTGATAGCTTGTGTCTTCATTTTCATTGCACTCTCGAAACATTTTGATTTCTTCCTTGATTTCCTCTTTGACCCAGAAGTTGTTAAGAAGTGTACTGTTGAGCTTCCACATTTTGGCACTGTTACTAACCTTTTGTTGATTGTTAAGTGTTAGTTTAATTCCACTGTGGTCTGAGAAGATGCTTGGGATGATTTCAGTGCTCTTGAATAGGCTGATGCTGTCTTTGTGGCCTAACATATGGTCTATCCTTGAGAATGATCCATGTGGATTTGAGTAAAATGTGTATTCCAGTTTCTTGGGATGAATGACTCTGAAAATGTCCAATAGTTCTAGTTTATCTATCTCTTCATTTAGCTCCCTTTAGTCTTTACTGATTTTCTGCCTGGATGATCTGTCAAGTTGAGATAGTGGGGTGTTGAAGTCTCCTACTATGATTGTGTTACTGTTAATATATTGCTGTAGCTCTTTCAGTAGAAGTTTGATGTATTTAGATGGCTTCTCATTGGGTGCATAGATATTAATAATTGTTAAGTCCTCTTGATTGACTGATCCTCTGAGCATTAAGTAGTGTCCATTCCTATCTTTTTTAATCTTATCTATTTTAAAGTCTATCATGTCAGATATGAGAATAGCTGTTCCTGCCCTTTTTTGTGGGCCATTGGCTTGAATGATAGTTTTCCATCCTTTCACTTTAAGTCTGTGTTTGTCTTGTTGCGTTAGGTGAGTTTCCTGTAGACAACATATTGTTGGGTTGTGTTTTCTGATCCATCTTCCTACTCTGTGTCTTTTAATAGGTGAATTCAGGCCATTGACATTTATTGATATCAAAGATTGAAGATATTTTAACGCCATTCTTGTAGAGTTTTAGAGTGTTTTGATATATGTCCTATTTGTGGTGGTCTGGTTGTTTATAGGAGACCTTTCAGAACTTCTTTCAGGGCAGGCTTGGTGATGGTTGCTTCCTTCAGCTGTTGCTTGTCTGAGAAGGTTTTGATGCTTCCATCTAGTCTGAATGACAATCTAGCAGGATATAGTATTCTTGGCTGAAAGCCTTTCTCATTGAGCACTCGATAGATATCTTGCCATTCTCTTCTGGCCTGTAGTGTTTGTATGGAGAAGTCTGCTGCTAATCTTATGGGTTTTCCTTTGTAGGTGACTCTTTGTTTTTCTCTTGCAGCCTTCAGGATCCTTTCTTTATCCTTATTCCTTTCCAATCTAAGTATGACATGTCTTGGTGTCTTTAGGTCTGGGTTAATTCTGTTTGGGACCCTCTGGGCTTCTTGAATCTTTATGTCTTTGGTGTTGTCTAGACTAGAGAAATTTTCAGCTATTATGGCCTGGAGAACGCTTTCTTCCTCCCCTTCTCTTTCTTCCTCTGGTAAGCCAATAATGCGTATATTGTTTCTTTTGAAGTCATCCCATAGGACTCTGTTGTTGTTTTCAGTATCTCTTAATCTCTTTTTGAGATCTCTTACTTCCTTTTTAGTTGTCTCTAATTCATCCTCAATCTTGCTAATTCTGTCTTCAGCCTCATTGATTCTATTCTCTCTGCCCTCTACTGCTTTCTGGAGTTCATCTCTTTTGTTGCCCTGCTCTGATACTGTTTTAGCTTGTTCAGCTAGTTGCCTTCTTAGCTCAGCGATTTCAGCTTTCAGCTCTCTAATAACCATGAGATAATTAGAATTTTCTTCCATATTCTCATTTGTTGTTCCTGCATTTCTGATTACAATTTTTTCAAATTCTTTACTCACTCCTGTTATTATTTCCTTAGCTAATGTTTGGATGTTGAACTCGTTGTTTTGTGCTTCACCCTCTGGAGGACTTTTAGCTGGACTCTTGTCCTGGTTCGAGTCTCCAATATTTTTTCTTGTTGTTTTAACCATTTTATATAAGTTAACAGTTTTTTCAATCCCTGAGTTGGAGTTCAGTGGTGTAAAAGCCTTTTTTTTTTCTTTTCCCCTGTAGGCTATGGGAGCCTGAGGGCTTTTAAACTATCAATAGACTTCTTAGCTTAATCACTGACTCCTGACCAAGAGATAAAGCAGGGTGTGGCAGAGATAATCCAGTGGTTATGCAAAGAGACTTTCACAGCCCCTCAGCTATGCCACCGAGGTATAGGTCTTCTCCTGATTTTCCCGGTTAGATCTCTGTACCCTGGTGTCCCTCCCTGTTGCTGCTCCAGATTCTGAGGGTAGTAGCAATGGAGACTCAGAGTTGCACTTGGTGAGTCTCTGGGGAGTCCTTTCCTCCCTTCAGCTGTCCCCTTGTTGGTGGAACAGACTGGAGGTGGTGTCTCCACTGACAAACTGTCGAACTGTTAGCAGTCACTTAATCTCTCCTTAGGCCCCTCTCTCCTCTCTGTCACCAGCCAAGCGTGTTTGTACTCACAGGTGATTTACTGGGTTTCTGTGGTCATTCTAGTCCTGTCTTGTTTCGGTCCAGGTGTTCTCCTTTGGTATTCCTAGTTGATCCGGGAGAGGAGAGGAGAGGAGAGGAGAGAAAGCGATCTGCTGCTCGTAGCTCCGCCTCCCTACTTTTTTCCCTTTTGTTGGCCTTGTTTTTTTTTTTTACCATTGTTGTGGTTATTATTGTTGTTGTCATTGATGTTGTTGTTGTTGGATAGGACACAGAGAAATGGAGAGGGGAGTGGAGACTGAGAGGGAAAGATAGACACCTGCAGACCTGCTTCATCACTTGTGAAGCAACCCCCTGCAGGTGGGGGGGGGCGTCTTGAACCCGGCTCCCTTGGGCGGGTCCTTGCACTTTGTGCCATGTACGCATAACCCGCTGTGCTACCGCCCAACCCCTTTAAAAATTATTTTTAATCTTTGCTCACCAGGGTTATTGTTAGGGCTCAGAGCATGCATGATACCACCAGTTCCAGAGGCCTTTGTTTTGTTTAGATAGAGAGTGAAAGATAGAGACAGTGAAGCAGTGCTTCACCACTTGTGAAGCTTCCACCTTGCAGGAACTCCTGTATGGTGACCCAGGGCTTACACCTAGAACCTCATATATGGTAATGTATATACTCTTCCAGGTAAGCCTCTTTCCAGCCCTTGCTTTTTAATCTTAAAAAATGTATTTATTAGTGACTTAATTTACAAGATTACTAGATTACAAGAGGTTTTAGTGAGTTACAAGATTGTTAGATTACAGAGGTTTTAGTTCCACACCATATCTACTTCCCAAGTTCTGTGCTTCCCCTTCCCAACCTCTATAGCTCTCATTAACATCTCAGAGACAGTTTGGTGGCAGCAGTAGCTGCATCAGTAGCAGTTACTCCTGCTGTTGCTACTCCTCCTCCTCCTGCTTCTCCTCCTCCTCGTACTTCTTCTTTCTTTTGGAAATTCATGTGTTGCAATGATCTATATTCCACAAATGAATCTACACAATAATATCCAGTAATACTTCACCTCCTTTCTTATTTCACTAAGCATGACCTCCAGTTCCATCCCTTCTGTCCCAAAGGATATGCTATTTTTTTTTAAATGGTTGGGTAGTAGTCTATTGAATATATATCCCATAATAATTTGCAACAGTTGTGGCTGGGGAGGTGTTAAGAGTGGATAAAGCTCGGGAGAAGGGAGGTAGCACAGTGGGTTAAGTGTACTTGGTAAGAGGCACAAGGAGCTGCATAAGGGTCCCGGTTTGAGCCCCCAGCTCCCCACCTGCAAGGAGGTCATTTCACAAGCTGTGAAGCAGGTCTGCAGATGTCTTTCTCTTCCCCTCTTTCCTCCCCTCCTCTCTCCATTTCTCTCTGTCCTATCCAACAACGACATCAATAACTACAACAACAATGATAAACAACAAGGGTAACAAAAGGGGAAAAAAAAAGAGTGGATAAAGCTCATTCTTGAGCTCCTGAGTAAATCCTTGGGATCATGTGTGCTAGAGTAATGCTGGTTTTTTTTTTTTTCTCTCTCCTCTTCTCTTTCTTGCATTAATACATAAATAAACCTCTAAAAGTAAATTCCAGGTGGTTTCACTTATATGTGAGATCTGATTTACATGAACTTACTTATAGAGATCTGATTTACATGAACTTGCCAAAAACAAATAATCCAAAGAAAACAGAGTCAAACAAACTTCTGGTAAAAACTATGGTGGTTATCTTTGGGAACTGGGACAGTGAGGATACAGAACTCTAGTGGTGGGTGTGATGTGGAACAATACATTGTAATCTTACAATCTTGTAAAAATTAATGACAAAATTTTTTTTAAATGAAAAAAAATTGGGGGGCTGGGAAACAGCATAATGATTAATACAAATACACTTTCATGCCTGAGACTCCAAAGTTGCCAGGTTCAACCCCCAGTACCACCATAAACCAGAGCTGAGCAGTGATCACATAAAATAAACAAATAAATAAAAATAAGCAAATAAATTGCAAATTTTAAACTCCTAAAGTTTTTTGGACATGCTTGTCATTTCAGTTCCTAGTTTGTGAATTAGATTTCTATGATTATGCTGCCTTCTGAGAATGAAGAGTGAGGGTCTGATGTCCAATAGTCAGAACTGCCGCCTGCACCCTTAAAAGAATTATGGTCCATATCCCAGAGGGATAAACAGTAGAGAAATTTCCAATGGAGAAGACAGGACAAAGAACTCTGGTGATGGGAACTGTATGGAATTATACCCCTATTACCATTATATTCCTTGTAATCTTATAAATCAATATTAAATCACTAATAAAAATTAAAAAAAGAAGGGCCTGCTTGATTGCAAGAGACAGGTGATCTGATTGAATGAAGAAGGTTCTGAGGAAAGAGGGTGCTGGTTCTGAAAGGAGAATTAAATATATATATATTTAATGACAGAGACACAGAGAGAAAGATACACACAGAGAGCTACGAAAGCACTGCTCAGCTCTGGCTTATAGTGATGGTGGGGATTGAACCTGGGACTTTGGAGCCTCAGGCATGAAAGTCTTTTGCATAACCATTATGCTGTATACTCTAGCTCTGAAAGCAGAAATCTAATAGCAAATGGTACCGCATTGCCTTTGAAGGAATTCTTGTGCCCTTCAAAGTGAATTTAGAAGTTCTACACAATCCAGGGGGCGGGGGGGGGGGGGTCATGTTAAATGAGATAAGGCAAAAAAAAAAAGGACAAATACTGGATGATCTTACTTATAGGTGGGATTTAAGAAACAAAGGCAGAAAGAACAAACACAAAGCGAAATTTGCATTCTAACAAAGAAAGGGAAAGGAAGAAGTGAAGAAGTGTTGGGATATTGGTATATGATGATGGAAAAGGACCTAAGTTGAAGGTTAGAGTATTCTGCAGACACTTACCACAAGAAGATAAGAAATTGTACCAATGTGTCAACAATTGCCCAGCCTCCCCAGATCCCTGCACCACTAGGGAAAGACAGAAATAGGCTGGGAGTACAGATCAATCTGCAAATTCCCATGTTCAGCAGAGAAGCAATTACAGAAGCCAGGCCTCCCACCTTCTGCACCCCACATTGATCCTGGGTCCATACTCCCAGAGGGATAAAGAATAAGAAAGCTATCAAGGGAGGGGATTGGATATGGAGTTCTGGAGTTGGGCATTGTGTGGAAATGTACCCCCTCATCCTGTAGTCTTATCAATATTTCCATTTCATAAATAAAGAAAAGAAAAGAAATAAAGGATACTAGCAGATTGGGGCTCAGGTACAAATTGGACTGCATGGTATAATCTAGAACTTGTTTCAATCGATTTAGAATATTGACTGACTGATGTGACCACTTTTGAGAAATCCTTGATCACATAAAAATAATCAGTCCCTACCCATCTTGGACAGAGCTAGAAGGAATTATGTTAAGTGAGCTAAGTCAGAAAGATAAAGATGAGTATGGGATGGTCTCACTCATCAACAGAAGTTGAGGAAGAAGATCTGAAACGGAATCTAAAAGCAGGATCTGACTAAATTGAAAGTAGGGCACCAAAGTAAAAACCCTGTGGTGAGGGGGAGGGTGGACATGCAGCTTCCTGGGCCGGTGGGTGGGTGGGATGGGACACAGTCTTTTGGTGGTGGGAATGGTGCTTATATACACTCCTAGTAAAGTGTAGTCATATAAATCACTAGTTAATTAATATGAGAGGGGGAAAATTAATTGTATGTCTCGAAGTTTTTAAAACACAGACTGAGTCTTTTTAATATATAGGCTATGTATTTGATATGCGGACTCTTTCAGAAGCCTAGACCAAGTAGATCAGAGGCAACCGGTGGCACAGCTATTTACAAGATACTGGGTACTATACAGCAAACCCTAACAAAAGGACCTTTCAAAGTTAACCCAATTACCAAATAATGTGATGATAACATTAACTATCCATTGTCTTTTTAACCCTAAGACAGCAGGAACCTCACATCTCCACTATAGAGCCTATATTTCTCCCAGTCCTGGAACCTTAGGATAGGGCCCACTTTCCCTCATGCCTCTCCCAATTCATATCAAATAATATTGCATCTGCCGATCGCAACCTAATCAACGCAACGATTGCCACCTCAACATGCTTCAGCTCAGACTATGTCCAGAGACTTCACATGTGGAATGACAACCCTTCAGCTTCATTACTCGGGTGAGACCTTTCCTTTCATAGTATTCTCTAATTCCATCCCAGGTGGATCACTTTCTAACAAAGTCCCAAAACCTAGATATAGACCAGGTTCTGTGAGAGAGAGCATACGTTCACATGTATCCATAAACTAGTGCAAAATATATACCTGAAAGCAGAAGTACACTAGAGTTTGCAGTGAGTACTCCCCCAACATTTCCTCTCCACTATTCCAACCTTTGGGTCCATGACTGCTCAACAATTTGTTTGGCTTTGTATGTTAACTCTCTTTTCAGCCACCAGGTTCCAGATGCCATCAGGATGTCAGCCATGCTTCCCTGGACTGAAGACCCCACCAATGTGTCCTGGAGCTCAGCTTCCCCAAAGACCCACCCTACGAGGGAAAGAGAGAGGCAGACTGGGAGTATGGACTGACCAGTCAACGCCCGTGTTCAGCGGGGAAGCAATTGCAGAAGCCAGACCTTCTGCAACCCACAATGACCCTGGGTCCATGCTTTCAAGGGGATAGAGAATGGGAAAGCTATCAGGGGAGGGGATGGAATATGAAGATTGGGTGGTGGGAATTGTGTGGAGTTGTACCCCTCCTACCCTATAGTTTTATTAATTTATCCTTTCTTAAATAAAGAATCAATAAAAAAAAATTTAACTGTCTATGAAAAAAAATAATCAGTCCCTTTTGGTCATTTGTCATGGACTGTGACATTCCATATTAGTTCTGTTCTCAGTTGTGAAGTTTTTTTGGCTATGTACTTTTGGAATATAATAAATCATCTCTTCTGTCTTAGCTGAAGAAAAAAGTTCATTTGTGATCATCATAGATAATGCATCTGATTTGAATCAGCTGTTATAGGTGGGCAAAAAGACCTACTTAAAAACTTTAGGCATTTTATGTCCACTGGATAAACAGTATCCATGAATAACATCAACTCCACTTAATCATTAATTAATTTTAAACCTATTAAGTTTTTATAGAATTTTATTTAAGAGTTTTTAAAAATTAATTTATTTATTTATAAAAGGTGACATTAACAAAACCGTAGGATAGGAGGGGTACAACTCCACACAATTCCCACCACCAGATCTTCATATCCCAAGCCCTCCCCTGATAGCTTTCCTATTCTCTAACCCTTTGGGAGTATGGACCCAAGGTCATTGTGGGTTGCCGAAGGTGGAAGGTCTGGCTTCTGTAATTGCTTCCCCACTGAACGTGGGCATTGACTGGTCTTTCCATACTCCCAATCTGCCTCTTTCTTTCCCTAGTAGAGTGGGTCTTTGGGGAAGCTGAGCTCCAGGACATATTGGTGGGGCTGTCTGTCCAGGGAAGTCTGGTCGGCATCATGCTGGCATCTGGAACCTGGTGGCTGAAAAGAGAGTTAACATACAAAGCCAAACAAATTGTTGAATAATTATGGACCTAAAGGCTGGAATAGTGCAGATGAAGTGTTGGTGGGCACTCACTGTAGACTATTGTGTACTTTTGCTTTCAGGTATGTATTTTGCCATAGTTTATGTATATGTGTGAACATATGCTCTATCTCATGGGACCTGGTCTATATCTAGGTTTTGGGACTTTATTAGGAAGTGAACCGCCTGGGATGGAATTAGAGAATACTATGAAAGGAAAGGTCTCACCCGCGTAATGAAGCTGAACGGTTGTCATTCCACACCGGAAGTCTCTGGACACAGTCTGAAGTGAAGCATGCTGAGGTGGTACTCCTTGTGTTGATTAAGTTGGGATCGGCGGATGCAGTATTATTTGGTATGAACTGAGAGAAGCATGCAGGAAAGTGTGCCCCACCCTAAGGTTCTAGGACTGGGGGAAATATAGGCTCTATATTGGAAATGTGAGGTTCCTACTGTTTTAGGGTTCAAGAAGACAATGGATAGTTGTTATCATCACATTATTTGGTAATTGGGTTAACTTTGAAAAGTCCCTTTGTTAGGATTTGCTGTATAATACCCAACATCTTGTATATAGCCTTGCCACTGGTTACTTCTGTTCTCCCTGGTCTAGGCTTTTGAGAAAGTCAACATATCAAAGACTCAGCATATGTATTTAAAAAACTCAGTCTGTGCTTTAAAAAGTTTGAGACAATCAATTTTTCTCCTCTCATATTAATTAGTGATTTATATGACTACAAATTAATAGGCGTGTACATAAACACCATTCCCACCACCAAAAGACAGTGTCCCATCCTATCCCCCCTCAACCCCCACTGCTCCGGGAACCCGAATGTCCACGCTCCCCCTCATCCCAGGGTTTTTACTTTGGTGCCCTACTCTAGATTTAGTCAAACCCTGCTTTTAGTTTCCCTTTCTGTTCTTTCTTAACTTCTGTTGATGAGTGAGACCATCCCATACTCATCTTTATCTTTCTGTTTTAGCTCACTTAACATAATTCCTTCTAGCTCCATCCAAGATGGATCAGAGAAGGTGGCTTCATTGTTCTTAATAGTTGCATAGTATTCCATTGTGCATATATACCACAACTTTCTCAGCCACTCATCTGTTGTTGGGCACCTGGGTTGCTTCCAGGTTTTAGCTATTATGAATTGTGCTCCTATGAACATAGGAGTACACATATCTTTTTGGTTGGGCATTATGGAATCCTTTTAGTATATCTCCAGGAGAGGAATTACTGGGTCATATGGAAGGTCCGTGTCTAGCCTTGTGAGAGTTCTCCAGACTGCTGTCCACAGAGGCTGGACCAATTTATATTCCCACCAGCAGTGCAGAAGGGTTCCTCTGTCCCCACAGCCTCTTCAGCATTTGTTGCTGCTGTCCTTTTTGATGTATGCCATTCTCACAGGAGTGAGGTGGTATCTCAATGTTGTCTTTATTTGCATTTCTCTGACAATCAGCAACCTGGAAGTTTTTCATATGTTTGTTAGCCTTTTGGATTTCCTCTGAAGTGAATGTCTTGTTCATATCCTCTGCCCATTTTTGGATGGGTCATTTGCTTTTTTGGCGCTAAGTTTGCTGAGCTCTTTGTATATTTTGTTGATTACTCTCTTGTCTGATGTCTGGCATGTGAAGATCTTCTCCCATTCTGTGAGGGGTCTCTTTTGTTTGTGTGATAGTTTATTTGGCTGTGCAGAAGCTTTTTAATTTGATGTCCCATTGGTTTGTTTCTGCTTTAGTCTTCCTTGCAATTGGGTTTGTTTCATACAAAATATCCTTGAGGTTTAGTTGGGAAAGTGTTCCACCAATGTTTTCCTCTAAGTACTTGATAGTTTCTGGTTTAACATCCATGTCCTTGATCCATTTGGAGTTGATTTTTGTTTCTGGTGAGATAAGGTGGTTCAGTTTCATTCTTCTGCATGTTTCAACCCAGTTTTGCCAGCACCATCTATTGAAGAGAGCCTCCTTCCTCCATTTAATACTTTGGGCCCCCTTATCAAAGATTAGATGTCCATAGGTGTGGGGGTTTAGTTCTGCGCTTTCAATTCTGTTTCACTGGTCTGTGTGCCTATTTTTGTTCCAGTACCAGGCTGTTTTGATGATGATGGCCATATAATATAGTTTGAGATCTGGGAGTGTGATGCCTCTATTTCTGTTTCTTTTCCTCAAGCTTGTTTTGGCAATTCTAGGTGTTTTTTGGTTCCAGATTAATGACTGAAGTTTTTGGTTGGTATTGTGTTAAATTTGTCTATGGCTCTGGGGAGAATATTCATTTTGATGATATTTATTCTTCCAATCCATGAGCATGGGATGTCTTTCCATTTTTTGGTATTATTTTCTATTTCCTTGAATAGTGACTCATAGTTTTCAGTATACAAGTCTTTCACTTCTTTGGTCAGCATTATTCCTAGGTATTTTATTGATTTTGCTGCAACAGTAAATGTGAGTGATTTCTGGATGTCTTCTTCTTCATTTAGTGTTTGCATAAAGAAATGCCACTGATTTTTGTACATTGATTTTGTAGACTGATACCTTGCTATATTGTCTGATAACTTCCAGTAGTTTTATGCTGGATTCTTTAGGTTTTTCTATGTATACTATCATATCATCTGCAAATAGTGAGAGCTTGACTTCTTCCCTTCCAGTCTGTATTCCTTTGATTTCTTTCTCTTGCCTGATTGCTATGGCAAGAACTTCCAATACTATGTTGAAGAGTAATGGTGATAGTGGACAGCCCTGTCTAGTCCCCAATCTGAGGGGGAATGCTTTCAGCTTCTGTCCATTGAGTATGATGTTGGCTGTAGGTTTGCTGTATATGGATTCCACTATCTTAAGGAATTTCCCATCTATTCCCATTTTTTTGTAGTGTTTTGAGCATGAATGGGTGTTGGATTTTGTCAAAGGCTTTCTCTACATCTATTGAGATAATCATGTGGTTTTTGGTTTTGCTTTTATTGATGTGGTGAGTGACATTGATTGACTTACGTATGCTGAACCAGCCTTGCATTCCTGAGATAAATCTCACTTGGTCGTGATGAATAATCTTTTTTGATATACTGCTGTATCTGGTTGGCTAGGATCTTGTTTAATATTTTGGCATCTATGTTCATCAGAGATATTGGTCTGTAGTTTTCCTTTTTTGTTGTGTCCCTATCAGCTTTTGGTATCAGGGTGATGTTGGCTTCATAGAAGGTGGAAGGGAGTGTTCCTGTGTCTTCAATCTTGTGGAAAAGCTTTAGAAGTATGGGTATTAACTGTTTCCTGAAGGTTTTGTAGAATTCATTTGTGAAGCCATCTGGTCCAGGACTTTTGTTGTTGGGGAGATTCTTAATAACTGTTTTGATTTCTTTGTCTGTGATTGGTGCATTTTGTAGTTCTTCTTGGTTCGAAGGGCATATGTTTCTAGGAATTCTTCCAGATTCTCTAGCTTGGTGGTGTATAATTCTTCATAGAAGTTTCGCATAATTTTCTGGATTTTTCTGGTGTTATTTGTGATATCTCCCCTATCGTTTATGATTCTATTAATTTGAGTCTTCTACCTTTTTTTTTTTTCTTAGTGAGTCTGTCTTGGGGTTTGTCAATCTTGTTTAATTTCTCAAAGAACCAACATTTGGCTTCATAGATCTTTTGTATGGTTCTCTTATTTTTGATGTTGATTATTTCTGCTCTAATTTTAGTGACTTCTGTCCTTCTGGTTGTTTTAGGATTCCTTTGTTCCTCTTCCTCTAAGTCCTTAAGGTGTGCAGTAAGGTCATTTATTTGAGCTTTTTCTTGTTCTTTAATATGTATTGTATGGATATGAGTTTCCCTCAATACTGCTTTAGCTGTGTCCCAAATATTTTGATAGCTTGTGTCTTCATTTTCATTTGTTTCCAGGAACATTTGAACTTATTGCTTGAGTGTGTCTCTGACCCAGTGGTTTTTAAGCAGTATGTTGTTTAGTTTCCAAATTCTGTGTCTTTTAGTAATTTTCTATTTGTTGTTAAATGTTAGCTTTACTCCACTGTGTTCTGAGAAGATACTTGGGATGATTTCAATGCTCTTGAATTTGTTGATGCTGTCTTTGTGGCCTAACATGTGGTCTATCTTTGAGTATGTGTTGTGTGGATTTGAAAAGAATGTGTATTCCAGTTTTTTAGGGGTGAAGAACTCTGAAAATGTCCAAGAGGTCTAGTCTGTCCATCTCTTCATTTAATTCTCTTGTTTCTTTGTTGATTCTCTGCTTTGTTGATCTAAGTGAGAGAGTGGGGTGTTAAAGTCTCCCACTATTATTGTATTACTATTGTTGTATTTTTGTAGTTCTTTCAGTAGGTGTTTGATGTATTTAGATGGTCCCTCATTGGTGCATAGATGTTAATAATTAAGTCTTCTTGGTTGATTGATCCTCTAATCATTATGTAGTGGCCTTGCCTATCTTTTATTACTTTATTTAAAGTCTATTGAGTTTTTAACTACCCTTTTAAAAAACATATTTATTTATTTTCCCTTTTGTTGCCCTTGTTTTTTGTTGTTGTAGTTATTATTGTTGTTTTTATTGATGTCATTGTTAAATAGGACAGAGAGAAATGGAGAGAGGATGGAAGACAGAGAGGGTGAGAGAAAGATACCTGCAAACCTGCTTCACCTCCTGTTAAGCTACTCCTCTGCAGGTGGGGAGTCAGGGGCTTGAACTGGGATCCTTACACAGGCCCTTGCGCTTCGCGCCAAGTGTACCTAACTCACTGTGCTACTGCCCGACTCCTTTCTTTTCTTTTTTTCTTTACCATCTTTTAATGGAGAAAAATAAGTATTTTAACAAACTGCACAGTCATGCATAAAGAATGAAACTAGGCCATCACTCAACACTGTACACCAAAATTAACTCAAGATCAAGTAAGGACTTCAACATTAGATCTAAAACTATAATATACCTAGAGGAAAACATAGATGAAACACTTTGATACCTTAACATCAAAGATGTATTTGGAAACTGAACCCCATAGACAAAACTAAAGAAAGAATAAAGGATAAAGAAATATAGAATAAAGGAAAGGATAAAGAAAGAATAAAGGAAACTAAAGAAAGAATAAGCAAATGGACTATATCAGATTAAAAAACAAGGAAAAAAAAACTAACTAAAACAAAAGAATAAAACTTTATGTAAGAAGCTGTCCAAAGATATAAAAGGCAATGAAACAAACAGGAGAAGATGTTTGCATATCACACACTGATAAGGGACTGATATTAAAAAAATTATACAGAAATCAAATAGTTCAACAGTAAAGCAACAACTCAATAAATGGGCAATGGGGAGCCTGGTGGTGGTGCACCTGAGCATATATGTTACAATGCTCAAGGACTCGAATTTGAGCCCCCCCCCCCAAGTGCAGGGGGAAAGCTTTGCAAGTGGTGAAGCAGTGCTGCAGGTTTCTGTCTCTCTCCCCCTTCCATCTTGACTTCTGGCTGTCTCTATGCAATAAATAAATAAAGATTTTTTAAAAATCTAAAAAAACAAAAGTGGGCAATGGATCTAGTTTTCTACAGAAAAGATGTAGTATGGCCAAGTGATATGGAAAAATGGTCCAGGATTAGAGTAGATAGCATAATGATTGTGCAAAGAGACTCTCATGCCAGAGGCTCTGAAGTTCCAGGTTCAATCCCCTACACCACCATAGAGCAGAGTTGATAATGCTCTGGCAAAAAAAAAAAAAAAAGTCTTGACTACTATCACTATGGAAATGCAAATTAAGACCATAATGTGATACCATGCTACACCTATGAGAATGACCTATGTCAACAAAACGAGATGACAAGAGTTGGTGAGGATGTGGGAGAAAAAGGAACCTTGATATATTATTTGTGGGAATGCAAACTGGTGCAACCCCTATGAAAAATGGTCTGAAGAGTCCTTAAGCAAAAATAGAAATCTGGGAGTAGGGCGGTAGCACAGCAGGTTAAGCGCACGTGGCGCAAAGCTCAAGGACTGGCATAAGGATCCCAGTTTGAGCCCCCAGCTCCCCACCTGAAGGGGAGTCGCTTCACAAGCGGTGAAGCAGGTCTGCAGGTGTCTGTCTTTCTCTCCTGTTTCTGTCTTCCCCTCCTCTATTTCTCTCTGTCCTATCCAACAACGACATCAATAACAATAATAATAACTAGAACAATAAAACAACAAGGGCAACAAAAAGGGAATAAATAAATATTTTAAAAGGATAAAAAATAGAAATTTATGCTATATCAATATCTCTCAGGCATATATACAAAGGATATATGAAGTTATGGGTATATATTCAGTGGGAAAGTACTCTGCAATAAAAAATAGATGAGGTATTATTTGAAACAAAAAAGATGGAGTTAGAGGTGATAATGCTATGTGAAATAAGTAAAGACAACTACTGGATGGTTTCACTAATATGTGGAATATAGATAATTAAAATAAATCAATAATTTAAAAAGTAAGGAAACTGTCTCTTAGATAGTGAGAACTATAGTGATTACTGGTGGGGGGTGGGAGGGGGAGAGCACAGAACTTTGGTGTAAGGTGTGGTGATTTAGTGTTATTTTATTTTATTTTTACTAATGCACTGCTCAGCTCTAGCTTATGGTGGTGCCTGGGACTGAACCTAGGACTGTGAAGCCTCAGGCATGACAGTTCTTTTGCATAACCATTATGCTATCTCCTCCAGTCCTGGTTCGGTGATTTATACACACTACATATGTGGATGTGAAATTACACCCCTGAAATCATACTTTTGTAAAACACTGTTAAATCACTAATAAAAAAAGGAGGGAAAAGTTATTCTTTACCAAAGCTGAAGCTTTGACATCTTCATTAACATATAAGAGAAATATTCAAATGTAACTACTAAATTCTTGTGTTCTTGGAGATAGACCAGTTGACTGGATGCACGATATCTTTAATATAATCTCAATTTGCAGTAGAGAAGATAGTTTATCGTATAGCGATACTTTCAATATTATATTTGCTCTTGTTTAATTATAACACACACACACACACACACACACACACACACACACACACACACACACACACGATGCCTTCTACATGTTGAGTACTTTGGGCTAAAAATAAGCCTTGAGCATGAGCATGAATCACAGTCATAATTTGAAAACTTACTTATAATTGTAAAACAAAAGTAAAATATTTTTGTATTCCTTAAGAAAAGTTAACACTTAAAAACATCACCCCATCATCATGTCCTTAAGACTCAAAAATAACTATTCAAATATAATAATATGCAGGCATCATAGTTCTATAATTTTTAAATATTCAAAGTGTATCAAAATAACACAAGCCATGGTCTGTGAATGTATATGTATTTACCCAGAATTAAGACTTTATACCAAAATCTGCTCCAAATGAACAAAATTTAAGAGGTTTATTTAGTTTGTCCTCCAAATAAAATTACTTAACTTTTATCTTTCTTTTCCTTTTTTCTTCTTTCTTTTCTCTGTTCTTTTCTTTCTTCTTTTCTTTCTCCCTTCCTTCCTTCCTTCCTTTCTTTTTTTAGAGCTAGGGCCTCTTGCATTTTACCACTCCTTGGCTGATGCTTTTCATTCAGATATATGTAGAGATACAGAAAGGGAAAGCAACGCCACAGCTCAAGAACTTTCCCCAGGGTCTTTGTCATTCCCCATGTGATTCTGGGACACAGACTATAAACATGGAAAAGCATACAACCCTCAAGATGAGCTGTCTTCTTGATTAACAGTCTAGATTTCTGTACATATTCTAATTACTGAAGGAGCAACATGAAATATTTAACATAAGATGAAAAGAAAAAACATGGAGATACTGCCCCCTCACATTTCAGAAGTGTCTGATCAAGATTCTCTGATATTTTTAATTTTCTTGCTTATTCTTCACATATAGAACAGTTGTGATATAATTTAGTAGTGGCCATTCCAAATGTTTTAATTTTGTCTACGTTAATGGCTTGGGAGTTTTTTCAGCAAGGAAATAAATTCAATCCATCCGTAAACAACCCAATCTTACAAAACAATTCCATTATTTGAACCAGTATTTATTTTACAATATTTGAAGAGTAAATTGTAAGAATAGATCCTTCATAAAACTAGGTAAGCCACTTTTCATGATGCTAACTTAGCCAATACTTTACCCAGTGCATATTATTACTTTTATTCAGTCACAAAGTTGTAAATCTCGATTTTTACATGCTATCAAGATCCTTTTTACCTTAACTACAGAGAGAAATGCAGCACCAGCAAGTGGGTTGCAAATGCAGTTAGGACAAATACCTTGAAAATAAAGATAGCAGGGATTATTCAGCACTGAGAGACAATTAATGGGATACAAGGGTTAATCCTCCCCTATATTTGTTAGTTTGTGTGTCTGAAGTAAGGAAAGATTGAAGAGTTGTGGGAAGAAATGTGCTACTGTTAGAATTGCTGTATTTTAATCATTCTACATTGTAATTAATTGGGTTGGGGTTGTGCATGATTTATTTATTTATTTATTTTTTTATTGCCACCAGGGTTATTGTTGGGTCTCAATGCCTGTACAAAATTTTTTTATTTTATCTTTTTTAAAAGAATATATGTGGCAGAAAAAAAAATTCAGCTTCATAGCACTGCTGCCTGTTAACCAAAGATGACCTATGTATCTTTGCATTTCAACAAAAAGGAGGCACACAGCAAGTTGTCTTCTCTGTGAACAATTCAAAAGTATCCCACCTCTCCCCCTTCCCTATCAGCTACTTCTGTGTTGAATATATATAAATCCGTCACTTCCTCAGTATTTGATCTTCGGAAGACTCCTTAACTACTCCAAGTCTCAGTTCTTTTTTTATTTGGTAAACTCTAAATAATAGAATGTATCTTGTCAGTAAATTAATGTCTATCAGATTTAATGACAGCACCTAAGTATTCACTACATTGAATGTTAAATAAACATGAACTAATTTTAATAGTTCTAATTTATAATGTTGAGCTTATTATTACTGTTTGTTATATACTGCTAGTACTAGTGCCAGGAAAAATTAAAATGGAAGGCATTTACTTTCTCTTTATTATTTTGGAGGTATCCTCCTTACTCTTTTTTTTTTTTTGTCAACATACACACACGTGCACACACACACACACACACACACACACACACACACACACACACACACACACACACACTTTCCCCTTTCCTCCTTACTTTTTTTGTCAACACACACACACACACACACACACTTTCCCCCTTTCCCTCCCCTCCTAGACCCTCCCTTTCCTTTCCCTCCACCTCCCCTTTTTAAATTTTGATTTATTTATAAAATAAAAATAGAAAATATCGACAAAACCATAGGATAAGAGATGGAGTTCCAGGGTATGTTGGTGAGGTCCTGTGCCCTGGGGAGTCAGGTTGGCATCATGGTAGCGTCTGCAACTTGGTATCTCCACCCCCATCCTTTTTTTTTTAAATAGAGGTGAAAGAGAGAGATGGAGAGAGAGAGAGAGAGAGAATGAGAGAGAGAGAGAGAGAGAGAGAGAGAGAGAACACTTACAGCACTGCTCCACCATTCTTGGAAGCCTCTTTTCTGCAGGTGTGGGGAGGGGGGTTGAACCTGGGTTCTAACACATGGTAACGTGCACTCCACTGGGTAAGCTACCACTCCTTTATCCACCCTCTGTTACTCATCTTTGGAAGCATTCTTGACTTTACTTTCATTCTTGATGACTCTTTTTTTTTCTTCTTTTTTTTAAATTTTATTTTTGAGAGTTGGAGAGAGAGAGAGAGAGAGAGAGAGAGAGAGAGAGAAACACCAGAGCACTGCTCAGCTCAGGCTTATAGTGGTGGGGGGGGGATTGAACCTGGGACTTAGGAGCCTCAGGCATGAGAGTCTGTTTGCATAACCATTATGCTGTCTCCCCCGCCCTTCTTCTTTTTTATCCCTGCTTTTGATGCCCTGTATGTACGATGTGAGATTCAGACCTTTCCTTTTGGGCTATTTATTAACCCTTATCTTCTTGAAACTGCTTACTAAAGGTATTTGCATAACTAATGGAGCATAGGTGTAATTTTGCTAGAACTGGGGCCACAGGACTGGGAATTTAAATTTATGCTTTTTCCCTAGGTCTTTGTGAGGAAATATTCCTAGTGGAATTCTTTTCCCTTTCTTGTTCTAAACTGTTGCCAAATCTTTACATTCTTTACTGTATGAGTGTTTTCAAAAAATACAGTTAACAGATAAAATCACTAGTTGAAATTACATATTTAATTACATGCAAAATGTGACTCAGCTTGGCAATATTATTTATATAGAACTTTAAAATCATATACACATCACATAAAATGAAGTCTATAGAAATTCAAACAAATTATGTAATTGATGATAATAACTTTATTTTAAAAGATTTATTAATTAATGAGGAGAGAGAGACAGACACACATAGAGAGAGAACCAGAGCATCACTTCCTGGCACATCATATGTGCTGGGGAATGAACTCTGCACCTCATACTTAAGAGTTCAATACTTTAGGTATCCCTAGAACATGAGAAGTTTTTTTTTTTTTTTAACTTTCACCCAGCATAAAGTTTCTTTTATTTTAAGTAAGTATATATTAATACAAGGTCATTATGAATGTAATTTGAATAATGGAATCTTTAGGATGGATCATGTATTTCACTTACTGGCAAAATTCTGTCACAAATATAACATCGTAATCTTTCCAGTTCCTCTAACAAAGGGATGTAATAGAATTTATTGAGAGTAATATTTGGAGAGAGAGATTATAAGATAAATTTCCATGGTCTAGAGAAAAGAACTAGCTCAAAGTACTCTAATATGTTCTACAAAATGTTAGAACTTTTGAAGTAAAATAATTTTCTTCCCAATGTCACAAAATAAACAGATATAGTGTACTCTCTCTATGCTAAAATCTTTCAACTTAATTACCTCCCTGAGAACACATTCCCAATTTTATAGCTGAGGTTGATAAGAAAGCACATTCACTTTGTTGAAAATTGCTTTACAAATAAATGTACTAGAGCACTTCTATAAAGTAAAAGAGACAGGTGTTATCTCACTCATATGAATTTAGGGAATTTTTGTTTCCTTTCAAACAAGTGATAGCGTAAACTGATTCTGTACTTGAACAATATGATTCTAAGTATTGATACATGCATGAAAGAGATCACAGTTGGCAAATTATTATTATGTATACTTTCTTTGCATTAGATAAAATCAAAATATGTGTTCATTTCAACAACACCACTACACTGATTGTGCATTTACTAATTTAAAATACATGTCTCGATTTCTCAGTAGCTCTTGGTGAGTTCCCCGTTCCTTTATTTTTCCATTGTGCAGAACCACTATCAAATCTGCATTCTGTATTGTGGAAAGTTTGTGTGTAACCACTAGGCATGTTCTCTCCTTACTGGCTTTATCAAGGGCATGTTGAACCACCTGGGAGAGAAAAGGACCTATGATCAGTTGTTCTCCTTAGATGTTAATAAACTTGGCTACCACAAATTAAGATAATTAATGACTTTGCTTAATCTCAAGGAAACGGCTCCATTTTGTGAACTAAGAAGTATTATATCCATGTCTGGGTTACGTCTAAAATTGTCTATTTACTCCTTTTATTTTAGGTTTTAAAAATTTAGTTGTATGGTACTGTAGCGGGTTAAGCACAAGGACTAGCGTAAGGATTCCTGCTCAGGCCCCCGGCTCCCCACCTGCAGGGGAGTTGCTTCACAGGCGATGAAGCAGGTCTGCAGGTCTTTCTCTCCCCCTCTCTCCATTTCTCTCTGTTCTATCTAACAATGACGACATCAACAACAACAACTACAACAACAATAAAAAACAACAAGGTCAACAAAAGGGAAATAAATAAATATAAAAAAATAGTTGTAGGGTGGGGAGATAATGTAATAGGTTTGCAAAGGGACTTTCATGCCTAAGGCTTTAAAGCTTCAGGTTCAGTCCCCCATACCATCATAAGCTAGAGTTGAACAGTGCTCTGGTTAAAAGAGAAAAAAAAATTTAGTTGTAAAATTGTCCTGGCTAAAACAGTATTTCAGCTAACAATGAGGTTATATTGCTGTACATGTGATATGAAGGTGGAAGGTGAAAAACCTCTATTTGTTGAATATATAAAATGTTTTGCTGATGGGTATCTCATTTAAATTCCTATAACACTTTATTTTTCCAGTAAATTGTAGATTTATTTTAGTAAATTGTTTAGTAATTGTAATTTATAAATTGAGATTCAAACAATTCAAGCCACTCATAAAATCATATTTCTAGATGGAAATTACTATATAGCTCATATATGTTCTATTCCAAAATTCATATTTTCCTTTCACAATATTCTGTCTCCTTGAAAGTCAATAATGATAACCACTTATAAATTGTGATCCTGTAGAGTTAACCACATGAGCTCATAGGTCAGACACTTATTATAATTCAGGGAAATTACTTAACTCTTCAAGCCTTAGTGTATTCATCTATAGAATCAACCTGATAGTAAAATAACCAAATTCCTCAACTTATTGTGAAGGTTGAGATAATGGCACAGAATTACTTGATGAATATTAGTGAATGTCATTAATGTAGCCAATGTTATAGAACTCACTTAGCAACTATGTGCAAGAAATGATTAGGGGATAAGCACATAATAAAACGAAACAGGTGAAGGAACATGCATTGTACGTCTGTTATCAGATGTCTGCTTCCTTCTCAAATTCAACTGATTAGTAGTCTGTAGAAAGGAGAGTAAGTACTCTTACACTGCAGTGTGGCCATTCTTTTATAGATTTACTAGTGTATTAACACTGAGATAATAAAATAGGACAGCTATTTTTCTTGGTCTTTTTCCTTGAGTAGAGGAACAGTTCAAGCATCTGATTCCTCTTGATAATAAGACCAACTTAATTGAGAATTTTATTTATTTATTAACTCTTTAAATATTTTTTATTATCTTCATTTATTTATTGGATAGAGACAGCCAGAAATTAAGAGGAGAAGGGGAGACAGAGAAGGAGAGAAACGCCTGCAGATCTGCTTCACCACTCACAAAGCTTTCCCCCTGCAGAAGGGGTCCAGGGGCTCAAAGCCAGGTCCTTGTGCACTGTAATGTATTCACTCAGCCAGGTGCACTACTACCCGGCCCCTATTTATTTTTTTTAACCAGAGCACTGATCCTTTCTGGTTTATGGTGGTGCAGGGATTGAAACTCAGATTTTGAAGCTTCAGGCATGAGAGTCTTTTTGTATAACCATTCTCTTATCTACCCCTGCACAGAAAACTCTTTCTAGAATATGAGATACCTTCTGTTCTAGTTCTTTCTCACCTACCTCCCTGCTTTTTTTTTTTTTTTTTTTGTCTAAAACTTAAATATAACTGGTGACTTGACACTTGACAGCTACATTTCTCTATTTCTCTTTAGGACTGTATTTCCCTAATCTGGAATCAATCTTTCTCTCTAATTATTTATTTTATAGAGATAGAGAGAAATCAAGTGGAACAGAGGAGACAGAGAGGGAGAGAGAGACACCTGCAGACCTACTTCACCATTTGTGAAACCTCTACTTCCACAGGTGGGCAGCAATGGTTTTTTCCATGATACTCCATGCTCATATTTGATATTCTACTCTGAGGTAAAAGAAGAGCATGTTACCTTTTCACTTTCATTACCTTTTCACTTTCATTATCAAGGGCTGAAGTTGCCTCATCCAATAGTAAAATCTTTGGTTTTCGGAGAAGAGCCCTTGCAATAGCTAGTCTTTGTTTCTGGCCACCAGAAAGCTGTGTTCCTTTTAGTCCAACTTGTGTGTCGTATTTCTATTGCAGGAACATGCAATTAAGAAAACAAGGCTAGGTTATTTAAATTAGCATGGCAACTGTGGGCGAGAACCATCTAAATATTTCAAATTTTGCTACTCTTGAAAATTTGTGTCCCCACAAATGCTAGAATCTATTCTTGGCTTTGGTGCAAATTAAGGCTAAACTAGCAGTAAACACTACCATCTCATTTACATATCTAATCTGATCACAAACTGCAGACCTTTGCCATTATGCTTTTACAAAGGAATAGTTAAAATTAAAGAAGGAAAAAAAAGGCAAAATAAGTGTTAGTCCCAGTAAACACAAATCTTTTTCCATTAAGTTACATCATTTTCTATTTTCATTTAAAATTATTTAAAGTATCTAACTACCAGGAAATCATTGACTTCCTTCACTTTAATTCTCAATAAAATTCTATGGATACATCTCTCCATGAGATGATGTCATTCTTAGTGGCAATATTATCTTCCAGGCAATAAGTTAGATGGAAATCTTGAGATAGTTTATTCATCCTTTCAGGACATAATGGTGACATTTAGCACTTCTCAAAGTACCTGTAGTTCTACTGGTCAATTACTTTTCAATATTTCCCTTCATGGAATGGTAAGTTTGTGTCCTGAAACTATTGTACTCTGCTAAGTCACTATTGGAGTTCAGCTGTTATAAACTCTTGCTTGATTACTGTGCTATTTGACTTGGGTTCCATACCAGATTCTACATTATTTTCTTTTCAATTGTCTAAGAAATGTATATCATTGGCACCCAGACAAGAATATGTGGATGAAAAAACTTTACTTGGAAAGCAAGTTCATGTGTGCAGTTTTCTAAAGATGAATTCTATAGTAAAATCACTAAGAGGGCACAGCATGTGGTTAATATACTGTTCGTAATTGTTTTCAGTATTCTGGAGAAATTTTAATACATTGACTTTCCTTCAATATCCTACTACTTTCAAGAGGTACCTTTTAGGTAAAGTATCAACAGAGCCTGAAGTGTGCTCAATATGACAAATGTATCTATTCCATCTCAAAGACCATTTTTCAATTACAAATGCACTATTTCCTTTTTCATATCAAGTAATGGTTGTGTGAGTTATTGATGCCCAATAAAGGTGAATTTAAGGGAGTCGGGTGATAGCACAGTGGGTTAAGAGCACATGGTGCAAAGTGCAAGGACCCATAAGGATCTAAGGATCCCAGTTTGAGCCCCCGGCTCCCCACCTGCAGAGGAGTAGCTTCACAGGCGGTGAAGCAGGTCTGCAGGTGTCTATCTTTCTCTCCCCCTCTCTGTCTTCCCCTCCTCTCTCCATTTCTCTCTCTCCTATCCAACAACAACGACATCAATAACAACAACAACTACAGCAACAATAAAAAGACAATAAGGGCAACAAAAGGGAAAATAAATTTAAAAAGGTGTCTTTATTTGAAGTAAATGTTCTACAAAGAAAAACACTTTATTTATTTCCTATGCAATTTTATCAAGGGTCTCTACCCTTGTTCCTAGAATATATTTTTTAAAATTCAGAATTGTAGGAAAGGTTAATTATATGAAATGATGTATAAGTTCCTACATATTGCAAAGTTCTCATTTAAATTAGAAAAATCAGTTTTAAATCCAAAATTGAAAGGGTAAGTAAGGTCTGGAAATGATAATGGGCTTGTAGTTCTTTCTGCATGTTTTAATTGTGTATGTAAGAAGATAATAATACTATCTTGGAAATTACTTGGCATTTCTGATTTATCTGAATGAACCTGGGACTAATAGCCATTTGGGTCCTGGAGTGAAAATCAGAAAGAGTGTATCTTAAATCAGCAGCATTTTGGAGAATCCCTGTGGACCCTGGGGAAGTGTTCCAGTATTTGAACTATTATCAAGTAGTCATGGTGTAGCTGTACTTTGAATTGCCGCTGTAGTTATTGTGGGGATTCAGGACATATACATCTAGTATGCTTCTCATCTTTAAGACCAAGACAGTGTTGCTTCAATTCCTCTTCTGTACTCCAGGTTATGTATTTTCAAATGTCTGCAGGTCATCTCCAAGCCATGTACAGTACCACAGAAAATAACTTAACAAGCTCTAGACTGATTCCTTGGTATTCACCCTACCAGACAAGTATGAACTTCTTTAGCTGAAGCCTTTAGTGTTTTATGGGTCTAAGAATTCTTTTCTTTAACATTTATTTATTCTCTTTTGTTGGCCTTGTTGTAATTATTGTTGTTGTTATTGATGTTGTTGTTGTTGGACGGGCAGAGAGAAATGGAGAAGGGAGGGGAAGACAGAGAGGGGGAGAGAAAGACACCTGCAGACTTGCTTCACCACTTGTGAAGTGATTCCCCTGCAGGTGGGGAGCCAGGGGCTCAAACTGGGATCTTTATACCAGTCCTTGCACTTTGGGTCTAAGAATTCTGTCTGTCTGCCTGCCTATCTATCTATCTATCTATCTATCTATCTATCTATCTATCTATCTATCATCTCTTTTATATATTGCATATGTATTTAATAAATGACATTATATATTATTCAATACTCTAAGAATTGAAGCAATAATAGTTAAATACATACTTGTGTACAAAATACATACTTGTGTATAAAATTTTGACTATTCAAACTATGATGTACAGCTTCACATCATTTTGCCATTAAGAATTTGTACCAAATATACTAAGTTTGTGTTTATGTACAAATTCATGAGACCATCATCTGGTTCCTGTTCTACATATTTTCTTGAGAAAATTATATAAAGATGAACTAAACTTCAAATTTAAAATACCTAGAAATAAGTTATGCTTTCCTTTAGGAAATAACATCTTGATTCATTATTGTAAAAAATTATTCCACTGAACCTAATGAGCATACAGTTTGGGGTAAATTTCAGAAATAATACAATGAAAAGAATATAAGATAATAAAAAATTAAGAATAATTGGTAAACAAATAAAATGTACAACATTTAACCACAGATAAATTTATGAAAAAGATGATCAGAGATATGTGGTTAGCTATCTGACTAAGAATGAATCCTTTCTTTGGTTAAAAGGAATTACTATGTGCTGATACTTACCTCATCAAGTCACATTATTTATAAAAATGTTAAACTTAAATGATAGTGCTGCATAAACTTATTGGAGGTAGGGCAATTGCATTAACTATCTATTTTTACTTATAGGCACCAAATCTAGCAGTGTAAAAATTAGAGTCTTCCCTCAGAGAACAGGGTGCTAGTTTGTTGTCTGGGATGCCTACTCCATTTTGGCATTTCTTTTTAAAGTGAGCCAGAAGAACCACATTGTAAAAATTAACTTTTAACTAAAATTATGTACATGCATCTTTGTCTATGCATGCAAAAGTAAACACTGAGCTATTACGAACACTTTAAATTACAAGTATCTGTCTCTGTGCTGCTTCTGAATTTGTATCACTATTTTCTATGCTAAAGCTAACTTCATAGGTAGCTAAGATATTTGGACTTTTCAGAAGCTTTGTATCTGCTTTCACAGGCAACAGAGATCAAAGTGATAAAACTGTTAAGAACCCAATACTCTAGTTGGGGGGAAGAAAAATTAACCATGCCAATGATGTGCAGTGGGACAGATGATAGATATGCTGAACTCAGCCTTTTATATAAGGTGGTCAGGGAAGGTCTCTACATTTGAAAGAACTTAAAAATTAAGGAGATGGTTCTGATAAAAAAAAAGTCAATAATAAAGGAGGTCTTTGCTAAAGAAATAGCACATGTAAATACCCTGAGGTAATGAAGAAGTTGGAATATTTATGAGACACAAGAGAGATCAGTTTAACTGGAGTAGAGTGAGCATCTGGTTATGCTGCAGCTAAAGAGGCAGGCAGGACCAGATCACAGGAGACTTTGACAGTAATCTAAAGAGTTTGTTTTTATTCTAAGTACAAAGGAATGCACAGATAAAGTTATGGAAAATATGATCAGGGTTATGTGATTAGCTATCTGCCTAAGAATTTACTAAAGTTCTAGGCATAAAGGGACATAACTTTTTATGTTTTTAAAGGATATCTCTGGTTAATGTGAGGAATAATTATATTGGGCAAAGCTAAAAAGAGAAGATCCAATGGCCCAGAGGGGGATGATGGTAGTGTACAAATGAGCAGAGTGTAAAAAGATACAAAATGAAGAATGGGAGTTAATTCAGTGAAGATATTTTGGATTTAATTTGCCTTTTATATCTAGCTTTATTTTAGATTCAGGCAGTGAGTAAATTATGTAATTTAAGGAGCAAATCAAAACAGTCACTTAAGCCCAGTAAACTATTTGGAACTATCTGGAAGCTTTGTAGTCAAGATTTCAGATTTTTTTTTTTTTTTACCTCAGGGAGACTTTCAATAAAAGAATGGATGTTTGCTGCATTTGCTACTTCTTTTATCTCATCTAATGGCACAACACGGCTATTATCACCATAGGCAATGTTCTCTGCAATGCTGCAGTTGAAGAGCACAGGTTCTTGAGAAACAATTGCTATTTGGGAGCGAAGCCACTGTATGTTCAATTCCTTTGCATCCACACCATCAAACAGCTGCCAAAAGCAGAATGGAGAATGGTATGTGAAGATCCAAGAATGTATCATGTTACAGATCACTGTATTGAATCATATACAAATCATAACAAGAAGGTTAGGAATTCAAGCTGTCTCATAGTATAATGTTACCTAAAGGAAGCTCATAAATTTTATGTAGTAAAGAGGCATACAACATGAACTCTTTTATTTCATTTTTAAAAAAATTCTCTCTGAATAAAAAAATTAAAAAAAAAAAAGCTGTCCAGAGTCATTAAATTGTGAGGTTTTTTTAATTTTGTCTCCACAAAATAAATAAATAAATAACAAAGGAAGAAAAAGTATAAAAATGTTAGAAGAATATAGGATTAATTACATATTACAGGATTAGTTATTAGATCATAAGATTAGTTACATTAGATGAGTAGTCAAAGCATAGTGGAATGAGTTCATGAGATTTCATTAATTCAGGAAATACATATGTTGGGTTTATATTCCAGGCACTGTCCTAGAGTGTAGGTAAACAATAGTAAATTTAAAGAACATGCTATGAAGGAGTCTGAGAGGTTGAGAAGACGTTGGGGAAATCAGTGCAGAATGGTAGAGAAAAAATTTAGTTGGTGGTAAGCTTACTGTGCAGACAAGTCTCACAGAGAGATAAGGAACTGTACTAACGTAACAGTGACTATTTTGTAAATGCTTATCCAGCACCACCCCTGCTCCCATAAAGTGATAAAAAGAGGAAGAGAAAGGGAGACAGAGACAGAGGAAAAGATTGAAAGGCACCACAATACCAAAACTCCCCCCAGTGGAGAGGTGGGGGTGGCCTGTAAATGTCTGCACTTATGCATATGTAATGAATCCACGCTAAAGCATTCACTCCCTCAATAAAACAAACAAAGGTATATTTACATGATGAAAAAAAAATAAAACAAACAATGTCTGTACTTAACCTGACTAGTATTTCAAAGAAAGACCACATCAGAAAATCTGACCAGAGTCTATAGTAAAACCTGGTACTCTGTACTGAAGTCAGATCGACAGTGATCAAGCTCCACTGTAACAAGATGCTATTTATTTATTTATTTTTGCTATAGCTATGAGTTTCACTGTTCTGGGATCACACTAATGGCAAAGGAGGTGCACTATCTAGGTGATCTATTTTGCTGGCCCTCGGACACCAGTTTTGCGAAGCTCAGTAGTTAGTGCAGTCTTCCCAGAATCAAGAAGTATGACATACAGTAGTCCTTAAATAGAAATATATCATCTTGTGCACATTTATACTTATTCACAGAGATACACAACAAAATTCAGCTGAAATTTGATAAATATAGTTTTGATGTGACTGGGGCTCTCTTCAGGCACCCGGGCAAAAGTCATAAATAAGAAAATGACTTTTTTTTTTATCCTGCAGCTATATTCTATCACAGAGAGGTAGACAATAAGCACACTAAAAATGATAAACTCAGAAAAAAAGTGTCATGAAGATAATGTAAAGATGTAGGGAGTAAGTGAGGATATGGAAAAATGTTTATGGCATGCATTTTTTCCTCTTATCTAGTTATCTAAGAAGCCCTAAGAAGTAACATTTAGGGAGTTGGGCGATAGTGCAGCAGGTTAAGCGCACATGGCGCAAAGCCCAAGGACCGGTGTAAGGATCCCGGTTGGAGGCCCCTGCTCTTCACCTGCAGGGGAGTCGCTTCACAAGTGGTGAAACAGGTCTGCAGGTGTCTATCTTTCTCTCCCCCTCTTTGTCTTTCCCTCTTTTTTCCATTTCTCTCTGTCCTATGCAACAACGACGGCAACAATGATAAAATAACTACAATAAAACAAGGGCAACAAAAGAGAATAAATAAATAAATAAACATTAAAAAAAGAAGTAACATTTAGACAGTGGTGAATGAGAAGGAACCAGCAAAGAAGATAGAGTAGGAGTATTCTAAACAAGGGAATAGTAAGAACGACAGTTCATAAGTATGCTTAAAGAACATAAAAGAAACCATGAAAGTGTACAATGAGGTGCAGAGTGAAAGTTGGAGAAGGAGGAAAGGGCTAAATCTTGAAAGAACTTGACTAAGTGCATGTAATCTGACTTGCTTTTATCTGTGTGTATTTCTGGGGCCTCTCACACATGTGTGATTTCACAGCTCTGAGTAGTGAAATATATATATATATACTGAGTAGTAGAACTATATATATATATATATATATATATATATATATATATTTCTCTATATATACTCTCTCTCTCTCTCTCTCTAAGTTTCCCCTGGGGCAGTAACACTCCCATGTGGTACCCTCTGGTTTGAACCTGGGCCAATACCGTGCTTTGTTGGTATGCTTCTGGATTCTGCTTGTGAGAGCTTTCCTCCTTTCTTTCTTTCTTTCTTCCTTTCTTCCTTCCTTCCTTCCTTTCTTTCTTTCTTTCTTTCTTTCTTTCTTTCTTTCTTTCTTTCTTTCTTTCTTTCTTTCTTTTTCCTGTAGGGTTATTGCTGGGGCTTGGTGCATACACTATGAATCCACTGCTCCTGAAGGTTATTTTTTCCCCCTTTTGTTGCCCTTGTTGTTATTATTATTGTTGTTATTGCTGTTGATGTTAGATAGGACAGAGAGAAATCAAGATAGGATGGGAAGACAGAAAGAGGGAGAGAAAGACACTTGCAGATCTGCTTCACCGCTTGAGAAGCGACATCCCTGCAGGTGGGGATTCAGGGGCTCGAACTGGGATCCTTATGCTGATCCTTGTGTGTCAGGCCATGTGCACATAATCTGCTGCACTACCCCTCGGCCCCCAAAACTGTTGTTTATTTCTAATGCAGTAGGAAACCACTGGAGATAGATGAAATGAATGTTACCTTGCTCAAGGGAGCAATTTTGAACTATTCTGCTTTGCAATGTGTGATTGAGAATTTATAATGACAGAAAAGACTATACTGAAGGAGAATGAAAACTACTATGACAGCCTTTATTTTTTTAGGGGCTTACAATTTTCATTTGTGTGTGTGTAAAAAGAAAGGCAGGACAGGAAGAGATAGAGAGATAGGGAGAGGGAGAGAGAGAAGGAGAGAAAGTGTGTGTGTGTGTGTGTGTGTGAGAGAGAGAGAGAGAGAGACAGAGAGAGTTATAGCAGTGGTTGTGGGAAAAGGATAACTGAAAAGCTGATTATATGCCAGAGTAAAAAAAAAAATCTAGTAAATAAAACAGTCATTGGAGTTCAAAGGAGGGAGAGGTTACATCTTTTTTGAGATTAGAAAGCAGGATTTAATGAAGCTGCTGACATAATCCTTCAGCATCAGGTTTTGACAATGTGGTAGGGTGGGTGGAGATACCCAGCAGGAACAGCCCAAAACCCAAACAATGTATGTCTTAAACTTGAACAAAACAAAGAGACTGTCTGTGGACATGACTTGTTCTCCCAAACCTGTATTTTGAAATATATGGCTGTCAGAAAAAATATGATGACTTTTTTTTGACAGTCCAATAATTCTATGTCTAGTTAGATCAAAATTTGTTAACAAAGTGGTTTTGAACAATAGTTTTTTTTTTCTTTTGCATTTGACCTTAAAGTTCAACCTTTTATTTTTGTTATTAGTTTTCTTGTTATCTTAGTTAAAAGTCAGGAAACAAACAAACAAACAAACAAACAAACCAAGACAATACTGCACTGTTTGCTCTGCCCAAATGAATGTGGATGCTTTGGCCTTAGAAAATGTTTAAGAATAGTACCACTAACCCTTAGATAAGTTGTATCTCTCAGTCTTACCACTTGTCCTTTCACAGGGTCATAAAACCTCTGCAGAAGTTGGACAGAAGTGCTTTTCCCACAACCACTGCTCCCAACAAATGCTACCGTCTTCCCTTTCTCAATACTGAGGGACAAATCACGTAGGATGAGAACATCTGGGCGACACGGATAGAAGAAAGAGACCTCTCGAAATTCTATTTTACCTTCACATATGTTCTGTGAAAGAAAGTTGATAGCATTTAGATGCATGATGTAGGGAGGTTGTAATACATTATAGCACATTAATTTACTTCCTTGAAAACTGCATGTTGTAACAACAATTTTAATTTTAAATATTGCATTACTGTCTACTTACTATATACTGGCTTATATCATTTTTATTTAGATTTTTGTATTTCCTCAGTTTTACTACTGAACTTTACCAAGCTCTTAAAAAAGCAGAATTCCTTCAGCTTCACTACCCAGACTTAGTTTAGTCTACTGATTAGCTGTTTAAACAGTTGCTCTGAGTAAATTCATCTATTTTTTAAAACTTAAGTTTGCTTTATAGATGCTTTTCACTTAATTCAGAATATTTGGAATCTTTATAAATTGTGTGTGTGTGTGTGTGTGTGTGTGTGTCTGTCTGTCTGTCTGTGTATGGTAGGCAGACACAGAGAGAAAGACACCACAGCAATGATGACTGATGCTTCCTCCAATGTGGTGGGGGCCACCTGAACCAGGGTTGCACATACAGCAAAGTAGGCACACTATCCAAGTGAGATGTTTTCCCTGCCTGGGCAGTCTACCGTGCGGACACTGGTCTTGGAGACAAGGGAAAAAAAGATAAAAGAAATATAAATTTTTCTTTTTAATATTTATAGTCTTTTAGAGTTTGTGGCTACATATATGACACATATGGGTGTTTAATTTAACAAATATGCTTTCCTTTTTTCCTCTTCTTTTTGCAGATATATTTTCCATGAACAATGTGTTTGGTAGCTCATGAGGTGGTGCATTGGGTAATGTGCCTGACTTACATAGCATGAAGTCCTGAGGAAAAAAAGAAGGTCATATGCAAATATTCATTGCATATTCAATTTTGTTTAAAGAAAAGTTAATATATATGAATTAAGTATAGGAAATTTAAATAAAATTAAACACAGGAATGAATTCTTTGCTCAAGCTCATAGTATTAGAAAAATAAACTAAATACGTATTTTTAACATGAAATGTGTACATTTTAGTAGTGAGTTAAAAATTTCCTTTTCCCTTGCTTTAATCAAATTTTTTCTTTATATATGATATCTGTCAAAGTTATTAAAAAATGCCTTCACTTAAATCACTCTATAGAGAACATACATATAATTAATAATATGTGAACATGCAAATCCATAGTTACGCTTACTGATTTTTTTCCTTCTTGACTGTAGCTGTGTATAGTTGGTTTCTTTTCCAATAAAGCAAACAGATGGGCAGCACCAGATTTGGCTTTGGAATATTCAGGTGCCAAAACAAGGGTTTCTCCCATGGCCATAGCTCCATATGCAATTGCAGTAAAAACTCTATCAAAAGAGAAAATATTTTTTCTTAGGCCAATTTTAAAGCACTGAAGCCTAAAATCAAAGAGAAAAGAAAGCACAGAAATGAAATCTTCCGGCTCAAAACATCTCTAATGTTGACAACCCAACAATGATATCTCATTTGTAATTTTCTACAATACAATGATTATCCCTTGCTCTGATGCCCAAATAACCTTTGGAACATAGGTATCTTAAAAATGTCTCTTCCAATTAGAGACAAAGATCAAAGGTCTTATCTAGTGAATATAAAACTACTTAGGGGCCTTGATATACCATTTACCTGCTTGGAGATTTGACAGATAATTCAACTGACAATAGAAGGAATCTCTAGTAGTGAGACCTGACTTTATCCAGTAGATAGGAATGGATTTTCTTCTTTTTATTTTGCATATAATGTATTTAGAATAGATAACTGATGTCAGGTGATTGATTATTGGCTTGAATTGCTATATAATGTAAAAAAGAGTAATGCTTGGTGATTTTCCTCTCTGAGGTTTTCAACACAATACTTGACAAAAATACACTTTAGCAGGACTGTTAAGAAGGGCTTTAGTACTATGTGTGCTTAGTCCAGTATGCTACAGCCTGGCCCAAGAAAGGCTTTTGTTTTGTTGGTTTTCTGTATACTAAGATCTCAGTTTCAAAACATGTTAGTTTAAAAAAAATGCTAAGTATACTAATAATGTTTGGAAGTATATAGAATCTTCACAGAAATATGGCATATCATATGGGCATGGAGAACTATTTTACTCTCATTTTCTATATCATTTTAGACATGAAAACATTTTATTAGAATGAAAAACAATGCATCTCAGTAGCAGACCTACAGATGTAATTCAGCTAAGACAGGATAAGTTTCACTGGCAATATTTAAACATTAGGCAGTCAATGTTCTCAGAACTCAGCTGCTTGTTTGTTATGCCAGATTATAGCAAGATAAACAAGTCTGAGCTCCTTGTGACTTTCACCTAAAAGGTGGATTTACCAGGAGGTGGATACTGATGCATTCTCTTTAGGGGCCTAGAATGAAGATCTTGAAAATTTGTCTTTACAAAGGTCAAGCATAGAATAAAATATAAGATAATCAATATACTGGGATATCTGATGATAGAATTATTGTGACCAGTAGTTTTGTGATGTCAAAGGATTTTTGTACCAATATCTACAGAAATAGTTTAAAGCTCAAAATGCTATTTGAAATACCTGATACCCAACTAAGTATCAGAAGTGGCTACGACTTAGGAAACACATTAGAATTTTACAATTTTTTTGATACTGTTTTTTTCTTTTGTTTTTATTTAGACCAGAGTACTGCTCAGCTCTCCTTTATTAGGGGGCTGGGATTGAATTTGGGACTTCTTAACGTCAAGCATCAAAGTCTTTTGTATAACCATCAGGCTGTTTTCCCAGACCCGCTACTTTTTTTTCTTTTTAAATCAATGTAAGGAAGAAAATCAGACTGGATAAGACCAGTGTCTCAGTCTGATTCCAAAGGTAAGATGGGAGGGGCTGGGTAGTGGTCTGCCTGGTTGAGCGCACATGTTTTAATGTGGAAGGACCCATGTTCGAGCCCCCAGTTCCCACCTGCAGAAGGAAAGCTTTGTGAGTAGTGAAGTGATGTTGCAGGTGTCTCTCTCCCACCCTATTTCCCCTTTCCCTCTAGATTTCTGGCTGTCTCTATTCAATAAAGATAAATAAATAAATAAATAAATAAATAAATAAATAAATAGGGAGTTGGGCGGTAGCACAGAGGGTTAAGCACAGGTGGCGCGAAGCACAAGGATCGACCTAAGGATCCCGGTTCAAGCCCCTGGCTCCCCATCTGCAGGGGAGTCACTTCACAAGCGGTGAAACAGGTCTGCAAGTGTCTATATTTCTCTCTCCCTCTCTGTCTTTCCCTCCTCTCTCCATTTCTTTCTGTCCTACCCAACAATGATGACATCAATAAGTACAACAAAAATAAACAAGGGCAACAAAAGGGAAAATAAAAGTAAACAAATAAATAAATAAATAAAAATTAAAAATTAAGAAGCAACCAATAGCACAGCTATATACAAGATACTGGGTACTGTACAGCAAACCCTAACAAAAGGACTTTTCAAAGTTAACCCAATTACCAATTAATGTGATAACATTAACTATCCATTGTCTTTTTGAACCCTAAAACAGCAGGAACCTCACATCTCCACTATAGAGCCTCTACTTCCCCCAGTCCCAGAACCCTTGGATAGGGCCCACTTTCCCGTATGCCTCTCCCAATCCATATCAAATAATATTGCATCTGCCGATCACAACCTAACCAACGCAACGATTTCCACCTCAACATGCTTCACTTCAGACTGTGTCCAGAGACTTCACGTGTGGAATGACAACCCTTCAGCTTCATTACTTGGGTGAGACCTTTCCTTTCATAGTATTTTCTAATTCTATCTCAGGTGGTTCACTTTCTAACAAAGTCCCAAAACCTAGATATACACCAGTTTTTGTGAGAGAGAGCATATGTTCACACGTATCCGTAAACTACTGCAAAATATATACCTGAAAGCAGAAGTACACTAGAGTTTGCAGTGAGTACCCCCCTAACACTTCCTCTCCACTATTCCAAGCTTTGGGTCCATGACTGCTCAACAATTTGTTTGGCTTTGTATGTTAACTCTCTTTTCAGTCATCAGGTTCCAGATGTCATCAGGATGCCGGCCAGGCTTCCCTGGACTGAAGACCCCACCAATGTGTCCTGGAGCTCAGCTTCCCCAGAGACTCACCCTGCTAGGAAAAGAGAGAGGCAGACTGGGAGTATGGACCGACCAGTCAACGCCCATGTTCAGCGGGGAAGCAATTGCAGAAGCCAGACCTTCTACCTTCTGCAACCCACAATGACCCTGAGTCCATGCTCCCAGAGGGATAGAGAATGGGACAGCTATCAGGGGAGGGGGTGGGATATGGAGATTGGGTGGTGGGAATTGTGTGGAGTTGTACCCCTCCTACCCTATGGTTTTGTTAATTAATCCTTTCTTAAATAAAAAGGAAAAAAAACATTAAAAAAGTAAGATGGGAAGATAATTCAGTCATAACCTGGGTTCTGTTCTTAAGGAGGTAGAGGCTTTTTAAATGTCACTAAGTGCATATGTGCCTGTTTCCCATGATTCATCAAGTGCCAAAATATTTAGGTGCTTAAAAAATTTCACCATTAAAAATCAGTTTGAACACCAGTTATAAATATAATGAAACTAATGTCTTTGTTAGGTACCTCTTAAAATAGAAATATTACTGAGAAGAGACTTCCATTTAGACCCTGTATTCATAAAAGAGGTAAATGAGTTGAAGGGTGAACAATAAAACAAGAGAAAAACATTTGGTGTCGAAAGGAGCCCTGACACTATCTTTATTAATTAGGTGTTGAGTGAAGGGTAAGTGAGATGGGAATTAAATTATGAAATTTAGAGGGGAAATATAAACTTTGTAGTAATGGGCCACAGGAGGTTGAGTTAGTGTCGTTAATCTTCTTTATACTTTTCCCCTGGAAGGGTTCTATATAGAGATAAGTCATATCTGCTCTGCCATCGAATCTTTCTAAACTAGTCAGAAAACTAAACTGTAAATCACTTTCACTCAAAAAAGTACAACAGCTAGTGTTGTAACTCAATGACAAAGTTAAAGGAAATAGTTCAAATCTGCTTCAAATCCTGGAGGCCTCTAACCTGAGAGCCAAGAAATTTCTAGAGAAATGTCTAGACCAACTTCCATGACACTCTTGGTCTTGGGGAGAATTTTAACTATTTTTGTTAAAATTATATACTTATATATAGCTTTATATAAATATATAAATAATATCTAAAATAATATATAATGAGGAATAGTTTGCTACAAAACTGTATTTTTAAGTTAATAGTAACACACTTGTCAAACTACTAAAGTATAACAATTGCTTCTATATCTTAATGTCTATACATAAGATTACAGGAAACATTCCATAGTTAAACTAACTCCTGAAGGATAGATATACAAAACAGAAATCCTAAAACCTGAAATGTAATTTCTATTACTTCTCTAAGTTTAAATAGTTTAGAGAGAAGACATTCTATCCATAGTTTATTCTTGCATAGACTTATATTGCTGTATTGCATTTATTGCCAAAAAAAAAAAAAAAAAACCCTTCTTTGAGACAGCCGCAGTTGAGAAGAATATTTACAAAATGCTACATGATGTCTCTTTCTCCTACCCTAAATCTTTTCTTCAGCAGTGGAGGTGACAGAATGTGCAAGTTAAGCTTTACTTGGTACCTTGTTTTTAATAGAATGTCTTTATATTTGTGTTTTCTCTTCTAATCTTGTTTTTCACCTTCTGCCTGTGAGTGACATCATCCCATATTCACCCTTCTGTTTCTGACTTACTTCACTTAACATGATTTTTTCAAGCTCCAGGAGAGAAAACCCAAACAGAACCTGAACTGGAGTTGGTATAGTGCACCAAAGTAAAAGAGAGTACAGGTCCTGGAAAAGGATGGCAGAGGACCTAGTGGGGGTTGTATTGTTATGTGGAAAACTGAGAAATGCTATGCATCTACAAACTATTGTATTCACTGTCAAAGGTAAAACATTAGTCCCCAATAAAGAAAAAAAGAATATCTTCATAAACATGTCATTTGCTCACATAGGAGATAAACAGGGCCTGGATCTTATTACTCTTATTCTTTAACTTATTCAGATGAATAACTAAGAGAGGCAGAGAGAGGAGGAAAAAAAGCACAGAACAGCTTCCTTCAATGCAGTGGGGGGCTGTGTTCCAACCTGGGTTGCTTGCATGGCAAAGCACTGCATTATCCAAGAGAGCTATTTTGCTGGCCCTTTTTAACACTTTGCAACAAATGAGGAGACTTAAGTTCAGAAATTAAGTAATGTGCCCAGGATCATATAGCTATGAAACTGTAGGAATGGAACTTGAACCTCCTTGCATACTGTGTTATCCTCCAGATAGTATTTCTTCCAGTGGGAAGCTGGCTTGAACTGTCTTGGTGTTTATTAAACTTGTTTCTTAAAATCTTCCAGATCCCTTAGATATCAAATCTCCCTCGATTTGTCTCCTTCAGTGGTTGATCCCTCCACCTGGTCTCCTTATCTTGTCTTTCTCTCTTCTAGATAATCTCTCTGGAGAAGTCAGACAGAAGTTGGGTGGCTGCCATGGCAGTGAATATTAAAAGAAAACTTTTTTGTTCACCTTGTTTTGGGTAAGGTTGCTTTCCTAATTTCAACTGGTACACATAGTGCTTCCTGGTCTTCTAGACTATGACTGTCACACACAGGGTTCCCTGGTCTACCAGAGCTAAGACACTATGGATAGAATGTCTTCTCTCTAAGTGTAAGTCTAGTCAGTTTCTTTCTATCCTTATAATTTCAGTCTTGTCAAACTATTAAAATTAGTTGAAAACCCACCTGTGTTGTTCTTTGGCTAATAATCACATTTAACATTGAAAGTTCAATATAACTTCCTGCTTAAAACTACATTTGGATTTGGGAAGAACTATGGTCATAAACTGCCTGGTTCATCTTCTCATGCAGTTTTCAGAGCTTTGACTTTTATTATTACTTTACTGAAGACTGTCATGCCATGATTATTCTGTACCTACCTACCTACCTTCTTATATACTTATTATCACTCCGTTCTACCTACCTTTCTTCTAAAGAAGGAAGAAACAGTGTATAAAGTTCTGAAGTAGGGGTATGAAGAGTTACAGAGACCTCTGCTGGGCACCAATAGTTTCTGAATTAACTAACTTTAATGCAATACTGAAAAGTCAGATGAAGGAAATAACTTATTTTTATTTCTCAAAATATTTCTTCACTTACAGTGAAGTAGCAAAGCACAAGTGTTGCCAGTGTTAACAGAGGCAGAGAGCATTTTACTACACATAGATCTCTGAGAACCTAAACAAGAACTTTTCTAAATGCTTATTCATTAACTTAAAGACAATAGAATGGGGGCTGGGAGATAGCTTGCCTAGTATTGGTTTTACCATGTGCATGCCTCACATAGGAGTATCATGGATGACATCAAGGAAAGTTCCACACAAAGTGAAACAGAATTATAGTGTCTTTCCTTCTCTGTATCTCATTAAAAAAAAGTTGACAGTAGAATGAAATTATGTTAACTAATATTTTAGAAGTGCTCATTTCAGAAAACCTTCTAGAATAACAGAAATAGATGGGGAGTTGCTACCATAATAAATGTTTATTACTTTGCTTTTTCAGAGGAAAAGTAGCTTTGCTGATAAATGGATATTATTATGAACACATCTAAGTATTCTGTTGTTAAAACCCCTTATGTACATCTCTCTTTCTGAGAGAACTTATCCATCCCTGTAGCTATAAATCATGAACAGACATTCACATTTTATAAAACATTTATTTTTAACAGTAATTAGATTGTGAACATCCACATTTTAAAATAATTCTATGAAAGGTTCTGGTGTAACCAAAAGAAAATCCTAAGGCTTTAAGTAGCTATGGAGACCAGTCTATGGATTCAGTACTTATACTCATATTGCTTAAAGCATGATCCTCTGATTCTGTGCCTCAAGATAATCTGGAATTATCTGATAAAAAGCTTGTTTCTAGGCTCATGCTAGATCTACAAGTCTCCAGTTTACATTTGCGGAGTTAGCTCTGGGTATCTCCATTTTAATTCAACTTCTGGATAGATAAATTAGGGATACAACTGATTTGGAGTCTTACACAAAGTTTTTTCTTCCTTTTTAACCTAGGGAGATTTTTTAGGAGAAAGGAATTTTCTTCACAAACCTCTTCTATTCAGTTAGTTGATTAAAAAGAAAGCTATCTATCATCCTAGATTCTGGAAAGCACAGAGTGCTCTAGGGCAAATATAATTTAATGTGTATAAAGTGATACCTCATCACATACTCATGATAGTTGAGGCCATATTGGATCTCTAAGAAAGCTGGAGACAGGTACTGAGGACAAATTTCACTTATTCATATTTTTACAGTCATGTCATCATATTTATTTTTTTATATTTTATTTTTGAGAGAGATGCAGAGAGAGAGAGGGAGAGGGAAGAGGAAAGGGAGAGAGTGAAACACCAGAGCACTGCTCAGCTCTGGCATATGGTGGTGTGGGGGATTGAACCTGGAACTTTTGGAGCTTCAAGCATGAGAGTCTGTTTGCATAATCATTATGCTATCTCCCCCAACCCATGTCATCATATTTCTCAGAGATTTCATTCTTTGTTCACACTTTAAAAGTATGGGTTTCCTTACTCTGATTGTAGTCTAGTCAAATGAAACTAGGAAAAATTAATTCTGGGGGATCTGGCCCTTGTTCCATCTTTCCCTTAGGGGATTAGAAAGCACCAATATACATTATTAATTAATATTGCTCTTATATTAAAGATCCTACATATTGTCTGACAGTTCAAATGTCTATCTAGAAATAAAATTTTAAATAAATTTAATGAAATAAAATTCAGGAAATACGATAAGTTAATAGGAGGAGAAACTTTTATATTCATGTTTTTGATTCTTCAATACCATCGGGCCATGCAAACACTAATCAAGTTAGCTACTACTAATTAATCTAGTTCTGTATATTCAAGTATTCAGATAACTACCCAAGAATTATTATTATTATTTTTTATAAAAACACTATGAAAGTTTGTCTAAAGAGTTCATTTTAAGAGGCTGCGTGGTGGCACACCTGGTTAAGTGCGCATGTTATCATGCACAAGGGCCTAAGTTCATGTTCCCAGCCCCCACCTGCAAGGGGAAAGCAATGGTGCTTCATAAGTGTTGACACAGTGTTGCAGGTGTCTGTCTCTCTTTCTTCCCGTTCCCTCTCAATTTCTATCAAATTACACAAAGTTAAATACATTTAAAAATCTAAAAAAAGAGTTGGTATTAATAGTAATCATACTGATAATTTACAAAGCAAGCCCCCTCAGGTATCCTAAGTAGTATGAAGATGACTCTCAGGGCATTCCTCACACTTCCTTTATTTTCGATTTATTCAGTATTTATTAGTGTTGATTATGTGCCAAGCTCATGCTTTTGGTTTTAGGAAAACTTTACTGAAAAAAAAGGCTAAATAATACCTTAATTGAGATTAGAGTCTATGCTTTCAATAAATACATTAATAAAGAAAAGATGATATCAGGAGTCAGGTGGTGGCACACCTGGCTAAGCACACATATTACCATGCACAAGGACCCAGGTTTAACCCCCCTGCTCCCCACCTGCAGAGGGTGCTTCAGGAATAGTGAAGCAGGTCTGCAAATCTTTATCTTTCTCTATCTATCTCCCCTCTCCTCTCCTCTCAATTTCTCTCTGTTCTGGGCAGGGTAGATAGGCATAATGGCTATGCAAACAGACTCTCATGCCTGAGGCTCCAAAGTCCCAGGTTCAATCCCCCACACCACCACAAGCCAGAGCTGAGCAGTGCTCTGGTGTTTTTCTCAGTATCTCTATATGCATCTCTTTCAAAAATGAAATAAATAAATTAATTTTAAAAATTGGCTAAAAAATTTGGTCTGACCTATCAAGTATAACAGAAAGGAAAATAAATAAATAAGGAAAATATGGTTGCTGAGAGTGGTAGATTCATAGAGCCAGCAATGAGCCCTAGGAATAACCTTGGTGGCAGTAAGGAAAAAAGAAAGATGATTTAATATAGTTGTGGTTACCATCCACAAAATAAACATGGTAATGGAGTACAGAGTTATAAAGAAGAAAGCTAAGGAATCATCAGTTTGGACAATGACTGAAAGCTCCTTTGAGGAGGTCTAGATGATCAGAAATAATCAGTTTGGAAAGGAACTGGGGAATGATCATTTCAGGCAAAAGGGAAGAGCAAATTTAAGACACTGAGTGGGGGAATTCCAGGGAAAGAAATAGAAAATGTAGAACTGACATGCAGTTCACAAAATGTGACAGTAGTAGATAAGGTTAAAGGAAAGCAGAGAACTAATTGTATAGGACTTTCGGATTATTGCAAGGAAGTTGACTTCATTCAGTTATCAACAGGAAGTCACTATAGTATTTATTTATTTAATTAATTAATTTATTGCCTCCAGGCTTATTGCTGGGGCTTGGTGCCTGCCCTATGAATCCACTGCTCCTGGCGGCCATTGTTATTATTCTTTTTCCTATTAAGTTGTTATTTGCTGTTGTTGTTGGATAGTAGAGAGATATTGAGAGAGGACAGTAAGACAGAGGGGGAGAGAAAGATAAGATACCTGCAGACCTGCTTCACCACTTGTGAAGTGACCTCCTTGCAGCTGGGGAACCACAGCTTGAACCAGGATCCTTACTCTGGTCCTTGAGCTTCAGGTCATGTGCACTTAACCCACTACACTACCACCTGCCTCCCAGATTTATTTTTATATGATTAGTTTGAGGGCTGGCAAAACAGCTACTTAGATAGTATGCTGAATTCCTATGCTCACCACCCAGGATTGAAATCATCCTGCACTCCCTTGAAGGATGCTTTAGTAGCCTCTCTCTCTCTCTCCTTCTATCTAAAATAAATAAACAAGCAAATAAATAAGCTTAGAATAAACTTCTGACCAACATGGCATCGGGCTTATAGCCTGTGTTTTTTTCTTGCCACCACTACCATATGGAAAAAGTAGCAATAGAAATGAGTTTGGAGCTCACAAGAACTAACAAGAAAGGGGGAAAGCCAAGGATCTGGGTGACAAGGAGAGAGATTCACAACTAAGGTAAAAAACAAAACAAAAACAAAAACATCTCCTTGACCTACAGGGATACAGAGGTTACACAGGCTCCTGAAATGAATGTGGGCCCCAGATCAAATTGATGGGGTTTACAATTAACAATATTTATATACTTTTCCCATATTTGGGAGCTACTCTCTTCCCTGATCCAGCTTTCTAGTCCTATTGCTAACTCTGAAACCATCTCCCCAGACAATACCTTTGGTCTACCTGCATGTTAGCTGTTGGGCAAAAAATAGTAAAGTCATGGGCCCTTTGGAATATACCTAGAATAGACCTACTATCTTTTTCCAAATGGAAACCCCAAATCTTATCTGCTATATTCTTGCCTTTAGGTTCCTGATTATTTAACAATTTGCTCTTCTTTATATCTTAATGCTTTTCCAGTCACCAAGTTTCAGATGCTACCAAGATGCCAACCTAACTTCCCTGGGCAACTGACCTCAACAATGTGTCCTGGAACACCACTTCACCATAGCCCTGTCCCCAATAGGGAAAGACAGAAATAGGCTGGGAGTATGGATCAACCTGTCAATGCCCATGTCCACCAGAGAAGGAATTACAGAAGCAATTACAGACATTCTACCTTCTGCACCCCATAATGATCCTGGGTCCATACTCCCAGAGGGATAAAAAAATAGGAAGACTTCCAATGGAGGGGATGGGATATGCAACTCTAATGGTGGGAATTGTGTGGAATTGTACCCCTCTTATCCTACTGTCCTATCAATCATTATGAAATAAACTAAAAAAATAGTCTCCTGCTTGGTTCCATGTTATCATATCAGGATTTTACCTCTAACCATCTGCCCTGGTGTGCTCTAACCAATGCAGGTTCTAGCTCTTCAGTCCAATTGCTTCTGCTGTGGCCATCTGCATGTATATGGTGTTGGCTGGCTGTATCTGTGGTGGCTGCTGGTTCAGTTCAGTCTGCTTCAGCCTGTCTGGTTTTTACTGGGCCTATTGCTGCTGGGTTCAGTCCATACATTGCTCAGCTCAAATGCAGTTCAGCCCACACAATTCAACAGATGCCTAGTTAAATCACCCAGCTCACATTCTACCAGGTTCAGCTCATAACTACTACAACCTGTCTGGTCCCAGCTAGCTCCTGTGCCTTTGTGGTCACCATCTGGTTCTAGTTAGGATTCTGCCACTCACTGCCTTAGTGCTATTTTGGAGAATCACATTAATAGGAAGACAGTGTAATTCATCTGCTATGTTAGACCAAGAAACAGATTGAAGAAAACCCCAAATTCAACAGAGCTATATAAACTTCCTGAGGAGAACCTCAATGTTACAATCTTAGAGATGCACTTTGAACTGAGAATTATGAAGGAACATTACAGCAAGTTCAGAGAAATAATAACTTATAATAGTCATCAAAGGAATGAAAAGTGTAGCAACAGAGCTATAAGATGGCAGAGGAGAACACCTGCAAGAAGGCATACACTAAAGATCAGTGTAAAGAGCAAGAAGGCAGAAGTTAATTTCCCAAAATAACTGACTAAAGCAAATGACTATAAAAGAGTTTTACATAGTATCAAGAAGAATATTTGTGCCATTAGGGATATAGGAAGAAGGAGGGGGAGAGAGAGAGAAAGAGAGAGAGAGAGAATGGGATAAGATTTATATCTGAGGAAACTGTAATTGAAAATTTACTCATATTAAAGAAGATGCTAGACCATAAGGAAGTCTAACATGTTCCAAGAAAAATGAATTCAAACCTAAGTTCACCAAGGTATATAATAGTTAAAATGGCAAAGATCAAAGACAAAGAGATCATTCTGAAGGTTGGTAAGGCAAAGTAAAGTGTCACCTACAAAGGAAATTCAGTAAGACAGGCAGCTGATGTCTCAACAGAAACTCTGAAATCTAGAAAAGACTGGAAAGATATATTTAAGGTTCTGAGTGGAAAAGGCCTCCACCCAAGAATATTTTATCTTGCTAGGTTATCAACTAGATGTGAAGAAGAAACAAACAGCTTTTCAGATAAACAATAGCTGAAGTAATTCATCATTGTTAAACCAGATCACAAATAGCTACTGAAGGGAGTCACATGAAATGAAAATATACTTTATTTTACTGACAGGAGGAAAACAAAGCCAGAAAAATAAACAAAACCTAATGAAAACTATGGACTTTGACAGCAGAACTGAGATTAATAAAGGGCTGGAGGTCTGGGGGGGGTGATGGTGGTGACCCAAAGACCTTTGGTATAAAGATATTGGTGATTTGGTGGTGGGGAGGCTGAGGTAACACATTTTTGAGGTGATAAAAAAATAACACTTCTGAAATACAGGTTTGTAAACCAATATTACCTAAAAAACCAAAAAACTATTATAAAACTTAAAAATTAGCTTGTGACAGAGTAAGGACGAGATAGACAACTGGTTTGTTTTTCCTTGTCCCCAACACACCAACAAAACATTAATAGTGAAAAACCCTGTATAGAAACAGGTTTGGATCTTGGTGGTGAAATGGCTCACTTGGATAGTGTGCTGCTTTGCCATGTACTCTACCCAGATTTTAGCCTGGTCCCTACTGCACTGAAGGAAACTCTGGTGCTATGGCCTCTCTCTCTCTTTTTTGTCTCCAGGGTTGGTGCTGGCACTATAAATCCACTGCTCCTGGTGTCCATTTTTCATTTTTTTATTGGATAGGACAGAGAGAAATTTAGAGGGGAGGAGGAGATGGAAAGAGACAGAGAGATGCCTGCAGCCTTGTTTCACCACTTGTGAAGCTTTCTCCCTGCAGGTGGAGAACAGGGGCTTGAACCTGGGTCCTTGAGTACTGTAATGTGTGCACCTACCCAGGTGCACCACTACCTGGCCCCTTCATCTCTATATTTAAAAAAAAAAAACGGAGAAAAAAGGTTAGGATTTCAAAGGTATTTATTTATTTATATATTACTTATAAACCAGAGCACTGTTCAACTTTGTCTATGGTGGTGTTGGGACTTAAACTAGTGTGCTAGTGTGAAAATATGTTACACAAGCTGTTCTGTCATTTCCCTTCAAAGGGACTTATACATAAAAGACCAAAAACTCAACACCCAGGTGGCAAAGATACAGAGAAGCCCATTCACAAAAGTCAAAACTTACTCTGTTAGACAATAATTCTCAATTAGGAAGAGATCCATAAAATACAGACTTGATTGGATGAGCATGGGCAGGCTAAACCAGAATTCCAGCATGGTGATCCTATTAAAATTTGTTTTTTTCAGCAATGAGGATGAGAAATAAAAGATAAACTGCATGGGAACGCAAGTTTTCCTTACACCAGGAAATGCTGAGAGCAGACTGGTGGACAGCTATCTTTTGGACATTGGTTTTCACAGTAACAGACCCTGAAGGTAGAGCCATACACACCACAAAGCCTGCTGGATTTTATCCACAGTTAGTTTTCTTTGAACCTGTAAACTCAAATGTCTAGCTATAAGCTAGGCTAGTGTAACCTTAGTGCTATAGCCTTGGCCATATACTTGTAACCACAAATTCCTAGCCAGTGACCTGATCTATCCAAATACAGATGTTTGGATCTGGTCTTCATACTGAATTGAACTTTATATAAAGACAGGGGTAATCACTTGCAATAATGGAATAAAAACAAATTGAAGAAAACCACAGATTCAATAGAGCTTTATAAACTTCCTAAAGGACACTTTGGAGCTACGGTCCTAAGGAAATTCACTGAAATAAAAAGTCCTTTGGAAGAAAATGTCAACAAAGGCAGAGAAAATATGAAATTATGATAGATAAGAAATTAAAGAGATGAGGAATGCAGTACATGGGGCTGGACTGATGGTATACCCAGTAGAGGGCACACATTACCATGCACAAGAACCCTGATTCAAGCCCCTAATCCCAACCTTTAGTTATGGGAAGCTTCATAATTGCTGAAGCAGTGATGCAGGTGTCTCTCTTTATTTCTCTATATACTCTACTTCCCTCTCAATTTCTCTCTGTTTCTCTAAAAAATAGTAATAATAATAAGGAAAAAAAAGAAAAAGAAAAGAGAAAAATGGCTACCAGGAATGATGGATTCATTGCGCAGCCACCAAACCCCAGCAATAACCCAGTAGGAGAAACAAACAGAAACAAAACAAACAAACAAAAACCCCAAAATAAAACAAAATACCAACAATAACTAAGCTAAAATACAGGAGGGGGCGCTGTCACAGCATAACAGAAGCCACTGGTCAAAGCAGTGAGCTTATGAAAAGGATTGAGGAAGCCATCCAAAAATACCAACAGAAAGGACAGGTGAACACTATATAAGAGGTTTATGGGTGAACTATTTAGAGAAACATCAAATCATAGAAAGCTAGCAGGAGAACAGCAAGGTACAGAATTCTTTTTAAAGATCATTTTATTAAGGGAAATTGTCATTTAAATACAGTAGTTGTCATATGAGTATAGTGTCTTATTTCCCCATGATAAATGTCTCAGAATTCCTCTTGTAAGCAATATCAGCTAAGATTTTTTCCCAGTTGAAGGAGACATATTGCTCTTGTAGAGTTCGAACAAAAATAAATCCAAACCCAAGATCACTAAGGTTTATATTAATGTAATGGCAAAGATTAAAGACAGAAAATATTAAAAACAGCTAGAGAAATGCACAGAGTACAGGATCTTCTCTCATACAGAGGAATTGAATAAATAAAGTAAAGAGCGAATTCAGTGAAGACAAGTCTTGATCTTAGACTAAAAAACTGACATTATTAACAAGGGAGACTGCGTGGGGAAGTGATTTGCAAGGGGGGTGGAAATGCAAGGGTGGTGGGAGTGGTCTAATGGAATTTGATGGAGGGTTATTGATGCTTTGTGAGAATTAGCTCTTCAAATGTTTTAAAGACATTAATCATCTTTTTTAAAACATTAATAGTCATATATAAATGGTTACCTCTGTAACAAAACTAATATAAAACGAAAAAAATATATTAGCTTGGCTGCTGTGTGGAGAATGGATTATACTGATTACAGAAACACAAAAAAGACATCAGTGAGTAGGTTGTTATAGTGGTTCAGTTAAGAGAGCCAAGAGGTGGGGGTCGGGCGGTGGTGCAGTAGGTTAAGCACATGTGACGCAAAGCGCAGGGACTGGGGTAAGGATCCCGGTTTGAGCCCCTATCTCCCCACCTGCAGGGGAGTCGTTCACAGGTGGTGAAGCAGGTCTGCAGGTGTCTATCTTTCTCTCCCCTCTCTGTCTTCCCCTCCTCTCTCCATTTCTCTCTGTCCTATCCAACAACAAAGCAACATCAACAATGGCAATAATAATAACCACAACAAGGCTACAACAAAAAGGGGGAAAAATGGCCTCCAGGAGCGGTGGATTCATGATGCAGGCATTGAACCCAGCAATAACCCTGGAGGGAAAAAAAAAAAAGAGAGAGCCAAGAGGTAAGAAGGAGAATAATGTGGCGGAGAAGGTAGTAAGTATTTTGAAGTTAATGTTGTCAAGACTCATAATTGTGGTTTATATATTCATAATGGCAATCAATATCATGCACTATTTTAGAGGATAGGAGAGCATACCCACTCTCTCTAGTAGAATGGGGTTTCTATAATTTGTCAAATTTTGAATACATCTATCTTATTTTACAAGAGAGTTTGCTTCTAGGAAATCACTTGCAAGCAGGTTGCAGTTGGTGAACTGTGACCTGTTGTCTTTTGTTTAGTAAAGATATTTCCTGAAAACTCAGTTAATATTTGATAAATAAATGAATAAGTCATACATCAAAAATGACAGCAGCAACAAAAGCTGGAGAGGCTGTGGGGACAGAGGAACCCTTTTGCATTGCTGCTGGGAATGTAAATTGGTCCAGCCTCTGTGGAGAGCAGTCTGTAAAACTCTCACAAGGCTAGACATATGATCTAGTAATTCCTCTCCTGGGGTTATACCCCAAGGACTCCATAACACCCAACCAAAAAGAGGTGTGTACTCCTATGTTCATAGCAGCACAATTCATAATAGCTAAAACCTGGAAGCAACCCAGGTGCCCAACAACAGATGAGTGGCTGAGAAAGCTGTGGTATATATACACAATGGAATACTATGCAGCTATCAAGAACAATGAACCCACCTTCTCTGACCCATCTTGGACAGAGCTAGAAGGAATTATGTTAAGTGAGCTAAGTCAGAAAGATAACGATGAGCATGGAATGATCCCACTCATCAACAGAAGTTGAGAAAGAAGATCTGAAAGGGAAACTAAAAGCAAGATCTGACTAAATTGAATGTAGGGCACCAGAGTAAAAACCCTGTGGTGAGGGGGAGGGTGGACATTTGGCTTCCTGGGCCGGTAGGGGGTGGGGATGGGTGGGTGGGATGGGACAGTCTTTTGGTGGTGGGAATGGTGTTTAGGTACACTCCTAGTAAAGTGTAGTCATATAAATCACTAGTTAATTAATATGAGGGGGGACATTAATTGTATGTCTCGAAGTTTTTAAAACACAGACTGAGTCTTTTTAATATATAGGCTATGTATTTGATATGCAGACCCTCTCAAAAGCCTAGACCAAGTAGATCAGAGGCAACCAGTGGCACAGCTATTTATAAGATACTGGGTACTATACAGCAAATCCTAACAAAAGGACCTTTCAAAGTTAACCCAATTACCAAATAATGTGATGATAACATTAACTATCCATTGTCTTTTTAACCCTAAGACAGCAGGAACCTCACATCTCCACTATAGAGCCTATATTTCTCCTAGTCCTGGAACCTTAGGATAGGGCCCACTTTCCTGCATGCCTCTCCCAATCCATATCAAATAATATTGCACCTGTCAATCGCAACCTAATCAACGCAACGATTGCCACCTCAACATGCTTCAGCTCAGACTGTGTCCAGAGACTTCGGGTGTGGAATGACAACCCTTCAGCTTCATTACTCGGGTGAGACCTTTCCTTTCATAGTATTTTCTAATTCCATCTCAGGTGGTTCACTTTCTAACAAAGTCCCAAAACTTAGATATAGACCAGGTTCTGTGAGAGAGAGCATACGTTCACATGTATCCATAAACTAGTGCAAAATATATTCCTGAAAGCAGAAGTACACTAGAGTTTGCAGTGAGTACCTCCCCTAACACTTCCTCTCCACTATTCCAACCTTTGGGTCCATGATTACTCAACAATTTGTTTGGCTTTGTATGTTAACTCTCTTTTCAGCCACCAGGTTCCAGATGCCATCAGGATGCCGGCCAGGCTTCCCTGGACTGAAGACTCCACCAATGTGTCCTGGAGCTCAGCTTCCCCAAAGACCCACCCTACTAGGGAAAGAGAGAGGCATACTGGGAGTATGGACTGACTAGTCAACATCCATGTTCAGTGGGGAAGCAATTACAGAAGCCAGACCTTCCACCTTTTGCAACCCACAACGACCCTGGGTCCAGGCTCCCAGAGGGATAGAGAATGGGAAAGCTATCAGGGGAGGATGTGGGATATGGAGATTGGGTGGTGGGAATTGTGTGGAGTTGTACCCCTCCTACCCTATGGTTTTGTTAATTTATCCTTTCTTAATTAAAAAATATGAATAAGTATTCAACCATATAAATGTAATCTAAAAACTATTCCAAGTTTGCCAGGCTAGCTTCGCAGGCGGGAGAGAGAGATGACCAGGGACTCATGGCTGAGTGGTATGCAGTTCAGTCCTTATTCATGTGGAACTCAGCATTATCTACGCTATCTCTAATCACAATCTTGTCCTTATATATCCTGAGGCAGAAGAGTCAGGTCCAAGAGGATGCATGTAGGATAGGGGGTGGGGAGAAGGAAAAAGTGTGCAAAAGAGTGAGGATTAAACCAATGCCCTGGAGGCAGGGCGGTGCTTAGTTAACAGTGGTTATGTAAATAGAATACAGTGTTAAGCAGGGGGGATTAAACCAATGAAACAGACGGGGTTTTAGAAGCAGAATTTAGAAGCATACCAACACAAGTTATTATGAAATTATTTGTTTTCAAATGAATTTTGTTCATTTCTTCAAACCACCATATAAAATACATTAGTCTGAGAATGCTCAAAAGGATATTCCTGTGTCTTAAGAGGGAAGTCACAGAGATGAAATCCTAAGATGTTTGCCAATTAGCAGCATCCTGAGTATAAGCGTACTCTCCCAAGTCATTATTTTGAAAAAGATGATCTTTGCTTTGATGTGCATATTTTAGTGGAGTTACTTAAAAACTAAACTGTTACTTTTTAGAGTAAGCTAGTAAATGAATTTATGTAGCTTTACATATCTAGCAATGACAGTTGTGATGTAAATTAACATGTAAATTAAAATGTTAGGGAGGCTTAGGAAGCTCAAGATAAACACTAAAATTATTTTTTCTTGTCCTCAAGTAAATCAATGCAACCAGTGCCACTATGCCATGTTATGCTGCTACTGCCTTTTCATGTCAAATTATATCCAGAGATGACAAGCCTGAGATATCAATCTTCTAGCTCCAGTGGTCTGATGAGATTTTTTCTAACACTTGGGACTACCTAGTTCCATTTCAAATGAAACACTCTCCAATGAAATTATAGACCCTAGACACAGATTAGGGCCTAGTATACAGGTATCTATAAGTTAGGGACAACTATACCTTGAAATAAAAGGGCTTAGTAGTCCTCTGTGATTAGACTTAGACCTAGTCAAACAGAAAGGCCTAAATAATCCAGTGGAGAAGCAATTACAGAAGCCAGAACTCCCACCTTCTGCACCCTAAACAAGAATTTTGGTCTTTGTCCTCACTGTAGAACAACAATGGTAGAAATTGTCCCACTCTCCAAAGGGAGATTGGGTCAACATACTCTGCCACTCCAGGAAGACTGGTCCAGAAATGAGTGCAGCCTAGAATGTTCCTAGCTATGATCATGAAACACAAGATCAGACTGATACATAGGTTACACAGGCTCCTATGTTAAATATGAATATACATGGGCCATTAGGTCAGATCAATGAGGTTTACAGTTAACAGTATTTATATACTTTTCCCATATTTGAGAGCTTCTCTCTTCCATGATCTAGCTTTCTAGTCCTATTCTCAACTTTGACACCAACTTCCCAGACAATACTTAGCATGTTAGCTGTTGGGTTCAGGCAAAAATTAGTAAAGTCATGGGCTCCTTGGAATATACTTAAAATAGACTTCCTAACTATTTCTTACCTTTAGGTTCCTGATTATTAAACAATTTGTTCTGCTTTATATCTTTTTTTTTTTTTTGCCTCCAGGGTTATTGCTGGGGCTCCATGCCTACACCACCAATCCACTGCTCCTGGAGGCTACCTACCTTTCCCATTTTGATGCCCTTGTTGTTGTGCTCCTTGTAGTTGTCATATTTGGCCACCAAGTTATAGATGCTACCATGACACCAACCTGACACCACCTCCCCAGAACCCTATGCCACTAGGGAGAGACAGAAATGGGCTAGGGGTAGGATTGACCTGTCAACTCCCATGTCTAGAGTTCTACCTTGTGCTTCTATCTTCTACCTTCTGCTGCCCATAAAGATCTTAGGTCCATACTCTCAGAGTGACAAAGAATAAGGAAACTGGGGCCGGGTGGTGGAGCAGCGGATTAAACACACATAGTGCAAAGCACAAGGACCAGCACAAGGACCAGAGAAGGTACCCCTGTTCGAGCCCCAGGCTCCCAATATGCAGGGGGTTGCTTCACAGGCAGTGAAGCAGGTCTGCAGGTATCTATCTTTCTCTTCCCTTCTCTGTCTTCCCTTCCTCTCTCGATTTCTCCCTGTCCTATCCAGCAATAACAACAGCAACAACAAAGGCAACAAAATGGGAAAAATGGCCTCCAGGAGCAGTGGATTCATAGTGCAGGCATGGAGCCCCAGCAATAACCCTGGAGGCAAAAACAACACAAAACAAAAGAATAAGGAGGAGGATGGGATATGGAACTCTGGTGGTGGGAATTATGCTCCTCTTATCTCACCATTTTGTTAACCATTATTAAATCACTAATAAAAAAAAAAGAACTAGACATCTTTTCAGTTTACCTGAGTACATAATCTACCTATTAAGTTTATATTTTTGCACAACTCACATGAACATGCCTTCTGGGGTCATTCGTCCAGCTTGAATTAAATAGGCTCCAAATCGAAACCCTGCTGCATAGGCAAAATATACAAAAGCATGGCTGAATGCATAACAAATTCCAATGATCTGTGCTTTCTTCAAGGTATTTCTGAAATGCACAACATTTATTAAATAGTGCTATGAGGTTCACGGCAAGTCATTTTAAATAGAGTAATGAATATAAGAGATAAGAAATTTTGCTATTTGGGGTAAACATTTTTCTAAGGATTAAAAATAAAATCATTAAAAATTATTGAGGCTCACAGAGAAAGCATAAAATATAATGAATTTCCCTTATACATTTGCATGTAAAATTCTCTTAAACATTTGCATGTAAAATATATTTTGAAATGAATGGTCAAAATTTATGAAGGGGAAGCTAATAAAATATTTAAGGAGGTTAGGTTTATTAGTAATTAGAGAGATTTTCTGTTGTTGCCTTGCACTAACAGAATAAACAGTGAAAATTAATGAGTGATGCCAACCACAAATATGAAAGCAAAAGAACAAAAGCTATTTGTCTGACAAAGAAATAGATTGAACATTACCATGTAAATGTGATAAGGTGGGCTCATTCACTGATTATATTTATGTGTATATCTTTTTTTATTGGGGGATTAATGTTTATAGTTGACAGTAAAATACAGCAGCTTGCACACACATAACATTTTTCCACATAACAATTCAACCCCCTCAGGTCCTCCTCTGCCATCATGTTCCACTAAACACTTCCCCAACCCCACCCCACCCCAGTCTTTGGTGCAATACATCATATTGTGTATATCTTGTTTTAAAATGTGAACTAATTCTCTATAAAGGGTGGAACAGGCTTATTTCATTCTCTTTTTAAAATATTTTTTTATTATCTTTATTCATTTATTGGATAGAAACTGTCAGAAATCCAGAGGGAAGGAGATAGATATATAGATAGACGAGATAGAGAGAGAGAGAGAGAGAGAGACACCTGTGGCACAACTTCACCACTCGCAAAGCTATCCCCCTTCAGGTGGGAACTGGAAGCTTGGACCAGGTCCTTGCGTACTGTAACATGTATGCTCAACCAAGTATACTACCACCAAGCCCCCAGGCTTATTTCATTCTCATTATGTTATCTCCTCAATCTTATTTCAGGCAAATAAAAAAAAAAAAAAGCACTTAGTGGCAGATCATTCATAGTAATGTGGGAGGACCCAAAATATAAAATATTTATTCTATCTGTGCTTTGAATCATTTTCTAGTATCCTTCTGTTGAAGTCATATGAAAATTATGGTATGACATTATTAGAAAAGATTGAAGGGATGGGGAGATGGCTCACCCAGTAGAGTGCAAAATCCACCATTTTTTAGAACCCATAAGAGAGCCTGGGGAAGTTTCATTAGTGGTGGAGCAATGTTGCAGTTCCTCTCTTCTCTTGTTCTCTCTCATCCTCTATATCTCATCCTCTCTATAAAAAAAAATCTAAAAAAAAAACTTTTAAAAAGGAGTCCTGGGAGTCGGGCTGTAGCGCAGCGGGTTAAGCGCAGGTGGTGTAAAGTACAAGGACCGGCATAAGGATCCCGGTTCGAACCCCGGCTCCCCACCTGCAGGGGAGTCGCTTCACAGGCGGTGAAGCAGGTCTGCAGGTGTCTATCTTTCTCTCCCCCTCTCTGTCTTCCACTCCTCTCTCCATTTCTCTCTGTCCTATCCAACAACGACAACAACAGTAATAACTACAACAATAAAACAACAAGGGCAACAAAAGGGAATAAATAAATAAAATAAATATTTTAAAAAAAAAAAGGAGTCCTCCAGGAGTAGAGTTATTGTTCAGGCTCAGAGTCCCAGCAACTATCCTGGTGGTAAATAAAATGAAGAACAAATGAATTGGTAGATAAACAACTGCAGTTACTCAGGAATACTGCTTTTCATGGAGACAAACTATAGTTAATGGTGTCAGAATGGATATACACTTACCTGTGTTGTGTCTGAAGAGTCTCTTCATACATTTGCTCAAAGGCTTTTTCTCTTGTTAATGATACTATAGTACGTATATTCTCCACAGCTTCAGTTGCTATCTTATAAAAATAGAGCAATACAATACAGAAATAAAATTAGTAATAGTTGAACTTTTCCTGATTATGAAATCTAGTCACTAATACTGGGGAAATATTAGTATATGCGGTGACTCAGTTTTTCTTTGATTTTTCTTTTCTTTCTTTCTAATTTTTTAATTTATTTATATTTATTTTCCCTTTTGTTGCCCTTGTTGTTTTATTGTTGTAGTTATTATTGTTATTGTTATTGATGTTGTTGTTAGATAGGACAGAGAGAAGTGGAGAGAGGAAGGGAAGACAGAGGGGGAGAGAAAGATAGACACCTGCAGACCTGCTTCATGGCTTGTGAAGCGACTCCCCTGCAGGTGGGGAGCCAGGGGCTTGAACCAGGATCCTTAAGCCAGTCCTTGCACTTTGTGCCACATGCATTTAACCCATTGCGCTACCACCTGACTCCCTTCTTTGATTTTTCTTTCCCCAAATAATATAGGAAAAACATTTTAGAATAGTAGGTGGAAATAAAGTTTTTTTTTGAAGAGATTTATTTAATTGACTCATATAAGTTTTGCACCCTTCAAGTCTTTATGGAATTTCAACTTACACTGGATTCATAGGCAAAGAGATCAAACATTAGTTAGCAATATGTTTGGATACAATCATACAAAAGAGCTGTCACACAAATTACAAGGTAATGCAATAGGAATATAGTAGAGAGAGTGTCAAATTAATAATTATTTTATTCTAAAACAGAAGTGTACATAGCAACCAAGAAAACTCAGAAGCATTATAGTACAGTATCATAGAGATGGCTATAAATCTTCTATAGGATATAGTCATTTCTCTCTCTGGTGTCTGTAAGTTAAAAAGATATTTAATTCAAACATTATTAAGGCTGTATTTATATAGCTTTCAAAATGAATGAGTAATTTGCATGGAACTCATAAGTAGAAAAGACCTTTTTCTTAGGACAAGAAAAATACATACCAATGTCAAAGAAATTCTTCCTGTTCTCACATTCTGTTTCCAGACTAGAAGAGTACATACATTAGAGATAGAGGAAGACTATCTGTATTATTTGGTGAATATAGGAAAAACTAGATTCTTAGACAATGGCCAAGTCACCTGAATTCTCTCTCAATTTTGATGTTGTTATAATTTTTTTTTTTTTTTGAAATTAAGGTGTTGCACATTTACTATTTTACCACACCTGGGATGACTTTTTCATTTTGACAGACAGATAGATAGACAGACAGACAGACACAGACAGACAGACAGACAGAAGTAAGATAGAGAAAAACAGCACAGTATGGAATTTTGCCCAGTTATATGACACACCCATGTGGTGTCAGGTCTCAAACTTTGAAAACACATATATGTTACTCTGTAAGCTCTCTCTGCCCTTAAAATTTTAATTTTAAAGTAAACTGAGGGAATTGGGCGGTAGCGCAGTGGGTTAAGAGCACGTGGGACAAAGTGCAAGTATCATTGTAAGGATCCCAGTTCCAGCCCCTAGCTCCTCACCTGCAGGGGGGTCCCTTCACAGGTGGTGAAGCAGGTCTGCAGGTGTCTATCTTTCTCCTCCCCTTTCTGTCTTTCCCTCCTCTCTCGATTTCTCTTTGTCCTATCTAACAACAATGACATCAATAACAACAACAATAACTACAAAAACAATAAATAAAAAAAAAAACAAGGGCAACTAAAGGGAAAACAAATAAATAAACAATAAACTAAAAAGAAAATAACCTCAATTTGTAATAGCCTGTAGTATGAAAAAAAATGTGGGCAAGAATGACAATACTTTGAGGGGGAAATATTGAACAAACACCATTATGATAGAAAAAAAAAAGGAGCATGGCCATGGAGTGGCAGTCTCTTAAAGACCACTCCCTCAATCAATTGGATATAACAAATAAGAAAACAAAAACACCTGAAACCTCACAGCATTACAACTGGAACTTCTGAAGAAATTCACTAAGCCACAAGTGGACACAGGTGCATGTGGAAAAGTGTGCTGGAGAAACTCTCAGGATAAAAACAGCTTGAACTAGGAGCCTGCAGCCAGAAGTTGGCACCATTTGGGTAGCTACAAAGCAGAACACACAGACTTGGCCTCAAGAAAGTGGGAAACCTAAAACTCAGTCAAAAACTCAGACTGCCCAGGTTGTCATAGTAGACTTGCAGAGGTCAGAACACAGACTGAAACCAGTAGCAAGAACCTATTTTGTTATAAAGGTGTCTTAAGACAGAATCTCCTCTTTATCTACCATGACATATAAACATATAAACAACCACAGTATGACCTGCTAGCTGGACAGCAGAAATCACATTTAGCCAAAATGTGTGAACAGACTTTAACTCTTCAAACTCACAAAGATTTGGAAAAAAAAAGTCTGAATTTGAATTCAGAAAAATCATTATAAAAGCAATTCAAGAATCCAACCACAACATATAGACACAAATTCAAGAACTTAAAGATCATTTCTCCACAGGTTGGGAGTATGGATCAATCTGCCAATGCCCACGTCCAGTGGAGAAGCAATTACAGAAGCCAGACCCTCCAACTTCTGCACCCCATAATGATCCTTGGTCCATACTCCCAAAGGGATAAAAAAAAAAATTAGGAAAGTTTTCAATGGAGGGGATGGGATGTAGAACTCTGGTGGGGGAATTGTGTGGAATTGTACCCCTCTTAAGTAATGGACATGTTGATCATAATCAAGTCAATCATAGTAAAAAATATCATTTCTCCAAAGAGTTATGGAACACATAAAGAAAACTGTAAACAGGGGTGTTGGGCAGTAGTGCAGCGGGTTAAGCGCAGATGGCACAAAGCACAAGGACAGGCATAAGGATCCCAGTTCAAGCTCCCGGCCCCCCACCTGCAGGGGAGTCACTTCACAGGCTATGAAGCAGGTCGGGAGGTGTCTATCTTTCTCTCCCCTTCTCTGTCTTCCCCTCCTCTCTCCATTTCTCTCTGTCCTATCCAACAATGAACAACATCAACAACAAAAATAATAATCACAACAAGGGTACAACAACAAGGGTAACAAAAGGGAGGAAAAAGGCCTCTAGGAGTAGTGAATTCATGGTGCAGGCACTGAACCTCAGCAATAACCCTGGAGGCAAAAAAGAAAGAAAGAAAGAATGAAAGAAAGAAAGAAAGAAAGAAAGAAAGAAAGAAAGAAAGAAAGAAAGAAAGAAAGAGAACTTTAAACAGAGCTGCCAGATGTGAAGAACACCTTGGATGGAGTTAAGGCTTATGTAAGATTCCTAGTAAGAACAAATCAGCTTGAGGAAAGAATATCAGAACTAGAAGGGAAAACCACCACACTCTGAATTCAAAAGGTGTTGGAGAGGAAAGGTCTATAAAATATAAAGCATTTCTCTGTAAAAACATAGACTCCACCATAAAAACAAACATGAAAGTTATTGGGATACCTGAGGACAAAGAGAGGGAAGGAAGAGCAAATAATATATTCAAAGAAATCATAGCAGAAAAATTTCTACAGCTGTGCAACATTTAAAACAGATACCCAGGAAGCTAAATGAACACTCAAGTTCTTGAATCCAAAATGGCCAGCACCATGACACATTATAGTAAAACTACCCAAAAGCAAGAATAAGGGAAAAATATTCAAGGCTGCTAGCAAAAGGAAGAATCTGGCATACATAGTTAGAACCAGCGAACTTTAATCAGATTTCTCCTCACAAACCCTAGAAGAAAGGAGGGAGTGGAATGACATATTCAAAATATTATAAGATAAGAATTGCTCGGGAGTAGAAAGCATAATGGTTATGCAAAGAGATTCTTATTCCAAAGTCTCAGTTTCAGTGCTTTGGTTAAAAAAAAAAAGAAAAGAAACAACTTTATTAGTTTTCCCCTGAGTGTGACATCTGATATGCAGGTGAATCTAAGTTATTGTCTGGGGAGATGATGTCATGGCTGGAAAAAGGGCTAGAAAGCTGGATCAGGGAAGAGAGTAGCTCCCAAATATGGGAAAAGTATATGAATATTGTTGACTGTAAACCCCATTGACTGAATATGGATCTGGGGTCCATATTCAGCTTAGGAGGCTATGCAACCTCTACATCCCTGTAGGTCCGAATTCACATTCTATGGTCATGAGTAGGAACATTCTGAGTTGCACCAATTTCAGGACCCATCTTCTTCATGTGTTAGACAGAGTATGTTATCCAGCTCCCTTTCAGAGGATGGAACATCTCTACTATTGTTGATCCACATGGAGGGCAAGGTCCTATGGGGGTTCCCAAAGGGGTCCATTATGTTATTTCTGATGGAGATGACCAGTGACAATGGAGAGAGGGATCTATTTGAGGTCTAGGCCCATCCTGTCTGTGTGGGAATCTCAGGACTCCCAGACTATGGCCTCAGGGGTGGCCTGATAGTGACCTAAAGAGTCATCATTAAAGTATGCCAGTCTCTTGCCCTTATTCAGCTTTTGTAGGCTCTTTGGAATGTGCCTAAAATAGATCTACTAGTTATTTACAAAATGGATACCCCAAATATTCATCTGCAATATTCCAGATTTTAGGCTCATGATTAGCCAACAATTTATATGGCTTTATATGTTAACTCCTTTTCAGCCACCAGGTTCCAGATACTACCATGATGCCAACCGGACTTCCCTGGGTAGAGGACCCTAACAATGTGTTCTGGAGTTCCGCTTCCCCAGAGCCCTGTCCCACTGGGGAAAGAGAGAGACAGGCTGGGGGCATGGATCAACCTGTCAATGTCCACGTTCAGCGGGGAAACAATTACAGAAGCCAGACCTTACACCTTCTGCACCACATAAAGACCCTGGGTCCATACTCCCACGGGGTTAAAGAATAGGAAAGCTGGGAGTCAGGGGGATGGGGAGGGTAGCTGCAGAGGGTTAAGCGCATGTGGTGCAAAGTGCAAGGACCTGCATACAGATCCGGGTTTGAGCCCGGGGTTCCTCACTCCTCACAAGTGGTGAAGCAGGTCTGCAGGTATCTCTCTTTCTCTCCCTCTTGCTGTCTTCCCCTCCTCTCTCCATCTCTCTCTGGTCTATCCAACAATGACATCAAAAACAACAACAATAATAATTACAACAATAATAAAAAAACAAGGGCAACAAAAGGGAAAAAAATTTAAAAAAAAGAATAGAAAAGCTATTAGGGAAGGGGTGGGTTACAGAGCTCTGGTGGTAGGAACTGTAACCCTCTTATCCTATGGTTTTGTCAGTGTTCCCATTTTATAAATAAATAAATAAAAAGAAAGATAAGAATTGCCATTTATGAGTATTCTATACTGGCAAATCATCCTTCAAGTATGAGGGGGAAGTAAAAAATCTTCCCAAACATACAGAAACTGAAGAAATTCACCATCACCAATTCTCCCTTGTATGACTGAAAGGAGACCTATATGAAAAGAAGCAAAGGAATTCCAACTCTAAATGATGTGATTAGTGGTAAAGTAGAACCAGGAACACAAACAACAATAGGAAAAAACAAAGCCAAGTTCATCATAAATATTGTAAGTCAGACACAATGCTCATGGTAACCTAAAGATGTTTCAAGGAAATTGTGCAACTTGTTCAGAAATTTGTACAAACAAAACACCACAAACTGCCAAAGCACCCCGGAGAAAAAAAGGATATATTTGGAGGTATCATGTTCCTCAACTTCAGTTTATAATACAAAGCAGTAGTGATTTAAACATTGTGGCCTTGTAATAAAAATGGAGCTATCATATAAAGTCCATATTGGATCAATGGAACAAAATAAAAAACCCAGATAGCTATCCAATATATGACAAAATGGTCCAAAACCACTCAATAGGAAAAAAATGGTTCTCTCAACAAATAGTGCTGAGAAAACTGAGTATCCACATGTAGAAAAGGGAAACTAGGCCTCCACTTAACACTATGAACCAAAATTAGATCAAGAGGGATCAAACCTGGATATTAGACCAGAAACTCTAAAATCCCAATATTTGCATCATCTTGGATAGAACCTGAATGAATAGTGCTGGGTGGGGCCAGTCAGGAAAAGAGAGATGAATCCTGGATGACCTCACTTGTAGGTGGCACTTGGAACAAAAAGGGAAAACAAAGGGTGAAAGTTGGACTGGGTGAGGTGTACTGCACCACAGCAAAGGACTATGGGAAGGAGTTGAAGAGGGAGGCCAGGGGTTGGGGTCATAAGTTGGAGGTCAGAGTTTTTTGCAGACTTCTATTATGAGGAGCTAGAAATTATGCTCATGTGCAGATAACTATGCTATAAGCTATAACAGCCCAATAAAGTAGAAAAACAAACATTTGTGAAAAAATTTCCATAGAGAAAGGAATAATATCTTTGCAGGACCTCAGAAAATTGTCATTTTCCTTTTTTACTAATATGGTCATTTTGAATATGAAAACAAAATATTTGATGATTTGTCCAAATCTACACATGTACCCTAAGATGAAAAAAAAAACAATGCATTTAACTGGTTCATATTTTAAGTTGTTGCTTTGTTAATTAATTGATTAAAAAAACTGTATAGTCTGAAGTTACATGACATAAAAAGGAAATGTTAGGGGATAGGGAGGTGGCTCAGTGATAAAAGTAAACACATTGCATATGTGAGGCCCAAAACTTGATTACTGGCATCAGTAAAAAAAAAAAAAGAGGAAGAAGAAGACCTATGTATGACATAGTTAGCCATATAGAGAGCATACCTTCCATGGGTAAAGCCCTAGAGTTTGAGTCTTCGAACCACATGGGAACACTACTGATGACATTGGGGTAAGTTCCATGAATGTTGGGATAGTGCCATGGTGTCTCTCTTCCCTTTATAACTGTCTCTCTTTAACTGTCTTTAAGATAAAGAATGAAAAGATTGGATTGGAAGGCTGTTCAACTAATAACCCTGGGTTCATTCCCTGATATTGCATTAAAAAAATAAGATGAGTAAAATATATTTAATTTGTAAATTATGATAATTTACACACAAGGAAAGTTAAACGACTATTCACTGTCTCTGAGGTAAATATAAAGACATTCAGTCTGTACTGACCAAGCAAATATTCTATTGGTCCTTGTCTACTACAAGAAAGGTAAAGAAGTCCAAAGATGACCTCAGTCATGTTCCATGAACAATCATATCTCTATAAATATGATAAGACATAAATTATAGAACATAACTAATACTGAATAACATTAAAATTTCAATTACTTTGTTGGGGGAGGGGAATGGCTTATAGAAAGGTTTTTGATATATGGGTATAATTTTTCATATTCCTATGATAGGAGTATGCCAAATACTTTCACCCTCAACTTAGGCCCTTTTCCATCATCATGTAACAGCAATCCAAGGCTCCTTTCACTCCTTCCCTTCACTTACTAACCCCAGAGTTCTTGATTTTGGTGCAATACAGCCTAAAGTCATTGTTATGTCTAGAGGATGTACACTAGTGTGTGCATTTCGAGGTCTTTGAAAATATCATAAGGAGAAGAATGACTTAAAGTTCCAAGTATAGATAACCTAAATAAGAGTCACTTATAGGAGGTAGCTTTTGAAATACTGTCCTGAGAAACAGACTTTGAACACCTCCCAGGGTTAAAGTCAAAAAGAGTAAGGACACCAAAACAAAACTACTTATAGTCTAATGGTAGTCATTCTGGAAAAGTAAAGTATTCTTTGTGATTAGAATGGGTAAAAGAGGGTTGGACCCTTGAAGGGCATGTTTCCATAAATCTCTAATACAATGATTATTTTTACCAAACCCAAGAAGCTCTAGTATCTCAAAGCATTTCTTAAGGCATTAATTTGTTCATTTTCATCAGAAAAAAAAATCATTCTTTCATCTAAAACACTGTTTTAGACACCATCACTATGAGTCCACAAACAGGTATTCAATAGCCACTAAATTTCCCATTTATTGAAAAAATAGATACCTATAACTGTTCAGGAAAATGGAATTATTCAACAGTCAGAAAATGAGGAATCATGATGTTAGCAAATTTGTCCATGGTATGGTAACAGCAATAATGACACCAGTGCTAGCTATCTTTCAGATACCTTTCTAAGAGTTTTGAGAATGGTAATGTTAAACATGTTGTAGAGTAGAAGAATCTACTCTATAGGTGGATACTGCTATAATGCTACCTTACAGGAGAAAAAATGAGATTGCCTATAATTGATATAACTTGCTCAAATCACACAAGTGACAGAATCTGGATTCTAATTCAGCCAAGTTAACTCCAGAGTATATGGTCTGAGGTCATTCATTTTACTGTAATAAAAAAAAATCTACATCCCATGCTAAAGTGGTATATATACAAATAATTAGTCTACACCACTTTACAGATTCCTAACGACTGATATTAATATGCCATAAAGATGGTAGCACTGTTTTTCCCTTTAAAATGTTATAGTAAGAATAGTCATACTTTACCTTTCCAGCTCTCTTGAGTTCTTGCTTGTCTTTGTTGGCAAATCCAGTAATTGCTGCAGTTTCAATCATTCCTGTCAGAGCAAGTACTGGAGTAAAACTCAGGATCAGGAGTGTCATCTCCCATCCATACATAAAGGAAATGATAACTGATAGTCCCATGTTAGCTGCATTTTGTGTTAAGACACCAACCCTTGAACCTGTTGCCTGTAATCAGATACATTTTCAGGAGAAAAAAAGTTAATTTCACATTGATAAGAAATTTAACTATAGTTTCTTGTAAAACAAGGTAGACTTTCTTAGGCTTATATTTAGATTTTTACTTTGAATTTATACTTAAGTATTAAATAACTCTTATTTTACTCCCCCTACAAAGGAATTATTTAACTTAAATTTTCTACCTCATGCCCAATAACAAGGAATCCAAATGAACTAACTTTTACTTTAGTAGAGGCATGATAGGAGACTGCATAAAAATAAAATAAAAATTATCTAAGATTAAATACCACCTGCTTAAATCAAGGCTTTTATTCTATTTGACAGCTTTCTATCATTTTTACAGGATTTCACTCCCACCCTAATCAAGATTTACTGAAAACTGAAGTTATAAGATTTCTTTTTTCTTCTCAGTGATATTCTTCTTGTATCTCCATTATTCAAAATGCGTAACAACAAAACAATCCACACGTTTGTATATATACATACACAAACACACATGAACTCTTCAATCTTAATCACAGATACACTGGATGATAAAACTGATCTTATAAGTAGCAGAATCAAAGCTAACGTTCAACAAAAAACTAATTAGAACAAAGTCAAGTGAATTTAAGTTAAGCATTTTTCATTATTTAACTATATTTAAAAGTTTTTACATTTGCTAGAAATTTTATGGGGAAATAAAAGTGTTAATTAAAGGTTATTAGTTGTATATTTACACATAACAACATGTATTTAAGTGCAGTGGTTGAAAAAGACCGAGTTATGAATATGAATTCTTTATGAAAAACTTGTATACTCTTTCAGAAACAGTGAAGAGATAATGCCATTTTTTTAGCTTACACATTTAGTAAAATAAAGACTAACTAATCTTCCAACAATATTATAGGATAAAGTGTTTTTATTTTACCTTAATAGAAAATATTGCTCCCCCACACCTATGAACATCTAATCTTTGATAAGGGGGCCCAAAGTATTAAATGGAGGAAGGAGGCTCTCTTCAATAGATAGTGCTGGGAAAACTGGGTTGAAACGTGCAGAAGAATGAAACTGAACCACCTTATCTCACCAGAAACAAAAATCAACTCCAAATGGATCAAGGACATGGATGTTAGACCAGAAACTATCAAATACTTAGAGGAAAACATTGGTGGAATACTTTCCCACCTAAATCTCAAGGACATCTTTGATGAAACAAATCCAACTGCAAGGAAGACTAAAGCAGAAACAAACCAATGGGACTACATTAAATTGAAAAGCTTCTGCACAGCCAAAGAAACTATCACACAAAGAGACCCCTCACAGAATAGGAGATCTTCACATGCCATATATCAGACAAGAGAGTAATCAACAAAATATACAAAGAGCTCAGCAAATATAGCAACAAAAAAGCAAATGACCCCATCTAAAAATGGGCAGAGGATATGAACAAAACATTCACTACAGAAGAGATCCAAGGGAGTCAGGCTGTAGCGCAGTGGTTAAACACAGGTGGTGTAAAGCACAAGGACCCGAGTAAGGATCCCGGTTTGAGCCCTGGCTCCCCACCTGCAAGGGGAGTCGCTTCACAGGTGGTGAAGCAGGTCTGCAGGTGTCTATCTTTCTCTCCCCATCTCTGTCTTCCCCTCCTTTCTCCAATTCTCTCTGTCCTATCCAACACGACAATAATAATAACCACAACAATAAAACAATAAGGGCAACAAAAGGGAATAAATAAATAAATAATTTTTTTTTTTTAAAAAAGAAGAGATCCAAAAGGCTAACAAACACATGAAACATTGCTTCAGGTCCCTGACTGTCAGAGAAATGCAAATAAAGACAGCACTGAGATACCATCTCACCCCTGTGAGAATGGCATACACCAAAAAGGACAACAGCAACAAATGCTGGAGAGGCTGTGGGGACAGAGAAACCCTTCTGCACTGCTGGTGGGAATGTAAATTGGTCCAGCCCCTGTAGAGAGCAGTCTGGAGAATTCACACAAGTCTAGACATGGACCTTCCATATGACCTAGTAATCCCTCTCCTGGGGATATACTCCAAGGATTCCATAATGCCCAACCAAAAAGAAATGTGTACACCTATGTTCATAGTAGCACAATTCATAATAGCTAAAACCTGGAAGCAACCCAGGTGCCCAAGAACTGATGAGTGGCTGAGAAAGCTGTGGTATATATACACAATGGAAAACTATGCAGCTATTAAGAACAATGAACCCACTTTCTCTGATCCATCTTGGATGGAGCTAGAAGGAATTATGTTAAGTGAGCTAAGTCAGAAAGATAAAGATAAATATGGGATGACCCCACTCATCAACAAGTTGAGAAAAAGTAACAGAAAGGGAAACTCAAAACAGCATTTGACTGAATTTGGAGTAGGGCACCAAAGTAAAAACCCTGGGGTGAGTGTGAGGGTGGATGTTAGGCTTCACTGGGAGGGTGGGGGGGAGGGTTGAGGGAGGGTAGGGGAGGTGGGATGGGAGACAGTCTTTTGGTGGTGGGAATAATGTTTATGTGCACTCCTATTAATTTGTAGTCATATATTCAATTAATATGAAAGGGGACAAATTGATTGAATATCTCAAACTTTTTAAATCACAGACTGAGTGTTTTTAGGCTAAGTCTTTGATATGTTGGTTCTCTTAAAAGCTTAGACCAGGGAAAACAGAAGTAACCGGTGGCACAGCTATATACAAATAATGTCAAAGGACATAAATTATGGTGATGTTGTGTATGATACAGCAAATCTTAACAAAGGGATATTTCAAAGTTAACCCAATTGCCAAATAATGTGATTATAGCAATAACTATCTATTGTCTTCTTAAACCCTAAGACAGCAGGAACTTCCCACTTCCTCTTTAGAGCCTATATTTCCCTGAGTCCTGGAACCTCTAGGGTGGGACTCACTTTCCTGCATGCTTCTCTCAATTCATACCAAATGATATTGCATTCGCCGATCCCAACCTAATCAATGCAATGAGTACCACCTCAGCATGCTTCACTTCAGACTGTGTCCAGAGACGTCAGGCATGGAATGTCAACCCTTCACCCTCACTACTCAGATGAGACCTTTCCTTTTTTTTATAGTATTCTCAAATTCCATTACAGGAGGTTCACTTCGTAACAAAATCCCAAAACCTAGATATAGAACAGGACCCATAAGATAGAGCATAAGTTCACATGTATCCATAAATTAGGGCAAAATATATACCTGAAAGCAAAAATACACAATAGTCTGTAATGAGTCAATGTAAAGTTCATAATGAAATAGTGTCTACTTAGACTTAGATACCCTCCTCACCTACTTCCTATTACAGTTCTCTCACTCACTCCAAAGCTAACCTCATCAAAGCAAGGACTGCAAAAGCTGAGTAAGGACAAGAGACTGATATACTTTAACAATGACTCTTTAGTCACTATCAGGCCACTCCATCAGCTAGGGCCCTATTCAGGGAGTCTTGAGATTCCCAAACAGACATGATGGGCCTAGAGCTCGAATAAATCCCTCTCCCTCTCTCCATTATTACTGGTCATTCCTAGCAGGAACAACACAACAAACCCCTTTGTGGGCCCCCATAGGACCTTGCCCTCTACTTGGATCAACAATGGTAGAGAATGTTCCATCCTCAGAAGGGATGTTGGACAACATACTCTATGCTACACCTGAGGAAGATGGGTCCTGATATTGGGGCAGCTTGGAACGTTGCTACTGATGATCACAGAATGTGAGTTCAGCTCTACAGGGATGCAGAGGTCACATATTCTCCTAAGCTGAATATGGACCCCAGATCACTTCAAATCAATGGATAACTTGCCATATTCTTTGTAAGTAGAAGTTAAAAGAAGTCCTTGTTCCCTGGATTACTTGGGAAGAAGAGGCTGGTCTGCCATTCCAGCATGTGTAATGTGTAATTCCCTCTTAAAATCATCATCAGGAAATTAATATCATATACAACTACCATCTAATTCTCAGTTAAGTTTTGCTAGTATCTTAATAATATCTTTATTTCTGCTTCTATCTCACTGGATGTGACAGAGAGAAATGGACAGAGCAGGGACAGACAGAAAGGGAGAAGAGAAAGACACCTGCAGACCTGCTTCACCACTCATGAAGTGTCCTCCCTGCAGGTAGGAAGCAGGAACTCAAACCCTGGTCCTACCCATGATAATATGTGCACTTATCCAGGTGTGCCACTGTCCAGCACCCTTAATAATATCTTTATAGCAAAAGTGACTCAATTCAGAATCATACATTCTACATAACTACATCTCCTAAACTCCTCTAATTTGGAAAATTATTTGTTCTTTAAGTTCATAATTTTGACTTTTTTGTTTAATGTTATCACTTATTTTGTAGAATGCCTCTCATAACTTATTTTGTAGAATGCCTCTCTTATCTTATATTTCCTTATCATTAGATTCAGGCTGTCTTTGGTAGCATTGCGACAGGAGTGGTGCTGTGGTCTTATCATACACTATCAGATAGCCCACAAGTATAGTTTGTTCTATTACTGATATTGTTGATGTCTATTACTTAAGATAGTGTTTTCTATGCTTCACTACAAATTTCTTATTTTTCTTCATAATTAATGTTTTGAAGGGAAGTACTATGAAGCTCCTTTTAAAACTTCAATTAAGGGGTTGGGTGGTAGCACACCTGGTTGAGGACACATTTTATCATATGCAAGGATCTGGGGTTTACCGTGAAAAGGGGGGAAGCTTCATGAGCAGTGCTTCAGGCCGCTCTTTCTCTATTTATTTTATGCTATTTTCTGATCCATACTCATATTCTTGATAGATATTGTCTGATTGCTTCCTTAAAGGATAATATCAATTTTCACTATACTAAATCCAGATTAGTATCATCATTAAAGCAACAACAGTAAAAGACTCCCTCCCCTCCAGGACTCTATTAAAAAAAAAAAACCCTAATCTTTTGTTAGTTCAGATTTAAGACTGCATTTGGTAATGATCCATTACTGCTCAATTCCCCACTAGACCACCAAAGATAATGCCAAAAAATAATGTTCATAGCAGCACAATTTGTAATAGCCAAAAATCTGAAACAATCCTGGTGCCCAACAACAGATGAGTGGCTGAAAAAATTGTGGTATATATACACAATGGAATACTACTCAGCTATTAAGAACAATGAACTCACCTTCTTCTACCCATCTTGGACAAAACTAGAAGGAATTATGTTAAGTGAGATAAATTAGAAAGATAAAGACAAGTTGGGATGATCCCACTAATAAACAGAAATTGAGAAAGAACAGAAAGGGAAAAGCAAAGCAGAATTTGACTGAGTTTGGAGTATTGCAGTAAAGTAAAAAACCTGCGTGGGGTGAGGGGGGGGGGATAGATTTTCAGTTCCACTGTAGGGTTCCACTGTATGGGTAGTGACACAGACCTTTGGTTATAGGAGTGGTGTTAATATATGCTCCTCTTAACATATAGTCTTATAAATCACTATTTAATCAATATAAGAGGGGAAAAATAGACTGAATGTCTTGAGCCTTTTAATGCACAAACTTTGGTTCTGAGTATGTATTCCTTCAATCTAAGCACTTAAGGTTTCAAATTAGTAAACTGATTGAATTTTAACACTGGACTTAAATTGTCAATGCATTTCTAATAACAACTTTTTTTGGAGCCTAAGGCATGAGAGTCCGTTTGCATAACCATTATGCTATCTACCCCCTAATAACTTTTTTTTAAAATATTAAATCACCTATAATCTCAAGAACAGGGAGACCAGAAGCAGTCAGTCTTGTCTGTATATAAAATACAGCTATTTGTAAATAGCATTAAATGACATAAATCATGGTAAGGTCTTGTAAGGTACAGCAAGTCCTAACCATGTGATGTTCAAAGTAAATAAAGTTCCCAAATAACTTGATAATAATAATAATAATAATAATCTACTGCCTTCTTAAACTATAAGACAGCAAGTAAACTTCCTCATTCTCTATAAAACCCATATTTCTCTCAGTTCTGGAACATCTGGGTTTTTTTTTTTTCCTTTCAGGCTTCTCTTGATCCAAACCATTTAATATTGCCTCTGCTGATCTCAATCAAATCAATACAACCAGTGTCATCTCAACATGTTTCACTTTGGTCTGTGCCCAGAGATGCCAGGTCTGGGATGTTAAGCCTCCAACTTCAATACTCTGCCACTAAGTTGCAGATGCTACCATGATGCCAACCTGATTTTCTTGGGCAGATGAACTCACCAATGTGTCCTGGAACCCACCTACCCAAAATCCTAGCCCACTAGGGAAAGACAGAAACAGGGCTGGGGATATGGATCAACCTGTCAATGCCCATGTCCAGTGGAAAAGCAATTACAGATGCCAAACCATCCACGACTCACTAGTAGCATCTTTGCTGCAGGTGGGGAGCAGGGGGCTTGAACCTGGGTTCTTAAGCAACTCCTTATTCCTAGTACTATGTGCCTCACTGCCTCGCCCCATATTAGGATTTTTTCTAATGCAGTATGTTATATTGCTTTGCATTAGGAAAGTAAAAACTACACAAAGTAATTTGCACTTGCTTATTCTTGCTCATTCAGAATACTTGGGTTATGCATTCTGTCTTAATCTACTGCCTTTTAAAAAGCTCTAGTTTAAGGTGGTGGTTGGTGGCAGGGGTGGGGGGAAGGATTGAAAGAAGAGGAAAAAAGGACATTCAGACATTGCAGTGGGTGTAGGTTTGACTTAGAGGGGAGGAAAGGGCAGGACCATGGAAGAAATGGACAAATACATATAAATATAGACAGTTATAGAAATAATAGTCAATCCATGTCTGTGGCCTTGGGAGGGCTATAAAGTTTCCAGTGAAGGGAATGGGGACTTGGAACTCTGGTGGTGGGAACAGTGTGGAATCATAACCCTGTTGTCTTATAATTTTGTAAATAAATATTAAATCACAAATAAAAAAGTGCATGCTTGTCTATTTGGCATTATAGTTTAACTTATCACAAACTTTGTAACACATCTAGTTAATGCAGCCAAGGATAGGCCACAACCCCTGATTTTTGGTGATGGTGGTGGGATAAAAAAGATCTATATATATATTTATTCTGCTCTAGGAAGAATTAATAGAAAATAATAGACATTTGAACTTGAAAAATGCTACAAGAAATGAAAGAAAATGGAAAATAATACTAAAGCCCTAGAAAATAGTGTAATTTGAAAAGAATTTACAAAAAGACAGGTTTTCTTTCCTTTTGAAAATCAAGAACAGAAAGTGATAATTAAATATTTCTTCACACAGAAATTACTTTTGAATTATTTTTTGTATCTAAGTTACTATGCTAATTGGGGGTAAAACAACTTTGATAATAAAATTAAAGGTTACAAAGAGGTATGACTAGCATAGTTAAAAAGTGGAAGGAAACTCAGCATATTATTAAAGAAATTTTATGTAGTTAACTTTCTGTTTGTGGTAAACATGAATTACCAAGAAATGGATTTATCCTCTAATCTAAAACAAAATAAAAATAGGCATACTACATGAGCAAATTGTTTTATTGGGGACTTGAACCCAGATTTTTACACATGACAACATGTATACTGTACTCAGCCCTGAATAATTTTTTTTTTCACAATACCTGATCTAAGACAACTAGGATGGAGATGGCAAAGTGACTCCTATGATTAGCCCAGCTTACTCCCTTAAAAAAGCTACCAGAGTGTAGTAGAAAGCATGGGTTAGGACAGGGCTAAACAAACTGAGCTGTGTAGACAATGCTCAGAGACAGCGACATTTTTGGAATATAGAAATTTTCATCATAGAACAGCAGAGAAATAAACAGGTATATTTGGATATCTGTACAGGGTCTGTCTTGAGTATTCAAGTAAGTAGTACATATGAGATGCCTGGGAATAATGTCACACTAGTCAAAATAGAAATCCTAGTATTGGGACTGGATGGTGGCACACCTGGCTGAGTGTACACACTACAGTGCACGAAGATCCAGGTTCGAGTTCCTGGTCACCACCTGCAGGAGTGGTGAAGCAAATACTGAATGTGTCTGCCTATCTCCCTCTATCTCCCCATTCTTCTCAATTTCTTTCTGTCTGTATCCAATAATTAATAAATAAATAAGAAAAAGGAAAAAGAATTAAAAAAAAGAAAACCTAGTATTCACAGGAACTGACTGGGTTGTATAGAAGGGTTTTCCTCCATAGTAGGATCTAGTACTACCTAATTTTAAAATAAAGACCCAAAAGAGTAAAAAAAAAAAATCATAGGTAATTTAACTACATCCCAGAATACAATTTGAAAATATTTATAAAAACATAAAGATGCACAATATTAAAAAATGTCAAATTCACATGTGGCATCCTGTCAATAATTAGCAGGTATGCAAAAAAGCATAAAAGGAGACCGAGAATGAGTATAAAAAACAATCAATATAAGGGCCAGGAGGTTGTGCACCTAGTTACTTGCACACTTTACCATATGCAAGGATTGGGGCTCAATACGCCACTCCCCACCTACAGGAGGGAAACTTCTCAAGAGGTGAAGCAAATACTGCAGGTGTCTTTCTTTCTCTCTCTATCTTCCCTTTCAATTTCTCTCTGTCCTATCAAATAAAGGAGGGAGAGGGAAAGGAGGAGGGAGTGGCTGTCAGGATCAGTGGAACAATTGTACAGGTACCAAGCCCCAGTGTTAACCCTGGTAGCAATAAAACAAAAACAAAAACAAAACAAACAAACAAAAAACAAACACAAAGCCAATCAATTCACCAATCAATTCAAAGTGACCTAAGATTAAAAACCAAGTTATGTGGTCCCTGAGTTGGTGCAGTGGATAAGGCACTGGAATCTCAAGCATGATGTCATGAGTTCAATTAATAAATAAATAAAATCTTCAAAAAAACAAGTTATTACAAAATGGCATTAAAAGATACTATCACTATAAATAGAATTTATAAATTTATAAATTAAGGAACAAGGACCACATTAAAAAGATGTATCAAAATTCTAGAAAATTTCAGTGTTTATAAAGTTTTATTGAAACAGTCACATTTATCCATTGTCTATATATGTCTTGAATTGTAATGATGTTAGAAATCCAAACATGTCATTCTCATCACTTTGCACTGCTTCTCAGTATGATACGAATCTGTGATGCAGTTACAATCTGACAGCATGGTATTGTTGTACGGTAACACTTCATCCTAGTTTTAAAATTATCACTGTATACCTATCAGCTAAAAAGCAAAAAGAGAACTGGTTTTGAATATTATGCTATTAAGGCACAGTGGACTGTAAATTACTCTGAATAGATGGCCTTGTGTTGTATTTATTATCCCATGACACTATAGACATTATATGGTACTAGAAATGCACAAAATAGGTCAATATTAACAGACTAAACACTCAAAAGAATATTTCAAAGCTGTACTTATGTGACTGTAAAATATCTCTAATTCATACGAAAAGAACATTCAAAATTTAAAGAATTTTAAACAAAAGAGCACATATTAATGTAATTGTTTACAAACATAATAAAGCGAAAACAAAGTTGAAACTGTATAAAACATACATAAACTCTGGAACAATCTTTGTTATAACTGAAAAATAAAAATTTGGATCAAACACTTAGAATATTAATAAAATAAATTTTTTAAAAAAGAAGGAAAATTGTTGGGAATCTTGTTCTTACTTATGTTGAGCAAAATGGATTATGGGACATGAATGTAATTAGCATATGTGTGACGTTCTCCTGACATCAAGTCAAAAGCATAAGACAGACATATGAAAACTCATCAGGGATTGTGTGTTTAGGAAGTTATTTAAATAAGTGTCTGTCAGAAAGGAAAAGAGAACAATTTCTGACAGACACTTATTTAAATAACTTCCTAAACACACATACAGGCCCATATGTGTTGAAGCTGAACACTGGTAAACAATACTTAAGAGTTGATTATGGTCCATGCCATGGCTAGCCAATCTTTTCCTCTGCTTATTTTGCTACCATAGTTCTTATGCACCTAAATAAACCAGCGCTGTCACGGTGGGTTAAGCGCAGGTGGCACAAAGCACAAGGACCAGCATAAGGATCCCGGTTCAAGTCCCTGTCTCCCCACCTGTAGGGGACTCAATTCACAAGCGGTGAAGCAGGTCTGCAGGTGTCTATCTTTCTCTCCCCCTCTCTGTCTTCCCCTCTTCTCTCCATTTCTCTCTGTCCTATCCAACAACAACGACATCAATAACAACTACAACAATAAAACAAGGGCAACAAAAGGGAATAAATAAATTAAATTTAAAAAAAAACAGAAAAAAAAATAAACCAGCGCTGTAATAAACCTCCCATTAGATAATACCCAGCAAAGCCACTGTAAGTCAGTTGCTTTTAATTATAATAGAAACTAATCCAAATGATATAAAATAATAAAAAAAGAAATATTCCAAGGACTGCAAAAGCTGAATAAGGGCAAGAGATTGGTATACTTTAACAATGACTCTTTAGTCACTATCAGGCCACCCCATCAGCTGGGGCCCTAATCAGGGGAGTCCTGAGATTCCCAAACAGACATGATGGGTCTAGACCTCCAATAAATCCCTCTCTCCATTATTACTGGTCATTCCTAGCAGAAACAACACAATAGGCTCATTTGTGGGTCCCCATAGGATGTTGCCCTCTACTTGGATCAACAATGGTAGAGAATGTTCCATCCTCAGAAGGGAGGCTGGACAACATAATCTATGCTACACCTAAGGAAGATGGGTCCTGATATTAGGGCAGCTTGGAATGTTCCTACTGATGACCACAGAATGTGAGCTCAGATCTACAGGGATGCAGAGGTCACATACGCTCTTAAGCTGAATATGGGCCCCAGATCACATCAAATTGATGGGGTTTACAGTTAACATTATTTATAAGACTTTCCCATATTTGTGAGTTACTTTCTTTCCTGATCTAGCTTTCTGGTCCTTCTGACAGCCATAGCATCATCTCACCAGACAATAATTAGGATCCACCTACATATCAGATTTCAAGCTCAGGCAAAACAAACAAACAGACAACAACAACAAAACTAGTATAGCCACAGACCCTTTGGAATATAACTAAAATATGCCTACTAACTATCTACAAAACGGAGACTCCCCCCACCCCCCAACTCTTCATCTGCACTATTCCAGCCTTTAGGTCCATGATTGCTCAACAATTTGTTTGGCTTTGTATGTTAACTCTCTTTTCAACCACCAGGTTCCAGATGCTAGCATGATGCCGACCAGACTTCCCTGGACAGACAACCCCACCAATGTGTCCTGGATGTCTGCTTACTCAGAGCCCTTCCCCACTAGGGAAAGAGAGAGGCAGGTTGGGAGTGTGGATCAACTTATCAATGCCCATGTTCAGTGGGGAAGCAATTACAGAAGCCAGATCTTCCACCTTCTGGCTCCCACAATGACCATACTTCCAGAGGGTTAAAGAACAGGAAAGCTATGGGTGGGGGTGGGGGGGGTGGGATACAGAGTTCTAGTGGTGGGAATTGTGTGAAGTTGTACCCCTCTTATCCCATGGTTTAGTCAATGTTTCCTTTTTATAAATAAAAAATTTAAAAAAAAGAAATATGCAAAAAAGAAATGAAACTATCAGTTCACCAAAGACAGGCTGCCAGTGATTAGGTCAGATATATTAATAGCTACCTTAGTCAAATAATGGCCACCAAACAGAGAGGCTCTATGAATTAAAAATAGCAGAACCCTAAGTTATACAAACAATAAGTTTATATCAAACGTAAAGACAAATGTGATATATATTACATAAATAAAAGGAAGCTAAGAACTCTTGTACTTTTACCTAGTAAGCTAAGCTTTCAGTTAAAAAAGGTAATAAAAGACAAAAATAGACTCTGTCACTCATCAAGGAAACAATTCAACAAGAAGATGCAATTATTAATATCTATGCACACAATATAGGTGCCATTAGACATAGAAAACACTAACATACCTAAAGCAAGACAATGACAGTAACAGAGTAATAGGGGATCATGGCACTCTGCTTATAACAGTGCATATATCATTCAGGCAGAAACTTAACAAAGGAGTAATTGCTTTACATGAAATATCTGACCATATGAATTTACTAGACATATATAGATATTTCCAATACAGGGACTTGGTGGTGATGGGCCTAGTAGAGGGCACACGTTACCATACATGAGAACCACATGATCAAAATACTAAAAAATTAGAATAGATGGAAAATTCCTTAACTTAGTTGAGTCCATAAACAGCAAGCCTATAACCAACATCATTTCAACGGTGAAAAACTGGAAGCATTTCCACTTAATCAGATACTAGATAAGACTGCACACTATCACTATTACTATTCAGTATAGTGTTGGAAGTTCTTGGCATAGCAATCAGGGGGAGAGCAAGGAATTAAAGGGATATAGATTAGAAAAGAAGTCAAACTGCAGGGAGTCGGGCTGTAGCGCAGCGGGTTAAGCGCAGGTGGCGCAAAGCACAAGGACCAGCATAAGGATCCCGGTTCGAACCCCGGCTCCCCACCTGCAGAGGAGCCGCTTCACAGGCGGTGAAGCAGGTCTGCAGGTGTCTATCTTTCTCTCCTCCTTTCTGTCTTCCCCTCCTCTCTCCATTTCTCTCTGTCCTATCCAACAACGACAACAACAATAATAACTACAACAATAAAACAACAAGGGCAACAAAAGGGAATAAATAAATAAAATAAATATATTAAAAAAAAGTCAAACTGCCACAATTTGCAGATGATATACGTAGGAAAACCTAAAGATCACAGCAGGGGGTCAGGGGGAGATAGCACAATGGTTATGCAAAGAGATTCTCATGCCTGAGGCTCTAAAGTCCAAGGTTCATTTTGCTGCAGCACCACCATAAGCCAGAGCTGAACAGTCCTTTGGTAAACAAACAAACAAACAAAAACCAAACAACCTTCTGGAAGTGAGCAGGCAATATGGTAAGGTGTCAGGCTATAAAATTAACATATCAAAATTGGTGGTATTCCTTTATGCAAACATTAAGTCAGAAGAAGAAATCCAGAAATCAGTCCTTTTCAGTATAGCAGCAGAAACAACAAAATAGCTGAAATAAACCTAACAAAAGAAGTGAAGGCCTTGTATACTGAAAACTAATAGCTGCTATTCAAGGAAATAGAAAAAAATACAAAGAAGTGGATTGTAAGAATTAACATCATCAAAATAAATAGTTAACCCAGGGCCATACACAAATCCCCATCAAGGTCCAACCAATTTTTGTTAGGAGACTAAAACAAAAGCTACAAATGTTTATATGGAACCAGAAAATACCTAAATCACCAAAACAATTTCGAGAAAAAAAGAACAGAACTGTTAGAAAAAAGAAAAAAAAAAAAGGAAATAAAACAGAACTGGAGGCATCACAGTCCTAGATCTCAAACTCTATTATAAGGCTATTATAATCAAATCTGCCTGGTACTGGAACAAAAATAGACATACTGACCTGGGGGATAGAATGAAGAGTCCCCAAATAATCCCCCACACCTATGGACATCTAATTTTTGGTAACATGCCATAAGGTACTGCCTGTGGTCCAGGAGGTGGCAAGGTAGATAAAGCATTAGATTTTCAACCATAGGGTACTGCCTATGGAGACACTTTTGGAAGGTGCTGGAAGGATGTTAGCAAGCAACCTCTTCCCATATACTCTGCAGCTAGCCTGGAGGAAGGGCCAGGTGCCAAGATGTCTGCATCCTGCACTGGTATATGGCCTTCTACCTCACTAAGGCCATAAAATGCAGATGTGAGCATGCAGAGACAAAGGCTAAAGTTAATTCCGTCAGGATCTGCCTCAACATCCAAGCTTTTAAAGGGCTTGATGGCTGAAGGTGGCACACCTGGTTAAATTAACATATTACCATGGAGAAGGACCTGAGTTCAAGGCCCTGCTCTCCACCTTCAAAGAAGAAGCTTCAAGAGTGGTGAAGCAGGTCTGTAGATGTCTTTATCTTTCTCTATTTCTCCCCCCTCCAACCCGTGTCTTAATTTCTCTCTGTCCTATCTGTTATAAAAAAGGAGGCGAATGACCACTGGGATTGTGGATTTGTGGTGCTGGCACCAAGTCCCAGCAATAGCCCTGGTGGTAACAACAAAAACAAAAAAGTGAAAGGAGCAGAAAACTTGGGGTTCTCTCTCACTCTTGAGGTCCTGCATACATTTATGGATGTATCTTTCTCTTTTCTATCCCTGATTTGCTTTAAAAAAAATGCTTGCCTTTCTGAGGGGAAAAAAAATGATCTTTCTATCATTCTGAGGTGATCACTGCTTTTTCTTCTGCATGCATGGTAAGGAACAAAGTAAACTCTATAGCTCAGAATTTTTATTTTTTAACAGAGAAATTCAAAGTTTAATATTACTTAAGTTAAAAGTTGGAAAATTTATTTTGTACACATTTTCTCACAGTTGAAATTTTACTTGTGAAATTTTATAGAGGTACTGAAGAAAGTTAATAAATTACTTTTGATCTCTTCTACACTATCTTACTTCTCATACTAATGCTTGCCTTTGACATACATTATATTAGTGATTTTGTCAATAATTTTTAATAATTCACGTATTTTGTTTATATTTATATTGTGACCAGTTGTGACTAAATATATAAACTTTTAGTTAATAGACATTTAATTTGTATAAAAAGTTATAAAAATCTAGCTGTGCAGTGTGTGTCAAGCAAAACAGGCTCATTTCTAGGTAAACACATGAATATAACTATGCAAACCTTTTGTTAAATAGGATATCGTTGTTGTTGGGAAAATAACTGAACTAGAGCATCATACTTTGAGGTGCCCAGCTTGATTCTCAGCATTATACATACCAGAGTGGTGCTGTGGCTGTTTTCTTTCTTTTTTACCCTTTCCCCCTTTTTCTTCTTCCTTCCTTCTTTCTTCTTTCCCTCCTTCCTTCCTTCTTTCTCTTCCTCTCTCCCTCCCTCCCTCATGTGAAGCTCTCTCATATGTAATTAAATATTTTTTTTTCACTAGAAGTCCAATGTACTATCCATTGTGCCACAGTCACCTTAAATGTTTTTTTTTTTTAATTTCTACCAGAGTTATTGCTGGGCCTCAGCACCTGTACAATGAATACAATGAATCCACTGCTCCAAGTGGTCATTTTTTTCTTTTCTTTTCTTTTTTTTTTTTTTTTTTCTCTCCAGGGTTATTGCTGGGGCTCAGTGCCTGCACCATGAATCCACTGCTCCTGGAGGCTTTTTGTTTTTCTTTCCCTTTTGTTGCCCTTTTTTTTTTTTAATCATTGTTGTGGTTATTATTATTGTTGTTGTGTGATCATTTCTTTTATCTGATAAGACAGAAAGAAATTGGAGTGAGGGTGAAGATAGAGAGAGAGAGAGAGAGAAAGACATCTACCACTGCCTTATGCTTCTGAAATTGCCCTGTTGTAGGTGGGCATCAGGGGCTTGAATTTGGGCCTTGCTCATGATCATGTGTACCCAACTAGATACACCAACTCCTGTATCCTAAAATAAATTAAAAAAAATTTTTTAATGTATTCATTGGTTTTTGGATGGAGACAGAGAACTTGAATAAGGAGGGGGAGTTAGAGAGAAGGAGAGAGAAAAAGAGACATTACAGCACTGCTTTAGCACTTGTGAATCTTTCCCTCTGTAGATAGGAACTAAGAGTTTAAACTCAGGTTCTTGCACGTTGTTACATATACACTCTACCAGGTACAATACTGCCTTGTCCCCTTAAAATAAATGTTCTAAAAAATAAGCACTATACTGTTTTCTAGGGGAAGGAAAAACTAAGTTTTTTTTAATTGAAAGTTCTAAATTGTATGTTTCATTTGTTATATTTTCCTTTCTGATTATTTATTTCTGAACTCTTATTTAGTCCTTTAGCTATCTTCGTACATAAGCTAAATCTTTCTTTGGTTAAAGAAAAAAAAAAAAAGCACAAAAACAAAGCAAAGCAAAACAGCTTTAGAATTGAATTTCTGAATTTCTTTGAAAGTCCCCGTTTTGGTTTTGCCACCAGGTCTGCTGCTTATCCAACACTCCCTGTAACCCCTCCCCCCCATTTTATTTAATAGGAGAGAGAAACTGAGAGGAGAAAGAGAGATAGACGGGGAGAAAGAAAAACACACACCTGTAAATTTACATGTCTCGTAAATTTACCCCACTGTAGGTGAGACCAGGGGCTTCACTCCAGCTTCATGTTCATTGTATTGTGTTTGCTCAACCAGGTGCACTATTGCTACTTAAGGGAGTTACCTGGCTTCTTTAAGGATGAAGTCACTTTAGCATAGCTCACATATATACACAGACACACATGAATACTAAATATTCATTTTAAAATGAAGCAGTATATGTATACTTACTCCTTGAATTTGGGCTATATCTACAGCTAGTATTGTTGTTAAGGATCCTGTACTGTTTTCTTTATCATCAAACCATGAAATATCCTATAAAAAGTGAGAGAGAAATTAAAAGTTATAAAAGATTCTTCTTTAACTTATGATTTTGTTGAAGTCAGAATGTATTTGGCACTCTCAGGTACTTAATTTTTGTGGAAATTATGGATTAAATAACTTATTTCTCACTTCATAAAATAAAAATTGACTTTGCTTGAAAGTTCATTACTATGTAACAATAGTATATAATAATAAATAGTGAAAATGTTCATGTTAAACCACTTAGTAATTTGTCATTTTATGGAGAATAGATTCTACTTAAAGAAGTAAGGGGTGAACAATTCAGTCTATAAGTATTTCTAAACTTTTCTGCCTAAACTGATTAATGACAAAAAAAAAAATCTATCTTCTCTTTAGGACCCAGAAATACAAGATTATCACTGATACTTTTTTTTCTTTATTAGGGGATTAATGATTTACAATTAACAGTAAAATACAGTAGTTGGTACATCAATGATACTTTTTTTTTGCCTCCAGGGTTATTGCTGGGGCTCTGTGCCAGCACCATGAATCCACTGCTTCTGGAGGCTATTTTTTTCCCTTTTGTTGCTCTTGTTGTTTAACTGTGTGGTTATTGTTATTATTGTTATTGATGTCATTGTTATTAGATAGGACACAGAGAAATTGAGAGGGGAGGGGAAGACGGTGAAAAGGAGAGAAACACCCGCAGACCTGCTTCACCACCCCGGCTCAAACCCGGCATCCTTAAGCTTGTCCTTGCGCTTTGCACCATGTGTGCTTAACCCGTTGCGCTACCGCCCAATGTCCCCATCAGTGATACTACTTACTCCCTAGATTTTTTAAGTATCAGACATTCTGAAAAGCTAAAGAAGCAGAGAATCTGCTGTAAGCCCCCTGCTTCCATGTAAAGGGAAGTTTTTAGTAATGGTATAGCAACGCTGTGGTGTTTCTCTTTCTGTCTTACATCTTTATCTGGAAGAAAGGAAAAGCAAACTCTGTCACCAAAATACATGCAGACTAAAGGAGGAGTTAGAAAAAAAAATTACAAGCAACAAAATAATAATGTAACAACCAATTTCACTTTAACAACAGAGACAATACTTCTTAATACTTCTTAGTAACTCTTAAACCTGAGAAACCCTGGCTTCTTTTCTCCTTTTTTACCCTCTATCTTCCCCTACCTCCCTCTCTCCTTCCATTCCTTCCTTTCTTTTGCCATTGATTGTTTCTTCTCATTAATTTAAAACAAAATGCTTACTTCTTTTGTGGATTAAAACTATGTAGACAGTGATTCTAAAAGATGACTTATTTTTAATGAACAGAGAACAAAAGAGCTGACTTACTACATGAAATCAAGATTCTGACACTCAGGATTTGTAAAGAATTTGTAAGGAAACAACATTTTAACAGTCTAAGTACTGTGCACTAATCACACAGTTTTGAGAAGAAAGTCCCCATGGAGGAACATGGCAGGGGTGTGTACAGCCTTAGCATGCCAACATTACTCTGTAAATTCCTGCATTTTAAGGTGAGACCCTGCACTGGTAAGGATCCTACATCCTACAGAAATTATAGTTTTCCCTGTACAGATACACACCAGCAGTGACAACAGCTATTAATACCTTTGAAAGGGAAGACATTATCTGTTTTTATTGTATACTAAAATAAGCTAATATATTTTATACATTTTCTAATTGATTTTTTTTGTTTCAGTATGACATGGCATATACAAAGAACTTTAGATAGAGATGAAAATGTTGAGAATTTATTATTGAATATTACATCCCTGATTCTATATAATTTTCTATAATGGACATGCATAGACTATACATGGGATTCGTCCTAGTCACTGTCTGCTGTTCATTCAGTAAAGTGTCTAAATTTGCTCTATGATAAATAAGCAATCATACTTTGCAAGGATTATTTCTCCAGCACTGGGAATATATGCTAAAGTACTTAGCTGAATTTCTGGAGCATAACTGGTATTAAGTAAAAGTTTGCTTGCTTTCTCTCTTATTGATAGAAAATGACTATTAAATAAGGCCAATGAATACACTAGAAATTATGATAACATTGTGATAAATGGTCTGTATTTTCTCATTTAGTCCCCCCAAAAACTCTATGAGGTGGATACTATGATAATTCATCTTTTATAAATGAGGAAACTGGGGCCGAGTGATGGTTCACCTGGTTAAGTGCATATATTACAATGCATAAGGATCAGGTTTAAGTCCCTAGTCCCCACCTGCAGAGGGGAAACTTCACAAGTGGTGAAACAGTGCTACAGGTGTCTCTCTGTTTCTTTCCCTCTCTATCTTCCCCTTCCTCTCAATTTCTGGCTGTCTCTATCCAAAAAATTTAAAAAAGGTAATAAATAAATAAATGCGAAAACTAAGGTACTGAGAAATTAAGTCATGTGCTCAAAGACATATTGTTGGCAACTGTCAAGGCCAAGATATTAACCTACAAAAAGAGATGATTTTTTTTTAATTAAAAAATTATTTGTTGTTTTTAGCCCATCTTGAATGGAGTTTGAAGAAATTATGTTAAGTGAAATAAGTCAGAAACAGAAGGATGAATATGGGATGATTTCACTCTCAGGCAGAAGTTGAAAAACAAGATCAGAAGAGAAAAAACAAGCAGAACTTGAACTGGAGTTGTATTGCACCAAAGTAAAAGACTCTGGTGTGGGTGGGGGAGAGAGTACAGGTCCAAAAAGGATGACAGAGGACCTAGCGGGGGTTGTATTGTTATGTGGAATGCTGAGAAATGTTATGCATGTACAAATGATTGCATTTACTGTTGAATGTAAAACATTAATTCCCCAGTAAAGAAAAAAAAATATTTGTTAGGGAGAGACAGAAATTGAGAGGGAGGAAGGAGATAGAGAGGGAGAGAGAGGGGCCTGGTGGTGGTGCTTCTGGTTGAGTGCACATGTTGCAATGCACAAGGACCCAGGTTCAAGCCCCTGGTCCCCACCTGCAGGGGAATGTTTTGCAAGTGGTAAAGATGTGTTGCAGTTATCTCTCCTATCCTCTCCCTCTCTACTTCTCCTTTCCTTCTTAATTTCTGGTTGTCTCTATCAAATAAATAAAGATAATACAAAAAAATTAAAAAGAGAGGGAGACAAAGACACCTGCAGCATTGCTTCCCTGCTTGTGATACTTTCTCCCTATAGGTGGGAACTGGGGGCTTGAACCTGGGTCCTTGCACATTGCAACATGTGCACACAACCTGGTATACCACTGCCCCGTCCACAAAACCAGATGAGTTTTATATCAATTATCTTGTTCTGTTTCTGTAGTAGTTACCTATTCTCTCTTACATAGTTATTACTATTTTAAATTCTTCTAGAAATAGTTGTTGAGATTCCTTAGTGATTACCATTAATGCCATCATCTTAATATTTAGAGAGGCCCTCAGAAGCACTAGACAATCTATAGAGAAATTGGAAAAAGTAAACTGTCTTAACTGGTCAAAAACTCAACAGATCTATAGGTCAATATTTGCTATTAAGAAGTAGAAATTGAGTTCTGAAACATAGCGAACAAGATCCAGGAGAAATAGCACAACAGTTTAATCAACAGACTTTCATACTTGAGGCATGAGAGGTCCTAGGGTCAGTCCCTGACACCATGATGAGCCAGAGAAGAACTCTGGTTAGCAAACAGACAGACAAACTCCCACAATGAATTATTTACAGCCATTGAAGTCAACAATTAGAACATTTTTTTAAGCTGGAAGAATGTTAAGTAACCACTTAAAATATAGATTTTTATACCTACAGTAAGATCACACATAATTTAAAAATACTCAATTTCCAGATATCTCAAGTGAGTTTTTAAAATGGTTATAAAAAGCACTGAAAGTCTTAGCATGCTTGCTAAGCCTTAACAAGTCATATCTTAGGAAAAACCCAATTATAAGAGTTAGGTAGAACTGCATTTAGGAGCTTCCTTAATTAAAGACAAAAGTGAAATTGAGAAGAGCCAAATATATTGCTTTTTGTTCTTTTCCTCTAATTAAATAAGATGTAAGAAGCACCTCTAACCCCCCCCCCCCCACATAATAAATAGGGAAAATAAAAGCTAGAGCTAAGCTTAGAAACCAAGTTGACTTTATAGGGGAATTTAATAATAGCTGTTGACTACTGTAGGGTTTCTCTGTGTGTGGAATTGAGAAACAAGGATAGAAACACAAAATGAAACTTGGACTGGGTGTGTTGTATTCCACCAAAGCATAATACTCATGGGAAGGAGGAGGACACGTGAGGGTGAAGAGGACTCTGGAGTCCTAGACTTAATGTTAAGGGTGAGAGTGTTTTGTAGGTATTACCACAAGTAGAAGTGAAGTTGTACTCACATGCCAACAACTGTACTGTAAACCATTCTCCCAAAAAAAAAGACAAAAAAAGTGAAAAAATGTAAAAAAATCAAACCTCACATTATCATAAAGTATTTGAGGAAAAGAAAGTATTGACAAATTTTTTAAAAGTAAGTTTAACATAAGTGAAATGTGCAGGCTTTATCTTGCTGTAAGTAGATTTTTTAAAAAAAAATTAAGGTGTGTCTTCAGTTGCAGAGCAACAATCAGACAGGACTGTTTTTAGCAGAGGGTATCAAGCTGCTTCAAAGCATTAAGTTGCTACTGGCAACCTCCCACTCTGCTGCACTTTATATCTTGCAGTTCCCTAAGAGCACAAAGTTCCAGGAGTTTTGTTACATGGCAGGTCTCTAAGCTATATTCCTAAAAGTCATAAGATGTAAAAAACTGGTTTTGACGCCTGGACTGGAGTGACAATAACTCTATTTCTGAAAAGAAATGACTCAGGTAGGAAGCCATTTGCTTCTGCACATTGAGTTCTGGTGACAGTTAAGTGAGGTTAAGGGCTCCAAATGATTACTGGCTTTCAGCGTAATCTAATACACTTTAGTCTCCTGAAAGAATTTTAGACATGCTAATCTGAAGAAACATTCCACTTGCCTCCAATACTCAATTCTCAAGATTACTACTTGATCTACCTATTTTTAGTTATTTTACAGGTGTGATTGATCATTTGTGTGTTGCAAGCTGACCTGCCACTAAGACCGATGTTATCTAAGTTCAAGAGTTTTCAGAAGAGGACAGAGAGACTGACTGTTTTAAGTGAAGAAAGAAAACTGTAAGTTGGTATATGGATGAGAACTAGATGAATTAACTTCTCTGTTTAAAATGTTTTTCAAGGTATTTTAACACTCACCTTTCCTTCTCAGTTTGAATTTGGTATCCCATCCTTTAATACTACATTATACATGAAAAGGATGTTTTATCAAGATAAAATGAAACAAGAGATGGAATCTTAAACCCCTGTTTTCACAAATGGCATTTTGAACATAATAGTTTTTTATTTACTTCGGTTACAAATATGCACTATAAAAATTCTGGTGTTCAATTTTTGCTGCTCAGAACACAATAAGCGTATATTTAAGTGAATAAAGGAAAGACCACATCAAAAAACTGACTGGAAAAAACTCAAACCAAGACATTTTAACATATATTTTAAATAAAACAAAAAGTATCAACTATACACTGACCTGATATATCATGGCTTTAAATGCCAACTGTCTTAATCTCATGGTTAAAATTTCCCCTGCTCTGCCATAGAATAATCCCTGGAAAACAAAAAAGACCTTTCTTGAAAGAAAAGAAAGGGAGAAGAAAAGAAGAAAATTTACATTTATTTTTTGCTCATTTAATTTCTTTGTAACATTTATTTGCTTTATAGTTATTTATATTTTATTTAATTATGATTATAAGCTAGAAAGGCTGATATAATAATGTGATCATGTTCAAGCTTGTTTAATTTATTAAAAACTTACCTGCATGAAAAAACTGACAAAGCAAATAACACCTAAAATGACAAATATGATGGAATAAATTTCTGCATCATGCTTTAATGTAGCTTTATCATCATTTTCAAACATCTGGAAAGCAATAAATTCTTTTATTAGATTATTGGAGAAAAAGTATAAAACAGAAAATACTGAAATGCATATCCAATAGGTTTTTATTCTTTTTTTTTTTTTGAATGGCTTTTAACATAATGAGATTACATACACATTTCTGGGGGGGAAGAATGAACCATTAGTCTATCTTCTATATTAAGTGTATTTGAAGAAAAAAAAAAAGCTGTTGCTAAATGGATGAACTGGAGGTGATAACACTAAGTGAAATAAATGAAGTGTAAGATAAATACTGGATGGTCTTACTCATATGTGGAATATAGTTAACTAAAATAGACAAACTTGCAGGAAGGAAAAAATAATCAAACTGGTTCAATTTGTGTGGAGACTATAGCGTTTAGTAGAGGGGAGGGGAGGAGATAGGAGGGAACTAGGAGGAGAAATCAGGAGTGCACAGTAACTTGGGCAACTGATATGATGAGTCTTATATACCCCCCCACATATATTAAGTGTGAAACTACAATCCTAAAATCTTATTATATTGTAGACGAATGTTAAATCAAATTTCAGATTTTACTGTTAATTTTTTCCTGTAAAAATGACTTCTCTGGGGGTCGGGAGGTGGCGCAGTGGGTTAAGCACACGTGGCGCAAAGCGCAGGGACCAGCGTAAGGATCCCGGTTTGAGCCCCTGGCCCCCCACCTGCAGGGGACTCGCTTCACGGGCGGTGAAGCAGGTCTGCAGGTGTCTATCTTTCTCTCCCCTCTCTCTGTTTTCCCCTCCTCTCTCCATTTCTCTCTGTCCTATCCAACAACAAAGCAACATCAACAATGGCAATAATAACCGAAACGAGGCTGCAACAACTAGGGCAACAAAAGGGGAAAAATGGCCTCCAGGAGCGGTGGATTCATGGTGCAGGCACCGAGCCCAGCAATAACCCTGGAGGAAGAAAAAAAAAAAAAGACTTCTCTATCAACTATGATTAGCATAGCACACTGCCAAAGAAACCAATTTGCTTGAATTATTTTTTGTAACTTTTTAAAATTAAAAAAACTTTAAAAATTGTCTTTATTTAGTTATTGAATAGAGATAGCCTGAGAGGGAAGGAGGAGATAGAGAGGGAAAGAGACTAGAGACAGCTTCTTTGTGAGTACAAAGCTTTCCCCCTGCAGGTGGGGACCAGGGGCTCGAACTCAGGTCGTTGCCCATTATAACATGAGCACTCAACCAGGTGTACTAAATGTCTGCTGTGGAGAGTTGAATTTGGGATTTGGAGGCTCAGGTGTATGAGTCTTTTGCATAACCATTATGTTATCTCTCCCACCCTATATTTTAGTAAATTCTAATTACTCAGACATAGTAAATACACATATATTGGAATCTATGTTGACAAATAGTCACTTTGCAAACCTGACAGACTGAAAGCATGAATCTAGTAAGATCCTTGAATCCATCCACTCCCCCACCCCCATCCTAAACTCTGCTCCCTGTCCTTGAGCTGACTAGTAATAAAAAGTGACCATTGTTCACACTAGTTGAAAGGAGAATAGTTATAGTTGTCTAAGTCATTGCTTCAGTGCTTTGGAATGCTGATACAGTGCTAGAGTCAAAATTAGAAAACAAAGCAATTTCTTTACTTATCACTCAGTTAAATACTTACTTAACAATGGAGGTGGTTTATCCCTTCAATCATTATTTAACCTTCCTATCATAGATCCCACACTAGCAATGACCCACCACAAGTCTTCTTACAAGGTCAGAGTACAGCAGTTCCATTCTCTGGGGATACACATTATTTAAACTTGTTAAAAATGTTAGCAAATTAGTTTACTTACAGTTACAATTTTTGCAAAGATGATGGAAAATACTGGATGGACAGTTCCATTTAGAACAGAAGCTAATGTCCCCAGAGCCACAGAAGGCCATTCAGGCTTGTTTAATTTAAAGATTTTTAATAGAGAAACTTCAGGAAGAGTTGTCTATAAATAAAATACATTGATCAAAACTCCAGTTTGAAAGCCTAACAGAAACTAAAGATAGTCAATTTTAAGCAGACTTAATAATACAAAGTATAAAATATAACAGGTGACAGAATAGAAAGTAGATTTTGTCAGAAAAATTTCACTGCCCATTATCACTGATAATGACCCCTAAGCCTAAATTAAAGGAACCTTACTTAAAAGTGATTGTCAAATTTATCATCTTTTGGCATTTCACTCAACTGCTTTCATTAAAAAAGCATAACTTATCTTACAGACATATTTTCACGCTTTATTTTTTTGTCTAGGGTTTTCATTGGGATTTTGTGTCTGTAAGATTACATTACTCTGGGCAGACTCTTTAAAATATTTTATTATTAAATATTTTCTGCAATGGGGCAAGGGAGATACAGCTATTTATGCAACAGACTTTCATAACTATGCTCAGAGGTCCCAGATTGAACTCCTAGAACCACTATAAGCCAGAGCTGAGCAATGTTGTACTAAAAAAAAAAAAAAAAAAAAAAAAGAATCTTTGAAATATATACACTTAGAATTAAGATTGAAAGAGAGATGGATAGGTGAGAATGAAAGGTACTGTGAAGACATGAAGTGTTATTCTATTTTTTTCAAAGCCATTCTTCTAAAATTTATTTATTTAATCCAAGATATTAAATAGACAGGGAAGGGAGCATAACAGTTATGCAAAAAGACTCTCATGCCTGTAGCTCTCAGGTCCCAAGTTCAATCCTTCGCACCACCACAGGGCAGAACTGAGCAGTACAGTGGTAAACAAACAAACAAACACTTTGAAACTCAGCTCTGGCTGTGTTGTGCTAGAAGTTGAACCCAGGATCTCAGAGCCTTAGGTATGAAAGTCTTTTGCAAAACAATTATGCTATTGTCCTAGCTTCCAAGCCATATTTTTATTTGTGATTAGTAGTGTTTTAAAACATTATACAATTATAAAGGATAGTCCCATATTGTACCCACCATCAAAATTCTGTGTCCCCACCCACCCAAAGATAACCAGTATAGTCCTCACAAAGTCTGATTGTTTGCATTTATTTTACAAATATGTGTGTATCAGTTTTCTAGATTCCATATCAGTGAAACCACCTGGTAGTTGCCTTTCATCTCTTTTACTTATTTTGCTTAGCACAGTCACTTCTAGTTCCATCCATTCTGTCCCAAAGAACAGAATATTATCTTTTTTTGATTGCAGAATAGTACTCCATGGATCATATATTCTGTAACTTTAACAAAGTTACTGTGAATAAAGCTATGATCATAGAGGTGCACAAAAGTCCCTTCAAATTAGTGTTTGTATGTTTTTTAGATAAATGTCTAAGAGTGGTATTGCATCATAAAGCCACTCTATATTTATTTGTTCTGTCTTCCAAATGGGTTGCACCGATTTGCAGTCCCACCAACAGTATAGTAAAGTCCCTTTTTCTCCACAACCTAGCTAAAAATCTATTATTTTCTGTTTTGTTGATTTAGGCCATTCTTGGATGTGTGAGATGGAATCTCAGTGTAGTTTTAAGTTACATTTCTTTTTTTTTTTTTTTGAGAATTTATTTATTTATTTATGAGAAAGATAGGAGGAAAGAACCAGCCATCACTCTGGTACATGTGCTGCTGGGCATTGAACTCAGGACCTCATGCTTGAGAGTCTAGTGACTTAGCCACTGTGCCACCTCCCAGACCACTACATTTCTTTTTTTTAGAATTTATTTATTAATGATAAAGAGAGAGAAAGAACCAGACATCACCCTGGTACATGTGCTGCCAGGGATTGCACTCGGGACCTCATGCTTGAGAATCCAATGTTTTACCACTGAGCCACCTCCCAGACCACAAGTTGCATTTCTCTGATAAAGTGGAGCATTTTTCCCCCCTATATGGGCTATGTTTATCTTTTCTTCTTTTTTAAATTTTTATTTATTCCCTTTTGTTGCCCTTGTTTTATTGTTGTAGTTATTATTAATGTTGTTGTTGGATAGGTCAGAGAGAAATGGAGAGAGGAGGGGAAGACAGAGGCGGAGAGAAAGACACCTGCAGACCTGCTTCACCGCCTGTGAAGCGACTCCCCTGCAGGTGGGGGGCTGGGGGCTCCAACCGGGATCCTTACACCAGTCCTTAGGTGGGCTTTGCACCACCAGCGCTTTACCTGCTGCGCTACTGCCCGACTCCCTATCTCTTCTTTTGAAATCTGTCTATTCAGTTATTTGACCCAACTTTTTTCCTTCTGTTGAGCTATAAATTCTTTTTATTTAAGGGGGCTGGGCAGTAGTGCAGTGGGTTAAACCTACATGGTGCGAAGCGCAAGGACTGGCCTAAGGATCCCAGTTCAAGTCCCTGGCTCCCCACCTGCAGGGTTGAGGGGTCACTTCACAGCTGTGAAGCAGGTCTGCAGATGTCTTTCTCTCCCTCTCTTCCCCTCCTCTCTTGATTTCTCTCTGTCCTATCCAACAACGACAGCAATAACAATAACAACAACAATAAACAAGGGCAACAAAAGGGAAAAAAAAAAGCCTCCAGGAGCAGTGGATTCATAGTGCAGGCACAGAGGCCCAGTGATAACACTAGAGGCTATATATATATATATTATATATTATATATAATTATATATATATTATATATAAAATTTTATTTTTTAATTTTATTATTGGATAGAGACAGAGAGAAATTAAGGGGGGAAGATAGAGAGGTAAAGAGACAGAGAGAGACCCTCAGCCCTGCTTCACCATTAGTGAAGATTACCCCTTAAAAGTGGGGACCAGGGGCTTGAACTGCAATTGTGTACACTTAACCAGATGCGCCACCATCTGACCCCTGAGCTATACAGATTCTTTAGAGTTGTTTGACATTAATTGCTTATTAATGTCAGATGTGTGATGTGCAAATATTTTCTCTCAGTTACTGGGTGGCCTGGTTATCCTTGTATAAGTTGCTTTCAAAGAAGAAGCTTTTTGCTTGATGTATCCTCATTTGTTTTTTCTTGTTTTCATTTCTCATGACCATGGGGTTGAGTCTCCAAATACATCTCTGACATGAAGATCCTGCAATGTTTCACCAATGCTTCCTTCTATATAGTTTAGAATTTCTGTTCTGATATCTAGGTCTTTGTTATATTTTGATCTGACTTTGGACAATGGGTGAGAAACAAAGAGAGAAGAAAGATAAATACCACAGCATTGCTCAACCACTTAAGAAATTTCCGCTTTTGCTCCTGTGGTGTTTGAGGGCTCAAACCCAGGTCCTCTTGCATGGGAAATTGTGTGCTCTACAAAGTGAGCTAGCTTCCAGACTACAACATGTTTTTTTACATAATACTAATTTTTTTTTTTTGTCAAGAGAAGTCCTCATGTGTTTGTAATTTTACAGCTCTGAGGCTGCTTTTTCATTCAGATATAGAGATAGAGAAAGAGAGAGAGATGCCAAAGCAACAGAGCTACTCTCAAGTGTCATGGCACTGCCATGTGGTGCCAGGATTCAAACCTGAATTAGGTGCTTGGCAAAGCAGATGTCTCACCTGCTCTTGTCTAAGATACACAGTGGATTTAATTCAGCAATGCAAACAATCTGGATAGCTTTTTGGGTAAATAATTATTTTGAAAAACAAAATAGTGAACTACTAGGCATTTTGTACATTAAAGCATTCTCATGATATTCACTCTTGAAGTAATGACATCTGTGAACTAGAATTTGACTTATTAAATCATATTATATGAACAAGTGGTGGTTAAAAAAGCGGTTTAGGGAGGTGGGTAATTGGATAAAGGGGATTAACTGTTGGTAAAAGATGGAAATCAAGACAAAAGTGGTGATTATAATGTAGTGTATATAGATGTCAGATTTTATTTCTGTTATACCTGAAACTTATTTTTTTCAATTTTTTTTTGTTATTGGATAGAGACAGAAAGAAATTGAGAGAGAAGGGGAGATAGAGAGGAAGAGAGACAGAGAGACGCCTGCAGGCCTGCTTCACCTCCTGTGAAGGGACTCCCCTGCAGGTGGGGATCCAGGGGCTTGAACTGGGATCCTAATGGGTCCTTGGGCTTTGTGCCACATGCGCTTAACCCCCTGTGCTATAGCCTGGCTTACCACACCTGAAACTTATATAGTATTTTAACCAATATTCCTTCAAGGAAGGTTTTCTTAAATTTTATTTTTTTATTATCTTTATTTATTAAATAGGGACAGCCAGAAATCGATAAGGAACAGGGAGATAGAGAGGAAGAGAGACAGAGAGACACCTGCAGCCCTACTTCACCACTCACAAAGCTTTCCATCTGCAGGTAGGGACCAGGGGCTTGAACCCAGGTCCTTGCACAATGCAACATATGTGCTCAACTAGGTGCAACACCATCCGGCCCCTCAAGGAAGGTTTTTGAAGAATATACCCTAAAAATCTATAGTCTTTAAAATCTAGAATGTCTAAACCACATGTAGATTGGGTTATTTAGTAATTTGAGTATCTACTATTTTTCCTTCTGAAATTCCTGAATATCATTCCCATAAAGAATCTCATTTTTCACTCAGGTTACTGTTTAAAAGAACATGAAAACAATAACAACAACAAGACCAGTTAAATAACAATACCACACCATTTCTTTGCTGAGCAGTAGGATGACTTTTCCTTTACAAAACTATCTTGTTTTATAGTGAAACCAAAATTAAGTGTGTGCCTAAACATAACACCAGTAAATCACAGAGCCAGCAGTTCTTCTATATAATAATCTACCCTTTTGCCTCTGGGAAAATATATGAGGAAATATAAATAGTGTAAATAAAAATAAAATATAAAATAAAAATAAAATATAAATAGTGTTATCGAAATGGAAAGGAATAATGTGAAGTGGCAAAAATAAATGAATAATTTCAGTGGAACCATGAAAGACTGCACAAATTAAGTATGCTGGAGATTATATCATGCTTTAAGAATATGGTATAAAATACATGAAATTATACATATTTGACAAAGAGATGTAAGAAGTGGCTTCATGGCAATGCATGCTTTCTATTACTGACTCAGCTCCCTGGTCCAGTATTTCACTTTATCTTTATAAGACACAGAGAGAGAGTGAGAGCAAGAAAGAGACACAGAGACCAAAGCACTCCTTTACCATGAAGTTCCAGCTGTTTTGTCCTTGTTCCTGTTTCACATGGTGCAGGAACTGAACCCAGGGCCATGTATGTAAGGCACATGCTCTACACTTTCTATTTTCTGGCATTATTGCCCAGGCTAGAGCTACCAGTATAATACTGAACATAAGTGTTAAAAGTATACATCCTTGGCTTTTCCCTGAACTTATTCTTTCCCCATTTTGTATAACACTAGTTATACTTTGTTATTGTTGTTGTTTATATCATTTAATTGGCTAGGGAAATTTCTTTAGTTCCTTTTCTTTGTTGACCATTATGAGTAATGAATGACTGCATTTTGTCAAATCAGTTTTCTGTATCAATTCTGCAGACTGTCTTTTTCTTTGAAATTTATTTTATTTTAATCAGAACAATACTCATCTCTGGCTTACAGTGGTACCCCAAGGCTGAATCAGTAAAAGTGACTATGTGAAGGCTGACAGTAATTGAGGAGGGGGTTGAGGATACTGGAAGAGTATGCAGTGTAGTGAGATTAAGAGGGAATATTTTATGAAGGGTCTTGAAAAAAATTCAGAGTTGGGGCTGAGAAACAAAGTATATGGTGGCCATGTTGAGGGAGGCTGACTGGAGATAGAGCAGTATGACTTTAAGTAAGGGTGAAAGCTGAAGAGAGATAATATGAGATATAAGGAGGTGAAAGCAGAGTGAGCGGGACTTGGGAAGAGGTGTAGCTAAAAGCAAAGCAGGAACATTATTATTTAGGTTGTGTCCTATGACTGGAGGATTATTTTATGCATATACTGAAGCTTATCTGCATTTAGGGAGTGAAGGGGATTTGGGTCCCTATATGATTTATGGTAGTCTTGAATATCACTGATGGTATCTGTACTACATTTTCCAGCCTTCTGTTCAAACTCATTATTTGTCTCACAGGAAAAAATACTATGATAGTCTCAAAGAATATTTTTGTTTCAATGATGACATATAGGGAGAGTTATGTTACGACCTTTTTATTAGTGTCATTGTGATGCTAATGTGAAGTTAAAGAAACTTAGCGATGGGCTAGGAAGACAGAATAGGTTTTACTAAACACTTTTATGTCTGAGACTCTGAAGTCCTAAATACAATCCCCAACACCATAAGCTGAAGTTGGGCAGTGTTCTGGTCTTTATATCTCTCCCTCATTAGAAAATATTTAAAAAAATGAAAATAAAAAGATCAATATAATAGCATTTCACCATAAATAAAATATAAATATTATAAGATCTATTATAAATCCAATCTATTAGGAAACACATGAGAGAAACTTGTTGACGATTGAACAATTACCTTTTTATATTGAATGGCTTCCTCAGACTTCTCAGTAAAGTCCGAGTTTATACTATTTATAGAGCACAGAGGAACTGAGTTGGAAGTTTTTTCAGTAGAATATGCCATTGATCCCATTTGTTCATCAGTCTTTTTAATATCCTTAAATGAAGAATACACAAGTCACTATTAGAATAATGCCTTAAAAGCTTAAAGAAACTTTTTCTCTTTTCAAAACTGAAAACAAACAAACAAACAAACTGGGAGGAGTCTATTTTTGTATTTGTTTTGTTATTTTATTGTGTGTGTGGGGGGGTTAATAGTTTATAATACAGTTGTTAACACCTGGGTACAATTTCTCATCTTAAAGGAGCTCTCTAAATCTGTATAGTTTCCTTCCCTGAAAATAGCATTTCCTGCTCATTCCAGGTTTGATAGAAAGCTTTAACTTTTTAAACTTTTTTGATAGAAAGTTTAACTCATACTAAAGTGTTCGCCACTGAGTCATTTAATGGATAACTTATAGTTTGTGGCCCTTCTTTTTCAAAGACCTGTTTAAGTATCTGAAGAAAACAATTCCTTAATCCAAAACAATTCTTCCACTACAAGAACAATATTACAAAGAGTTTTGTGAGACAAATGACCTAAGGGTCTTTTTTTTTTCCTCCTTTCAAATATTTCCTGGGGGTGTATAAATCTGTAATAGGTACTTAAATTAGACTGATTTTAGATATGAGAGAGATCTCAGAAGTCAATAATGCCTTCCAGATTTGCCACTGCTGCCCATTCCAAACTAACCATGAAGCAAAATTGGTGAGGCTAGTTCTTAAGCAGTAGGAAATTCCAAAGAAAGCAGGTTAACATTAAACTGTTTAAATCACAATGTAGGACAAAGTTCTAAACCAGTTTTCTTGAAGTCCTGTTTTTGGTTTCTTTTTTGCTATTCTCAGATGAATTCAGTTTTAGTGAAATATATCATATATTCTCTGTTAATCTGATTGTGTTATGAGTAAATTTGGAACTTTGACATGTAAAGAAAGGAGATGGCAGCTCCGAACAGGATGAGGAGTAGAACTGTAAAGACTATATGGCTATAAGTGTAAAGGAGATTATGCATATGAAAGGCTTCCTGGGTTACTGTGAACCTTTGACAAGTTAACAACTGTTAACCAGTCATTTCAAGGTTCAATGACATTTAAGCCAGCCTTCTATTATCCTAACATCTTTAACCAGACATTCTTTTATGTTATCACTTCCTTTTTTGCTATGAATTTCTCTAGTTAGAACCTACACCCTATAATTTATATTAATGTGTCCTAATTAAAAAAAAAAAAACATGTGAAATCCAGTAAGGTAAACTACATGGCATACAGAAATGTTGAGGCTAAAACACATGAGGCTGCCACATGACCCTAGCATTATCTTTTCATGCTTATAACAATTTATAATAAATGCATAATTTTGTTTCTGTAGTTAAGCTTTAAATCTTTAGTGTAGGGATTATGTGTCAATTTTTCCCCCAAAAGTTTTAACCAAAAGACCACATTATATAGAATTATACAGACTATTTTGGATCTGTAGCACAAACCTCTGAAGCCATGTGTGGTGTGCTAGGCAACTGTTGGTGCCATGTAGTCATTATTATTATTATTTTTTAACTCTCATGTATTGGGTTGTAGGAAAAGTCTTGCACAGAAAAAAATACATCATAGCTTTTCCAAAACCCAGTATTACCTAGTACAATGCAGGGGTTATTAGATATGCCCATTTTACTCAAAGAAGTATGTTAAATCAATTTTGGTTGCTTTGTGAAAGGAAAGACTACAGTGTGGGACTTCTGTTTTCCAGTGTGGTGTGTTCTCTGAAAAATTAAAAGTGAAAAAAAAAAAGCCATGCCACCAAAAACTTTGTGCTATGTAAACATTACCTGTGACACTGCAAGTGAATGATATAGACCTTGTTTGGCCATAAGTTCAGCGTGTGTTCCTTTTTCCACCACCATACCATCTTTTATGGTCACAATCAGATCTGCACTTCGTATAGTGGAAAGTCGGTGTGCTACCACAATTGTAGTTCGACCTTTGCTTGCCTACAGACAATAAGTATAGAACTAAATGTAAAATTCTAAAAAAGGCTTAAATGTTTGAGAAAACTTCTTCAGGTAGTACTTTAAATGTGACAAATTATAAGGTACTATGACTGGCATCAAATTTCTCTGGATTTTTTTAATTTGAAAAGATAATCATACTACATAAATAAACTAAACAAATTTTATGAACAGATTAACATGATGAAAGCTATAGGAATGGAGTTCATTGTTTCCATAAAAATTTGTTAGAGCGCTAATCTGGAATATAGAATGATGAGTATAGTTATTGTATCAGATGATAACTAAATATAAGTGACAAGCAATATCATAAACAGACATGGGGCTTATCACTTTTACAAAGGAAACTCTAAATTTGAACAATTTCTTCATTATATGTGTTCTCTGGAATCATAATTCTTGATCTTGTTTCTGCCAATTTCTGAATTTGCCATCTTTGACAAATTATTACTCTCCCCATGTCTCATTTTCTTGACTGTTAAATAGGGACAATTCAACTAATTATATTTTAAGGCTATTGTGCAGATAAATGTTCACGGTACCATGTCTTATACATGAAAAATTAACAGTAAATAATAGTTTTAAAAGTATTAATTGAAAATCTTTCAAGTTGCAGACCTCTGGATATTTACTGAAGGAAGTTCCAAAGTCAAGGATCTTACCCCTAAAATAGCTAATAAGGGAGACAAAAAAAACCCAAAAACCTTAGAGCATACTATAATCTACAGTAAAATTATATAAATATACCACAGAAGTGAAGATGTGATTAACTGCCTAGTCAAATAAAGAAAATAATCAAATAGATGACTTCTGGGTGGAGTTTTAGTGAATATATAGAATCTTATCTAGTAGGAAAAATAGAAAAGTGGCAATTATTATATTAGATATAGCAAAAATAAGACAAGATGTGAAAAAAAGAGTATGGAATTTGTGGAACAGACTGATGTTCATTCACACATAGCAGAGATTGAAGAGAGGATAGAAGGTCATGGGACCAGGAATAGAATGATAGAAGATAGAATAGAAGGATAGAAGAGAGGATAGAAGGTCATGGGACCAGGAATAGAAGGATAGAAGATAGAAGGATAGAGGAGAGGATAGAGGGTCATGGGACTAGGAATCAAATTAAGTGCTAACTCATGTAAAGTAGAGAAGATAAGGGATATTTCTTCTTAGAGAACAGAACTTGCTGGAAGTTTCTAGATGAGGAAATTTGTGTATATAAGTGAAATTTACTCTTTGGCTGGCAAAATACTTCACCTGGGTAGTGTGTCTGATTTGGCATACATGTGATCCACGTTCAAGCTCACACTGGAAGGAGTTTGGTGTTGTGATATCTATTCTTCTCTCCCTCTGTCATTGTCTCAGCCTCTATGTATTTGAAAAAGTCACCCTTGTATGGTGAAGCTTCCACAAAGGTGAAGTCACTGATTATTGGAGAAGTGCAAATCAAGATGACAATGTGAAAATGGTCTAAACTAAAACTCGCAGAAACAAGTTCTGGTGAGGGTGTGGAGAAAAAGACAAACCTTTACACTGTTGGTGGTCTATAAATTGGCCCAGTCCCTCTGGAAAAGAGTTTGGTGATTCTTCAAGGTATTAAAAAATTGACCTACCATACAATCCAGCAATTCCTATCTTGTCTTAAGAGTACAAAATATATATCCACAGATCTACTTATATCTATGTTCATGGAAGCATTTGTAACAGTTAAAATTTGGAAACTACTCAAATGAGTGGTTGAGGAAGTTGTAGTATCTATGTACATGATGGAATACTACTTAGCAGTTAAAGTGATGATGTCATCTCCTTTGCTTCATCTTGGATGAAACTTAAAGGAACCATGGTATGTGAGATAAGCAAAGGCTAGAAGGAAGCATACCAGATGATCTCTCTCACAGGAAGCAAAGACAGAAAAGGAAAACAAAGTAAAACCTGGACAGGGTGTGGTATACTGCACCAAATAAATTACTCTGGGAAAGGAGGGAAAGTGTGGGAGCTACAAGGGCTCTGAGGTTCTGACTTGTGTTGGTGACAAAGGACTTAAATTGGATGTGAGAGTGTTTTGCAGATACCTATCACGTGGAGAGGAGAAATTATACCCATATTTCACCATTTGTACTGTAAACCACCCACCCCCAGACCCCCAATGAATGATAAAAAAATAGTTTAACAAAGAAATAGCATTCTGTTTTGTTTTTGCTTCAACTTGGATGAGACTTAAGGAGTCATCATAGTAAATGAAATAGAAGGATGAATACCAGATGGTTTTACTCATAGGGGGGAGTTAAGGAAAAAAGAAAGAAAATTTAGGGTGGAACTTTAAGTAGCTATGATGTACAACAGTAGATCCAATAACTCTAGTTCATTCATCTTTTCAGGATTTAATCTTTATAGATAAATATTATTCTTTTATGTATATATCACATGTGATAATGAGAAAAATCTTAGCAAATATCCACAGAAAAGAGGCATATTATTTAGAAAGAAATAAAGTTTAAAATTATAGTACATTTCTATTAGAAAAAATGAAGCTAGAAGTCAGTGGAGCAACATTTTTAGAATATTGAAAGAACCACATCTTCTTTGAAAAACACAGATGATAGATTTTTTTAAAAAATATTTATTTATTCCCTTTTGCTGCCCTTGTTGTAGTTGTTGTTGGATAGGACAGAGAGAAATGGAGAGAGGAGGGGAGACAGAAAGGGGGAGAGAAAGACACCTGCAGACCTGCTTCACCGCCTGTGAAGCGACTCCCCTGCAGTGGGCAGCTGGGGGCTTAGACCGGGATCCTTATGCAGGTTGGTCCTTGTGCTTTGCACCACCTGTGCAATAGGATAGATTTCTATATTGAGAAAATATATTAAAAAACAAAACAAAACAAAACTGAATGCACTAAAGTATTCTGGAGGGGAGGGGGTAAAGGGAAGGGAGAGGTTTTCAGGTCCTAGTGCTAGATGGTAAAGACTTAGGATGGGGCTGAGGTATTCTGAATAAAACTGAAAATTTTTATACATGGACTAACAAATGTATCTACTGTAAACAATTAATCTCAATTAAAAGCATGAAAAAATAAATTGAAAAAAAAAAAAAAAGACTGGAGCACCACATTAGCAAATGTGGTACCAGGGACCAAATTCAAGGTCTTACATAAGCAAGTCTTAGTCCATGTTCCCTGAGATACCAAATCTCTCCAACTACCTTTCCCATTTTAAAATCTGATTCTCAACAAGCTCCTGAGCAATTAAAGAGGAAAAATACTACTCTAAAATTTTTGGTTACCTGCAATGCAGTAACAAGTTTTATAAATGATAACTTGATTAAGAAGGCGTATACAGTGTTTCATTGTACTCTGATGAGGTAGTCTGTATGTCACCATTGCTCTACTGGCCAAATTTCAGCTAAGGAAATTCCCTGGAAAAGCCCTTTTATGTTTTTAGTGGAGCAACATATGGTAAAAGGCAAAACAACAAACAAGAAAGGAAAAAAAATTCAACAAAGCCCTATTTCCACATGTAAATAGAAAGTAAAATATTTAACAGATGTGCCAAAATAAGCTCTCTCTGTGTGTGTAAGCAAAAAGCAATAATTAGCCTAACTTCAATTTTGAATGACTACTTCTTTATTTAACTTATTAAAGTAGTCACAGCTTAATCTGTATACCATTTTCTTATTGTTTAGTTCTTCAGGTAGTCTAACTATAAGATAAAGCACCTGAGAGGAGGAAGACTAATAGGGCCTCATATTGAGAAGGTACAGTGGTGATAAAGAAAAGTCCATAAGGGCTGCAACAAAGCAGTTCTACCTCTTGAAAGAATAAAACTGGGATGAAAACCCTTCCTTCATAATTAGCAAAGGACCTTTTGAAAGATTCTCTATTGATGTGGTGTAGTTGAGCCGCCTTTAATAGTAATTACTTCTATTTGCATACCACTTTTAGCATTTCAAAGAAGTTTCACAGGTTTTATCACAAAATCAGTGTGGGCTTCCTCTGTTTCCTAAGGGCCTGCAGGTGTTCACTGCCCTGCCTCCTTATAGTGGGACAGCCTGGAAGTCTGCTATATTAGATCCAAACCAGTAGTGGAAGCCTAATAGTTTATAGAATAAACCTTTATACACTGATCTTTAATTCACTCCTGAACAAGATTAGTTATGTAAAACTTATTTGTAACAAGCCTAAACTCAGAAACCAAAAAAGAAAAAAAAAAAAAGAGCACTTCTGACCTTGGAACAGTTCTGTATCACTCTCATGCAAAGTCCATTTAACAAATATTCATTATCTGCTAAAGAATTTTTATGTTATTTGTTTATTTGTTTCTTATGGATAGCGACACAGAGATATTGAGAGGGGAGGGGGAAATAAAGAGGAGAGTGGGGGATTAGACCCTTGTTCTTGCTCACTTTAGTGCATGCCTGCAAACAGGTGCACCACAACCTGACCCCTTCATTAGCTGTTTACTAAGGACCAAGCATCATTCTAATGCTAGGGTCAATGTAGTTTACCAATAAAAGTCTTTGCCACTAAAGAGAGTCAACAATAGATAACAATGGAACAAATAAAAAGAGATAAAAATAGAATACACACACACACACACATATATATAAACACATATATCAAACATATATACATATTCAGTTGGTGATGTAAAGTTTTATGGAATATTTTAGGAAGAATCAAAATGGAGTGGAGTAATAACACATGAGGTTCCATAAGAAGACTGGTCTCAGGCTGGGAGTATGTATTGACCTGCCAACGTCCATGTTCAACAGAGAAGCAATTACAGAAGCCAGATCTTCCACCTTCTGTACCCCATAATGATCCTGGGTCCATACTCCCAGAGGGATAAAGAATAGGGGATAGCATATTGGTGGTAACTGTGTGGAGTTGTACCCCTATTATCCTATGGTCTTGTCAATATTTTCATTTTATAAATAAATTAAAAAATAAGAAAAAACAACAAGGGCAACAAAAGGGAAAATAATAAGTAAATGTTAAAAAATTAAAAAAAAAAGACTGGTTTCCAGATCCATAAAGATGTGTTGCTAACTACAATCAATTTGGTTTATACTTAACAGAGAAGACTGAGCAAATCTGCTCCTGGTGGCCATTTTCCACTCCTTTCCTATTTCCTTGCTACCTACCTTCCTTCCTTCCTTCCTTCCTTCCTTCCTTCCTTCCTTCCTTCCTTCCTTTCTTTCTTTCTTTCTTTCTTTTTCTTTCTATTAATTTGTAGGACAGATAGAAATCAAGAGAGAAAGGGGAGACAGAGAGGGAGAGAGAAAGAGAGAGACCTGTAGACCTGCTTCACTGCTTGTGAAACTTCTCCCCTGCAGGTGGGGAGTAGGGCCCAAACTTGTGTCTTCGCACATTGCAACATGTGTAGTCAGCCACATGTGCCACGGCCTGGCCCCTATTTGAGGTATTTTGTTATTTCTACAAGAATCTTACTATTTTTGTTCAATTATCTCTCTTTCACTTTAACATTTTTTATTTATTATTGGAAAGAGACAGAGAGAAACTGAGAGGAGAAGGGAGATAGGGAGACAGAGAGACAGAGACACCTGCAGCCCTGCTTCACCACTCTTGAAGCCTTCCCCCGCAGGTGGGGACCAGGGGTTTGAACATGGGTCCTTGCACACTATAATGTTAACGCTTAACCAGATGCACCACCACCTGGTGCCTCTCTCTCTCTCTTTCTTCATTCTTTCTTCCTTTCCTCCCTCCCTTTTTTTTAATTTTTATTTATAAAAAAGGAAACATTGACAAAAACCGAAGGATAAAAGTGGTACAACTCCACACAATCCCACCACCAGAACTCCATATCCCATTCCCACCCCTGATAGCTTTCCTATTCTTTATCCCTCTGGGAGTATGGACCCAGGTCATTCATTATGTGGTGCAGAAGGTGGAAAGTCTGGCTTCTGTAATTGCTTCCCAGATGAACATGGGCATTGATTCGTGGGATCACCTGACCAGGGAAATCTGGTTGGCATCATGTTAGCATCTAGAACCTGGTGTCTGAAAAAAGAGTTAACATATTATGCCAAAAAAATTGTTGACTAATCATGAACCTAACGGCAAGAATATTGCAGATGAAGATTTGGGGGTCTCTGTTTGTAGATAGCTAATAGGCATATTTTAGTTATATTCCAAAGGGCCCATGACTATACTAGATTTTTTTTTTTCTGAGCCTGACATAAGATATGCAGGTGGATCCATGTTATTGTCTGGGGAGATGATGTCATGGCTGGAAAAAGGACCAGAAAGCTGGATCAGGGAAGAGAGTAGCTCCCAAATATGGGAAAGGTGTATAAATAATGTTGATTGTAAACCCCATTGATTTGGTCTGGTCTGGGGCCCATATTCAGCTTAGGAGCCTATGTGACCTCTACATCCCTGTAGATCTGAGCTCACATTCTGTGGTCATGGGTAGGAATATAGGATAATGGTTATGAAAAGACACTTTCATGCCTGAGGCTTTCAAGTCCCAGGCTCAATCCCCAACACCATAAGTCATAAGCCAGAGCTGACCAGTGCTCTGGTAAAAAAGAAAAAAAAAAAAAAGGAAAGTTCCTTCCTTTCTTATATCCATCAGGGTTATTGCTGGGGCTTGAGTTCCAGTACTAGGAATCCATCACTCCTGGTATCCATTCTTTCCTTTTTTTTTCTTCTCTTCTTCTTTCTTTCTCTTTTTCTTTCTTTTTTTCTTTCTTTCTTTCTTTCTTTCTTTCTTTCTTTCTTTCTTTCTTCCTTTCCTTATTTCTTTCTTTCTATTTTGTTTTGTAGGACAGAGAAAAATTGAGAGAATAGTGGGAGATAGAGAGGGAGAGTGCCAGAGGTCTAGCACACTAGGGAAAGACAGACACAGGCTGGGGATACGGATCAACCTGCAAATGCCCATGTCCAGTGGAGAAGCAATTAGAAGCCAGACCTTCCACTTTCTTCACCGCAAATCTTGATTCATATTCCCAATGGGGGAGAAATGGGAGGAAGAGGATAAGAGGGCTCTGAACTCAAGCTCCATCAGCACCCAGAGAGAAAGGAGGAAAAGGGGAGGGACATTTGGATGTAGTAATGGTGTCATGAGTAGCTCAGAGAGGGAGAGAGGACTGGACCTGGAAGAAAAAGGGGGTACTTATATAGAAATGTAGGCAGATAGTTGTAGAGATGATGACTGGCCCATGTCTGCAACCTTAGAACTGCTGTGGTTTGCACTGGGGAGATTGGGGACTTAGAAATCAGGTGGTGGGAATGGTGTGGAATTACACCCCTGTTGACATGTGAATTTGTGAATAAATATTAAATCACTATTAACATTTAAAAAAAGAGAGAGGGAGAAAGACACACCTGTAAACCTGCTTCACTACTTGTGAAGGAAGGTAATAGGGCCTTGAACCCAGGTCTTTGTACATGGTAATGTGTGCGCTTAACTGGGTACACCACTGCCTGGTCATGTTCAATTTTCTTTTTAATTTTTTTATATTTATTTATTTTTATTCCCTTTTTGTTGCCCTTGTTTTTATTGTTATAGTTATTATTGTTGTTTATGTCATTGTTGGATAGGACAGAGAGAAATGGAGAGAGATGGAGAAGACAGAGAGGAGGAGAGAAAGATAGATACCTACAGACCTGCTTCACTGCCTGTGAAGCGACTCCCCTGTAGGTGGGGAGCCGGGGGCTTGAACTGGGATCCTTACTCCGGTCCTTGCGCTTTGCTCCACCTGCGCTTAACCTTCTGCGCTACCTACCCAACTCCCTCAATTTTCTTTAAAAAAAAAAAAATCACTGGAATTTCAACTGGGACTGCATTAAGTATCTATTATATATTGCTTTTAGTAGGAGGGACACTTTGACTATATTACTTCTCCCCATCCATGTACATGAACTGCATTCTCTCTCTCTCTCTTTCTCTCTCTCTCTCTCTCTTACGAGAGCAAACCTTAGTTCCCACTTATGGTAGTGCAAGGGGTTTCACTACTGCTGGTACTATCTCCCCAGTCCCATATTTCTTTCATTGTCTGCTTTTTAATGTTCTGTCTTCAAACAACATATTCTAGTTTTCATTATAAATGTCTGTAACTTTTATTGAGTTTACTGCTCATGGTTGGTTTAAGGTGGTTCAGGGGATTGAACCTGAGACTTTGGTGCTTCAGTCATGAGAGTCTCTTTGCATAATCACTATGCTTTCTCTCTCTGTCATGATCTACATTTTATTAGTAAGAAAAACATTTACTAGTTTCTCATACCATTAAACAACTATTTTAAAATATGAATCAGTTTTGGTTGCCTAAAGTGATTAACATATTGAATGAAAGACAATAAACATAACATTTAACCTTTAGATAATTCTAGGTCCCATTTTAATATATTTTCAAAAATCTTATAAAATTTAAAGAGATGGATATGTTGAGAAATAATACCATTACTACAGTGTAACCTGTATATGAAGCTCTTTCCTAGTTATTAAGTATAAGAATATTGATACAGCATCAGCCTTGCCCTTGAAGTAAACTTTTTTCTTCTTATTTTATGAAAGTAAGAAATATCCTATGGCCAGGTGGTGGTGCATGGAGTTGAACATACATGTTATAGTATGAGAGAACCTGGGTTTAAGCTCCCCCAGTCCCTACCTGAGGAAGAGAAGCTTCACTGGCATTGAAGCAGTGTTGCAGGTGTCTCTTATTCTCTCTGCCTCTGTGTCTCCTTTCCCTTCTCAATTTCTCTCTGTCCTATCAAATAAATTTAATAAGTAAGAACTATCTTGAGCAACATGTGGCAGGCAATCATGAGATGGAAGGCATGGTAAAAATTTATGTCATCTGACCTATGCAAATTGATTAAAGTTACAAATAGATTTTTGAGGGAGTTCCCGGAAGATGGTGGACTGAGAAGCTGCTAGTGGCTTGAGCTCTGAACACACCTTCTGGAAACGGTAGGATTTTCTGCTTTTAGTAGGCCAGTCAATAGGGGGTCCTAACAGTGACACCAAGGAGGTGACTATAACTTAATTTGGGTTAAGAAATAGAGTAGAAAAAAAGGGGGAAAAATTTTTTTCCATTTAATTATATAGCACACCTCCTCCCCCTCCACACCCCCCCATAACCAGTCCCTGGGGACCAGCTGCTAGCAGGCTCCCTTGCTGAGCTTCTGTCTTTACCAAATTCCTGTCCCACCAGGGAGTATCATTCATTCTAAGTCTATACCCTTCTGAAACCTCTGGCCTTTTTTTTCTTTCTAAGTAACCAACCCCACCCACCCACCTCACCCCGCATAGCTAATTAAATAATAAAAAATAAAAAAAAAAATCTTTCCTTTCACCACTCTTTTATGACTGCTCTTTTTCTTATCTTTTTCTTTTTTCTCTCTTTTTTTTCTTCTTTTTCTCATTCTTGTCATCCTTTCTTCCTTAATCTGACAGCTTCCAAAGCCACAGGCCCCAGCCCCCACACCACCAAACAGTGTACTTTTTTGAATTCACTGATACACGTTTGGGAATTACTTTGGGGAAGAATTCTGACTCAGTGTGGACTCTCAATGCGAGTGTCTATGCTCAACTTCCCTTCCTCCTTTAGCCACCCCTAGAATATACAGTGGATAGTAGATTTGCATAACTGTCTATTTCAGCCATCCTTGTTTAGTCATGAGGGTTTTTTTTTCTTTTCACTGCTCTTTAATTACAGCTCTTTTTCTTCTCTTTTCCCTTTTCTCTCACTTGTATCTTTTTTCTTTTTCTTTTCTTTTTTTTTTTAATCTTGTCATACACTTCTTCCTTCCTTCTTCTTTGCCTTTATGAATTTGTGAATTATTTTGGGGAAGAAATCTGACTCAGAGTGGACTCTCTATGTGTGTATCTCTGCTCTAGTTCCCTTTCCCCTCTTGTTACCCCTAGAATATACAGTGGATAGTAGATTTGCATAACTGTCTATTCTTGCTATCCCTTCTTTCTTTTCTCTTTCTTCTTCACTTGGATTTGGTTACTATTTTTTCACGGACTGGAGAAATTGTTTGGCTAACTGATAGTGATTAAACTGCTTCAATACTTGCTTCAGTTGCTACTATAATTCCTGAGGTTGGTGAGTGCAATTGTCATAAAGGTATTTAGTACAGTGTTGCTTGTGCTCAAAACACAACAACTGAGGAACAACAGAGCATAAAAAAGAAACACATAAATCAAAAAAATGGGTAGATCAAAAACAAATAAAACTGCTACTACAATGAATGAAGACAATAGCCCAGAAGAAACTACAAATCAGCCAGAAGTAACCATAGATAAGAAAAGTATGCAAGCAATAATAAACTTATTAATCACACAAATGAAAACAACATTGGAGGAAAGGAATGGCAGTATTAGGGAAACAACAGTTGAGACCCCCAAGGAAAATACTGATTATTTTGAGGCAATTAGAGAACTGAAAGCTGAAATAGCTGTAATGAAGAAAGAAGCTGAGGCAAGGGAAAGCAGACTAACAGAAGCAGAAAACAGAATTAGTCAGACAGAGGATGAGTTACAGAAAACGAAGAAAGAGGTGAAAGACCTTAAAAAGAGATTGAGAGACACTGAAAACAACAACAGAGACATATGGGATGATCTCAAAAGAAGTAACATTCGTATAATTGGCCTGCCAGAGGAAGAAAGAGAGGAAGGGGAAGCAAACATTCTAGAGGAAATAATAGAAGAAAACTTCCCAGACCTGAATAACAGAAAGGATATCAAGGTTCAAGAGGCCCAGAGAGTACCAAACAGAATCAACCCAGACCTGAAGACACCAAGACACATCATAGTCACAATGAGAAGTAATAAGGATAAAGAAAGGATCCTAAAGGCTGCAAGATAGAAACAAAAAGTCACATACAAGGGAAAACCCATAAGATTATCTGCAGATTTCTCCACTCAAACTCTAAAAGCTAGAAGAGAATGGCAAGATATCTATTGAGCCCTGAATGAAAAAGGGTTTCAACCAAGGATAATATATCCTGCTAGACTTTCATTCAAACTAGATGGAGGGATCAAAACCTTCTTAGACAAACAACAGTTAAAGGAGGCAACCATCACCAAACTGGCCCTGAAAGAGGTTCTAAAAGACCTTTTGTAAACAAGAACATCACTATAATACTGGCAATATATCAGAGCAAACAAAAAAAATTTTTTGTTGAACAATGGCACTACAATACATTAAATCCATCATATCAATAAATGTCAATGGCTTAAACTCACAAATCAAAAGGCACAGAGTGGGGGGATGGATCAAAAAACATAATCCAACCATATGCTGCTTGCAAGAATCCCATCTGTCGCAACAAGATAAACACAGAGTTAAAGTGAAAGGATGGAAAACTATCATACAGGCTAATGGACCACAAAAAAGGGCAGGAACAGCCATTCTCATCTCAGACACAATAGATTTTAAGTTAAATAAAGTAATAAAAGATAGGCAAGGACACTACATAATGATTAGAGGATCAATCAGCCAAGAAGACTTAACAATCATTAACATCTATGCACCCAATGAGGGACCATCTAAATACATCAAGCACTTACTGAAAGAATTTCAAAAATACATCAATAGTAATACAATAATAGTGGGAGACTTCAATACCCCACTCTCACACTTAGACAGATCAACAAAGCAGAGAACCAACAAAGATACAAGAGAATTGAATGACGAGATTGACAGACTAGACCTCTTGGACATTTTCAGAGTCCTTCACCCCAAAAAACTGGAATACACCTTCTTTTCAAATCCACATAACACATACTCAAGGATAGACCACATGTTAGGCCACAAAGACAACATCAATAAATTCAAGAACACTGAAATCATCCCAAGTATCTTCTCAGACCACAGTGTTGTAAAACTAACATTTAACAACAAAAAGACAATTATTAAAAGTCAAAGAATTTGGAAACTAAACAACATTCTCCTTAAGAACCACTGGGTCAGAGATTCACTCAAGCAGAAAATTCAAATGTTCCTGGAAACAAATGAAAATGAAGACACAACCTATCAAAATATTTGGGACACAGCTAAAGCAGTACTGAGAGGGAAACTTATAGCCATACAATCACATATTAAACACCAAGAAAAAGCTCAAATGAATGACCTTACTGCACACCTCAATGACTTAGAGGAAGAGGAACAAAGGAACCCTAAAGCATCCAGAGGACAGAAATCACTAAAGTTAGAGCAGAAATAAACAACATCGATAATAAAAGAACCATACAAAAGATCAATGAAGCCAAATGTTGGTTCTTTGAAAGATTAAACAAAATTGACAATCCCCTAGCCAGACTCACCAAACAAAAAAGAGAGAAGACTCAAATTGCAAACGATGGAGGAGATATGACAACTGACACCACAGAAATCCAGAGAATCCTGCAAAACTTCTATAAAGAACTATACGCCACCAAGCTAGAGAATCTGGAAGAAATGGAACAATTCCTAGAAGCATATGCCCTTCCAAAACTGAACCAAGAAGAAGTACAAAATCTAAATGCACCAATCACAGACAAAGAAATTGAAACCGTTATTAAAAACCTCCCCAACAACAAAAGTCTTGGACCAGATGGCTTCACAAATGAATTCTACAAAACTTTCAGGAAACAGTTAGTACCCATACTTCTTAAGCTTTTCCATAAGATTGAAGAAACAGGAATACTCCCTTCCACCTTCTATGAAGCCAACATCACCCTGATACCAAAAGCTGATAGGGATAGAACAAAAAAGGAAAACTACAGACCAATATCTCTGATGAACATAGATGCCAAAATATTAAACAAGATCTTGACCAACCGGATACAGCAACACATCAAAAAGATTGTTCATCACAACCAAGTGGGATTCATCCCAGGAATGCAAGGCTGGTTCAACATCTGTAAGTCAATCAATGTCATTCACCACATCAATAAAAGCAAAGCCAAAAACCACATGATTATTTCAATAGATGCAGAGAAAGCCTTTGACAAAATCCAACACCCATTCATGCTCAAAACTACAAAAAATGGGAATAGATGGGAAATTCCTCAAGATAGTGGAGTCTATATATAGCAAACCTACAGCCAACATCATACTCAATGGACAGAAGCTGAAAGAATTCCCCTCAGATCGGAGACTAGACAGGGCTGTCCACTATCACCATTACTCTTCAACATAGTATTGGAATTTCTTGCCATAGCAATCAGGCAAGAGAAAGAAATCAAAGGAATACAGATTGGAAGGGAAGAAGTCAAGCTCTCACTATTTGCAGATGATATGATAGTATACATAGAAAAACCTAAAGAATCCAGCAGAAAACTACTGGAAGTTATTAGGCAATATAGCAAAGTATCAGGCTACAAAATCAATGCACAAAAATCAGTGGCATTTCTTTATGCAAACACTAAATCTGAAGAAGAAGACATCCAGAAATCACTCCCGTTTACTGTTTCAGCAAAATCAATCAAATACCTAGGAATAAAGTTGACCAAAGAAGTGAAAGACTTGTATGCTGAAAGGAAATAGAAACAGATACCAAGAAATGGAAAGATATCCCATGCTCATGGATTGGAAGAATAAATATCATCAAAATGAATATTCTCCCCAGAGCCATACACAAATTTAATGCAATACCCATCAAAGTTCCACCAAGCTTCTTTAAGAGAATAGAACAAACACTACAATCATTTATCTGGAACCTGAAAACACCTAGAATTGCCAAGACCATCTTAAGGAAAAGAAACATGGAGAAAGAAACATGGAAAGCATCACACTCCCAGACCTTAAACTATATTATAAAGCCATCATCATCAAAACAGCATGGTACTGGAACAAAAATAGGCACACAGACCAGTGGAACAGAATTGAAAGCCCAGAAATAAATCCCCACACCTATGGACATCTAATTTTTGATAAGGGGGCCCAAAGTATTAAATGGAAAAAGGAGGCTCTCTTTAATAAATGGTGCTGGTTAAACTGGGTTGTAACATGCAGAAGAATGAAATTGAACCACTTTATCTCACCAGAAACAAAAATCAACTCCAAATGGATCAAAGACCTAGATGTCAGACCAGAAACAATCAAGTACTTAGAGGAAAACATTGGTAAAACACTTTCCCACCTACACCTCAAGGACATCTTTGATGAATCAAACCCAATTGCAAGGAAGACTAAAGCAGAAACAAACCAATGAGACTACATCAAATTGAAAAGCTTCTGCACATCCAAAGAAACTATTAAACAAACAAAGAGACCCATCACAGAATGGGAAAAGATCTTCACATGCCATACATCAGACAAGAAACTAATCACCAAAATATATAAAGAGCTCAGCAAACTTAGCACCAAAAAAGCAAATGACTCCATCCAAAAATGGGCAGAGGATATGAATAAAACATTCACCTCAGAGGAGATGCAGAAGGCTAACAAATATATGAAATACTGCTCTAGGTCACTGATTGTCAGAGAAATGCAAACTAAGACAATACTAAGATACCACCTCACTCCTGTAAGAATGGCATACATCAAAAAGGACAGCAGCAACAATTGCTGGAGAGGTTGTGGGGACAGAGGAAACCTTTTACACTGCTGGTGGGAATGTAAATTGGTACAGCCTCTGTGGAGAACAGTTTGGAAAACTCTCAGAAGGCTAGACTTGGACCTTCCATATGACCCAGTAATTCCTCTCCTGGGGTTATACCCCAAGGACTCCATAACACCCAACCAAAAAGAGGTGTGTACTCCTATGTTCATAACAGCACAATTCATAATAGCTAAAATCTGGAAGCAACCCAGGTGCCCAACAACAGATGAGTGGCTGAGAAAGCTGTAGTATATATACACAATGGAATACTATGCAGCTATCAAGAACAATGAACCCACCTTCGCTGACCCATCTTGGACAGAGCTAGAAGGAATTATGTTAAGTGAGCTAAGTCAGAAAGATAAAGATGAGTATGGGATGATCCCACTCATCAACAGAAGTTGACAAAGAAGATCTGAAAGGGAAACTAAAAGCAGGACCTGATCAAATTGTAAGTAGGGCACCAAAGTAAAAACCCTGTGGTGAGGGGTAGACATGCAGCTTCCTGGGCCAGTGGGGGGTGGGAGTGGGTGGGAGGCATGGGTCACAGTCTTTTGGTGGTGGGAATGGTGTTTATGTACACTCCTAGTAAAGTGTAGTCATATAAATGACTATTTAATTAATATGAGAGGGGGAAAATTAATTGTATGTCTCGAAGTTTTTCAAAACACAAACTGAATCTTTTCAATATATAGGCTGTGTAATTGATATGCAGACTCCCTCAAAAGCCTAGACCAAGTAGATCAGAAGCCACTAATAGCACAGCTATATACAAGATACTGGGTACTGTACAGCAAACCCTAACAAAAGGACTTTTCAAAGTTAACCCAATTACCAAACAATGTGATGATAACATTAACTATCGATTGTCTTTTTGAACCCTAAGACAGCAGGAACCTCACATCTCCACTATAAAGCCTCTACTTCTCCCAGTCCTGGAACCCTTGGATAGGGCCCACTTTCCTGTATGCCTCTCCTAATCCATATCAAATAATATTGCATCTGCCGATCACAACCTAAGCAATGCAATGATTGCCTCCTCAACATGCTTCATTCAGACTGTGTCCAGAGACTTCACGTGTGGAATGACAACCCTTCAACTTCATTACTCAGGTGAGCCCTTTCCTTTCATAGTATACTCTAATTCCTTCCCAGGTGGTTCACTTTCTTTTTTTTAAATTTATTTATTTATTTATTTTTATTTTTAAAATTTTTTTTATTTTTTTATTTAAGAAAGGATTAATTAACGAAACCACAGGGTAGGAGGGGTACAACTCCACACAATTCCCACCACCCAATCTCCATATCCCACCCCCTCCCCCGATAGCTTTCCCATTCTCTATCCCTCTGGGAGCATGGACCCAGGGTCATTGAGGGTTGCAGAAGGTAGAAGGTCTGGCTTCTGTAATTGCTTCCCCGCTGAACATGGGCGTTGTCTGGTCGGTCCATACTCCCAGTCTGCCTCTCTCTTTCCCTAGTAGGATGGGTCTCTGGGGAAGCTGAGCTCCAGGACACATTGGTGGTATCTTCAATCCAGGGAAGTCTGGCTGGCATCCTGATGACACCTGGAACCTGGTGACTAAAAAGAGAGTTAACATACAAAGCCAAACAAATTGTTGAGCAATCATGGACCCAAAGCTTGGAAAAGTGGAGAGGAAGTATTAGGGAGGTACTCACTGCAAACTCTAGTATACTTCTGCTTTCTTACTTTGGTGCCATACTCCAAACTCAGTCAATTTCTGCTTTGCGTTTCTACTTCTTTTTTTTTTTTTACATGCATAACATTCCCCAGATTCCCATTTAGCAATACAACCCCCACTATTTCATTCATCATTTTTCATGGACCTGTATTCTCCCCACCCACCCACCCACCCCAGAGTCTTTTACTTTAGCTGTAAAAAATGGTGACTTCACCGTTTTCAGCCGATCTTGGATGGACCTTGAAAAAATCATGTTGAGTGAAATAAGTCAGAAACAGAAGGATGAATATGGGATGATCTCACTCTCAGGCCGAAGTTGAAAAACAAGGTTAGAAAAGAAAACACAAGTCGAACCTGAAATGGAATTGGAGTATTACACCAAAGTAAAAGGTGGTTCACTTTCTAACAAAGTCCCAAAACCTAGATATAGACCAGGTTCAGTGAGAGAGAGCATATGTTCACACATATCCGTAAACTCCTGCAAAATATATGCCTGAAAGCAGAAGTGCACTAGAGTTTGCAGTGAGTACCCCCCTAACATTTCCTCTCCACTATTCCAAGCTTTGGGTCCATGATTGCTCAACAATTTGTTTGGCTTCGTATGTTAACTCTCTTTTCAGTTATCAGGTTCCAGATGTCGTCAGGATGCTGGCCAGCCTTCCCTAGACTGAAGACCGCACCGATGTGTCCTGGAGCTCAGCTTCCCCAGAGACACACCCTACTAGGGAAAGAGAGAGGCAGACTGGGAGTATGGACCGACCAGTCAACGCTCATGTTCAGCGGGGAAGCAATTACAGAAGCCAGACCTTCTACCTTCTGCAACCCACCATGACCCTGGGTCCATGCTCCCAGAGGGATAGAGAATGGGACAGCTATCAGGGGAGGGGGTGGGATATGGAGATTGGGTGGTGGGAATTGTATGGAATTGTACCCCTCCTACCCTATGGTTTTGTTAATTAATCCTTTCTTAAATAAAAACAAAACAAAACAAAACCAAAACAAATAGATTTTTGAATGAGCAGTGGGCATTCAGAATGCCAGTGTCCATTTCTGGTTGTACAAAGACAGTATATAAAAAAGAAACGAGTCCAAATAAATCATATTGTAAATGAAAGTGGAGAAATCACAACAGACACCATAGAAAACTACACTATTATGTGAAGCTTCTAAGAAAACTTTATATCACCAAGCTATAGAACCTAAAAGAGGGAGATTAAGTTCCTTAGAAGCTAATACAACCCATAAGACTGAACCAGGAGAAACTAGAAAACAGATATGCCAAAGAAACAAAAACAGTCATGAAAACACTCCCCAATAACAAAAGTCCAACTCAGATGGTTTCACAAATGAATTTTATAAAAGAGCTACATTCTATACTTTACATGCTCTTCTTAAAATCAAGGGCACAAGAATACTCCCTATCACCTTTTATGAGACCAATATTAGCCTGATAGCAAAAGAAGACAGAAATATAACAAACAAAACAAACAAACAAAAACCTACAGGCTGATATCACTAACGAACATAGAAGGTATGATACTGAGTGGAATTAACTAGATTATAAATCAAGACCAAGTGGATTTGTTCCAGCGAAGCAATGGTTCAGAAATGTAAATCAATAAATGCAATAAACTAAATCAACAAAAGGAAAACCAAAAAATACACAATTATTTCAATAGATGGAGAGAAATCTTTTGATAAGATACAACATACTTTTTTATCAAAACACTGAAAAGTATGGGGATTAAAAAGAAAAGAAAAGAATGGGGAGAAATGGAAAATTCCACAAACTAGTCAAATCTTTAGACAACAAACCTACAACCAATATTAAACTCACGGTGAGAAACAGAAAGCTTTGCCTCTTTGGTCAGGTACAAGACAGGGATGTCCATTATCACAATTACTACTCAACATTGTCTTAGAAGGTATCACCATAGCAACTAGGAAAGAGAAGGAGATTAAAGGGATACAGATTTGTAAGAGAAGTAAAATATTCACTATTTGCAGATGATATGAGAGTATTTATAGAAATTCCAAAAGAACCCAGTAGAAATGATTAATACTAGAAATAATTAAGTAAGGTGGCAGGTTACAAGTGAAAAAAATCAGTGTCATTTCTCTATGCAAACATTAGCTAGAAGAAATCCAAAAATCAATTCCTTTTATGAGAGCAGTAAAAGCAATCAAGTATCTAGGAATAAACTTAACAATGGAGGTGCAAGACTTGTATACTGAAAATTATGGGGGGGTCACCCGGTAATGGAACAGGTTAAGCACACATGGCAGCGCGAAGTGCAAAGACCAGAGTAAGGATCCCAGTTTGAGCCCTGGTTCCCCACCTATAGGGGAGTCACCTCACAGGTGGTGCAGCAGGTCTGCAGGTGTCTATCTTTCTCTCCCCGCCTCTATCTTCCCCTCCTCTCTCCATTTCTCTCTGTCCTATCCAACAACGATGACATCAACAACAATGATAACTACAACAATAAAAAGCAATGGCAACAAAAGGGAAAATAAATAAAAATAAAAAATAAAAAATAAAAAAATAAGAACCTCTAAAAAAAGAAAATTATGAGTCACTATTCAAGGAAAAATTGGAAAGATATAACCTAATTATTGAATGGAAGAATTTAACATCATCAAAATGACTATCCTACTCAGATCATATACAGATTTAATATTCCTATCAAAGTTCCACCAATTTTCTTCAAGAAAACAGAAGTTACAAAAGTGTACCTTGAATCAGAAAATACCCAGGATCACCATATCAATCTTGAGAAAAAAAGAACAAGAATTAAGGTATCATACTTCCAGATCGTAAATTAAATTAAGTTTTCCTGGGTTCCCCCACTTACGGAGCAGAACGGAGCTTTGTGAGCAGTGAAGTATGGGCGCAGGCATCTCTCTTTCTCTCTCATTTCTGTATCCCTCTTCTCTCTCAAGGTCTCTCTGTCCTGTGAAATAAAGGAGAGAGAGAGAGAGAGAGAGAGAGAGAGAGCGACAGAGGAGTCAGAGTCTGGGAGCAGTGGATTTACTGTGTGGCACATGACTCCCAACAATAACTCTGGTGGCAGAATAAATAAATAAATGAAATAAAGAAAGGGAAGAATCAAGTCTGGAAATAACCTCTCATACCTACAGACAACTAATATCCCCCCCCCCCCCCGAGGACCCAACACATTAAATGGAGAAAGGAGTCTCTGCAACAAATGGTGTTGAAGTGAAACATATGGAAGAACAAAACTGGACCAACACATATACACAAAAGTCACTATACACAAAAGTCAACTCCAAATGAATCAAAGACATGGGAATTAGACCAGAAACCAGAAAATAACATAGAAGAAAATATTGACAAGATACCTCATGATTTATGCTTGGGAAATACCTTCAAACACTTGAGTACAACAGGGAAAACACAAGTAAGCCAAACCAATGGACAATATCAAATTAAAAACTTTAATCAAAGAGAACTATCACCAAAACAGAAAAATACCTTGTACAACAGGACACCTTTCCATACCATACGTTAGATAAAGGGCCAACAGCCAAAAAAAAAAAAAAAAAAATACACAGAATTCACTGCTTCACTAAATTAAAATAACAAGAAAAAACAACCCCATTAAAAAATAGGATGACATGGACAGTATCTTCACCAAAGAAGAGGTTTAGGGGGTTAACAGACAACTGAAAACAATGTTCAAAGTCACTCATTATCAGAAAATGCAATTAGATACAACAACGAGACACCACTATAAACCTGTGAGAAAGTCACACATTAGAAAGGACAGAAACAACAAGTGTTGGTGAGGATGTGAAAGAAAAGGAACTCTAATACACTGCTAGTGAGAATATAACTTGATCTAACTCCTGTGTAAAACACCTTGGAGATTTCTCTGAATGTTAGAAATGGATTTACCATATGGCCCAGAAATTTCCCTCTTGGAGATATACTCAAAGGAAACTAAAATACCCCTCCAAAGAGATTTATGAATATCTATGTACACAGCAGCACAATCTATAATAGTCCAAACTTGGAAGCAGCCCAGATGCTCAATGACGGATGAATGGCTAAGAAAATTGTGGTATGTACTCTTCAGCTACGAAAGGAAGTCATTTCCTCATCCTGGGTAAAGCTTGAAAGCATATTAAGAGAGATAAGCCCCAAAAAGGATGAATGACAGATAATATCACTTATTGGACTAATTGGACTCTAATCTACAGGAGAGCCATATTTCCTTGTATTTAATAGCAATGCTGAAAAAGGACTATGGGAATAAGTAATTGATTTTATTTACTTACCTTCTCTAGAGCAGCTTGAACAACTGATTCACTTTCTGTATCTAGGGCAGACGTAGCCTCATCTAAGATCAGAATCTTGGGGTTTCGAACTAAAGCTCGAGCAATGGCAATTCTCTGTTTCTGTCCTCCACTCATTTGAGCTCCTTTTTCCCCAACCAAGGTATTAAATTTCTAATGCAAAATAGGAAAGACCATGGGAACAGAGCACAACATGAGCAAACAGAATGGAAAATGACATTCAGTTACAGTTGTTTTACATACCCGTTTAATCACTATATGGCTAATTTTGACCTGTGAGTTTTTGTGAAAGCAAACAACTATTTAAAAAAGAGTCGAAAGAGGATCTAAAGGAAAATACAGTTAAGATTAAAATAAATAAGAACATATTATATCCAAAAGCTTTAGAAAAATTAATCAATTGAACATAATTTTCAGTTTTATTCTTTTTTTTTTAAATGCTGTGCCAGGGAACAAATTCAGGGTATTATATATTTGGGATACTGTTGAGCTATTTCCTCGGACCAATTTATTTATTTTTTAACCAGAGCACTGAACAGCTATGGCTTGCATTTTTATTTGTCATTTGTATGTCTTCTTTGGTGAGATGTCAGTTAAGATTAGTTAAAAATCATTCTTAACATTTCTTGGGTCTGTATCTTTCAACCACGATTAAGGAGAAGTGTTTTATTTAATTTTTTTCCAGATATATTTGTTATTGACTCCTATAGTCTAATTTAATCAAGGTTTGAGAACATATTTTATATATTTTATCTTCTTTGAAATCAAAGACCTTTTTTTTTAATGGCCCAGAATATTCTTTATCTAAGTCATCACCCTATGAGCACTTGAGAAGAAAGCATTCTGTTGCTATTGAGTGGGATGTTGTATAAATGCCAGATCTAGTTGGTTGATGATATTGTGGTCTACATCATTACTAATTTTCCCCTTACTTGTCTACTTACTAAGTACTGAAGTTCAATTAAAATTGTGAATCTGTCTTTTTTTCCTTTTAGATGTATCAGTTTTTACCTCTTGGAATTCTTTTTTTTAATTTCGGTCTAAAACCTTATGTGACACAATATTGCCATTCCCGACATCCCCTCCTTCTCCCCATTCTTTCAGTTCTAGAGAAAGAAATACTGCTCTACTAACCATAATTCCTCCATACTGTGTTGTTCCCATGTGGTACCAAGGCTTGAATCAACGAGTTATCTTCTTTTTAAAAATTTTTTTATTTTACTTTTTGCCTCCAGGGTTATTGCTGGGGCTCAGTGCCTGCACCATGAATCCACTGCTCCTGGAAGCCATCCCCCCCGCCTTTTGTTGCCCTTGTTGTTGTAGCCTTGCTGTGGTTATTATTATTGTTGATGTTGTTAGTTGTTGAATAGGACAGAGAGAAATGGAGAGAGGAAGGGAAGACAGAAGAGGGGGAGAGAAAGACAGACACCTGCAGACCTGCTTCACAGCCTGTGAAGTGACTCCCCTGCAGGTGGGGAGCCAGGAGCTTGAACCGGGATCCTTATGCCGGTCCTTGCGCTTTGCTCCACGTGTGCTAAACCTGCTGCGCTACTGCTGGACCCCCAGTGAGTTATCTTCTAGTGCCCTCCCCTTAAATTTTGAATCTCTCAAGTGCATAAACATTTAGGATTGTGCTTCTTGAATAATACTTAGGTATCTTCCTCTGCTTATTTGTATGTCTAGTTATTGCAAACTATATACTGAATGGTGTTGAACAGAATATGTTGAACAGATATGAATTGTTTTTTTTAATGATAAAATGTTGATTTTTAGGGCTCTGAGAAGTGATCCAGCAGGTAGAAAATATGCCTTCCATGTGTGAAACCCATGGATTTGATTTTATTAGCACATGAGAGCACCAAAGGAAAAAAAAACGGATGAGGGTCTAAGGGTTGCAGATTAATGCTTGGTATCTGTTCCTCTCCTTTCTTTCTTTGTTCTAATAATAAAAGATAAAAAAAAAGGGTCCAGAAGATGGCTCACTCTAGTGCATATAGGTTTATTCTTGGCACTGGCTTCTCTTGAATTTGTGTAATCTTGGTTTTATACTTTGTACGGAATGAATCTGTAGGAAGCCTCAAAACTTGGCAGTACCTAGTCTGCAAATTCTATCTCCTCTGAGGATCTTGTCCTGGCTTGGTTTTAGGCTTTGTTAGGGCAGGTCTGAAGTTGGTCTTACTCTGAAGTGTGGGCTTTATTCCTAAAGGATAATGTGTGTGTGTGTGTGTGTGTGTGTGTGTGTGTGTGTGTTATATGCCTGAAGCATTAGAAAAATGTTAGTGTGATCTCTCTACGTTGACTGGGCTGTACTTTCAACATGCACACTGTACTGTTTGACTTCTAGTAGCTCTGTTAATGCTAATGTTAATGTATTGTAGTGGTAGTTGTTGTACCAAATAAACTGCTGTAACTAATAAACCTGTGTAGTCTTATCCTTATATAATGATTCCCAGGATATTTCTACTTGGAATTTGCCTCTTCTTCCTGCCTCCCCTTACCTCTACCATTGACTTTTATGCTGCTTATCCTGTCCTAAAATTTGACCTTTGCCTTTCAGTTTAGTTGGACTGCTATGTTCTATCTGAATTCTAGTTCCACAGAGATGTGGTCAGAAGAATGCTGTAAATTCACAGTTTCATTCTTCTTAGGAATTATAGTTTGTTACTACCGCTTATCCATTAACTGGAAAAAAATTGTCTGTGCCTCATCTATTTTACCAAATTTTATATATGCTTATGAGAAAAGGCTAGCAGATATAAGATAGGCCTAAAATACTAATTATGCTTTTATCAAAAAATATTAGTAGTTTTTCAGGAATATTCTCTTCCAGCTTCTATGAAGCCAACATCACTTTGATACCAAAAGCAGACAGGGACACGAACATAGATGCTAAAATATTGAACAAAATTCTAGCCAACTGAATACAGCAGTTTATTAAAAAGATTGTTCATCATGACCAAGTGGGGTTTATTTCAGGCATGGAAGGTTGGTTTAACATACATAAATCAATCAACATGATCCACCACATCAATAAAGCAAGACCAAAAACAATATGGTCATATCAATAGATGCTGAGAAAACTTTTGACAACATCCAACATAACTTTATGATCAAAACGCTACAAAAATGGGAATAGATGGAAAATTCCTGATGATAGTGGAGTCTACATATAGCAAACTTACAGCCAACATCATACTCAACTGTGAAAAACTAGAAGCATTTCCCCTCAGATCAGGTACTAGACAGGGCTGCCCACTATCACCATTATTATACAACATAGCATTGGAAGTTCTTGCCATAGCAATCAGGAAGGAGAAAGGAACTCAAGGGATACAGATTGGAAGAGAAGAAGTCAAACTCTCCCTATTTCCAGATGAAATGATAGTACACATAGGAAAACCTAAGCAATCTAGCAAGAAGCTCTTGGAAATCATCAGGCAATACAGTAAGGTGTCAGGCTACAAAATTAACATTCAAAAGTCAGTGGCATTCCTCTATGCAAACACTAAGCTAGAAGACGATGAAATCCAGAAATCAGTTCCTTTTACTATAGCAACAAAAAAATAAAATATCTGGGAATAAACCTAACCAAAGAAGTGAAAGAATTGTATATTGAAAATTATGAGTCACTACTCAAGGAAATAGAAAAAGGCACAAAGAAGTGCAAAGATATACGATGTTCATAGGTTGGAAGAACTAACATCATCAAAATGAATATACTACCCAGAGCCATATACAAATCTAATGCAATCCCCATTAATATCTCAACCACATTTTTTAGGAGAACAGAACAAATGCTACAAATGTTTATCTGGAACCAGAAAAGACCTAGAATTGCCAAAACTGTCTTGAGAAGAAAAGAACAGAACTGGAGGTATCACACTCCCAGATCTCAAATTGTATTATAGGGCCACTGTCATCAAAACTGCTTGGTACTGGAATATGAAATGAATAGACACAATGACCACTGGAATAGAATTGAGAGCCCAGAAGTAAGCCCCACACCTATGGACATCTAATCTTTGACAAAGGTGCCCAGACTACTAAATGGGGAAAGCAGAGTCTCTTCAACAAATGGTGTTGGAAAAAATTGGTTGAAACATGCAGAAGAATGAAACTGAACCACTATATTTCACCAAATACAAAAGTAAATTCCAAGTGGATCAAGGACTTGGATGTTAGACCACAAACTATCAGATACTAGAAGAAAATATTGGCAGAAATTTTCCACATAAATTTTAAAGACATCTTCAGTGAAACGAATGCAGTTACAAAGAAAACTAAGGCAAGCATAAGCCTATGGGACTATATCAAATTAAAAAGCTTCTGCACAGCAAAAGAAACCACTATCCAAACCAAGAGACCCCTCACAGAATGAGAGATCTTTACATGCCATACATCAGACAAGAGTTTAATAACCAAAATATATAAAGAGCTTGCCAAACTCAACAAACAAACATATAACACCATCCAAAAATGGACAGAATATTCACCACAGAAGAGATCCAAAAGGCCAAGAAACACACGAAAAAATGCTCCAACTCTTTGATTGTCTGAGAAATGCAAATAAAGACAGCAATGAGATACCACTTCACTCTTGTGAGAATGTCATACATCAGAAAAGGAACCAGCAACAAATACTGGAGATGCTGTGGGATGAAAGGAACCCTCCTGCACTGCTGGTGGGAATGTAAATGGGTTCAACCTCTGTGGAGAGCAGTCTGGAGAACCCTCAGAAGGCTAGAAATGGACCTACCCTATGATCCTGCAACTCCTCTCCTGTGGATATATCCTAAGGAACCCAACACACCCATCCAAATAGATTTGTGTACACATATGTTCTTAGCAGCACAATTTGTAATAGCCAAAATCTGGAAGCAACTCAAGTGTCCAACAATAGATGAGTGGCTGAGCAAGTTGTGGTATATATACACAATGGAATACTACTCAGCTATAAAAATGGTGACTTCACCGTTTTCAGCTGATGCTGGACGGACTTTGAAAAATTCATGTTAAGTGGAATAAGTCAGAAACAGAAGGATGAATATGGGATGATCTCATTCACAGGCAGAAATTGAAAAAAAATCAGAAGAGAAAACACAAGTTGAAACCTGAACTGGAGTTGGTGCATTGCACCAAAGTAAAAGTGGGTGTGGGGGAGAGTACAAGTCCAAGAAGGATGACAGAGACCTAGTGGGGGTTGTATTGTTATGTGGAAAACTGAGAAGTGTTATGTACAAACTATTTTATTTACTGTCAAATGTAAAACATGAATCCCCCAATAAAGCAATTAAAAAATATAGTAGTAGTTTTTGAGCATAGCTTTTCTTTCAACAATTTTTCAGTTAACTGGAATAACTATATCAGAAACTTTAAATTTTTGCATACTCTTATTTCTTTGGTTAACCATGTTGTTTGTTTTTTCACCAGAGCTATCCCTTATATTTGGTGCCTGAACAACCCCACTACTCTCAGCAGCCTTTTTTTTTTTTTTTTTTTACATAGAAGACGAGACAAAGATAGAGTGGGAGAAATAGAGTGAAAAAGGAGACACTGCTTCACAGCCTATCTGGCACTCTACCAGATAAATCACCACCTAGCCTGTGAATTTTATTTTATTTTAATTTTATTTTATTTTATTTTAATTTTTTTAAATCTTTTTTTTTAAAGATTTTTATTTATTTATGAGAAAGATAGGAGGAGAGAGAAAGAAACAGACATCACTCTGGCACATGTGCTGCCAGGGATTGAACTCAGGACCTCATGCTTGAGAGTCCAAAGCTTTATCACTGCGCCACCACCTAGACCACTTGAATTTAGCTGTTATCATAATGTGCTGCAATATAATTTTGATCATGAGAAGCTAATATCTTTAATTTATTCTTTGGATTATATCTTTAGAATACTGTTAGATCTATCTTTAAAAGAATTTAAAAAATATTTTATTTATTCATTTTTTTGTGTGTGTGTGTAGAGACAGAGAGAAACTGAAAGAAAAAGGGGGAAAGAGAGAGAAACCTGCAGCACTACTTGTGAAGCTTTCTCCCTGAAGTAACTTCACTACTTGTGAAGCTTTCTCCCTGATGGCGGGGACTGGGTGCTTTAACCCGGATACTTGCGCACTGTACCATGTATACTCTACCAGAAGCACCACCTTCCAGCCCTTAGAATACTGGGGCGTCTTATGTTAATACTGGATTTTTAGTAAAAGCAAGATGTAACTAATGTAGTATGAGAAGCTTAAGAGGTAAGAGAAGATCTCAGATTCCAATTACGAAAGTGAAGATTGTCGGTGTTTTGAGGAAAAGAAAATGTGAAAAGCAGCATGAGTTCAAAGAAAGGAAGTGAGGGCTCTTTAAGCCAAAAGAAAAGAATGACCTCAAGCCATTACAATTACTGTTCTAATTGTAATCCTAACCAATGGTGACAGGCGGTAATTACTAGTATAACGAAGTAGTCACTAGAAAAAAAATTTCCGGGGGTGGGGGTGGCGGTGGGCAGTGGAACGCCAGGTTGAGTGCACACATTTGCATGTACAAGGACCTGGGTTTGAACCCATGCTCCCCACCTGCACGAACACTTAGTTCATGAGCAGTGAAGGAGACCTTCAGGTCTCTCTCTCTCTCTCCTTCTCTATCTCCCCTCCCCTCTCAATTTCTCTTTGTCTCTATCCAATAAGTACATACATAAATAGGATGCAGAAAAAAAGAGAGAGAGAGAGAGAGAGAGAGAAAAGTTACAAAATTATGACCTGTGGCTTGTGGTTTGTAAAACATTATCTTTTTTAAAAATTTTATATTTACTTATTTATTGGATAGAGACAGCCAGAAATCAAGAGGGAAAGGGGTGATAGAGAGGGAGAGAGAGACACCTGCAGCACTGTGTGACTTGTGAAGCTTTCCCTCTGTAGGTGGGAACCAGGCCCTTGAACCTGGGTCCTTGAGCACTGTAGTATGTGTGCTCAACCAGGTGCACCACCACCCGGCCCCAAAACATATCTGTTAAGGGGGATTGTGGATCAACTTGCCCAATACCCATGACCATCATAGAAGCAATTACCGAAGCCAGAACTCACACCTTCTACACTCTATAAAAAAATATGTCCATATTCCCAGAGTGGAAGAAATGTTAGGAGAAAATGATCAGAGGGCTCTAATTCCATTAGTATCTGGAGAGAGAAGAGGAAAATAAGTTATTTGGAAGTAGTAATAGGTGTAGGTGTGACTTAGGGAGAGAGAAAAAAAAAGGAAAAAAGGGGGGGCAAATAAGTGTAAATATAAATAGTTATAGAAATGATAGTCAACCCAAATTTGTAACCCTGGGATAACTATTATAATTCCTAATGGAGGGAATGGGGATACAGAACACTAGTGGTGGAATTATTAAACCCATGTTATCTCATAATTTTTAAAATCAATAATAAATCATTAATAAAAATTTTAGAAAACATCTGTTAAAATGAACTTTCCCTTTTCTTTTGTTGCCTTCTGTGGTGGTAGCATTTTATCTGTACTTAGTTTCAGATTTCATCCTTAACTGTTTCAGCCAGTATTCCCCACAACAATTTCAGTTGTTTACTGATGGATACTTTTAGAAAATGCAAAGTAATGATTTTACAGCTCTCTATTAACTATAAATACTCATTACAATACAGTTAGAATATTTGGTCCTAGTATCGATAATTTTAGCTTATTATATTTTTTCAACTGTAACTTCACATTTCTTGTTCAGTGTTCGTTCCATGTGCTTCTAAAAATAATCACAGCTTCCCTTTTGACCTACACAGAATCAACTTGAACACTGTATGTATTTCCTCTTTCAGCCACAAGATGGCCACAAAAACCAACATTTGCAGAAGTAATTTCTCCACTTAGACTAATGATTTGTTTTACATGTAATTGTTTTATTTTACTATAATCCTCATTTTTTCCTTTGCTATTTTCAGTCAGAGTTGATAAGAAGTAAACATCACTTTAGGAAATGGACATTTTAAAATGCATTTTCCCTTTTTAATTTAATTTTTATTTATAAAATGGAAATATTGACAAGGACATAGGATAAGAGGGGTGCAATTCCACACAATTCTTACCACCAGAACTCCATATCCAATCCCCTCCCTTGAAAGCTTTCCTATTTTTTATAACTGGGAGTGTGGACCCAGGATCATTACGGGGTGCAGAAGGTGGAAGGTCTGGCTTCTGTAATTGCTTCTCTGCTGAACATGGGCATTGGCAGATCAAATTGATGAGGTTTACAGTTAACAATATTTATACACTTTTCCCATATTTGGGAGCTATTCTCTTTCCTTATACAACTTTCTAGCCCTTTTTCCAACTATGACACCATCTCCCCAGACAATACTTTGAGTCCACCTTCATGCTAGTTGTCAGGCTCAGGCAAAAACTAGTGAAGTCATGGACCCCCTTGGAATATACCTAAAATAGACCTACTAGCTTTTTCCAAAATGGAGACCCTCAGGTTCTTGCCCTTAGGTTCATAATTAGTCAAAAATTTGTTCTGCTTTATATTGTAATTCTTTTTCAGCCACTAGGTTCCGGATGTTACCATAATGCCAACCTGATTTCCCTGGGCAGATGACCCCACCAATGTGTCCCAGAGCTCCACCTCCCCAAAGCATTTTTCCTTTTGATTGTTACTATGATCTCTTTATAGCTATTTCACCTAATTAAAAAATTAAGCACACCTCTTTTCCTTTGTAGAGTATTGTTTTTGTTATTTTATTTTAGAATCTTTCTCTGCTTTATCTCTAAGCTAAAGACAAAGTGTGCATTTAAAGACAAATGGTGTACTTACATTGGGAAACTCCATTATAAAATCATAAGCATTTGCTTCCTTTGCTGCTTTCTCAATTTCTTCATTGGTCACGCCATCTCGACCATATTTAATATTGTTATTAATGGTAGTCCCAAACAAAACAGGCTCTTGGCTGACAACTCCAATATATTCTCGATAGTGTCGAACATTTAAAGTTTTGATGTCATTACCATCCACTGTAATCTGCTAGTCCAAAGAAATGTGTCATGTTTTCATCCCTTTACTGTAGTGGCTTTAGAGTTTTTTTTTTTTTTTTTAATTAATCCAATACATATACTGAGATGAGTATTTCTGGAATCACAGATGGACTATATTTTGACAAAACATATCATGTATTTTTTCTCAATAAATTTTTTCCTGTAGATGAGAACTAATAAAAATATCTCAAAAATTATATTACAGTTTTGCCAAAACACGTGAATATCTTTATCTGATAATCTACAAATTAGACATTTTATAGATATTTACACTAGTAGTCAGAAATATTTGCATATAGACTTTAGTTATATTACTTTAAGGCTGATATGACCTTAAAACATTTTTCTAGGAAATGCCTTTTTCTCACTTCAACAATCACTCCCTTAAAAAAGACAAGCATGTCTTCCAGTCATTGTTATAAATAATAATAAGTATATACTGTTTTCTCCATAAACAGTACAGTTAGTTACTTGTTAACCAATATATTTCAATAAATAGTTTGACAATTAATATCTCCCTTTCACCAACTTTAACATTTTGTCTGGGAATAGATTTTTTTCTTTTTTCTTTTTTTGTCTCCAAGATTATCGCTGGGGCTCTGTGCCTCCACTAGGAGTCCATTGCCCCTGCGGCCATTTTTTCAATATTCTGGATAGGACAGAGAGAAATTGAGAGAAGAGGGGGGAAACAGAGAGGCAGAAAGACACAAGCCTGCAGACCTGCTTCACTGCTTGTGAAGTGATGCCCCTGCAGGTGGGGAGCCCGGGGCTCTAACCAGGATCCTTGTGCTTCCTACTATGCGCGCTTAACCTGGTGTGCCACCTCCTGGGCATAGATTTTTCTATGCAACTATAATATATATTGAATGCTTATCCAATAATTTATTTGTTCAATAATAATATGAACATATGAGTCCAGCTCACTAAAAAAATGAAGACTTTAGATAATCAAACTAAATGAAACCAGGTTCAAGGAAAGTAGACTTTCTTTTAAATGTAACAGTGGGAGGGTTGGGCGGTAGTGCAGCAGGTTAAGTGCATGTGGTGCAAAGCACAACGACTGGCGATAAGAATCCCGGTTTGAGGCTCTACTCCCCCAGCTGCAGGGGGGGTGGCTTCAAAAGTGGTGAAACAGGTTTGTAGGTATCTATCCTTCTCTCCCCCATCCTTCTCCCCTCCTTGATTTCTCTCTGTCCTATCCAACAACAACAGCAATGGCAACAATAACATTAACAACAATAAGAACAAGGACAACAAAATAGGAAAAATGGCCTCTAGGAGCAGTGGATTCATAGTGCAGGCACTGAGCCCCAGCAATAACCCTGGAGGAAAAAAAAAAGGAACAGTGGAGGTGTTGGGGAAGTGACTATAGATAGAACATATTAACCTGAGCTGAATTGTTGTCACTGCAGAAAGACAAGAAAGTCAAAACCAAATAGATTATACTAAACAGCAGAGTCTTCTGATTTCTTCTCTTTCATAATAAACAAAGTAATAGTTGAAAATGGAACAGAAGAGGGGCATTAGGCCTCTGTGACTACAAAGTTTGTCTCTATGTTACTTACAAGATTGATAAAGTTAAATACAACTCCAATTCTACATAACAGAAAAGCAGCGAGTAAGTAATTTTTCTATTCTGTTTTGTTTTGTGAAACTAAAACTCTAAGTTATGGACACTACAAGTTATCATCATATATGTAATTTTTCAACGAGAGTGATTGCAATGAGATAGACATAGATAGACAGACAGACAGATAGATAGATAGAGAGATAGGTAGATAGATATGAACCAGGTCACTTAATAGTTTTGGCTTATGGTGCTGCTGGGGATTGAACCTGGGACTTCAGAGCCTCAGGGATGAAAACATTCTGCATAATCATTATGCTATTTCTGCAGCCCTATGATGTTATTTTCATCTATAGCATTTATTATTTTCTAACATTCTACATCATTTTTTTACTTAATGTCTGTCTCTGTCGAGGAAGACAGATTTTTATTCTTTGTTCACCAGTGTATCACCAGTGTCCAGAACAGTATCTGGCACATAGTATGTACTCAATATATATTATTTGATGAATGAATGAATATACAGGAAATAACAAAATGCTGATGTAACTGTAAATTCCTTGTAATATGCAGGATTTCCAAACCCCATAGTTTGTATTGTACATAGTTTTGCTAGCTTCACTTACAAAGCCGTCTTCAGGATCATACAACCTCTGTAGAAGTTGAACTGCTGTACTCTTCCCACTGCCATTGGGGCCAACTAATGCCACTGTCTCTCCAGACTTAATTTTGAGATTCAGACCTTTTAGAATCTATTGGAATATATGGAGGGGGGAGTTCCATAAAACTACTATAAATGAGAATATGTTTACATATTTCCAGAAGTCTAATGTATAATTATAAACAAAGAATTTCTTCAGAGACATTTTCGAAGTTTAGATCTTGTTATGTTTGTTAAATGTACACATATGAAATAGACTACACAATATTGGGAAACAATAGTAAAATAATCTCATATAAAAATATGATTAATTGGGGAGAATACAGATCCTGGAAAAGAATGACAGAGGACCTAGTGGGGGTTGTATTGTTATGTGGAAAACTGAGAAATGTTATGCATCTACAAACTATTGTATTTACTGTCAAATGTAAAACACTAATTACCCAATAAAGGAAAAAAAGAATGTTAATTAAGAACATTCAAAAATATTAATCATACCAAATCTGATATTTTAAGGTGAAATATTTTTTACTAGTTTAATGACTATCAAGTTAGTGAAAATCAGATCTAAAAAATATGTAACAGTTAAATGAAACCTTGCCAGATATTTCATATATTAAGGAAGCCTCTTTTTAAGAACAATGCAAAATATATTCCAAAGTAAAATACTAGGAAGAAACCTTAGAGATTTCTATAGATGAGATTCCCACCCTAGACACCTCCTCTCTCTATCTCTAATGGGAAATCTCACCTGGAACTCCACACCTATGGACAACTAATTATTGACAAGGGGGCCCCAAAACATTAAATGGTGAAAGTCTCTTCAACAAATGGTGATGGAAAAACTGGATCGAAACATGCAAACAAATGAAATTGGACCATCACATATCACCATGCTGTGCATAAAAGTCAACTCCAAGTGAATCAAAGGCATAGATATTAGGCCTTAAGTTATCAAATATACTGAAGAAAACATTGGCAGAACACATCACAATCTATGCTTAAAAAAAAAAAACCTTCAAAGATTCAAAGAGTAATAATAATAAAATAAAACCCAAACATAATTAAGTGGGGCTACAGCAAATTGAAAAGCTTCTGAATAGCAAAGGCTATCATCACCCAAACAGAAAGACACTACAGTGTGGGAGAGGGTCTTTACATAATATCAAATAAGGGACTAATAACCAAAATACATAAAGAGCTCAGTAAACTTAGTAATAAAAATACAAACAATCCAGGCTTCTGGGTGGAAGCGCACTGGGTTAAGCACACATGGTACGAAGTTTAAGGACCTGTGCAAGGATCCCGGTTCAAGCCCCTGGTTCCCCACCTGTGTGTGAGGGGGTGTCACTTCGCAAACGGTGAAGCAGGTCTGCAGGTGTCTATCTTTCTCTCTCCCTCCTTATCTTCCCCTTCCCTCTCAATTTCTCTCTGTCCTATCCAAATAATAATAAAAAAAAATGGCCATAAGAGTAGCAGATTTGCAGTGCAGGAACTGAGCCTCAGTGAATACAATGAAGGGAAAAACACAAAAACAACAAACAATCCTACTAGAATATGGGGCAAGGACATAGACAAGGATGAGATCCAGAGGGACAACAGATACAACAAAAGATTCTCAAAGTCACTGATTATCAGAGAACTTCAAATAAAGAACAATGAGATACCATTTTACACCTTGAGAATATTATACAGTAGAAAGGACAGTAACAACAGATGTTAGAGAGAATGTAGGAAAAAAATGGACTCTTCTGTATTGCTGGTGGGAGTGTAAATTGGTCCAGTATCTGTAGCAAATAGCTGAAGATTTCTGAGGACACTAGAAATGGACCATAAATCTCTCTCCTGGGTATTTACCGAAAGGAAACATAAATATCTATCAGGAGAGAGCTATGTGTTCCTATGTCTGTAACAGCATAATTTTTAATAGCCAAAACAAGGAAGCAACCCAGATATCTACCAACAGCTGAGTGTCTATAAAAAAAAAGGTGATATATACACAGGATGGAATATTACTCAGCTGTTAAAAATGATGAAGTCATCTTCTTTGTTTCATCATAGATGGAATTTGAAGACATCATGTTAAGTTTGATGTGATAAATAAAGGACAGAGGCCAGGGGGTAGTGCAGCGGGTTAAGTGCACATGGCACAAAGCACAAGGACCAGCATTAGGATCCTGGTTTGAGCCCCTGGCTCCTCACCTGCAGGGTTCGATTCATTCACAAGTGGTGAAGTAGGTCTGTAGGTGTTTATCTTTCTCTCCCTCTCTCTGTCTTCCCCTCCTCTCCCAATTTCTCTCTGTCCTATCCAACAACAATGACAACAGTAACAACAACAATAGTAATAACAATGATAAACAACAAGGGCAACAAAAGGAAAAATAAACATAAAAAGAAAAGGACCAATACCAAATAATCTCCCTTATATGTGGGACTTAATATATAGGTATAACAAAATGAAAAATTGACTGGCTAAGGTGTATTGCATGATAGAAAAGGACTCTGGGGAAGATGGGAGAGGGAGGGGTTGATGAGAACTTTGGGGACCTGGTGTATAATGAAACTACACCTGTGTCGATGACTATACTGTAAACCATTAGCTCCTCCAATACAAAATTTAAAAAATTACTTTATTAATGAGGGGAGAAGAGACAATTATTCTTGAACATGAAAAATAAGTTTTTCTTTTTTTAAAATATTTATTCCCTTTTGTTGACCTTGTTTTTTTTTATTGTTGTTGTCATTGTTGGATAGGACAGAGAGAAATTGAGTGAGGAGGGGAAGACAGAGAAGGGGAGAGACAGACACCTACAGACCTGCTTCACCGTGAAGTGACACCCCTGCAGGTGGGGAGCCAGGGGCTTGAACCGGGATCCTTATGCCAGTCCTTGCACTTTGCACCATGTGCTTAACCTGCTGCGCTACCGCCCGACTCCCGAAAAATAAGTTTTTCATTAACTCATGTTGACACGAGTATTTATTGTCCTATGGATCTGTAATGTGAGAGAAACATCATAAATAATTATAATAAATAATATATAAATAATAATTCTTTCTTATTGACAATAGCAATAACATTAAGAAACTCAATGATATTTGCTTGAATTTATATATATTCATCACCAAACATGAGAATCTCTTCTTGGAATTCTCTCACTTTGATGTCCCCATTTGTGAAAAACAAAAAACAAAAGCAGGCTTTATTTATGTAAAATATAAGACCTTAAAGGACAAAGCAGTGAAAAAATTTTCTAGAAGAGGCAAGAAATCAGTGAGACTATAGAAGCTGGTACCTACTTTTACTAAAGGGTAAGTTTCTGTTTTTTCTTTCTTGGAAAACTTTGTTTTATTTATTTATTTAACATGAGTAGACTCCCTCTCATCCCAGCAATGATTAATTCTATACCTCAAGAAAAGTGTAGGCGTGAAAAGTTCTTTCCCATACAATATACAATTGCTGCTTAAATTTCCAGGAAATTTCAAATCAAATACAGTTATAAAATATTGAAATACTTCTTAGGAAAATAGTAGATGACAGCACTACTCTAACAATGATAATTTAATATATATTAAAAGGAGCTTTAAAGTAATTTTTAAGATTTACAGAAAGATAGGAATAAGTAGATTTTTTTTTTTCATACAGGTTCTAAAGGGGTATGTTTGGATACTTTAAAAGGCATTAGAAGTTAGGAAAAATCCCTGGGTGGAGGGTGAGGGTAGCTTCACTGGGGAAAGGTCACAGACCTTTGTTGGTGGGAATGGTGCTAATACACACTCCTATTAACTTATAGTCTCACAAATCACTATTTAATTAATATGAGAGGGGATAAACAAATTGAATGTCTCAAACTTTGATGCATAGACCATACCTCTAAGTATATAATCCTCCAAATCTAAGCACTTAAGATTTCAAATTGGTAATTAGATTGAATTTTAACAGTGGGCTCAAATTGTTATACATTTCTAATTATGATTTTTTTCTTTGAATATAAAATCACCTATAAGCTTAGACCAAGAAGAACAGAAGAAACTGGTGACAATACTTTATAAGATATAGCTATAATTAAATACCATTAAAGGACATAAAATATGGTGAGGTCTTGTATGTATGATACAGAAAATCCTAACAATGGGATTTTCAAAGTTAAAACCCAATTGCCAAATAATCTGGTTATAGCAATAACTATCTATTGCCTTCTTAAACCCTAAGACAGCAGGAACCTTCCCCATTGTCTATAAAACCCATATTTCTCCCAGTCCTGGTACCTCTGGGGTGGGGCTCACTTTCCTGCATGCTTCTCTCAATTCATACCATTGATACTTCATCTGCTGATCTCAGCCTCATCAATGAGACTAGTACCACCTCAGCACGCTTCAGTTCGGACTGTGTTCAGGGATGTCAGGTGTATAATGTCAATCCCCCTAGCTTCATTACTCTGGTGAGACCTATCCTAGCTCATAGGACTCCTTAATTTTACTGGGGGGGGGGTACACTTCTGAACAAAGCCTCAAAACCTAGATATAGACTAAGGTCCATGAGACAGGGCATATGCACACATGTATCCATAAATTAGGGGAAAATATATACCTTAAAGCGAAAGTGCACAATAGTTTGCAGTGAGTCAAAAAATGCAGCAAGTAGAGAGACCTAAAAATAACACCATAAAGTACCTAATGAAATAGTCTGTACTTAGACCTAGATACCCTCCTCATCTACTTCCTATTTCACTTTGAAAATGAACCTTGTCAGACAAAGTAAGGACTACAAAAGCTGGGTAAGGGCAAGAGACTGGCATACTTTAATGACAACTCTATGGTCACTACCAGCCCACCCCATCACTTGGGGCCCTATTTAGGGAGCTCTGGGATTTCAACACAGACTTGGTGGACCTAGATCTCTAAAAGATCCCTCTCGCCATTTTCACTGGTCATCACCATCAGGAGCAATATAATGGACCCCATTGTGGGCCCCTATAGGACCTTGCCCTCTGTGTGGATCAACCATGGTAGGGACTGTTCCATTCTCAGAAGGGAGGCTGCACAACATACTCTACCACTCGAAGAAGATGGGTCCTAAAATTAGTGCAGCCTGGAATGTTCCTAGCCATGACCACAGAATGAGAGTTCAGACCTATAGGAATGCAGAAGTCACACAGGCTCCTGCGGTGAATATGGGCCCCAGATCAAATCAATGGGGTTTCCAGTTAACAATATTTATATACTTTCCCCATATTTGGGAGCTGCTCTCTTTCCTGATCCTGCTTTCTAGTCCTTTTTCCAAGTCTGACACCATCTTCCCACACAATATCCTGGGTCTACCTCATATCAGCTGTCAGGCTCAGGCAAAAACTAGTAAAGTCATGTCAGTAAAGTAAAGTAAAGTAAAGTAACTAGTAAAGTAGCTAGTAAAGTCTGTCAGGCTCAGACAAAAACTAGTAAAGTCATGGGCCCCTAGGAATATACCTAAAATAGACCTACTATTTTTTTTTAATGGAGACCCACAAATCTTCATCTGCAATATTCTTTCCTCTAGGATCATTGCTAGTCAACAATTAGTTCTGCTTTACATCTTACCCACTATGTGTGCTTAACCTACTGTGCCTGACCCCCCCGTACTTTATATGTTAACTCTTTGTCAGCCACCAGGTTCCAGAGGCTACCATGATGCCAACCTGACTTCCCTGGACAGACAACCCCACCAATGTGTTCTGGAACCCCACCTCTGCAGAGCCCCGCCCCAATAGGGAAAGAGAGAGACAGGCTGGGAGTATGGATTGATCTGTCAATGCCCATGTTCAGAGGGGAAGCAATTACAGAAGCCAGACCTTCCACCTTTTGCACCCCATAATGACCCTGGGTTCATACTCCCAGATGGTTAAAGAATAGAAAAGCTTTCAAAGGAGGGGATTGGATATGGAGTTCTGGTGGTGGGAATTGTGTGGAACTGTACCTCTCTTATCCTGTTGGTTGTCAATGTTTCCATTTTATAAATAAAAATTTTAAAAAGGGTATCAGAGGTTTGTAGCATTAGTACTTTAATCAATTTACTTAAAGTCATGTCCTCAGGGCTGGGTAGTGGTACACATGTAGAGTGCACACAAAATTATTTGTTTGTTTATTTATTTATTAGTTACTATTTGCATACTTTAATAGTAAATTATTACTTTTGAGAATTTTTTATTAGTGGTTTCATATTGACCTACAAATTTACACTATAATAGTATTATTCTACATTGTTACTACCACCAGAATTCTGTGTCTCCATCTGCTCCTTTGGAAACTGCAGTAGTTCTCCCAATGTCACAGATATGCTTGACTTATAACTATCTATCTCTGTATCCTTTTTTTTGTCCGTATTTTCTACAGTTCTGGCTTCACTTTCTTTCAGAGTCATATCTACACCTACTACTTCTGAGTGCTTTTTCTTTTTTCCTCTTCTCTCTCAGATAAGAGAAATAGTGCCTGGCTGTTTGTGGTGTTGGTAAATTATTTATTCATATATAAATTGAAAAGAAGAGGTGGCGCACCTGGTTGAGTGCACATGTTACAATGTATGAGGACCCAGGTTCAAGTCCCCTGTCCCCACCTGCAGGGGGAAAGCTTTATGAGTGGTGAAGCATTGCTGCAGGTGTCTCTCTGTCTCTCTCACTCTCTATCCCCTCTTCCTCTCAATATGTGGCTGTCTCTATCCAATAAATAAATAAAGATAATAAAAAATAAATTGAAAAGAAGAAAATAGAATCAGGCATAATTTCCTAAGATTCAAGGAAGAGTATCTAATTTGTGTGCATATAAAAGTGAAAGGATAAGGTTTTGCCTCTGTATTAAAAAATAAAATAATACAAGGGAAAGGTAAACATGTGCATACGCCCCCGTTAAAAATGGTGGGGATCACATGTAGATGACATCATCAATCCAAGTAATTTTGCTGCACTCTCAAATCGAGAACACAGGAATTAATGGAATTAAAAATATTTCGGTCAACTGAATACAGAAAAGAAGCAAAATATAGCCACTTCTTCCAGAGTTACCTGTTAATTACAATCTTCCTTCTGTTCACTCTGTTGATCTCCTCTAAGTGACAAAACCATGATAAAGATGACCCCAAATAATCCCATTGTGGAAAATCTTAACTATGAGAGGACAACACAGTAAAATTGTATAATTATATAATTAAATTTAACCTACCTTGATAGATGGTCTTGATGGATAACTGAAAGAAACATTTTTAAATTCCACCATTCCTTCTATGAATTCAGGCTTATATCCTGTTGTTGAAAAGTTATCTATATTGGGTTTCTCAGGAAAACAAAAAAGAACATTATAAATCTTCAAGGAACTAAGTTTATTTTCTGCATTTCCTTAAATTATTTTAAGTATGGTTTTCTTTTATGTCTTTACTTCTATTTTAGAAGTACATTGAATTAGATATGAAGGTTTCAATAAGTACAATTCCCTTTCTAGAAGAATTAACAATCTTGTTTTCCATAGCCGATTGGCCATATGGATTTCATTCACTATTCCCCCTTTAGTGAAATAAGAATGTATGTTTTTTTCAAAGTCAATTAGAAAATTTACCTTATCAATAACCTGGAAAATATTAAAAGCAGCTCCTCGGGCTATAGTGAAGGTTTCAAAGTTAGGTGCTGCTGCTCCAATGCAGTAACTACTATGGATGACACTAAAAAATACCTATGAGAACAACAACAACAAAATACCATTTTTAGTTATATAACACAGACAAAAAAAGTATGAAAACTCATAGAAAGGTATTAGAGAAATTGTGTAGGAAAGAATGATAGATGCTGCTGGAAGTATGAATATAAAGGAGACACCAGTACTCCATACATATTTGGCCTTTTCCTAATGTGAAAATATGTGATTATCTTTTAGTTTTGCCTTTATAACCTGCTAGGTAGTCTTGGGGTGGAGAACAAATCTCTGTATTGAGGACTGCTGACCATAACTAAGTCTGGCTGGGTTAGGAGGTGAGTTTCAATTTCTTCTTGCTTGTTAATTCCTCAAGCTTTAAAGAGACGAATGTGATATATTACCTTAGAAATATTGTGCTATTTTTATAGATAATTATAGCTGTTTGTATTATTGATGCCTGTTCATTTTTTGGTGGATAGATCACTGAAAACACACACAGACACAAAAACACACACACACACACACTCACACACACAAACACACACTAAAACAAAAAAAAAATCTTCACAATGTGTCTTTCCTGCCTTAATGGCAATTACACATAAAAATGAAAAGTAAGGGGGAGTCAGGCTGTAGCGCAGCGGGTTAAGCGCAGGTGGCGCAAAGCACAAGGACCGGCATAAGGATCCCGGTTCGAACCCCGGCTGCCCACCTGCAGGGGAGTCGCTTCACAAGCGGTGAAGCAGGTCTGCAGGTGTCTATCTTTCTCTCCTCCTTTCTGTCTTCCCCTCCTCTCTCCATTTCTCTCTGTCCTGTCCAACAATGACAACAACAATAATAACTACAACAATAAAACAACAAGGGCAACAAAAGGGAATAAATAAATAAAATAAATATTAAAAAAAAGAAAAGTAAGGGTGTAACAAAAATTCCTCATACTCAATTTTATTTATATGAATGAAACACAAAGGTAACTTAAAATTTTAAGTACATAAACCTAAAATCAAAATATGACCTTAGTTGGAAGAAAACAAAATCTACATAAAATGGGAAGATTAAGTGGTATCAGCTCGATTTACTTTAAGACAAATAGTTCTTAATCCTAAACTGATATCTTTATTGCAGAAATTTAGAAGGATAACAGAAGAGCAGTTAAAAAGTTATCTCACACACACACACACACACACACACACACACACACACACACTGAATATTCGCTACAAGAAATAATGAAATTATCTCCTTTGCCTCATATTGGATGGAACTTGAAGGAGCCATATTAAGTATGAAATAAGCCAATAAGCCAAAAGGAGAAGGATGAATACCCAATGACCTCACGTACAGGTGGAACTTAAGAAACAAAGATAGAAAGGAAAAACACAAGGTGAAACTTAAACTTGGATTGAGTGTGATGAATTGTAGCAAAGCATAAGATTTCAAGGGAGGGGCAGGTCGAAAAGGGTACACAGGGTGTTGGGGACCCAGTGCCCAGTGATAAAGAAGGTCTTCAGTTGATGCTGGGAGTGGGATGCAGACACCTACCAATGGAAGATAAGAAGTTGTACTCATGTGCCAACAACTCTCCTATAAACCTTTATTTCTGCAATAAAGTGATTTGGAGGCTACTAAGAGTGCTCATTTGGATAATGCCTTTGTTTTGTCATCAATATGATATGGGTTTGAGTGCACTGAGGTGCTTTTAGTGCTAAGGTGTCTTCTTCTGTGTTCTCCAATCTGAAAAAGTCAGCCTGAAGCAGCGCAGCCCCAGGGACAACCAAAAAGTGAAAGAAAATACAATAATGTTAAAAAAAGAAATTGTCCCTGTATATCCAATTGTCCTGTAAATCATCATTTCACCCCAATAAAATGATTTAAGAAAAAAAACACTTTAAGATGGGGGGAAAAGGTGCATGGGAATGCAAAGTAGAGCTACATAATCCTGCTAAACTCATTCATTAATTGAAACACACATTCCTGCCTTTCTACAAAAACAGAAACAACTGAATAAATTATAATTTAATGTACAAAATCTTGAGTGCACAAATGTAGATACTCTGCTTTTAATATTATTATATGCTAAAAATGACAAAGGATAGTAGTCTAATATACAGACTATGTCTAGAGGGTAGAAATAGCAAATATAGAGTGGCATATTATATTATCAAGAATGAAAGAAAAATGTCTCACTGAGGCTGACCTTTCATACTGTTGGGTTAAGAAAACCAAAAGTTCATGCCTTCCATGAATGAGACCTATGATTCAAAGCCTGACCCACATGGGATCACCCTGGACAATGCAGGGGAAGATCTGTGGGTAGGAGAGTGCATTGTGGTTTTCCCTTCTCCACTTGCCTGTGCCCACCACCCCCATACATTCTCTACCTAGTCTAAGAAATGAAGAATGAAAAAAAGGCCAAGAAGGCTGCTTAAATGTGGTATGGAGGATGTAAGAAGCCCTGCAATCATTCCCTGGCACCATATTAAAAAAGAAAAAGAAAACTCTAAGAAAAAAAAAACCCACAAAGTTTCAAATGACATGCTGGATAAATAAATCCTATAAATTTGTGATGAATTTAAGCTGTATGTAAATAATTTGAAGGAAATAAACATTGGTTTATTAAAAAATCTATCATTCATTACTATTGAAAGATAATTTCGTACCAAACTCTAGGCAAGAAGAGTTTACCTTTGCTCTCAGACAAGACTTACAGCAAGAACAGTTCCGATGGTGTAGCCAGGTTCTCCACTAAGAATCAAGGAGGTTCCATACCAAAAAGCAAGTCCATAAGTCCCGTTCATAAAGAAGTACACGGCACCAAGAGAGAGTTTTGAAACTACAGCCTTTTTTATGCCAACATTCTTTGCATCTTTTAGATTCTGTGTATACCTTAAAAAAACAAAACAGGGTAATAAAAGCCTTGGGAAAAACTAAACCCAAAGGTAAACTGTCATCAATAAAGGGACAGACCTTTGAATTTCTTTCTCTTGGGCTCCAAAGGCTACAACTGTTCGGATTGATGAAAAGACTTCTTCGGCCACAGCACCAGCTTTGGAATAGGCATTTAATTCTTTACTGGTCAATGAGATGACTATCTGTAATAAACCACAATTACAGTTAAAACACACACACACATACACACACACACATACACACACACACACACACACACACACACACACACACACACACACACACACGAGTTGGGCGGTAGCGCAGCGAGTTAAGCGCACTTGGCGCCAAGTGCAAGGACCAGCTTAAGGATGCTGGTTCGAGCTCCTGGCTCCCCACCTACAGGGAAGTTGCTTCACAAGCAGTAAAAAGCAGGTCTGCAGGTGTCTATCTTTCTCTCCCCCTCTCTGTCTTCCCCTCCTCTCTCCATTTCTCTCTGTCCTGTTCAACGATGACAACAATAATAACTACAACAATAAAACAACAAGGGCAACAACAGGGAATGAATACATAAATATTTTAAAAAGAATGTTTAAAACACACACACATACACACACACACACACACACACACACATACACTTTTCAAGAATGAGCCAAGAACAGTGTAACAATGTACAAAGAATTTCAGTTATCAAAAAGATGTAGTTATAGCACTTAATCTAAATTTGCCCCTTTACAAATTAGGAACTCAATGGCCAAAAATGTGAACAAACTTACAAAAAGTCTCACAGCAAAGAACTTAGTCTAAAATAACTCAGTCTAACTCTTGTACTAGGATACCTCTTTTTTCAAAATTAGATTTATCTACTTATGATATGAGAGAGCGCCAGAGAACAGAAAATTGCTCAGCTCTGGCTAATAATGGCTCTAGGGACTGAACCTTGCAAGTCCAGTGCATAACCACTGAGATGTCTCTCCACTCCTCTGCTTCTGCATTTTTAAAAACATAAGGAAAATGGCTTTGTTTGATTTTTTGGGGGAAAGATGACTTGGAGAAGGGCATTAGGAACACAACTTTTTTTTTTGTGCACTCATAAATAGTAAGACTGGTTTGACTTTGATTTATTATGTAAAAAAGCAAAGCAAAGGATTCAGAGTGTATGGGCACAGCATTATAGTAGGATGAGGAAACAATCATGCATTTATTTGGGATGTTATCGCTGAAGTTATTCACTATAAAGCAATCTGGGAGCAGGCTATTATTACTGGTGATATGTTTAGTTAATTTCTCAAAATCTGAAATCAGAATGTGCCTTTTCTCTATTACACATCTTACCCCTTGAGTTAGTAAAGGATTAAGTTAGCATAACAGTTCAATGAGAAAAAAGTGGCAGTGTAATTGTTTCCAGAGCTGTGTGTTTATTCACATACATAATTTGCCCAGTTTCAAAATATATTCCACATAATTGGAGCTGATTTAATTTAGGGCTTACTCAGGACAATTGTTAACATAAGGTAGCATAAACTGAGCACTAGTCATTGCCTTCTAAATTTACTTAAAAATAAATTATTCCTATATCACTGAAGGAGAAGCAGCACATATCAAATAGCCCTATGCATAGTATTTTGTATTTACAGAATGAAACTGAGCTGAAAGAAACTAGAATGTATGCACTGGGTCTTCATGAGTTAACTTTGATCCTTTTCATTTTCCTCTTAACAATCAGTTAATGCAGCAACAGTACTTAGATTCACCACTGTTTTCTTTTTAAATTGCTTTTCCATTTAACTTTTCTGGGAAGTTAAGCTTAAGATCTTAGTAACATAAGAGGATCTTATTTTAAATAAGCAGGGGGTGAAAGTTAATTTTTATTAGTGATTTAATAATAGGTTACAAGATCATAAGATTACAAGGGTATAGTTGCACATTGCACCCACCTTCCCTCCTCCAACCCCAGTTCTCCTCCTCCTCCCCAAGGATAACCACTATAGTTTTCACAGTCTTAGCTAGGGATGGCTTGATTTCTTTTTTTTTCCTCTCTACTTTTCCTTCCTTCCTTCCTTCCTTCCTTCCTTCCTTCCTTCCTTCCTTCCTTCCTTCCTTCCTCCCTCCCTCCCTCCCTCCCTTCCTTCCTTCCTTTCTTTTTCTTCCTTCCTCCTTCCCTCATCTTTTTTTCTTTTTTCCTTCCTTCCTTTCTTCCTTCCTTCCTTCCTTTCTTTCTTCAAGTTTATGTGTTCTAGTTCTTTACATTGAACATTTGAGATAAATCATCCAGTACTTGCCTTTTAGAGTAATGCAGGATATATGGTAACAGATATAAATTATAAGAAGAATCCTTGCGCACAATTGCCAAATTAAAGAACCTCATGTCATTATATATAAGGAGTATGGGAAAAACAAACAAATAAAAGATATAAGAAAGACAAAAAAGTATTAGATAGAAAATGACATCATTTAAAAAGGCATATAGGACTCTATGTATTTAAATATACAAAAAAGTATGATTATATTATAGATATTATATTATATATAATCCAAGAGAGTCCTTTTTAAAACATTGTCTCATTGTTCTTTGCTTGAAAATACTGTGTCCATTTCTTCCTCCCCTTTCATACTATATGTTATCTAGATCTGCTTTTACTGTGTATCACCTTGTTGAGCATTAAATATTCCTTATTTCCTTCTCTGTGGCACTCCTTTCAGAAATTCCTACAAGGCAGATCTGTCTGGTAATGGAACACTCTTTTAGTTTTTCCATATCTAGTACTCTTTAGATTGCTGCTTCATTTTTGAATGATAATTTTGCAGGGTAAAGTATGCATGGCTGGTACTTGTTGTCTTTTAAAACCTTGAATATACCACCCCACACCCATCCATGTTTCCTGCAGAAAAATCTCAAGTCTGATTATGCTGCCTTTATAAGTCACTCTCTTCTTTTTCCTTGGCAGCTTGTAAACTTTTTAGTTTGTCCTTGCCTTTTGATAGTGTAAAATGATGTGTATTGTAGCCCAAGTTGGGGTTTAGGAATTTGGCAGTTTTTTCTGCTTCCTGAATATCTATATCATTGCCATATTCCATATTTGGAAAAAATTATGTTATTATCTCTTTGAATATGGTTTCTGCTTCCTTCTTTCTCTCCTCTTTTTTCCGAGACTCCTCTAATTCTAAAATTTGTTTTTCTAATGGAGTCTCACTTTTCCTAAACCTTTTTTCTCCTTCTATTTTGAAGACAATGAGATTGACTTCAATTTTTGATGTTCTGTCTTCTACATGGATAAATCAACTTTCTTGACAGGTTGATATTGGAATGAATTCAAGGTGTTCTTCATACCCTGTAACTATTTTCAAGTGTTTCATTTTCCTATGAACTGAATCTCTGAGATAACTAATATCTTCTTTTATTTTTAAATGTCTTTCTTTTTTTGATAGGATAGAGAGAAATTGAGAGGAGGGATAGAGAAGGAGAGAAAGAGAGACACCTGCGGACCTCCTTCTCCAATTGTGAAGTATCCCCACTGCAAATGGGGAATGGGGGCTCAACTCTGGGTCCTTGCACATGGTAACATGTGTACTCAATGAGGTGCTTCACTGCTTGATTCCTTCATTTTTAACTTCTATTTTGAAACAATGGATTTTTTCTTAATCTACTTCTCCATATTTAATTGAAAGTTTTGTATGTTTTCATACTTCCTGACAATTTGTTCCTTAAGTTCTCGTATGTTTTCATATTTCCTGACAATTTGTTCCTTAAGTTCTTTCTCTGTTATATCTTCTGGATTTGCATCAAGTTTCTGAGCATCATCTTTGTTTTGGAGAATCAGCATTTTTCTAGTTTTACCCATCTGTTTTGGTTTCTGTTGTTGACTAAAAGCAGTGTTTTGTTCTTGTATGTGAGTTGTGGATAGAGAGGGGGAACTCTGAAGAAGTGAGTAGTATTATGTGGCCTGATATCCCTTAAACAGAGCCATAGTCTGGGGGTGAGGGAGAAGAGAACACAGACCTCTTTCTCTTTCCAGACTGATTCCTGAAAGTAGGAACTCTGCTGTGAGGTTGAAGTCACTTTTCTTGATTGTAGGGCAGACTGACCCCAATTACCAAGGTTTCTGTGGCAGTTGGGTAACTGGTAACTTCCATGATGCCACAAGGGTACAGTGTTCAGTTCCCTGGTTTCTGTGAATGTTTTCCTGGGTTTTGCTCAGGGGACTGTGGCTTCTACAGTTCTAAACAGCAGTCCTATGGTCCTTTTTTAAGGTCCCTGAGTGGCTCCTTGTGGGTCCTTTAAATAGGCCATATGGAACTGAAACAAATGCAAACATGGTGCCTGAAAACAACTCAGCTCAACATTTCTGCTTGAGTCCTCTCAGCTCCTGCTTCCATGTCTACATGACATCACCAACATTCACATACTGATTGATATTCTTTTCTTTACCAGAAATTATCTGATGAAATTCATTGAGTTATTTTGTTATTGTATTTGATTTCTTGATGGCAGCCAACTTTTCACCATAGCTTCACCCCAGAAGTCCAGGGATGAACATTTTGATGAAGGTTATAAGGTCATCACTCTAAGTCACACTAAACAAAGATTTAGCATCTAAGGATCCAAGTCTACAGTCTAAGGAATTATTTAATTATAACACAGTTCTGTTGCTAAAAATTATTTAGGTTAATTTTTATATCAATAAATTCAATAAATCTTACAATTTTGACTTTCATAAAGAACAGTTTTATAAAGTTAAAAGTTCCAAAAAGCAGCCTATAAACTTTACTCAAGAATATACTGTCCTTTTCATCTAGGAGATAGGCATAAATATTGGCAGTACTGCTAAAAACTGATTTGGTAAGAAATTATTAACTATTTTAAGACTTCACAAAGAGCATTCATTTCAAAACCAGGTGTAAATAAATAGAAAACTATAGAAAGCTAAACTATGGACAATGAGGGACTACTGTATATTTTTTGAAAAACTGAAACAAACCTAGTACATAAAAATAAAGATTAGCAGACATTTTAAATATAATTCAGAATCTTATGAAAATACAGGTATTTTATATTTTTAATTTTATCATTATTTTCTAGTAAAATGAATGTAAACTTTATCTGAAAATTTAGAACACACAAGATTCTACCACCACCTAATGTATAATGTACTAGTACTTTATTTATGGTATCATTTTAAATACAGTAAGCTAAATAATGAAGAGAGACTTCTGAAAATGAACTGTAGCAAAATAGGTGACTAGTGGTAGACAAAATAAAAATATTTCTGACATACATACACATATCTTTTTTTGTGGCTATAAAATAACTAGAAATTTCTTTTTTTGGACAAACTTAGTAAAATATCTAGTTCATGTATATACTTCTAGTCAACATCACAGCAGTCAGCTTGCCTACCTTAGAAAACATAGCTGCTGAAGCAATTATAAGAGGAGAGGTGGACAGAGTAACCAGGGTGAGTTTCCAACCTTTCACTAAACCAATTGCCAGGCCAATTGAAAAAGTAGATATGTTTTGAAACAGGAGAGCAATCTTGTCCCCAATGCCATCATTGATTTTGTTGATATCACTGAAACAAGTAAATTAATATAGTTGAATAGTGTAAATACAACATATGAAAACAAAGTTGATATACTACACAGCCATTCTCTTACTCAATCATGCGAGTGTTAAGTTCACCAATGTCACAGCTATCAAACCAGCTGATGTCCTGGGCCATAATTGAATGAAAAAGTTGTTTTCGTATTTTCTTGGTCTGCCGTGCTGCAGCCATAACCCAAAATGAAATCTGCATGTAACCAAAAACCAAGGCAGTAACTCCAACACCAACATAATACAGGGTCAACCTGAAAAAAGATTTTTGAAAGTCTTATTAAAACCAAGACACTTCCCCAATTAAGATAAATAAAACTATAATGATTTTTGATTATGCTAAGGGATATAAAAATAAACTCATGAGAAAGAATGAAGTACATTGTAATAATCATCTAGAGTTTACCTCTTATAGTACAGACAGAACTTAGTATTTTAGTTTATATTACTTTGTGGAACCAGGGTCTCCTGCATGTGCAAATTTCATAGCTTCTGGGCTGATGGGAGTTGGTTTATTTTATTTTATTTTATTTTATTTTATTTTATTTTATTTTATTTTATTTTATTTTTTCCTTTTGGCCATCGGGACTTTGTGAAATCCCACTACTACTGGTGTATTCTTGTCTTGTTCTCCATCCTTCCCTCTTTCCCTCCTTCCTTCTTCTCCTCTTCTCTTTTTTCCTATCTTTTCCTTTCCTTTAAAGAGAGACATAGAGAGAGATAGAATGAGATACAGAGACCACAGCATAGAAACTTCCTTCTGTGCTGTGGGGCCAGGCTCAAACCTGAGCTGTGCATGCGGCAAAATAGCACACTATCCAAGCAAGTGATCTTGCCAGAGAGAGAGAGAGAGAGAAAGAGAGAGAGAGAGAGAGAGAGAGAGAGAGAGAGAGAAAGAGAGAGAGAGGACAGAGAGACAGAGAGAGAGACAGAGAGAGGAGGAGAGACACAACAGCATTGCTCCCTGCTCAGTTTTCCTCTTTGCAAGGTGCTTGCATGTGTGGGCTGGAGGCTGAAACTCAGGTCTTCAGTTATGGTAAAGTATGGTGAGATATCTCTTGACTCCTGCATTAATTAAGCTTTTGAATTTCTTTTTAATCTTTTACAAATAATGACTTGATACTGTTTTACAGAATCATTATATTGAAGGAGTATTTTCATATCCGCATTTGGAGCACACAATTTACCACCCCCACCCCCACTAAAGTCATATCTCTCCCTCTATCCTTTGAAGATCCCTTTCCCTTCCCCCATAACCATCTTAGTTCTTATTTTTAAAAAAATAATGTTTAAAATTTTTATTTAAACTGAGTAAAAGTTCACTTTAAAATATTTTTACTAGTGATTTAATATTTATTTACAAGATTACAAAGTAATAGGGATATAGTTCCATACCATTTCGTTACATTTTATAAAAGACAGTCTGTTAATCTTTTTTTCCAAAACAGTTTGGAGAATATCTAAAGAATTAACATGGAATTGCCCTATGACACAACACCACCACTCCTAGGCATATACTCAAAGGAGTTGGGAGTTGAAGAGATACATGTACCTCTCTGTTTATAGTGGCTTTATTCACAATAGCAAAAATGTGGAAACAACCTAAATGCCCAATGACAGAGGACTGAGTAAAGAAGTGGGATATATACAAAGTGGAACACTATTCTGCAATTAAAATGATGAGACTGTATCATCTGGAACAAACTGGATAGAATTAGAAGTGATTATGTTAAGTGCAAATAAGTGAGTCATGCTTTTACCAAATACAACTCAGAGCATATAGAAGAGAGAATTTTGTAACAGTTCAAATAATTTATTGAAACAAAAGAAAAAGATTATGTGATAACCATATTTTACATACTTGGTGAAAGAAGAGTAGATAGTTGCTTTAATTAGTAACATGTGGTATTAATCAGACTTTTCTGTTATTTTTTCTTTATAAATATCAAATACGTCAGCATACAACAAACTACATTTCATTTGGACTTACACAGTAATGCCTTCATCCAGCTTCTCCTGAGACTGAGTACAGTTTTGATGTTTTGCTGTAAAAAAAAATGTTTAAACAATGAAGGAAAATTAATATGCGGTTCATCACACTGCTCCATACATAATTCCCCAAACTAAAGGTATTGTTCCAAGAAAATAGACCCAGTGCATGCACATGGATTTATGACTATCTTATTTTCTATTCTGTTTTTAAAAGGTCTATCATGTATGCATGTATCTAGGAGAGAAAGAGAGAGAAGACCAGAGTACTTCTTAGCTCTGGTACCGGTGGCACTAAGGAATCAGCCTGAAACCTCTGAGCTCTCAGGCATGCAAGTTGATGATGCTCTTAACGAGTTTACCTTTATGTCCAGCCCTTATTTTTTATTCTGTAACCTAAAAGTTGAAATAATTATCTCCTGTCACAAGAAGCTCTCACGATGTGAAAGATTATAAGGAGTTATAAGGGAAGATCAACTCTGTATTTCATACCTAGAGAGAATTCTTAAAAAATATATCTGATGTCATGCAACACTTGGGGAAGCAATAATAGGAGAATTACCCTTTTCTACTGGGGTTATACATTTAGAATTGAGTTTGAGATACCCCAGAGAATAAATTTAAAAAGTTAAGAAAAGTAAGAACAACTGTGAAAGTTCTCAAAGTTGCAGTCATGAGAAAAGTTTAAATGAAAATCAAATACATTGGGTATAAGAAGATTCGCAAAATAACACAGTATTTAAAGTATTTCCTGAGATACAAGTTTTCTATGAAAACTTCATTCATTTCTTTTGTACAAATGCATAATTTATTAATTAGTATGCCAAGGTTATTGATTTTTGCCAAGAGCAAAAATCTGTAACAGAAATTTTACAATTTTCTTTCCTTTCTCCTTTTCTCCCTTCCCTCCTTCATTTCCTTTTCCCTTCTCCCTTTTCCCTTTCACCTCTCTTTCTTTCTCTTCTTTCCTTTCCCTCCTGTCATTCATTTCTCTCTTTCTCCCTCCCTTGTTCCTTCCACAGCACTGCTTGGCTCTGGTCTTCTAATTTTTTATTACTGATTTAATATTGGTTTACAAAATTAAAAGATGACAGGGGTACAATTCCAGACCATTCCCACTAACAGAATACTTGTGCCTCCATTCTTTCTATTGGAAACTGCAATGGTTTTCCTAAGGTCACAGGCATGGGTTGACTATTATTTCTACATCTATCTATCTATCTATCTATCTATCTATCTATCTATCTATCTATCCATCCATTCATTTTTCCTATGGTCCTGCCTTCTCTTCCTTCCTTCCTTCCTTCCTTTCTTTCTTTCTTTTTTTTAGAAGAGTTTTGAATTCTTTATCTTTATTCAGAACAGTTCTGCACATTCCTGAAGAAACAAGCCTTAAATCCAGAGAACTGGGTGACAGCACAGTGGCAGAGGGCCAGGAAACATATTATCACGTGTGCTAACCCTGTTTAAGAAAACAGATCATTCTAAACTTAAGTAGGTTACATTAAAAAAAAAGGTGAATTGAAGCATAACCAAGGAGCCCTAGATGAGAGAACGTAAAATGAGACCATAATATGAATCAAAAGGGAAAAGAAAGAAAAAGAGGGGGGATACAAATATGGGGAGCAGCAAAAGGGTTAAAGAGAAACCCAAATTATTAATCAAGTAAAATGTCTAGTGCTGTTTCCTTCGTACTTTTGTTAGGGATAGAAATATATCTCTGAAGATATGCATTTCTCAGAACAAAACACCACAGCTAATCTGAGCTATCCAGCCATCACCACAATCAAGAATGAAAACACCACCTACCTCACCCCACAGTAAAAGACATGAAATTCACAAATGTGGAGTTGTGGGAGAGAAAAGTTTTGAAAAAAATGGAGGTAGCAGCAATTTGTATATGTTTACTTTACCTTTGTAGGCTGTTGAACATATCTACTATAGAGCCTATATTGCCCTCAATCCTGGAACCTTAGGGTTTGGCCCACTTTCCTGCATGCTTTTCTCAATTCAAATCAAATAATATTGCATCCGCGGATCGCAACCCAATCAATGCAACAAATGCTACCCCAACAAGCTTCACTTCAGACTGTGACCAGAGATTTCAGGTGTGGAATGACAACCCTTCAACTTCATCACTCGGGAGACCTTTCCTTTCATACTATTCTCTAATTCCATTCCAGGTGTTCCACTACCCAATAAAGTCCCCAAACCTAGATACAGGCTCACACGTGCCCATAAACTAGGGAAAAATATATACCTGAAAGCTGAAGTACACAAGAGCCTGCAGGGAATACCCCCCAACACTTCATCTGCACTATTCCAGTCTTTAGGTCCATGACTGTTCAACAGTTTGTTTGGCTTTGTATGTTAATTCTTTTTTCAGCCACCAGGTTCCGGATGCCAGCAAGATGCTGACCAGACTTCCCTGGACAGACGACCCCATCAATGTGTACTGGAGCTCCGCTTCCCCAGATCCCCACCCTACTAGGGAAAGAGAGAGGCAGACTGGGAGTATGGATCAACCAGTCAATGCCCAGCCCATGTTCAGCGGGGAAGCAATTACAGAAGCCAGACCTTCCACCCTTTGCATCCCACAAGGACCCTGGATCCATACTCCCAGAGAGATAGAGAATGGGAGGGCAGTCAGGGGAGGGGATGGGATATGGAGATCGGGTTGTGGGAATTGTGCGGAACTGTACCCCTTATTCTATGGTTTTGTTAATGTCTCCTTTCTTAAATAAAAAAAAAATTTAAAAAAGAATAACCAGAGCACTGTTCAGGGGTTGTCAAGGATTGAGTCAGAAGCCTCAGGCAGGCAAGTCCTGTTAAACTATCCCTATATAGTTTCTCTTTATCGTATACATTTATTTTCTGAACTATTATTCTATATACTTTTTCTTTTTTACCAGAGTAAAAAAATTTATTAATTAAATTTTATTAATTAAAGAGTTCTGATTAGTGCCTTGGCATCTCGTGAATCAAAAAGTCTGGCTGAGGGAACAGTTATCCCTCATCAGGCATTCACCCTAGTTTTCAGTCCCTTGCCTTTTCTTTCCCCTCTGTAGTGAAGTAAGAGGGTTTACTTTTTATGGAACTCAGATTCTTCTCTTCCTTTCTAAGTCACACACTTATATCAATTACTACTTCTGAATGGCTTCCTTTTTTTCTTTTTTCCCCTCTTCCTTTTCTGGGTCCTGAAGGAATTAGTTTCAGAGTTCTCTAGTCATTATCCTCTAATATGTCTTCCCTTCTCTTGGAGTATGGACCAAAATTCTTTTGGGGGTCCCCTTTGATTTATGATGGTACTGAGGACTGCGTCTGGGACCTCTGGTGTCACATCATGAGAGTCTGCTGCACTACCATTATGTTCCCCCCAACTCTAGAATTTTATTCCTTTCTTTCCCTCCATCTTTCCTCCATTTGTTTCCTTCTTTCTCTTCCCCTTCTTTCATCTTTTCTTTCTTATCTACCTTGATATTGAGTAAAGACACACAGAGAGATAAAGATAGAGAAAGGAAGAAAGAAAGAATGGAAGGAAGAAATAAAGGTGCAGACACCTACAGGACTTTACTGACTATGAAGCTTCCTCCATGCAGGTGGGGTGGGGACCAGGGTCTTGAACCCAGGTCCTTGAGCATGGTAAGATGTTCACTCAACTCAGCCCCCAAATTTTCAATCTATTACTATTTTAATTATATGTTAGTAATACTTTAGACTTCATATTGCTAGATTTTCTTGGGTATGATTTGGCAGATTATCTTCAGAATTTGAGAATGATAAAAAATTTTTCCGTGTAAATTAATAGTAGTGGTTGGGAGGTGTGCACAATGGATAAAGAAACTTGCACAGGTGAAGCTCTGGGTTCCATCCCTGGCACTCTTCTTGCATATACTGGAGTTATTTCTGAATTATTTCTCTCTCATAAAAATATTTATCTCATATAAGAAATAAATCTTTATAATGCTCCAGTTTTATCTTTCTAGTAAAAGAAGTAAATAAAATCTTAAGTGGTATTAATTTCTTTGCTTTAGACATTTTAGCTTACAAAATATTCCATAGGAGTACTCCACTTTTAGATAGTGGGAGAGACGAAAACATATCCTATTGTTTGTTTCTAAACATTCATATTTTGGTTCTTTAACAATACAACTTGAGGGGCGAGAAATGGGCACACCCGTTTAAGCGCACATATCACTATCCATAAGGACCTGGGTTCAAACACCCTCTTCCCACCTGCAGAGGGCACGCTTCACAAGTGGTGAAGCAGGTCTGCAGGCTTCTCTCTTTCTTTCTCCTTCTCTATCTCCCCTCTCCTCCTCTCAATTTCTCTCTGTCCTGTCAAATAAAATGGAAAGAAAGAAAAATGGAAAAAAAATGGCCTCCAGGTGCAGTGGTTTCATAATGTTGGCATCCAGTCCGAGTGATAACTGAGCCTAACTGGCAGTAAAACAAATAAACAAAAACATAAATAAAAATAAAACAAATTGTACTGTTTGTTCACTGTTTTTAAGTCCCCAGAAAGATAATAAGATTTATATTATACTTACTAGTGTTGGTTTTGACTAGACATCCATTAATAAGATTATCACTCATTTCTCCTAAAATCAGTGACATTACAGGAAGACAGGCTCCATTTACCAATGATGCAAGTAATCCCAGGATCATGAGTGTGATATCTAGTCCATCAGCAAAGCGGAACTGAACAACAAAAAAAAAAAAGCAAATCACAATAGCTTGGTAGAGATTCAAAAAAAAAAAGACAGTTTTACCATCAAATGAACATGAATTTGCAAACTGGTTAGGAAAATAATCAAAAGGTAACATTACTGGTAAGTATCTATATATAAAGTAAAAAAAAAACTCTTATTTTAAAGATTTATCCTGTACTTTGAAGAAGAAATTCAAAAATAAAGTAGCAGGACCCAAGAGATCATTCATGGATAAAACATTGGACTCTCAAACATATGGTTCTGAGTTTAATCCCTGACACTGAATGTGCCAGAAGAAGAATAAATCAGTCCTATTCACTATAACAGCAACCCCCCCCCCAAAAAAAAAAACCCCAGTAATATATATAGGAATAAACTTAACAAAAAAGTGAAAGACTTATATACTTAAAACTATGGAAATGGTTTTACAAAGATATGGAAAAATATACAAAGAAGTGGAAAGATATTCCATGTCCATAGATTAGAAAAACTAACATAATCAAAATGACTATTCTACCCAGAGTATATGCAAATTTAATGCAATCTCCATCAAGGTTACACCAATTTTTATAAAGAGAATAGAACAAAAGCTACAAATGCTTACATGGAATCAGAAAATATCTAGAATCACCAAAACAAACTTGACAGGAAAAAAAAGAACAGAACTGGAAGAATGATGCTTCCAGATCTCAAACTATATTATAGGACAAATGTAATCAAAACTGTATGGTACTGAAACAAACATAAACTGACTAGTGGGATAGAACTGAGAGCCTAGAAATAAGCCCCCACACCTATGAACATCTAATTTTTGACAAGAGGGCCTAAACAAAGGAGAAAGGAGAAAGCCACTGCAGTTCCCCTAAGGTTGTAGACATAGGCCAACCATCATCTCTACAACTACATTTATACATAATTGCCCCCTTTTCCCCCCAGAAAATTGGGTTGAAACATGAAAAGAACGAAACTGAACCACTACAGTTCACCACATACAAAAGTAAAATCCAAATGGATAAGGACCTGGACGTTACACTAGAAACTATCAGATATTTAGACGAAAATACTGGCAGAACTCCTTTTTAAATCTATAGGCATCTTCTATAGGCATCTTCAATGACACAAGTCCAATTGCAAGGAAGACAATAACAAAATTAAACCAATGAGACTGCATCAAATTGAAAAGTTTCTATACAGCAAAAGAAACCACCATCCAAAATAAGGAGATTCCTTACATAATGGGAGAAGATCTTTACATGCCATACATGAGACAGAAGGCTAATAACCAACTATGTAAAAAGTTCACCAAACTCAGCAGTAAAAAGAAAAAAAAATCCCATCTAAAAATGGGGAGATGATATGAAGAGAATATTCACCACAGAAGAAATCCAAAAGGCAAACAGACAAATGAAAAAATGCTCCAAGTCACTGATTGTCAGAGAAATGTAAATAAGACAACATTGAGATACCACTTTACCTGTGAAAATGCCATACATCAGAACGAATAGTAACAACAAATTCTGGAGAGGTTGTAGTGGTAAAGGAATACTTCTGCATTGCTGGTGGGAATGTAAATAGGTTCAACCAATGTGGTTCTACCCAAATTCTGGAGAGGTTGTAGTGGTAAAGGAATACTTCTGCATTGCTAATGGTAATGTAAATTGGTTCAACCCAAGTGGAGAGCAGTCTGGAGAATTCTCAGAAAATTAGAAATGGACCTAACCTGTGACCTGGCAATTCCTCTGCTGGTGATGTATCCTAACCAAAATATCTGTGTATAGCTATGTTCATAGTAGCACAATTTATTGTAGATGCCACTCAAAATTCTGTAACACTAAGAAATAACATTTGATAACATGTACTCATGACACACATGCAAATGTATCTAGGATCAATGTATTGATAGTGTGTTATTTTCATTATCCCCTGTGAGACTTCTGGGTTATTTGTATATTTTTCTTGGTGAAAATAATACTCTGATCAATGTTTTTTTTTTTTTTTTTTTTTCAGTTTCTCCTTTTCATCAAGTAGATGTAAACTCCCAAACACAATCATCCTGTGACACTGACAATTTCCTGATATTTCACTTTCTGGTGTCACTTACTATTTCAACTGGTCCAACAACTTGCTTTCTTACTTCAGGTGATTGATCTTGCAGCTTTCTAGAAAAATAAATGTTTATAATTAAAATGTTATACTGTAAGTATAATTTGAAAAAATCAATTAAAATTGTACTAACGTATCAAATTTTACCTTTAGAAGCAAAGTTATACCAATAAGAAAAATTTAAAATAATGATAATATAATCACTGGGAAGGGAAGTTGTCACTATAATTTAAGGTAAGAACTGAAGACATATAATTGGAGTAGTTTTATTTTTTTAAATTTTAATAGACAACACACAACAGAATTTAGCATATTAACTATTTAAAGTGTATAGTTGAGGCACTAAGTTGGTTGTCTTACCATAGCCACCATCTACTTACAGCATTATTTTCATCTTGTAAACTGAAACTTCAGTCAGTATATAGGGATTTAACACTCCCCCTACTACTCTCTGTTAAACACAGTCCTAAAACCTCTGTCTTTTGGAACCTAACTATACTAGGTGCTTCACTTAAGTGGAATAATACAGTTTATTTTTCTCCTTTTCCAATAGTCTTATTTTTAATTAACAATACATATTCAAAGTTCACCAAAATTGCATCATATGTCAATTTCCCTGTTTTTTAATTTTTATTTATTAAAAAAGGGAACACTGACAAAAAACAGGATAAGAGGAATACAACTCCACACAATTCCCACCACCAGAACTCTGTATCCCATCCCCTCCCCTGATAGCTTTCCTATTCTTTATCCTTTTGGGATTATGTCAACCAAAAAGATATGTGTACACCTACGTTCATAGCAGCACAATTTGTAATAGCTAAAACCTGGAAGCAACCCAGGTGCCCAACAACAGATGAGTGGCTGAGAAAGCTGTGGTATAAATACAGAATGGACTACTATGCAGCTATTAAGAACAATGAAGCCACCTTCTCTGACCCACCTTGGATGGAGCTAAAAGGAATTATGTTAAGTGAGCTAAGTCAGAAGACAAAGACAAGTAGGGGATGATCCCACTCATAAACAGAAGTTGAGAAAGAAGAACAGAATGGGAAATTCAAAGCAGGATTTGACTGAGTTGGGAGTAGGGCATCAAAGTAAAAATCTCTGGGTAGAGGGTAAGGGTGGATATTTGGCTTCACTGGAGGGGGTGGGGAGGAATGGGATACAGAGTTCTGGTGGTCGGAATTGTGTGGAGTTGTACTTTTGGTGGTTGGAATGGTGTTTATATACACTCCTATTAACTTGTAGTGATATAAATCACTATTTAATTAATATGAGAGGGGAAAATTGATTGAATGTCTCAAACTTTTTAATGCACATACCATAGGCTGAGTCTTGGAAATGCTGACTCTCTTTAAAGCTTAGACCAGGGAGAACAGAAGCAACCGGTGGCATTACTCTATAAGATACAGCTATATACAAGTTCTCTTTTAAGACTGAGTGCTATTCCATTGTATGTATGATTCCACATTTGTGTATTCACTCATTGGCCATTGGACACTTTGCTCTCACTTTTTTGATTACTGTGAATAATGCTATTAACATGGGTAGACAAATATGTGTGTGTGTGTGCGCGTGTGTGCGCGCACGTGCATATATATATTTTAAGAGACACAGAGTTCAGAGGCAGAGAGAGAGAGAGAGAGAGAGAGAGAGAAGAAAGAGATTGAGACCACAGCACCAAAGCTTCCTTCAATGAGGTGGGGCCAAGCTTGAACTGGACTTGACAAAGCAGCACAGCACTATCCAAGTGAGCTATGTCACAGACCCTATAAATATCTCATAAGTCTTGGATTTCAAGTCTTTTGCATACATACCAAGACTGGAATTATTGAATTATATGCAATTTGTATTTTAAATTTCTTGAGAAATCATACTTATTTTTTAAAAAAATATGTATTTTTTATTATTGTACAAAGTCAGAGAGAAATTGAGAGGGGCTGGGGAGTTAAGGAAAGAGATAGACACTTGCAGCCCTGCATCACTGCTTGTGAAGCTTTCCCCCTGCAGATGAGGACCAGGGGCTTGAACTTGGGTCCTTGTGCACTGTTATGTGAGCACTTAACCAGGTGCACCATTGCTTGGCCCCCAGCATACTTATTTTCTGTAGCAGCTGTAGCATTTTCCACTTCCACAAACCATGCACACAGGCTTCAAATTTTGCACATCCTCCATCCTCTAATATTTGTTAGTTCATGTTTTATTTTATTACTATTTTTGAAATAGAAACTATCTTAATGGATGTGAGGTCCTGGATTAGGTGCTTCCTTTCCTTCCTTCCTTCCTTCCTTCCTTCCTTCCTTCCTTCCTTCCTTCCTTCCTTCCTTCCTTTCTCTCTCTCCTTCTCTCCCCCCTTCTCTCTCTCTCTCTCTCTCTCTCTCATGCCAACAGAGCTATGCAGGGGCTTGGTGCCTATATTTTGTCCTTCTGTTTTCTAACAGAGATAGGGAGAAGTAGAGGGAGTGAGGCAGAATTCCTCAATTATCCATGAAGCTTTCCTCCTTAGGTGAGGACTGGAGGCTTGAACCTGGGTCCTTGAGCATGGTAATGTATCGAATATACTGCTACAAGGCCCCTTAGAATTTTTTTTTAATTCTAGCTCCTCATAGATGTATGATTCCAGTGCTTCCTGTTAATTTTAATCTTTCAACTTTACTCAGAGATAGAGATACAGAGATAGAAGAGATGCCACAGTACCACACCACCATTCTTGGAGTGTCTTCTTGGTGCCATGCAAGATGCTCACTCCTAAGTGGTTGTAGAAACCTGGGTCTTCCTGCATGAAACCTCCTAGCTTCCTGGACTGGAAATTTTAAAACTGCTCCAGGAGGCTAAAAGGAGTTCTTTTAGGTACACAATAACCAGGAGAACTGTGAATTTTTCCCACTATCAAGAAATTTATTTATTATTGTCGCCTGCATGGTTATTGGTGGGGCTTAGTGCCAGCACCACAAATCCACTGCTCCTAGTGGCCATTTCCCCACCCCTTTTCCCCCATTTTATTTGAAAGGATGGAGAGAAATTGAGAGAGGAGAGCAAGTCAGAGAGGGACAGAGAAAGATAGACACCTGCAGACCTGCTTCGCTGATTATGAAGCATCCCACTGCAGGTGGGGTGCCAGGGGCTTGAACTGGAATCCTTGCATTGGTACTTTCACATAGTACTATGTGAGCTTAACTATCTCCCATCTCTCACAGTTCAAATATGTCCAGAATAAAATGGTAAGTTTCATCCACCGATTTTAGGAAAATCTTCTCAATACCACTTAAGCATACTTGTACATATCCTAGCACATACAGTTCTGAATCATTAAAGGAAGACTGAAGGAAATCAAAATAAGTTTTGTAAAGGAAACATTTAAGAATAAACTTCCAACTTCTTTAGTTAGTTTTGTAACATACCCTTCCACAAAAAACTGATTTGTCATTTGATAAAACGACAAAATTACTAAATTTTTTCCACCTGAAGTTGATTATTTACTTGTATATTGTACCAGTTTGCTATGAGATAGTTCACAGATGCCTCAAAAAAGGTGCCTCAATTCCTTTCCCACTAAAAATAGATTTTTTAATTAAAAAATAAAAATTACTGTGGGTTAATGGTTTACAGTATAGTCTTTAACACATAGGCACAACCTTTCATTGTCCTCTTGATTGGTGTCTAGGAGACACAACAGGATCCCAATGTCCCTTCATATTCTCTCTCTCTCTCTCTCTCTCTCTCTCTCCCCCCCCAGCCCTTTGCTTTAATGCAATACACCATACCCAGTCCAAGTTTCACTTTATGTTTTCCCTTACTGTTCTCTGTTCTTAAGTTTCACCAATAAGTGAGAGCACTGAGTACTGGTCTTTCTCTTTTTGTCTTGTCTCACTCAACACACTGCCTTTGAGTTCTGAAAATGATATTGCATAGGAGATGGTCTCATAATTTCAACAGCTGAATAATATACTCCATTGTGTATATGCATTGTAACTTCCTTAGCCTTTTATCTGTCACTAAGGAGATAATCAGAAGTCTAGAAATGGATGCAACAATCCCCATCCTAGGGATTTACCCAGGGAAAATAAAAAACACCTACCAGAAAAGATCTATGCACATCGATGTTCATAGCAGCAATTTGTAATAGCCCAAGTTTGGAAATTACATATTTTAAAAATTCAGGGGCTGGGATGTGGCACACCTGGTTAAGCACACATTACAGTGTGCAAGGACCTGGGTTTAAGGCCCTAATCCCTACCTGCAGGAGTGCAATCTTAGCAAGAGGTGAAGCAGGGTTGTAGGTGTTTCTCCTTTTATCTCTCTTTGCCTTTTTTTTATTTTTTAGATTTTATTTACTTACTAATGAGAAAGATAAGAGGATAGAGAGTAAGAACCAGACATCACTCTGGTACTGTGCTGCCTGGGATTGTACTCACAACCTCATGCCTGAGAGTCCAATGCTTTATCCACTATACCACCTACCTGACCACTTTTCTTATCTTCCACTCTCTCTTCCATCTCTCTCTCTCTCTCTCTCTCTCTCTCTCTCTCTCTCTCTCCCATCTCTCTCTCTCCTCTCAATTTCTCTCTGTTACCATCAAATAAATTTTAAAAAAAACCTCAAGATTCAGTAAGCTACCTCTTTTTTTCTGATTTTTTTTTGTTTTGTTTCATGTCTCTCTGGATATCTGTAACCATGTATTAGTGAACCAAGTGATCAGAAGGGTCTCTCCAGCTTTACAGCTTACTCAATATCAATTGTTTGATTATTAACAGGAATGTAGTTCAATCAAGTACTATGATAAAAGTGAAACTAAGATAGATCTTAATTTCTACTTTAAATCTCTAACTCAATTGATTATAGTAGAAATTTTTGTAGTATACTTAATCACAGATAAACATCTAGTTAGTGATAAAAGAAGAACATAGTAGATTATATATATGTATGACATGAGATAAAGAATTCATAGAGAATTGTAATAAAATACTTAGGCATTTTTCCACCTATACTTGTCAACTACAAGAAATAAAAATAAAAGATATGTGATTAATAAAAATCAATAAATTCTGTAGCTATTATACTTCCTAACAGTGCTATAAAAATTAGACCATTTTTAACACTAATTATATTGATGTCCAACAAAATACCAATGCCATTGCCATTTTTGGAAAAAACTATAGTCATTCTGCTACATTTGTTGAAAATACAAAACATATTTGAAATTGCAGAATACCATTTATAACACTTAAGCAAAATTTTACCATTACTCTGATGACTTTCTTTAATAAATTATATTTATTTATTTACTTGTTTATTGAAAGAGAGATACAGAGAGATCAGAGCACTACTCAACTCTGGCTTAAGGTGATACTGGGGATAAAACCTAGGAATTGAGAGCCTTAGGCTTAAAAGTCTCTTTGCATAACTATTATGCAGTCTCCTCTCTGATGCTTTTTTTATACTTCCAGTTCTTTCAGAATTTACCATATTTTGGGGCATGTTTACATTTCAGTTCTTCTGGATCAAAATATTAACAAGTAGCAAAAATATGTGATTCCCCCCTGTTCAGTTGATAGGAATCACTCTTCACCTCCTTAACAGTTTCTGAAAAAAATTCATGTTTTATGCTGCCATCTTGACAGAAATTTCTGTTTAAGTACTTCATCACTGAAACTACAACTTTTTGTTTACATTGGGCTTAGGCTTTATGCTAGAGAAAATTCTAAGATTGAACAGAAGATATAACTACTCTGCCACTGAGATGTTAATTAATGAAACACTCACTATCTCATGCTTACTTTTTCTGTAGAAAACTGATGCATTAGTTTGCCAGTCAGCAGTTTGAGGGAGCAAGGTTTCTAATTCATGAAAAAAAAAAGTTAGTTTTCACCATTTATGAGTTAGTAATGACCCAAAATAGAACACTCTGAAAAATCAATCATTAAAAATATATTTAGCATAATGTATTCTTACTTTGAATGACAAGTCAGGATCTTAGCTTGTACTAAGATTGCAATAAATTATACAAATGATGATTTCATTGTAAATGAATGCAGATGGTTTTTACTCAATCTCAATTATCTGATTATATAGCATATTTCCTTTATTGACATTTAATTTTAAAGTGAAATCAATTACTACCTAGCCATCTGAAAAAAATTCATATACTAAATTACTTTCAAATATTAAGTTCTTACTTGAAGAAATATGTCCCAATGGATCAGAAGTATCTTTAGAACTTGAGAAAAAAGGCATGATAAAAGTATATTAGCATACTCTTCATTTTTCTGAAACCAATGGTGATAACATCACATAGGAACTTTAAATAATTTCTATATTAACTTTATTTCATTTCAAGCTACCTGACAAAAATGTAAGAGGAAAAATACACTCTACCAACAATATGCATTTTGTAGAAATTAACAATTATATAATCAAACTTGTAAATTCATAAAAAGAAATAGAACAAAACTCACCTTGGTGAGTACATGATCTGCTTATTTAAACCCAAATCATATGCAGCGTCTCTCCTCAACAATCAACTGCACTTTCAGGACTGTGCTTTACCAAGCTTATTTTCTGATCATACTGAAATATCTGATTACAACTCCAGTGAATTTTCAGGTAAAGCACGCTATGTTCTTCATGTCATACTGCACTTGGGAAGCAATGTGAGCAAAGAAGTCACTGACCCAAAGAATCACTCTTAATAAGATCTGTAGAGTCTAAATACCCAAATTTCTATTGCTAAGGTTCATCCATTTTTTTCCAGTTATTCAACTAAACTAGTAATTATAATAACTAAAACAAAAAAATTTTTTTTTACATACAGATGGGAGGGGTAGAGAGAAACCACAGTACCAAAGTTGTCTTCAGTGCAATGGAAGAATGGTTTGGACTTGGGTTCCACAAGTAGCACATGATCAAAGAGAGTTATTTAGCTAGGCCACAATACTTTTTTTTAGTATATCAATGCAATATATGAGTTTACAATAGTCAGTGAAAAGCTACTGTTTTTAGGGTTTACACCAACAAATGAAAATTCAGGATCCTATACCAATTCTGTTAATTTTTTTTTTGAAGAACTATCATACTGGTTTCATACTGGTAGTAGCAGTGTCATGTATAAGGTTCTTATTTTTCTACATGCTTATAAACATTGTTTTATTGAGAATAATATACTTCATGAAGTGATATCACTTTATGGTCTTGAGTTGAATTTCCCTAATAACTAGTGATATTGCTCATATCTATTTTTTGTTATATTATTTTGAATTGATTCAACACTGGTTAGTATTATATAATATTTTAGGGGTATGGTTTTACAGCTAAACATTTATATACTTTTCACCACACCCACTACCAAAGTTCCAGTTCCATTACACTAAAAAGAAAACCTCCATAGGACCTTGCCCTCAACTTGGATCAACAATGGTAGAGAATGTTCCATCCTCCCAAGGGAAGCTGGACAACATACTCTATGTTCCACCTGAGGAAGATGGGTTCTGACATTGGGGCAGCTTGGAACTTTCCTATTCATGACCACAGAATGTGAGCTCAGATCTATAGGGATTCAGAGGTCACATAGGCTTCTAAGCTGAATATGGGCCCCAGATCACATCAAATTGATGGAATTTATAGTCAACAATATTTATACACCTTTTTCATATTAGGGAGCTACTCTCTTCTGATCCAGCTTATTGGTCCTTTTTCCAGCCATGACATCATCTCCCCAGACAATAATTTGGATCCACCTGCATGTTGGATTTCAGGCTCAAGGGGACAAAAAAAAAAAAGAGAAGAAAAAAAAGAAAAAAACTAGTATAGCCACAGGCCCTTTGGAATATAACTAACATATGCAAATATGCCTACTAGCTATCTACAAAATGGAGACTCCCCCCAACTCTTCATCTGTATTATTTCAGCCTTTAGTTTCATGATTTGTCAGCAATTTGTCTGGCTTTATATGTTAACTCTCTTTTCAGCCACCAGGTTCCAGATGTTAGCATGATGCCAAGGAGACTTCCCTGGACAGAGAACCCCACCAATGTGCCCTGGAGTTCCAATTCCCCAGAACCCCACCTCACTAGGGAAAGAGAGAGGCAGGCTGGGAGTATGGATCGAACTGTCAACACCCATGTTCATCGGGGAAGCAATTACACAAGCCAGACTTTCCACCTTCTGCATCCCACAATGACCTTGGGTCCATACTCCCAGAGGGATAAAGAATAGGAAAGCTATCAAGGGAGGGGATGAGATACAGATGTCTGGTGGTGGGAATTGTGTGGAGTTGTACCCCTCTTATCCTATGGTTTTGTCAGTGTTTCTTTTTTACAAATAATAAAAAAATACAAAAAAAAAAGAGTAAAACCTCTTTCTTCTGTTCTCCCACCATTCCCTCTGAATTTTAGTGGCTGTGTAGTAATCTACTGAGTGTATGTACCACAACTTCATTATGAAGTCATCTTTCAATGGCTATTTAGGTTGATTCAATACTTTGTCTATTAAGAATAAAAGGGTGCATGCATCTTTGTGAACTGGCATTTTGTTTTCCTATTTGACTATATGTGAATTTATTTTTTCCAAATCAATTTATTGAGGAAATAATGATATACAAGGAAGTTGCTGTCATATGTGTACAGTTTCTTATTTTCCCTTATAGATGTCCGAGTTGCTTTCGAGTTTTCCTCTACCGTCATACACTGTGTCATCAAAGCTCTTTTTTTACTTGTCATATCCTGTTTGTTGATGGAGGCCATTCTCAGGTGTGAGGCGAAATACTTCCTTATATGTCTGTAGGCCATGTGTAACTCTACTTTAGAGAACTGTTTGCTGAGTAACATTTCATTTGTATGTTTCTAACATAATCATATTTTTCTTTATCCATTCATCCACTCTTAATATGTTTCCATTCTTTAGCTATTATAACTAATGTAATAGACATAGGAAAAGGTGTGCTTAAACATCTCTTCAATATACCAATTTCATTTCTTTCAAATATGTGCCCTAAAATGGAAATACTGGATTAATGACAGTTCTATTTTTTTGTGTGTTTGTTCCCAAAAGGGTAATCTTTCTTTTTAAAATTTTTATTAGTGATTTAATATTGATTCACAAAGTTATAAGATAATAGGGGCATAATTCCTAACTGTTCCCACCACTAGAGTTCTGTGTTCCCAGCCCTCTCCAATGGAAACTGCAATAGTTCTCCTCAAGTTAGATATAGGTTAACTATATATCAATATCTATTTACCTATGTCTGTATCTACATGTTTTTTTTTGCCTATTTTTATTCATTTCTATGGCCCTGCCTTCATTTCCTTTCTAAGTCACACTTATGCCTATTACTACTTCTGAGTGTCCCTCCTTTTTCCTCTTCCTTCTTTCATAAAAGAAACAATGAGAAAAAATGAGGGTTCTATTTTAATATTTTGAATTAGTTCTTTGTTTTCCAGAGTGATTATAAAATATTATGTTTTGTCATTAATTATATTTGACATATAATATTGTGTGAACTTAAGGTGAAAAAATAGTTACTTTGAGATTTATATTTTAAACCATGACTATTTTCATACCACATAACTATTGTCCAATACTGTCATCTATGTTCACTATTATTATATGTGCATTATCATTATGGATTGTTTATCTCTTGCTGCAAGTTTACACTTTCCTTAAATAGCTTCAATTTTATCTCTGCTGTTAGGAAGCTTATCTCCCTAAGTTAGAGAGAGTTGTGACTTCAACAAATATACAAGAAAAATGAGGTAGTGGTAAATATTATATCCACAAAGTTTACAATGTTACTTATTGTAATTCCTCAAATGCTATTCTCTTATTTACTTCACATGTCTAGCCAGATTGTAGACTTGAGAACTACATATACTATCTCTCTTCATATATATGTGAATATATATGTATATTCTATGTGATAGTTAATTCTATATGTCAATTGGCAAGAAAATAGCATCCTGTTGCTTGATTAAACATCTATGTAAATGTTTTCAAAATATTTTATTAAATGTAGTTAGCATCTAAATCAATAAATTTGAGTATAGCAGTGGCTAATTCATAATGTGGCTAATTCTCATCCAGTCTGTGAAAGGCTACAAAAGACTGGTTCTCCTAAAATAAAAGAGTTCTACTTCCAGACTGCCTTCAGACTCAAGGGCATTATATCTTGGCAGAACTTTCAGCCTTCTTACACACCCTGAACATTGTGGACTTAACAACCACCATATTCAATTTTAAACTAAATCTATCTCTAGTTATATAAAACATATATAAATAGTGATTAAAACCATTATGATCTTCCACTTTATACATACTATCAGTTGTGTTATTCTGGAGAACTCTTAATATACACAATAAGACAGAAATTATGGGACCAGTAGTATTATGTGACCAATAAAGTGACTACTCTAGCATCTGAAAAGAACACTATGACCAAAAATGACATCACACCACAGAGGAGGGCCCTGAGGTTATTCCTTGGGAGGATGGTTAAGATTTTAAAAGTGGAAATGTGTGGAGGAGAAAGAACACAATTTCAAGAATGCAAAGATGAATTATCTTACAAGAGAAAAATAAGATCAACTGGTTAGAACAGACAGTTCATGCAGAAAAGAAGAAAAATAAGGTAGTTAAGATTGTAGGAAGCACTGAACCAATTATGATTATTACTGTATGTGCATGTGCGGTGTAGCTGGGTCCTCAGACATATGTGATTTCACTACTCATGGTCTCTCTTTCTTTCTGTTAGAGAAACACCTCAGCACCAGAGCTTCCTCTAGTGCTATAGCACTGCCTGTCTGGTACCAGGCCTTAAACCTGTGCCATATTCCTTTAGGACAAATGAGGTTTATTAATTTTAAGTGTGTGTCAACAATGGTGCTGTGAATGATTAACTCCTCCACCAAATGATAAAAATAAATTTAGCAAATGGGGTGAAAATACATGGATGTGAAAAAAACTGAACTAAATGCAAAGATACTCTATGTTTTGGAAGTGAGAAAATCAATATTCTTAAATATCTGTTGCACTAAAAAAGGGGGGAGGAATACACATTTTAAAGAATGGAGAGTGGGACTGAATAAATATCTTTTCAAGGAAGACATAAAATGGTCAACACATACATGAAAACATACTTAACATCACTTATTTTTCAGAAAAGTGCTAATAAAAGCCACAATGAAATATCATCTTGTACCTGTTAGAATGGCTATGGTAGAAAGACAAAAAAAGAACAGAAAACTATAAGACATTGATGAAAGAAAAAAGGACACACAGAAGTGCAAGGACATTTCATGTTCCTGGATTAGAAAAATAAACATTACTAATATGACCATTCTACCAAAAGCAGTCTACAATTTCAGTGCAATCCCTATCAAAATTCTGATGGCATTTTTCAAGCAAATTGAAAAACTTGTCCAAAAATGTATGTAGAATCACAAAAGGCCATGAACTGCCAAAGAATTTCTGAGAAAAAAAATGGAGATATCATGCTCCCCATCTTCAGTTTATCCTACAAAGCAATAGTAATGAAAACACCATGGTACTGAAATACAAATGGACACAACTCAATAGAGCAGAATCAAGAGCCCAGAAATGAGCCCACACATATACTACAGCCTAATATATGAAAAATGGGCTAAAACCATTCAGTGTGATAAAGAAACTCTCTTCAACAGATGGTGCTGGGAAAACTGGACAGCCACATTGTAGAAAAATGAAACAAGATTACCACCTAACACCATACACCAAGGTCAAATAAAAATGGACTAAAGAACAAGATGTTAGACCACAAATTCTAAAATTTACACAAAAAAATAGTGGTGAAACTTTGCAGGACTTTTACATTAAAGATGCTTTTGAAGATTCAACCCCATGGGCATGGGAAATGAAAACAAAAGTAAATAAATGAAATTCCACGAAACTAAAAATCTTCTACACATCAAAAACAACCAATAGAAGGATAACCAGGCAACTAATTGAGTTAAGATATTTGCACATCACACATCAGACAAGTGACTGATATCAAACATCTATCTACATAGAATTGGTACGATCTACAAAAGAAGAAAACACAACCAGATAAAAAGTGGACAAAACAGAGGACCTAGAGTGGTTTGGACTATTATATGGAAAACTGACAAATGTTACACATACACAAACTACTTTATTTTACTGTTGACTGTAAACCATTAATTCCCTCAATAATAAAGTGGGCTAAACCTGACTTCCCTGGACAGAGGACCTCATCAGTGTACCCTAGATCCCCACTTTTCCAGAGCCCTGGCCCACTAGGGGAAGATAGAGACAGGCTGGGAATATGGATCAACCTGCCAATGCCCATGTCCAGTGGAGAAGCAATTAACAGAAGCCAGATTTTCCACCTTCACACCCCATAATGACCCTGGGTCCATGTTCCCAGAGGGATAAAGAAGAAGAAAGCTTTCAAGGGAGGGGATGGGTTACAGAATTCTGTGGTGGAAATTGTGTGGAATTTGTACCCCTCTTATTCTATTGTCAGTATTTTTAATTTTTATAAATAAATTATTAACAAAAAAGTGGATCAAAGAACTAAATAGACACTTTTATAAAGAAGAGATACATATGGCCCACAGACACATGAAGGAATGGTGTACTTATCATTAGAAAAATGCAAATTAAAACTACTCTGAGATACCATCTCACACTTGAGAGAATGGTTTATATCAACAATCCAGGAATTTACATGTGTAGCAGAGATTGTGGTGAAAAGGGAACTCTGCTACATTGCTACATTGGGAATGCAAATTAGGACAGACTTTGGAAGACTGTATGGAGAGTCTTTAAACAAATAAAAATGAAATTACCTTATGATCTAGAAATACTACTCGGGCACTTATCCATTGGACACTCAAACACTAATTAGAAGGGACATATGCACTCCAATGATCAGAGCTACATTATTCACAACAGCCGAAGAGTGGAAGGAGCCTAAATGCCCATAATCAGATGACTGGCTAAAAAAGTTATAGGATAGAGTGTGGTGTGTGTCCATGTGTCCATCTGTGTGTTCAAGTGTGTGTGTGTGCTGTATTGGGGTGTGTGTCTGCTCCCATGTGTTGTGTTAACTGCAGTGGAACTGAATCTCCTTAGTGGGTGTCCCACCCCCGTCAGGCAGCATGGAGCTGCCTCCAAACACCTCAGGGAGCCACATGGAGAGTTTTGAGTCTGCACTGGGGGACTTCTGGGTCAGAGGGCAACAGAGCCTGACCCTGAACACCCCTACACCTCATGAGGCCATCAGATGCCCCTAGGGGCTCTGTAAGGCAGTGCAGGTCAGATAGAGGGCCAGGGCTGTGGCCCCACCCTGAGAAGTACCCAGAGCTGCTCTGGAGGGTCCTGTCCAACAATGAGCGAGACCAGTAGGTTCTGGGCAGGGGTGTGTGTGCGGGGGGCTGTGGGGGGGATGGGGGGAGCTGTCCATTCCCCTGACAGGATGTTGAGAGTGGAGTTTCTTTGAGATGCTCAACAGTCAGCACTTACACCCTAAGGCTCTGGGCTCAGTGCACAGCACTGCATATGCCAGAGTGTCACTCTCTCTGAGAAGACAAATATTTAAAAATAAATCAATAGAATATGGCTTCCAAGGCTAAAAAAAAAGTTATAGAATATATATTCCATGTAGTACTGTTCTGAAATCAGAAAAGATCATATTGTGTTCTCTGGGACAAAATGGATGAAACTAGAGGTGATTATGCTTAATAATAAGTAAAGAGATGAAAGACAACTACCAGATGGTTTTACTCATATGTGGAATCAGAGATTTGATCTACATGAATTTGCCAAAAAAAAAAATCCAAACAAAACAAAAGCAAACTGTTTCTAAAACTTGTGAGAACTATAGTGGTTATCTTTGGGCGAGTGGGGATATTGAACTTTATTGGTGGGTATGCTGTGGAACTATACATTGTAATCTTACAATCTTGTAACATACTATTAATAACAAATAAAATAAAAATTAAAAAATACAAAAATTATTATAACCAAAAAAAAGCAAAGAAAAGAAAACAAAAAAAGAACAAGCATTAGGTTATCGAGAAAAGGAATCTTTACATGTTGGTAGGAATATTTAGTGGTTCAACTACTTTAGAAAACAGTATGCTTCTTTTTTTAAATTTAATTTATTTATTTAAAAATATTTATTTCCTTTTTGTTGCCCATGTTATTTTATTGTTGTAGTTATTATTGTTGTTGATATTGATGTTATCATTGTTAGATAGGACAAAGAGAAATGGAGAGAGGAGGGGCAGACAGAAAGGAAGAGAGAAAGACAGACACCTGCAGACCTGCTTCACTGCCTGTGAAGTGACTCCCCAGGAGGTGGGGAGCCAGGGGCTTGAACCGGGATACTCATGCTGGTCCTTGCGCTTAGCGCCAAATGCGCTTAACCCGCTGTGCTACCACCCAACTCCCAAGTATATAAGTTTCTTAAAATATTAAAAATAAAAAGATATTTTCTTCTAGCAATCCCATTTCTGAGTATATCCACAGAAAATGAAAACAGTATAAAAAGAGTTATCTGCATTTCTTTGTTTAATGTAACAATGCATACATATAATAGCTAGTATATGGAAATAACTTCATCTACCAATGCTTAAGTTTCATAAATATGTAGAGTAGATGTATACATTTATTCAGTTAAAGAAGAAACTGCAATAAAGTTGATAAACTTTGGGGAATAATTTGATAAATTAGAGTAAACTAAACACATAGACAAAAATTGCACACTATCATTTATATGTGGAATCTACAGAAGCCAGATACTGAGAAGTAGGGGAAATTAGTGTGATTCTGGGCAAAAGGTAAAAACTTGCAGTTAGAAGATGAGTAAGTTACGGAAATCAAATGTATAACATTGTGATTATAGTTAATTATACCACATCATATACTTTAAAGGGGTTCAGAAACTAGACCTTTAATATTGCCACAAAATGAGATTATAATTACTTAGTGATATGAGAGAATTGCTAACCAATGCTATAATAGTAATCCTATTAAAATATATAACTTGATCAGACTAACATGTTGTACACCTTGAACTTACACAATGTAGTATGTTATATAAGTTGCAATGAAAACATGAATGGTTAACATAATAAGAAATTTGTTTGTCACTAGTAGAAAGGAAGCTACTTTAGCTAGATAAAAAGTTATTAAAATAATTACTATGTGATCTAAAAGATAAGAGTACAATAGAAAGTGATATAACCCATTTAATCTTTATAGTTATTGGATACCATAATCCATCATACTATTATATAATGTCACCATTATAAAAATATTCAATTTTTAACTGAGGAAATGTTTTACAAGATGTTTTACGACTGTTGCTAGGATACCAATAGATACCTCCTCAAAATAATGTGTTAGTAGTGTGGCTAAACACCAAATGCAAATAATAGGTTTGGGGCCTCCTTCTCTCTTCATTCCCTCTTTCCACATCCCCCTTAGTAACCTTAGATGTGCAGACACAGACCAACATTTTACCATTGCTTTGCTTCTTAAATTTCACATATGAATGAGAATGTATCTGTCTTTCTCCTTTTGGTTTATTTCATTTTTTATACTAGTCTCTTCCAGTTCCATTCATATTGTGGCAAAAATATCTCCTTTTTTTCACCCCTGTCATCACTGGGGCTCTACTGTCAGTTAACAAGTGGTAGAGACAGAGGAGAAACAGATAGAGACTATAGCACCCAAACTTCTACCAGTGCAGCAGGGACCAGGCTGAAACCTGGGATCATGAGTTATCTTGCCAGGCTTCCACTACCATGTTCTATGAAAATTCCAGGGAGGCAGAGCCAAGATGGCAGACTGAGAAGTAGCTTCTGGTCCGCGTTCAGACAACAACTGCTGGAAACAGTAGGACTTTTTGCCTTCAGCAGGACAGTGATTTCGGGGTCCTCGCTGTGACACCAAGGGGGCGAATATAGGCCACTTTGGGTTAGAATATAGAGGAAAAAAGAAAGGAAAAACTTTTTTTATTATTCCTGAAGCGCATCCCCCAACCATAACCAGACCCTGGGTGCCAGAAAGCTGCTTCCCTGCTGAGCTTCTTTCTTTACCAAGATTCCTAACTCAACAGGGGTTCCATTTGAAGTAGATTCCTTTCTGAAACCCTTGGCCCTCTTTCTTTCTAAATGGTTAATTGGATCTACAAAAGGGAAAGACTGCCCTGAGGTGTTTTTTTTTTTTTTTGGTTTTTGGCTTTTGTTTGTTTGTTTGTTTGTTTTACTTTCTTAACAATCAGCTGCCTATGCTCAGGCAGCTTGAGGCAATCTGGGACAGGGTTTTTTACCCTGCTCTATTTTATTATTAATATTATATAAAGGTGTATCTGTTTCCCCCCTCCTTTAGGTTGACCAGAATTAACACTTAGTGTATTTTCCATAGCTAGGGGACTGGGTGTCTTATCCACTGCGAGAGGAACTCGTTTCACTACTCCTACCTCCTCTACCCACTCTCCCCTTCTCCCTCCTCCTAGATAATTAAAAAATAAAATAAGAAATAATTAATTAATTAAAAACCTTCCTTTCACTACTCCTTTATTACAGTTCTTTTTCTTATCTTTTTTTTTCTTTTCTCTCTCTTGTTTTTCTTCCTTTTTTTCTTGTCTTCCTTCCTTCCTTACTCCTTCTTTGGCTTTCTAAATTCGCTGATACTCATTTGTGAATTATTTGGGGGAAGAAATCTGACTCAGAGTGGACTCTCTATGTGTGTATCTCTGCTCTACTTCCCTTTCTCCTCTTGCTACCCCTAGAGTATACAGTGGATAGTAGATTTGCATAATTGTCTATTCTTGCTATCCCTTCTTTCCTTTCTCTTTCTTCTTCACTTGGACTTGGTTGCTATTTTTTCATGGACTGGAGACATTGTTTGGCTAACTGGTAGTGATTAAACTGCTTCAATACTTGCTTCAGTTGCTATTGTAATTTCTGACATTGTTGATTGCATTTGTCATAAAGGTATTTAGTACAGTGTTGCTTCTACTCAAAACACAACAACTGAGGAACAACAGAACATAAAAATAAGAAACACAAAATCAAAAGTGGGTAGATCAAAAACAAATAAAACTGCTACTCCAATGAATGAAGACAAGAGCCCAGAAGAAACTATAAATCAACCAGAAGTAACCATAGATAAGAAAAGTATGCAAGCAATAATAAACTTATTAATCACAGACATGAAAACAACATTGGAGGAAAGGAATGGCAGTATTAGGGAAACAACAGTTGAGACCCCCAAGGAAAATACTGATTATCTTGAGGTAATTAGAGAACTGAAAGCTGAAATAGCTGTAATGAAGAAAGAAGCTGAGGCAAGAGAAAGCAGACTAACAGAAGCAGAAAACAGAATTAGTCAGACAGAGGATGAGTTAGAGAAAACTAAGAAAGAGGTGAAAGAGCTTAAAAAGAGATTGAGAGACACTGAAAACAACAACAGAGACATATGGGATGATCTCAAAAGAAGTAACATTCATATAATTGGTCTGTCTGAGGAAGAAAAAGAGGAAGGGGAAGGAAACATTCTAGAGGAAATTATAGAAGAAAACTTCCCAGACCTGAATAACAGAAAGGACATTAAGATTCCAAACAGAATCAACCCAGACCTGAAGACACCAAGACACATCATAGTCACAATGAGAAGAAGTAATGATAAAGAAAGGATACTAAAGGCTGCAAGAGAAAAACAAAAAGTCACATACAGGGGAAAACCCATAAGACTATCAGCAGACATCTCCACTCAAACTCTAAAAGCCAGAAGAGAATGACAAGATATCTATCAAGCCCTGAATGAAAAAGGGTTTCAACCAAGGATAATATATCCTGCTAGACTTTCATTCAAACTAGATGGAGGGATCAAAACCTTCTTAGACAAACAACAGTTAAAGGAGGCAACCATCACCAAACTGGACCTGAAAGAGGTTCTAAAAGACCTCTTATAAACAAGAACTTCACTATAATACTTGCCATATATCAGAGCAAATAAAAATTCATTGAACAATGGGAACTACAATACATTAAATCCATAATATCAACAAATTTCAATGGCTTAAACTCACCCATCAAAAGGCACAGAGTGGGAGGATGGATCAGAAAACATAACCCAACCACATGCTGCTTTCAAGAATCCCATCTGACACAACAAGATAAACACAGACTTAAAGTGAAAGGATGGAACACTATCATACAGGCTAATGGACCACAAAAAAAAAAAAGCTGAAACATCCATTCTCATCTCAGACACAATAGATTTAAAATTAAATAAAGTAATAAAAGATAGGCAAGGACACTACATAATGATTAGAGGATCAATCAGCCAAGAAAACTTATCAATTATTAACATCTATGCACCCAATGAGGGGCCATCTAAATACATCAAGCACATACTCAAAGAACTTCAAAATACATCAATACAATAATAGTAGGAGATTTTAACACCCCACTCCCACACTTAGACAGATCAACAAAGCAGAGAATCAACAAAGAAACAAGAGAATTAAATAAAGAGATGGTCAGACTAGTCCTCCTGGACATCTTCAGAGCCCTTCACCCCAAAAAACTGGAATACACATTTTTCTCAAATTCACACAACACATACTCAAGGATAGACCACATGTTAGGCCAAAAAGACAGCATCAATAAATTCAAGAGCATTGAAATCATCCCAAGTATCTTCACAGACCACAATGGAGTAAAAGTAACATTTAACAGCAAACAGAAAATTATTAAAAGACACAGAATTTGGAAACTAAACAACATATTCCTTAACAACCACTGGGTCAGAGATTCACTCAAGCAGGAAATTCAAATGTTCCTTGAAACAAATGAAAATGAAGACACAACCTATCAAAATATTTGGGACACAGCTAAAGCAGTATTGAGAGGGAAACTCATAGCCATACAATCACATATTACACAAGAAAAAGCTCAAATAAACGACCTTACTGCACACCTCAAAGACTTAGAGGAAGATGAACAAAGGAACCCTAAAGCAACCAGAAGGGCAGAAATCACTAAAATTAGAGCAGAAATAAACAACATCGAAAATAAGATAACCATACAAAAGATCAATGAAGCCAAATGTTGGTTCTTTGAAAGATTAAACAAAATTGACAAACCCCTAGCCAGACTCACTGAACAAAAATGGGAGAAGACTCAAATTCATAGAATTGTAAACGATAGAGGAGATATCACAACTGACAGCACAGAAATCCAGAATTCTACAAAACTTTCAGGAAACAGTCAGTACCCATATTTCTAAAGCTTTTCCATAAGATGAAAGATTCAGGAACACTCCCTTCCACCTTCTACGAAGCCAACATCACCCTGATACCAAAAGCAGACAGGGACACAACAAAAAGGAAAACTACAGACCAATATCTCTGATGAACATAGATGCCAAAATATTAAACAAGATCTTGGCCAACCGGATACAGCAGCATATCAAAAAGATTGTTCATCACGACCAAGTGGGATTTATCCCAGGAATCCAAGGTTAGATCAACATACATAAGTCAATCAATGTCATTCACCACATCAATAAAAGCAAAGCCAAAAACCACGATTATCTCAATAGATGCAGAGAAAACCTTTGACAAAATCCAACAACCATTCATGCTCAAAACCCTACAAAAAATGGGGATAAATGGGAAATTCCTCAAGATAGTGGAATCCATATATAGCAAACCTACAGCCAACATCATACTCAATGGACAGAAGCTGAAAGCATTCCCCCTCAGATCAGGGACTAGACAGGGTTGTCCACTATCACCATTACTCTTCAACATAGTATTGGAAGTTCTTCCCATAGCAATCAGGCAAGAGAAAGAAAACAAAGGAATACAGATTGGAAGGGAAGAAGTCAAGCTCTCACTATTTGCAGATGATATGATAGTATACATAGGAAAACCTAAAGAATCCAGCAGATAACTACTGGATGTTATTAGGCAATATAGCAAGGTGTTAGGCTACAAAATCAATGTAAAAAATCAGTGGCATTTCTTTATGCAAACACTAAATCTGAAGAAGAAGACATCCAGAAATCACTCCCATTTACTGTTTCAGCAAAATCAATCAAATACCTAGGAGTAAAGCTGACCAAAGAAGTGAAAGACTTGTATACTGAAAACTATGAGTCACTATTCAAGGAAAGAGAAACTGATACCAAGAAATGGAAGGACATCCCATGCTCATGGATCGGAAGAATAAATATCATCAAAATGAATATTCTCCCCAGAGCCATATACAAATTTAATGCAATACCCATCAAAGTTCCACCAAACTTCTTTAAGATAATAGAACAAATACTACAATCATTTATCTGGAACCAGAAAACACCTAGAATTGCCAAAACCATCTTGAGGAAAAGAAACAGAAATTTAGGTATCACACTCCCAGACCTCAAAATTTATTATAAAGCCATCATAATCAAAACAGCATGGAACTGGAACAAAAATAGGCACACAGGCCCGTGGAACAGAAATGAAAGCCCAAAACTAAACCCCCACACCTATGGACATCTAATCTTTATAAGGGGCCCCAAAGTATTAAATGGAAAAAGGAGGCTCTGTTCAATAAATGGTGCTGGGAAAAATGGGTTGTAACATGCAGAAGAATGAAACTGAACCACTTTATCTCACCAGAAACAAAAATCAACTCCAAATGGATTAAAGACCTGGATGTTAGACCAGAAACAATCAAGTACTTAGAGGAAAACTTTGGTAAAACAGTTTCCCACCTAAACCTCAAGGACATCTTCAATGAAACAAACCCAATTGCAAGGAAGACTAAAGCAGAAACAAAGAAATGGGACTATATCAAATTGAAAAGCTTCTGCACAGCCAAATAAACTATCACACAAACAAAGAGACCCCTCACAGAATGGGAGATCTTTACATGCCATACATCAGACAAGAGACTAATCACCAAAATATACAAAGAGCTCAGCAAACTTAGCACCAAAAAAGCAAATGACCCCAACCATAAATGGGCAGAGGATATGAACAAAACATTCACTTCAGAGGAGATCTAAAAGGCTAACAAACATATGAAAAACTTCCAGGTTGCTGATTGTCAGAGAAATGAAAATAAAGACAACATTGAGATACCACCTCACCCCTGTGAGAATGGCATACATCAAAAAGGACAGCAGCAACAAATGCTGGAGAGGCTGTGGGGACAGAGGAACCCTTCTGCACTGCTGGTGAGAATATAAATTGGTCCAGCCTCTGTGGAGAGCTGTCTGGAGAACTCTCACAAGGCTAGACATGGACCTTCCATATGACCCAGTAATTCCTCTCCTGGGTATATACCCCAAGGACTCCATAACTCCCAACCAAAAAGAGGTGTGTACTCCTATGTTCATAGCAGCACAATTCATAATAGATAAAACCTGGAAGCAATCATGTGCCCAAGAACAGATGAGTGGCTGAGAAAGCTGTGGTATATATACACAATGGAATACTATGAAGCTATCAAGAACAATGAACTCAACTTCTCTGACCCATCTTGGTCAGAGCTAGAAGGAATTACGTTAAGTGAGCTAAGTCAGAAAGATAAAGATGAGTATGGGATCATCCCACTCACCAACAGAAGTTGAGAAAGATCAGAAAGGGAAAGTAAAGGCAGGATCTGATTAAATTGAAAGTAGGGCATCAAAATAAAAACCCTATGGTGAGCGGGAGGGTGTACATGAGGCTTTCTGGGCTGGCGGGGGGGGGGGGGGTTGGGGGTGGAGGCAGGTGAATGGGATGTGACACAATATTTTGGTGATGGGAATGTACTCACCTATTAAATTGTAGTAATATAATTCACTATTTAATTAATATGAGAGGGGGAAAAATTGATTGTATGTCTAACAAAGGGACTTTCAAAGCTAACCCAAATACCAAATAATGTGATGATAACAGTAACTATCCATTGTCTTCTATCCATTAACCCTAAGACAGCAGGACCTCACATTTACACTATGGAGCCTAAACTTCCCCCAGTCCTGGGACCCTAGGGTAGGGCCCACTTTCCCATAATGCTTCTCCCATATCAAATAATAATATTGCATCCGCTGATTGCAACCTAATCAACGCAACGAGTGCCACCCCTGCATGCTTCACTTCAGACTGTGTCCAGAGACTTCAGGTGTGTAACGACAACCCTTCAGCTTCATCACTCGGGTGAGACCTTTCCTTTCATAGTATTCTCTAATTCCATCCCAGGTGGTTCACTTCCTAACAAAGTCCCAAAACCTAGATATACACCAGGTTCTGTGAGAGAGCTCATATGTTCACATGTATCCATAAACAAGTGCAAAATATATACCTAAAAGCTGAAGTACACTAGTTTGCAGTGAGTACCCCACCCCCAACACTTCCTCTCCACTATTCCAAGTTTTGGGTCCATGATTGCTCAACAATTTGTTTGGCTTTGTATGTTAACTCTCTCTTCAGCCACCAGGTTCCAGATGCCATCAGGATGCCGGCCTGGCTTCCCTGGACTGAAGACCCCACCAATGCGTCCTGGAGCTCAGCTTCCCCAGAGACTCACCCTTCTAGGGAAAGAGAGAGGCAGACTGGGAGTATGGACAGACCAGTCAACGCCCATGTTCAGCGGGGAAGCAATTACAGAAGCCAGACCTTCTACCTTCTGCAACCCACAACGACCCTGTGTGGTCAACGACCCTGTGTGGTCGACTCCCAGAGGGATAGAGAATGGTAAAGCTATCAGGGGAGGGGATGGGATATGGAGATTGGATGGCGGGAATTGTGTGAAGTTGTACCCCCCATCCTATGATTTTGTTAATGTTTCCTTTCTTAAATAAATAAATTTTAAAAATAATCATAAAAAAGAAAATTCCAGTTGCTCTTTTATACTGAAAGTCCACTGTATTATTTGATATTTAGAAAAACAGTAATTTTATCATTCAACATTGGTACAAAATTTATGTTATACACACAACACACACACAGAGACATATACAGACACACACACACACACACACACACACTCACACACTCACAGCACCTCTAAGTATTATGGGAGTATAACACATTAGAACTTTTTTAAAAAAGGCTTTGTGAGAAAGTTTTTCCTTTTTAGTGACACTGAGATATTGCTTCTTATTTATGGCTCACAGCATCAACCAAATTCTCAGTAGGCTTTTCTTACCACATTTCCTCCAAATCCTAACTGTAGTTCCTCTAAAATCCATGGGAATAGAGTGGTCAGTTTACTTTGGTTTGAGACTAAATGAATCCTTTAAAGTGACTCTCTAAAGAATCTCTTTAAATATCCTCCCACTCTGGCAGTGTCCTGCCAAGACTAACTGAAAGCCACAGAAAATTTAGGGTTGGCTCTAAATTGGAACCTGTCAGAACTATGTGGCCCTTCAGTTCAGTAAAAATTCTATCTTTAACAGAAAAAAATCCAGAATATTAATTAAATAAATTAAAAAATAATTTAACAAGCCCAAGAGAATCTGGGATAAAAAATCATGGAACTCTACAAGGGAATACCCCAAGTAACAATTCTTTTTTTTTTAAGTGAAATAAAAGGATCACAGTGGTCTCTGGAGAAAGACAAGGCCTTGGACAGGGCAGAAATCTGACTCTGCCATGGGAGTAATTTTGTGATCTGGCCTAGATACATATTCTCTTGATGTTTACTGTTTCCCTATAAAGTAGGTGATTATAGTAGTGACTAATCACTTGTCCATTAGCCATCTCTTCATGTTAGGAAAAAATAGTAATAATAGTTTCCATACACAGTAGTACTTATAGGATGTACCAGTTCATGGCTTCTTACATACTAGTTTAGTCTGAGCATTATTCTGTCATGTACTATACACTCTTTTGTGAATGCTTCAATACATGTAGATATTATTTTTTAATATTTATTTTCCCTTTTGTTGCCCTTGTTTTTTATTGTTGTTATACTTGTTGTTGTTACTGATGTTGTTGTTGTTAGATAGGACAGAGAGAAATGGAGAGAGGAGACAGAAAGGAGGATAGAAAGACACCTGCAGACCTGTTTCACCGCTTGTGAAGTGACTCCCTTGCAGGTGGGGAGCCGGGGTCTCGAACCGGGATCCTTATGCTGGTCCTTGCGCTTTGCACCATATGCGCTTAATGAGCTATGCTACCACCCAACTCCCACATGCAGTATTACTATGCAAATGTCCACATTTAATTTTTGCTTAATTAGCCCCATATTTATGCATTTGGGATATGACACTCAAATAACATGGCCAAGTTAAAACATTAAAGTTGCGATGCAAATCTATATTCTCCTAACCACTGTGCAATGAATGCTATTCTAGAAATTTGAAAGTCATCATGAGTTCCTATGTTCACAGAAGCATTCTGGGATATTTATCTCTTTAACTGGTAAGAGAAATTATTTCTCAGATGTTTTCAAGTTAACTTTTCCCAATGAGTCTGTAAGGGCCCTTTGTGCATTGTAACATGTGCGCTGAATCAACTGAGCCACCACCCGGCTCCGGCAAATGTTCTTGTACTACCTCACATGCACTTTATGAGTATATAGAGCTGGGGAGTCCATATAATGGTTATGCAAATGACTCTCACATCTAAGGATCTGAAGTCTCAGGTTCAATCCCCAGCACCAGTATATGCCAGAGCTGAGCAGTGCTTTGTCTTTCTCTGCATCTCTCTCATTAAAAAAAAAAGGAAATAAAACATTAAAAAACATTCAAGAGGATATAATGGAATGATGCATGTGAAAAAGTTCTGGAAACTAGACAGTAATATCTTTAGAAATTAATGGGTTAGAAATAGAGGTACTAATGGGTTGTACTGACATCTCTGTCTTTTGATAATTCCTACTAATTACTGAACCTATATTCTGCCAGATACTGGGCTAAATACATCATATACAATCAGCCCTTTAACCCTTACTATAACTCTGAAACAGCATTGTGAAACCATCTTAAAACAAGAAAACTGAAATACAGTGTTTAACTTGTCCTAATTTGGATAGTCAACAACTAATATAACTGGAGTATTGTTTTTTAAAATATATTTGTTGTTAGTAATTTAATAGTGATTTGCAAGATTTTAAGATAATAGGGGTATAATTCTACACCACTTTCACTACCAAAGTTCTGTGCCTTTACCCTCTTTAACCATAGCTCTTCCAATGTCACAGATATTGGTCATGTATATGTATACTTTTTTCCAAGTTCATGTCTCAATTCTCTATCTTCCATATAAGTGAAATCATCCAATAGTTGTCCATTACTTCCTTACTTCACTAAGCATAATTGCTGGCAGTTACATTCATTTTGTCCCAAAGAAAGGACAGAATATATATATATTTTTTACTGCTGAATCCCATGACTTCTTTGCCTTTTTGAATTTATAAGGGTCAAATGAATGATTTTTATTCCATTACTAATGACATCCCACCCCCATGCTCCCCACCCCCGGTTACTCTATTTAAGTATTCCTCCAAGTGAACACTGAGACGCTCTGCTAGGAAACCAGCTGATGCACCTGAGAGCCGTGAAGCAATAGACTCTTCCAGTGATGCCTCCATAGAGCCATGGCTGTTAACCTTAAAGGCTCTGTTTGAAAGACTCAAGAAAAATAAATGGAAAGAGAAGAAATACAAGTGAAAGCCAACAGAAAGACATAGGGGAAGACCAGAAGGAAGAAAAAACAGTAGAGTGTCAAAAATAAGGAAGAAGCAAATTCAAGACAAAGGAGCTGGCAGCCCATATTTAGAAGCAGAGAATGGGAAAAGTCCTTGGTGGAAAATTTTAACCTTTGAGCAAGCAGTATCAAGCGGATTTTTTAGCTATCTTGAAAAACTGCAAGATGAGCACCACCTCAAAGAATCTTTGAAGCAAATGGATGTTGGTGAAGACTTAGAAATGGATCATCTTGACAGTCGGAGATACAAGTACTTGGATGGTGATGGTTCTCTCTCTCTGATTGAGTCAGGAGCAGATGTAAACGATCTTGAAAATGATAGATGTGACATTAAACCAATGGAAGAGAGTCACTTCGTAATAAGATATGAATCACAAAGGAAGACAGAAGTATATTTGGAGCAAGAATGTGTGGGAGGGGAACCAGCTTTGTCTAAAAATGAGAGCATCACAATTCAAAAACATTGAGAAGAGAATGGTGTAAGAAAAGGGGACCTTTATCTTAAGAATAATGACTCAGTGTAAAGGAATGAATATGATTGATGTTTACTCCTGTTTTGAGGACGTCTGAAGATGCCGACAGGTCCACCTAAGCCTGAAAGTGATTGTAAAGTGCTTTTGAGGGTGCTGGATTCTAGCTGTTCAGGTAGTTTGCAGATGTCTGCAGAACATTCACAAAACAAATCCAACAGAACGTGTCATCTACGAGATGGAAGCTTACTACCTTGTTATTCCTGTTCCAGAGTGGACACAAACTGAAAAGAAACATTCTTTGAAAGTTGAAGAAGGGGTGTTCTGAAGAAAGCTTTATGAACTGAGGTGATAGCTGTGGAAGGAGTCACAACATGCGATGCAATTCCTTACATGAAATTTATTGAATTTAAATAACCTTTCCTGTTACACACATAATAAAAAACCCCAGCATATTTCGCAGAAAAAAAGTATTTCTCATACCCCACCCCCCAATATTTTACACCCTTAATCAGGGAAATGAAAAAGTATAAACCAGAAAAGTACATGAGCTATTTGGGCAAAGATGGATGTCCCAAGTGGAAGCTTATGCCCACTTTTATTTACTTCAAAGGGTCTGCCTTCATGTACTTCCTAAGCCCCACCTACATCTATTATAACTTGAGTGTGCTTCCTTTTTCCTCTTCCCTGTCAGGTAAGGAAAATAAGGTCTGAGTTACTCAGGTATTCTCCAGTTCTCTTCCCTCTCAGTGACAGGGCAATAACAAAGGTTCCCGGTCACAAAAGTTTTGGGTCCCAGTAGAACTGGGGTTTAGAGCCCTCTGGTCAACTTTTCCTAACATTTTCCCCTCTGGTAGTATGGACCAAAATTCTTTTTTGGGATGCAGAAGGATTCCTGGCCTCTGTAATTGCCCAATGCTGAATATGGATATAGGCCAGACTATCAATAACCCTAACTTGTCTCTATCTTTCCGTATTAGGGTAGGTCTCTGGAGAAGTGAGGTTCTGGGATACATAGGATAACTGGAGCTTTTACCCATTGAAGTCTGTATTTGATGAGAGGGTATTAATAATATATCTACACCTAAATACCTAGATAAAGATAGATATACATCTATGATACTATACACATAATAGATACTATAGCTGAATGTACAACATACACATGGAATTGATATTACTGGATAAGAATCTACAGGGACTTTGCTTATGATAACGCCTTTTTTGTTTGTTTTTGCAGGGAAGGGGTGTCACTAGTGATTCACCCCTCTAAGAGAACTTTTTTAGTTAGACAGAGACCAAGACAGAGAGAAACAGAGAAAAACACAATAGCACCAAAACTTTTCTTCAGTGTGTGTGTGTGTGTGTGTGTGTGTGTGTGTGCGCGCGCGCGCGCACGCGCGCGTGTATAGGGTGGAGGATAGGTTGACGTGGGACATACTCATAAGAAAGCAAACACAATACCCAAAAGAGCTATTTTACTGACACTATGAGCATACTTTTTTAAAACTAAGTTCTACAACTGATTTTATTCAAATTAGTATTTGTAATCCATTGCATAAAACAGCATTCTGGCCCTATATCTGTTTAATATACAGACTTTTAATAGTTTAATATACAGAATTTTAAAAAGTTCCTTTTCAAAATGAAGGAAAGATAACTTTTTGGAACAATGGTGTTTTTTGTTTGTTTGCTTTATAATTTATTTATTTATAAAATGGAAACACTGACAAGACTATAGGATAAGAGGGATACAATTCCTAGCACCAGTGCTCTCTATCCCATCCCCTCCCCTCATAGCTTTCCTACTCTTTAACCCTCTGGGAGTATGGACCCAGAGTCATTGTGGGATGCAGAAGGTGGAAGGTCCGACTTCTGTAATTGCTTCCTTGCTGAACATGGGCATTGAGAGGTCCATCCATACTCACAGCCTGTCTCTCTTTTTCCCTAGGGGGCCAGGGCTCTGAGGAAGCAGAACTCCAGGACACATTGGTGGGGTCACCTGTCCTGGGAAGTCTGGTTGGCATCATGGTAGCATCTGGGACCTGGTGGCTGAAAAAGAGTTAACATATAAAGCCATACAAATTGTTGATTAATCATGACCCTAAAGGCTGAAATATTGCAGATGAAGGTTTGGAGTCTCCATTTTGGAAATAGCTAGTAAGTCTATTTTAGGTATATTCCAAAGGGCCCATGACTTTATTAGTTTTTGTGTGAGCCTGACATCTGATATACAGGCAGACCCAAGTTATTGTTTGGGGAGATGATGTCATGGCTGGAAAAAAGAAAAGATGATATCAGGGCTAGAAAGCTGGATAAGGGAAGAGTGTAGCTCCCAAATATGGGAAAAGTATATAGATATTGTTGACTGTAAATCCCATCAATTTGATTCAGCACAGGAGCCTATGAAACCTCTATATCCCTGTAGATCCGACTTGCACTCTGTGGTCATCAGTAGGAACATTCTAAGTTGCACCAATTTCAGGACCCATCTTCTTCAGGTGGTAGATAGAGTATGTTATCCAAGCCCCCTTCAGAGGATGGAACATTCTCTACTATTGTTGATCTACATTGAGGGCAAGGTCCTATGGGGACCCTCAAAGGGGTCCATTATGTGGAACAATGGTGTTTTTATTTTATAACATGAACTATTTATCATTAATCTTTATTATATATCAATGCATACTAAGGTAGCTCACCTGTGCAAAATCTCCCACACAGGCTTCTATATATATATACTCACTTATTCACTCACTCTTACTCACTCACTCCTTCACTCCCTCACTCATTCACCCACTCACTCATTAACTCAAGCATTCACTCACTTCTTTTTTTTCTTTTTTATTTAAGAAAGGATTAATTAACAAAACCATAGGGTAGGAGGGGTACAACTCCACACAATTCCCACCACCCAATCTCCATATCCCACCCCCTCACCTGATAGCTTTCCCATTCTCTATCCCTCTGGGAGCATGGACCCAGGGTCATTGTGGGTTGCAGAAGGTAGAAGGTCTGGCTTCCATAATTGCTTCCCTGCTAAACATGGGCATTGACTGGTCGGTCCATACTCCCAGTATGCCTCTCTCTTTCCCAAGTAGGGTGGGTCTCTGGGGAAGTGGAGCTCCAGGACACATTGGTGGGGTCTTCAGTCCAGGGAAGCCTGGCTGGCATCCTGATGACATCTGGATGACATCTGATGACTGAAAAGAGAGTTAACACACAAAGCCAAACAAATTGTTGAGCAATCATGGACCCAAAGGTTGGAATAGTGGAGAGGAAGTGTTGGGGGTGGGGTACTCACTGCAAACTCTAGTGTACTTCTGCTTACAGGTATATATTTTGCAGTAGTTTACGGATACGTGATTCACTCACTTCTTATTCATTCACTTACTCATTCACTCACTTACTCACATATTCACTCACTCGTTATTCATTCACTTACTCACTCATTCACTCACTCACTCACTCACACGTTCATTCTTTCACTCACTCACTCATACACTCATTCACTCACGCAGGCTTCCAAGTGTGTATGTGTGTGTGTGTGTGTATACACACACACATATATGGCATCAACTCCATTCACAGTTAAATATTACAGGGATGTAGAGATTACATAAGCTCCTAAGATGAATTTGGGCCCTAGATCAAATTGATGGGGGTTTACAGTCAACAATATTTATATGCTTTTCCCATATTTGGGAGCTACTCTCTTCTCTGATCCGGCTTTCTTAGCCCTGACATCATCTTTTTTTTCCAGCCATGACATCATCTCCCCAAACAATAACTTGGGTCTGCCTGTATATCAGATGTCAGGCTCACACAAAAACTAATAAAGTCATGGGCCCTTTGGAATATACCTAAAATAGACTTACTAGCTATTTCCAAAATGGAGACTCCAAATCTTCATCTGCAATATTCCAGCCTTTAGGGTCATGATTAACAATTTGTATGGCTTTATATGTTAACTCTTTTTCAGCCAACAGGCCCTAGATGCTATGATGCCAACCAGACCTCCCAGGACAGATGACCCCACCAATGTGTCCTAGATTTCTGCTTCCTCAGAGCCCTGCCCCTAAGAAGCTTATATGGAGCTTAATAAAAACTGTAGATTTGAGAAGTCCCTCCAGTGCAACTGAATCAAAGTCACTGACATAAGGCCTATAAGTACACATTTTCTAAAGCCACTGTGCATCTCTGAGATCAATAGTTATATTTGGAGACTGTTTATCAGAACTTCACTCAACTGCCTTTCTTTCACACCTCTTAAAATATGGGGAAAGGGTATGATAGAATCTTCACCAAAGAGGATACCAGAGAGCCAACAGACATATGAAAAAATGCTCAAAGGGGTGGGAGTAGATAGTATAATGGTTATGCAAAGAGACTTTCATGTTTGAGGCTCATAAGGTTCACTTTCAATCTCCTGCACCACCATAAACCAGAGCTGATCTGGTAAAAAACAAACAAACAAACAAAAAACCCTGCTCAAAGTCATTGATTATCAGCTAAGTGAAATAAAGATAATAATGAGTACCCTTTCACATCGTGAGAATATCATATATTACAAAGGACAGAAATATTGCTGAAAAGAACATACAGAAAAAGGAATGCCATACACTGTTGGTGGGAATGTAAATTGGCTCAACTCTTGTGGAAAACAGTTTAGACCCTACCAATGTGTCCTGGAGCTCCACTTCCCCAGAGACCCACCCTACTAGGGAAAGAGAGAGGCAGACTGGGAGTATGGATCGACCAGTCAACACCCATGTTCAGTGGGGAAGCAATTACAGAAGCCAGACCTTCCACCTTCTGCAATCCACAATGACCCTGGGTCCATACTCCCAGAGGGATAGAGAATGGGAAAGCTATCAGGGGAGGGGATGGGATATGGAGACTGGGTGGTGGGAATTGTGTGGAGTTGTACCCCTCCTATCCTAAGGTTTTGTTAATATCTCCTTTCTTAAATAAATAAAAAAAGAGAAAAGAAAAGAAAAACAGTTTAGAGATTTCTTAGAGTACTAGAAATGAACCTTAGTGCCTGTGCTTACAGCAGCGTTCTTTGTAATAGTCCAGACATGTAAGCAATGCAGATACCCAACAATAGATCAGTGGTTAAGAAACTTATTACATAGATATACATATATCTCCTTAAGTATGATGAAATTATCTTCTATGTTTAATTTTGGATGGAACTAAAAGAAATTATGCTAAGTGAGATAAGCCAGAAAGAGAAGGCTGAAAATCAGTTATCTTACTTATAGATGAAATATAAGAAACAAGGTAGGAAAGGCAAAATACAGAGTGAAACTTGGATTAGACATGGTCTGTTGCAACAAGACCAAAAACAAGGGTGGTACTGACAAAAGGATGTTCAGGACCCAGTACATGAGAAAGGACTTAAGTAGGCTGTAGGAGTGGTATGTAGATACCTATCATGGAAAGATAAGAAATTGTGTGATAGCAATTGTTTTATAAACTAGTTATTATATATTATTATATAAGTGTAAAATATTATTTCCCTAATAAAAACATTATTTTCTTTCATAGTATGTATAACATATACATATAACATAAAAATTAACATAGACACCAGGGTTTCACATGAAACTGACAGGGGATAATCTCTGGGGCAAGGTTATAAATGTGTGTGTGTGTGATCTTGATCTTTACTGAAATCCTGAGCTTATGTTGGATAGGACTGTTATATTCAATTTTGGGGGTTGAGGGAGCCGCATGATGGTGCACCTGGTTAAGAATGCATGGGACAAAATGCAAGGACCCACACAAGGATCCAGGTTTGAGCCCTTGGCTCTCCAACTGCAGGTGGGATGCTTCATAAGCAGCAAAGGAGGTCTTCAAGTGTCTATCTTTCTCTCTTCCCCTCCTCTCTTAATTTCTCTCTGTCCTATCCAATAATAATAATAATAATAGTAATAATAAAAGGCCACCAGGAGCAGTGGATTCATAGTGCCGGCATGGGCACCAAGTCCTAGTGATAACCCTGGAGGCAATAAATAAATAAATAAATAAATACAATTGGGGGTTGAGCCGTAGAACTATGACAGCATAAGTGATTTGTTTGCAGTCATGATTTTTTCCCCAAAATATTTGCTGCCTTTCTCAACAATGTCTTTCTCTGGAGACTATTCTTGAAAGGTATATATGTACTGTAGCATTGAGACCAGACTTCACCCTATAACTTTCTTTTAATGAGCAAAAAGAGTAGAAGACATCTGTGCCACTCCCAAGCAGACGTTTTAAGTATTGACCTCACTGGCCAATTTACCTTGTCTTTGTGCAATCAGATGAGAATGAACCTGTTAGGGGCCAGGTGGTGGCACACCTGGTTAAGCACAGGTTACCATGTGCAGAGGCACAAGTTTAAGGCCTTGATTCCCACCCACAGAAGGGAAGAGTGGCAAAGCTATGCTGTAGGTGTCTCTCTCTAACCCTCTCTATCTCCTCCTCGATTTTCCTGTCTCCATCTAATAAATAAATAACCAAGATATTAAAAAAACAAACGAACCTGTTAGTACACTAACTTTCAACTTTTGAAACAAGTTCTTGCTTTACTTTCTAGTTCAGATAAATCTTAGAAGACTCAAATTATTTAAAATAAAAAACGAAGCAAATCCCATACATTTAGAAAAGGGTTTTGTAACTCTCATTCTTCCCACAAGGAGGCCACACGCAAATCTAGACCTCAGAATATTGTGATAAATTTGTTTAGATACATATTCCTAGCATTTTTTCCTTCCTCCACAAATCTAGATATTTTTTTTACAATTGATAATATGAGTTAAAAAGGCCACATATCCATAATTTAAATAAGATTTCATTAAAAATGAGATTGGATGCAAAACTTTTATGAATATTAAGGTTAAGATGTGGAAAATAGGGTTGGGCGGTGGCACACCTGGTTGAGAGCACAGTTACAGTGCACAAGGACCCAGGTTAGGGCTTCAAGAGTGGTGAAGTGGTGCTGCAGGTCTCTCTCTCTCTCTCTCTACCTCTCTACCTCCATCTTCTCTCTCGTCACTCTGTCTCTATCCAATAAATAAATAAGCAAACAAATAAAAAGTATTTAAAAAGATGTGAAAAATAAAGAAACCTTATATTTATGGCAATCTTCTTGGGGTCTACTCACAAATATCCAGGGCTGTCCATATTATTATAGAGGATACTTAAAAAGTTTTCTGTAGGGGGTCGGGCGGTGGCGCAGTGGGTTAAGCCCATGTGGCGCAAAGTGCAGGAACCGGAGTAAGGATCCCGGTTCAAGCCCCCGGCTCCCCACCTGCAGGGGAGTCGCTTCACAGGCGGTGAAGCAGGTCTGCAGGTGTCTATCTTTCTCTCCCCTTCTCTGTCTTCCCCTCCTCTCTCCATTTCTCTCTGTCCTATCCAACAACGAATTGCGTCAACAAGGGCAATAATAATAATCACAACGAAGCTACAACAAGGGCAACAAAAGGGGGAAAAAAAATGGCCTCCAGGAGCGGTGGATTCATGGTGCAGGCACCGAGCCCAGCAATAACCCTGGAGGAGGAAAAAAAAAAAGTTTTCTGTAAAGGCTGGAGAGACAGCATATGTAATACCAAAACTCTCATGCGTGAGGCTCTGAGGTCCCAGGTTTATTGTTCATTCCCCAGCACCACCATAAGCTAGAGCTTAGCAATGCTTTGGTCTTTCTCTCCAAGACTTTCTCTGTAAATCTCTCATTAAAATGAATAAATAATAAATAAATAAAATTCTCTCTATAAAACTAGTTTCAGCCACTTCCAATTCAAAAACCTTCATTACTATTCACATTTAAAATTGTATGGTAGATATTACAATGTCTATTTCAGATACAGAGATTTAAAAGTAGTCTTTACAAAATTATTTTATAGTTTAAGCATCTGAAAACAAGATGAGGTACTTGTAACAAAGATCAAATCGGTGGACAATTTCAAATAAAACAAATTCTAGATTTTGGTTCTTTTAATCAAAATGGAAATATAAGGACAATCATTCTTAGTAAAATGTAAATCACAATAACAAGAATCACTTATTGACTATATATTCTGGGCCACAATTTTATTTTACATAATTCTATTTAATCCTCTAATCGGCAGTTTACAAGGCATTTATAATCCTTATTACTGTAGACGAGGAGAAAGAGCCTCAGGGATCTTAATCCATCTAAGCTACCACATGAAATGAATGGGAAGAACTGATATGAGATCCCAGGTTGTTCGGAAGATAAACTTCACAATCTTTTCTCAACACTACACTGCCTTTTTCCCACTTGGCTTTAAAACGCATATCTCAAATTTCTTCCTCAATTACATATTTCATTTCCAAAACAAATATTTATGTACACAAACTTCTATCATAACAGGAAGCAGAGTATTTAAAAAAAAACGCATAATCATCATTAAAACTTTGGATGATCTTCCTTTAGGAAAGGGAAGTTGTGGTTTGCAAGGAGCATATGTAGGGATCCCTTAACAGCAATTTGTGTGTCGTTGCACCACGGGAGGATGAAGAATTGAGAAGGAAGAATAAAGTCGAAGACATTGTGAAATAAGAGCACTGAGAAGAGTCGGGCGGTGGTGCAGCGGGTTAAGGACATGTGGCGCAAAGCAGGAGGACCGGCTTAAGAATCCCCCCAGCTCCCCACCTGCACGAGAGTCGCTTTACAGGCGGTAAAGCAGGTCTGCAGGTGTCTTCCCCTCCTCTCTCCATTTCTCTCTGTCCTATCCAACAACGACATCAACAACAATAACTACAACAATAAAAAACAAGGGCAACAAAAGGGAATAAATAAAATAAATATAAAAAAATAATAACACTGACATTTCCACTTAAACCCCATTCATAAAGAAGCATAATTGATGAGACTAATTTGAATTTATTAGGTAATCTGTATCATCCTATTTATGAGTTGTCCGTTGAAATCAGAAGTCATGCAAGCTTCTAACCACTAGATGTCACTATTGTTTATGAAATGAAACTGCATTCAAAGGTGAACTGAGATTAAGTGTAGAAGCTGGAATACATCAAATCCTTATGCCTGCAGTGGACTGACCCTTCAACTCAAAGTTATGAGACATATAATAAGTCTCACAAAATGTCATGATGTATTTTTGCATAGAAAACCAGAAAATATGTCATGACTTTTCCAACAGCTCAATATAAAAGAGAACTCATGGCTTTTGCCAAGAGATTTGATTTTCATCAGGGAAAACAAGACAAACCTATCTGAATACAAAATATCACAAGAAGGCACATTCATTTGTGACTAGTTGCAAATAAGAATGATAAAGTAACAGGAACTGTAAAATAATAACTGATCTGGAAAGGGTGCAGCAGGTTCACATATGTGATGCTTAGTGTATAAATAAGAAATGGCCAAAATATGAAAAGAGCAAGATCACTTTCAGAAGTGACATGAACACAACCATGGAGGTGGAAATAAAGAATTAGAACAAAGTAGAAGATTCATTTGGGGCAGAGTGGGAGTTAGCTGTGGAAGAGACAGATTGCACAGAAATAACAGAGGAGTGTTGAAACTTACTCTCCCTTCTGAATTTGCCTTTATAAGTTTTTTAGCACAAAGACCAATATATTGAAAATGTCTGTATAAAATGATTAATTTGTTGGGGGTAGGGTGTTGAAAGATAGCTTACCCAGTAGAATGAACCTTTTATTAGCATGAGGAATCCGGCGTCAGCCCCTGACCACCACATAGGAGTACCATGCAAAGGGAAGTTTCAAGAGAGATGGAACAATAATGTGGTAGCCCTCTCCTCTCCTCACCTCTCCTCTCCCCTCCCTTCTTCTCTTCTCCTGTCCTCTCCTCTCCTCTCCTCTCCATTCCTGTCCTCTCCTCTCCTTCCTCACCATCATTTAAAAACAAAACCAAAGCAAAAAAAAATCCACAAAATTATTTAGACATTGGAGCTGAGTTCCAGTAAAGAATCATGACTTACCATGCTCTTTTGTAAACCATTATCTAAGGCCTACTCTCCCTGTAATTACTTTATCCCTCTCCTTCTGTCAAACTGTCCTTTTGCCAGGTCTCATGCTTCCCTCCCACCAAATTTTTATCTAAAATAATAGAGAACAACTTCCCCAAAATAACACTGGTACCTATCTGCTCATCTTCATAGAGCACAAGAGTTTCTGTTCGAAGGTGAACTAAGCTTCTGTTAGAACGTGAACTTATGTTTCAAGTTTGCTTTTGTCTCTAGAGACTCACCTTCTCCTGGCTACCCATTTTGCAATTAATTTGAACCTACACTTAAGGGTACAGTTAGTCAGTTCACCTTAAAAATGATCCAGCTGTCAAGACTGAGATGTCAACTGCCCAACACCAATAATCTGCTGAGACCTTTCCTAACATGTGGACTACCTAGTTCCATTTCAAATGGTGCACTCTTTAATAAAGTTACAGATCTTAGATATAGGTCAGGGACTATGGGACTGGGTACATGTACATGTATCCATAAGTTAGGGGAAAATATATACCTCAAAGTAAAAGTGCATAATAGTCTGCTGATTAGATTTAGACTTAAGCTCAGCAAACAAGTAGAAAGACCTAGAAAAGACAATACAGTGGTCTGGGAGGTGGCATAGTGGATAAAGCATTGGACTCTCAAGTCTGAGGTCCTGAGTTCGATCCCTTGGCTGCACATGCATCAGAGTGATGTCTGGTTCTTTCTCTCCTCCTACATTTCTCATTAAAAAAAAAAGACACCATAAAGTATCCACAAATATTTACTACGTAGGCCTAGACACCCTCCTCTCCTACCCCCTACTTTACTTCCCTCACTCACTCTACTCAATTAGCTACACAATAGATAGCAAGTAAGATATATCTCCCTTCTGACAGCAACAGCATTAATATCACCCCCTTGATAACCTCTCAAGCATCGACTTGTCAACGCCCATGTCCAGTGGAGAAGCAATTACAGAAGTCAGACCTTCCACCTTCAGCACCCCATAATGATCTTTGGTCCTTACTCCCAGAGGGATAAATATTAGGCAAGTTTTGGGGGTGGCGGTAGCGCAGCAGGTTAAGCGCACATGGAGCCAAGCACAAGGACGGGGGAGTAAGGATACGAGTTCGAGCCCCTAGCTCCCCACCTGCAGAAGGGTCGCTTCACAACGGGTGAAGCAGGTCTCCAGGTGTCTTTCACTCCTCCTCTCTGTCTTCCCCTCCTCTCTTGATTTCTCTCTGTCCTATCCAACAGCAATAACAACAAAGGCAACAAAAATGAGGAAAAATCACCTCCGGGAGTATTACCAATCCAGGAGTGTATTCGTAGAGCAGGCACCGAACCCTAGCAATATCACTGGAGGAAAAAAAAAAAAGGCAAGTTTCCAATGGGGGAGGGGAGATGGGACATTAATCACTTACACACACACACACACACACACACACACACACACACACACACACACACATCCAAAAGTATGCAAGAAAGCATACATAAGCAAAGTCTTCTCTATCCCACTTACCCTGAACCAGTGGACAACTGATTAAAAAATGGTTTGTTCCTAAATTTCACCTAATAAAGTTCCGAAGGAATTAAAAAAAAAAAGTTTTCTGTCTCTTTAGTGAGTACTGCAGAGAGGGCAGAAATGGTGGCGGGTGTGGAATGAGGGAGCTGGTGCTTCTTGAACCTCCAGCCCACCAGTTCTCATCCTCCATTCCGCTGCTGGAGTCAAAGCAATCGGGTTCCATGATTGTCCGGGACCTCTCGGCATTTCACAAACCACTCAGCTCCTTAGTGGGCCAGTTCTGTATTCTGTCATCAAGCAGATACGCCACAGAGGTACTGCCCAGGAACCAGGTAGCTGGAGACATCGAGGACGAAGTCCTTTGTTTCACAGGCTCACCACGCGGCCCCACTGCAATGGCAGTGGTCTTAGTCTGCGCACTGAGGCCCGACTGACTCCTCCCTGCGCTGCTCACGACTTCCGGTCTCTGCTTTCCCGCCACAGTGGACAGACCCGAGTCTTGAGCCGGGGAGGGGCAGGACGCTCAGGACAGAAGCGTGTAAGAAGGGCATTTATGGTTCAGGAGAATGCAGGTTATGTAAAATGCTGCTGCTGTGCTCTCACTTGGTGTCTCTAGCTGGAAATTGCAAGGTTATGAGTGAACTATACTGTAAAGTATAGAAGCTTAAAACGTGTTCAGTGCAGAGGCTTAAAATTTGCTTCCTAGGGGGTCGGGCGGTGGCTCAGTGGGTTAAGCGCATGTGGCGCAAAGCGCAGGGACCAGTGTAAGGATCCCGGTTCGAGCCCCCGGTCCCCCACCTGCAGGGTAGTTTCTTCACAGGCGGTGAAGCAGGTCTGCAGGTGTCTATCTTTCTCTCCCCCTCTCTGTCTTTCCCTCCTCTTTCCATTTCTCTGTCCTATCCAACAATAAACAACATCAACAATGGCAATAATAATAACCACAACGAGGCTACAACAACAAGGGCAACAAAAAGGGGAAAAAATGGCCTCCAGGAGCGGTGGATTCATGGTGCAGGCACTGAGCCCAACAATAACCCTGGAGGAAAAAATAATTTGCTTCCTGTTTTCAGAACAAAGACCCAATAGGATCACATAGGATTCACCTTCCCAAACATCTTGAATTCAGTCTCATCCGTTATTTCAATTTCTCCAGTTCATCCGGTTAGACTCTGAAGGTCCTGCCACTTGTTCTTTGCCTGTAACTCTTCACCATCTTTTCCTCTGTTTGCTCTGACTCCAGCCTAACTCATACTCCTTATATGGCCTCTTTGGTTTTCTCATGGATGCCTCCCCATTCATATGTAATTTTCTCACCCCCCCCCCCGCTTTTACTAGGGATTTAATCATGATTGACAACTGTGGGATATGAGGAGTACAATTCCATTCAGTTCCCACCATCAGAATTCTGTATCCAATCCCCTTCACTGGAAGCTTCCTTATTATTTATACCTCTGGGAGCATGGACCCACGATCATTATGAGGTTATTGCTTCTGTTATTGCTTCTCTGCAGAACATGGGCATTGGCAGGTTGCTCCATACTCCCAGCCTGTTTCTATCTTTCTCTAGTGGGGCAGGGCTCTTGAAAGGTGGGGTTCCAGGGTACATTAATGAGGTTGTCTGCCCAGGGAAGTCAGGTTGGCATCATGGTAGCATCTGCATCTTGGTGGCTGAAATGCATTAAGATATAAAGCAGAACAAATTGTTTAATAGTCAGGGACCTAAAGGTAAGAATAGAGCAAATGAAATTTGGTGTCTTCATGTTGGAAGAAGCTAGGAAATCCATTTTAGATATATTCCAAGGGACTCATGACTTTACTAGCTTTTTGCCTGAGCCTGACAGCTAACATGCAGTTGGGCTGGAAGTATTGTCTGGGAAGATGGTGTCAGACTTCAGAATACGACTAGAAAGCTGGATCAGGGCAGAGAGAAGCTCCTAAATATGAGCAAAATATATGAAGACCATTAACTGTAAACCCCATCAATCTGACCTAGGGCCCATGTCTATTCATACTTAGCACAGGAGCCTGTGCAACCTCTGCATCCCTGTTGATCTGAGCTCACATTCCAAGGACATAGGTAAGAACATTCTAGGCTATACTCATTTTAGGACCAGTCTTCCTGTGGTGACATAGAATATTTCCCTTTGGAAAGTGAGGCAGTTCCCACTATTGTTGTTCTACAGTGAGGGCAAGGTTCTGTAGAGGCCCACAAGATGGTTTATGATGTTGTTTGTTCCTGATGTAGATGACCAGTGTTGGTGGAGAGAGGGTTCTATGTGAGAATCCCAGGATTCTCTGACTAGGGCCCCAGATGATGGGTTTCCCCAGTCCTTCCCCCCCCCAAGGTTATTGCTGGAGTTTGATGTTGGCACTATGAATCCACTGTTCCTGGAAGCCATTTTACAACCTTATTGGATAGGACAGAACCTGAGAGGGGAGGAGAAGATAGGGAGACACTTGCAGACCTGCTTCATCGCTTATGAAGCAACCCCCCTTGCAGGAGGGGAAGTGGGAGGCTCTAACCTGATCTTTGTGTGGGTCCTTCTGCTTAACCTCCTGTGCCACCACCAGGCCCCCAATCATTTTCTTTGTGACACATTTGCATAGCATTTTTTCCATCAGGGCGTTTATCTTTTCTCAGTTATATGCTACATTTATGTGTCTGTTTGATTCACCTTACAAAACTGTAAATCTCCTGATAACAAATTCCCTGTTTCCATTGGCTCATGATTATCTCTGTTCTAATTATAGGAGATGGGAAAAAGCATTTGCTTATTTTGTGTCTCTAATTGGTGTTGATGGTGTTATGACCAAGAAGCCAAAAATTCAAAGTTAAATTCTTTAAATGAGAGGGCTCTGATGCTTATAGCTTAATTCCAAGTTTTTTGAGAAAAGTTACCTTTATCTTTCATTACCTTGCCATGTAATACTGAACCACTAGCACTCTGAATCCTATATGGACAATGAAAAAGTGTCTTACAATCTGTTACAATCAAATGGCATGGAGCTACTGTTGTACTCACCAAGTGAAATGAAACGAAAAACCTACAAGACATTCTGAGGGCTTTTCCACAAACAGTAAGACCTACTTAAAAGACTCTGTAAATTAATTAGGAATTCTTAGTCAACACTTACAGATATTCCCTAGTAAAACTGAATCATCTGTGGCAGCCTGGGACATATAGGATGAATTAGTCTTTTACTTACAAGAATCAAATTTGAGTCTTTGGAGCTAATTTTTAGTTAAACTTTTTTGTTGACCTTTTGTGAATGTGTTGTTTACCATATGGTCAAAATAAAACAGGCACTTTTTTTTTTTTTAGTGATGACAGCATTTCCCTTTGTCCAACTGACTGTGTAGTAACTCATGCTGACATCGTGTGAAAGACCTACATTCTTTTCTTGACTGGTAACCCCCTCCTAGTAAGCAATGAGTCAATCAGTAATCTCATGACTGTCAGAATTCATTTAAGTGTCTGATGTCTACATCAGTCCAGACATTCATCTTTGTGTTATTTATCTCTGTATCATTAATCTTTATACTCCCAGGACTAACATAGTGCCTGGTTCCACCATCTGCTACCTGTGTGTTAGTTAAATTAATAAATGTATCCAAGATTCACATTTGTTATCTGTGGAGGGAGATAAAAGTTCCAATTCATAGTGTCTTGTGAGGATGAGAGAACAAAGTCAACTAAGGTACTGGCAGCATTAAGTGCTTCCTAAATATAGTTGCTAAAATTATTAGAGTAATGTTCAAGTAGAAGGAAATAGCCAGAATTTCAGAAAGCATATCCAACAAATACTTTGAAATATATTAATACATAATTATTTTAAATATTTTCCTTTTTAATATTTTATTTATTTTGCATAGAGACTAAGAGGGAGTAGGGTGGTAGAAAGAGAGAGGGGGTGGGGAAGAGAGAGGCAGGCACCTGCAGTACTGCTTCACTATTTGTTTAGATTCCCCCTTGCTGGTGGAGGCAAGGTATTGGGCTTGAACCTAGGTCCTTGCACATGACAACATGTGCACTCAATGTGCACCACTGCCCAGCTCCCTGAATTAAGAGTTCTTGGCCCTTTTTTCTTGCTTCTCCACTGGATATCTTGTAACTCATTACCTTTCACTCCACAATGTATTTGTTAAGACTTTACTTATTTATTTTTATGAGAGAGAGATAGGACAATGCACTGCTCCCCTTAGGTATATGCAGTGCTGAAAACTGACCCTAGGGTCCTTTGTCTAGGTTCTGTCCTAGACTTGCTGAGCTACTTCCCCAACTGCTGTACAATTTTTTAATATATATTTCTCAGATAAGGAGAAAAAGAGAACAGTATAGCTTAAAAAGTGAATGTCAGTTGTACTGCTGAATGGGTTTTGGAACTCAGTGAAGACACAAAATTATTGAAAGTCAACTGCTTGAGACAGAGGATACTTCAAAGTTCAAATGCTTGGCTTTAGATATCAACACTCAAAGTACTAATAGTTGGAAGGCATTGGTATTAGCCAGAAATCAACAGAAAGTATGATGTCATAAGAATTAGTGAGAAAAATGGCCTGGGAGGTGACTGAATGAGTAGAATGCCTTATCATCTCTCAGGCTCTGAGTTTGATTCCTAGCACCACATGGGAGCACCAAAGACAGTGTCAAGGGCAACCAAAGATAGTAAAATGATGTCTTGATATTTCCAACCCTTCTTAATTTTTTTCAAATTTAATTTATCTTTATTATTGGATAGAAATAGAGAGAAATTGACAAGAGAGGGGGCATAGAGAGGGAAAGAGACAAGAGACAACCTGCAGCCCTACTTCACCACTCATGAAGTTTCTCCACTGCAGGTGGGGGCCAGGGGCTTGAACCCAGCTACTTGCATACTGTAATGTGCATGCTTAACCTGGTGCACCATCAGCCAGCTCCCCTTTCTGACCCTTTCTTTTTTTTTTTCTCTCTCTCTCTCCTTCCTACTTCTTTCTCTCTCTCCCAAACTATAGAATGAAAAAAATAACAATAAAATGCAATAGGACATGGCTTAGTGAGAGACACTGCATTCATTCCCCAGCACTGCATTTAAGTAACAATTAAATTAAGAGACTTAATGAGAGAAACTGAAATTCTGCATTCCTATCTTCTAAGCAGAAGGGAGTTGGATAATTAATTATGTTCCATGGTTCCAAGTTGTAGCGGGGGGAGGTGTCACATGCCTCTTAGCTCTTGATTATCATAGAGTTGAAATAGACCAACTCTCTGAAGGACACACTGGGCTAATAAAACCAAGGACCTTCTCACAGTCTTATGTAAGTCCTGTATGCTGTCAGGATGTGTGTGTGTGTGTGTGTGTGTGTGTGTGTGTGTATGTGTGTGTGTGTGTGTGTGTGCGCCTGCGTGCACTTGTGTGGTGGGACAATGATTAGAGGTCATTGTCATCAGTGCTCATGACAATAACTACTTGTTGGAAAAATTTTCTGCTCAACAGACACCCAGTCACTTCCTACATGTAAGTGAGTAATTTGAACACAAATGATTTAGGCACATACATACTTGTCCCCTCTCAATTATATTCCTATAGAATAGAGGATTTTCTAGCTTTCAAGTAAGTAGGTGACATGGCAATGTCAAGACTAATACAGCAGCAACCCTCTGCATGCCTAGTGGACTAAGAGCAGTCTTTTTCCTTTTTGACAGACAGACTTCCTAGCAACATAATTCTCTTCAATGTGGATTCCCAGTAGTTAGTTAGCTCCTCCCCAAAAAACTATTACTCAGGCTTTTGTATAAGCCAGCTAAATCTCTCTTTCCTGGAGACATGTTGCCTTGTCAGAACTTGCTGCTCTCAGCAACATTAACCTTCTTATCACTGTAATCTGGAAAAGCACATGCTGTTCTCAACAATCTTGGCAATAGTCTTTATGAGAAAATTTTGTGGAAGTTATCTTTTCCAGTTATAGTTAAACCACCAGGGTCAAATTCTATTTGCACTCAAGATTCACTGATGAATACTGTTGCAAACCCTGCATTATCCAGAGATAAAATGTTCTAAACTCTGAATATTGTGCAATTCAGAGAAGAAATATCTATGGGAAGCAAAATGGTGTGGGCAGTCGTAGACAGCATATTTATCACATAGTTCAGGTTCTTGTCCTAACTCCAATATCCGCTACCTCTTATGTCCAGAAAGGTATCTTACTTCTCTGCCCTTTAATTTTCTTTTCTGTACAATAGACAAAAGCAATCATTTACCTTGTGAGATATGGGGTTTCAGTGAGAAATGCATACAAAGCCCAAATACTGGGCATTTTGAGTTCTCGAGGAACATTTGCTTTTATTATAATTTTGTTACCTGCATTGATGATGGCAGAACATATAGTTTTCATATCCTGCAGACATTTTCTGCTGCTCCATCTTCCTTGTAATCTGAGTACTTATTTTATGTATTCACTGGGGATTTATGTGCTGATTAGTCTAGGTTGAATAGTAGCTCACTAACAAGTGGATTCTCTTTATTTCTAAGCATAAATTTCTGATGGCACCTTCCCACCTACCTGAAGATAATTATGGCCATGTAACTTTCTGTGATCAATGAAATAAGAGTGGCAAACATACCTGCAAACTTGTGAGAGACATGCAGCATGAATGCAATATGGCATTTTCAGCTTCAAATGAATTAACCTTGGTTTTCATCTGTGATCATAACTTTACTTAGCTCATCCTAGCTGGTGAAGAAGATCAAGCTCTGTAAACCATATTTCACACTTTGATAACTATTTTGTACAGCATTTTTTGTCATTTAAGTTAAAAAATATTTTGTTTTTCAAAAGTTGCTTTATTAGAATAGTTTTCATCTGACTTTTCAAAAACCATTAATTCATAGTTTGTTTTTTTTTCATAGTGTATTGGTTTTCTGACATGATTTTACTTCTGTGATTTCTCCTTTGTAGCTATTTTTTAATATGTTTTATTTTTTCCCTCTCTCAGAGATACTATTTCTATCAAATTTAACTTGTTTGTAATATAATTTGTATATCTAATGCAAAATCAACATTCATTAAGGAAAGGTAAATTTTGTGTAATTTTCTAATCAATAGTAAAAGCATTACAAGGATATGTACATAGATCATATTTGAGGAGTAGGTTGATGGATTGCAAACCTGCCTTTATCACTACATGTTGTGTCACTTAGGTTGGCTTAATTTTTCTGTTTCACTGATGTCATCTTTGAAAAAAAATATTAGTATCTAATTTATAAGACATTTTTATAAGCTTCTATGATCAGTTTTATGGCAAGAATTAGGAATTTTCTCTTTTAAAAATCTCCCAGTTCATGTGTTTTAATTCTCTATATTCCACATATGAGTAAAACTATCTGGGTAGTTGTCTTTGAGTATGTTATTATAATCTTTTTTTGGCAGAGTGATTTCATAGTTAGTTAGCATGGACAGGTTCTAAATGGAAAAGGGTAAAGGTGATAATGTTCGGCATATAGCTTTCACTTTTAGAGGAATTTCAGTAATTTCTTGTTCTTGGGTTGTATGAAATATTCAGGAAAGCTGTGTATTGGTTGACTTAGGTTGAATAATCTATTTTATTATGAGATTTTTCAGATGGTTAATTTTGAATTCTGGCATTAAGAAAGCATTTGGAACAGCCTGGGAGGTGGCACAGAGGAAAAGTCCTTGTCTCTCAGGCATGAATTTCTGAGTTCAACCCCCAGCATTGCATGTTATTGTTATTTTTTCTCTCTCTCCTTTTTCTCAATCTCATAAATAAATAAAAAATATGTATTTTAAAATAAATCAGGAAAAATTGAGGAAAGAAAAGTATTTTGACATTTTTCCTTCTTTTCTCAAGTTGATTTCTTAATTACATGTATGATTCCACTGCTCCTGGGAAGAGTTGTTTTCTCTTTTCCCATTTTTTATTTTTTTAAATTTCAGATATGGGTAGAGGTGGGTGTCTCACAGACAGATACCACAGAAACATTCTTTTAAAATTTTTATTGGTGATTTAATAATGATCGATAAGATTGTGGAATATGATTTTACTCCTGTGATTTTTCCTTTGTAACTATTTTTTGTCTATGTAGAATCAAAATATGTTTTTATTTTGTCCCTCTCTCAGAGATATTATTTCTACCAAATTTTACTTGTTTGTAATATAATTTGCATAGCAAAATGCAAGGTCAACATTCAGTAAGGAAAGGTAAATCTTGTGTAATTTTCTAATCAGTAGTAAAAACATTACAAAGATATGTACATAGAACATATTTGAGGAGTAGGTTGATGGATTGCAAACCTGCCTTTATCACTACATGTTGTGTCACTTAGGATATGACTCGAAAGTTGAATCAGGGCAGAGAGTAGCTCCCAAGTATGTGAAAAGTATGTAAATACTATTAACTGTAAATCCAATTGATCTGACCTAGGGCCCATGTCTATTCATGTTTAGGACAGGTGCCTGTGTAACCTCTGCATCCCTGACAGTATGAGTTTGCATTCCATGGTCACTACTAGGAACATTCTAGGCTACACTCATTTCAGGACCAGTCTTCCTTAAATGACAGAGTATGTTGAGCCAGTCTCCCTTCAGAGAGTGGGGCCATTTCTACCACTGTTATACTGCATTGAAGGCAAGGTCCTGTAGAGGCCCACAAGATGGTTTATAATGTTCCTGATGGAGATGACCAGAGGTGGTGGAGAGAGGGATCTATTAGAGGTCTAGGCCCATCATATCTATATGGGAATCCATGGGTTCCCTGACTAGGGCCCTGGATGATGGGGTAGCCTGGTAGTGACCCAAAGAGCCATCATTAAAGTGTCACAGCAACATTCTACATTCCATATATTTTCCCCATGTGTTGTCTGTCTGTGATGCTCCCAAGTGGTCCTCGGCTCAAACCCAAATCCTCTTAAGGTGTATGTTCTACCAGGTGAACTATCTTCTGGTCTTAGGTAATTTCATAAACTTTAGGTAACAATCTGTTGATGATAGACAATCCTGTACCACTCCCCCTAAAGGAAAGCATTTGTGAAATATGTCTTCTTCTTCTAGTGTTTGCCTGAAATATGTCTATAACATGGGAACATGAATCCATTTGTATTTAGGGCTGAACTGTGCATAGATGGTGCACATAGATGTACTAAGATTCCTTATTGAGAATTCTATTTCACATCACTTTTCTCTCCCTTCTCAGGGGCCTAACTTGATATCTTGTACATGTGCATGTGCATACAGATACAACATAAAATTAAAAGTAAATTTAGAGAATTAAAGTTTTGTAATCACAGATAAGATACCTACAGAGAAAAAAACAAGTGTTATCAAAGACCCAGTCATTCCAAGTATGTGTCAAGGTTCTAAAGTTAGTCTAAAAATTAACATTTTTTGTTACTTGGAAGGGTGAAAGTGTAAACTATTAGTTCCTATTAGACTAGTAATATGATTGCTATATCAAATTTCAAAGTCAACACCAGATCAGACAAGAACACTGGTAAAAAAATGAAGTATGAGTTTACTTATTTATTTATACTTATTTATTTTTCTGGGAGAAATTGAAAAAAGAATATCTATCTGAATGGATATTAAAGACTGGGTGTTGAGGAGTTCTGGGTTGGGGGTTCCCAGGGGTAAGTGGACAATATCAGTCAACATTCTGGGATTTGTTTTGACACTGTGATGACTCCAGTCTACAGAGAAAGTAGACCCCAGCTAAGGGTCATTAAAACTGTGTGAGACTACTTTCTTGTGGTTTTCCAGACAGTTATAAAAGGCATACTTGAACAAAACAAAAACGCAGGGATGGTGATGGAGTCTGGCGGTAGCACAGCGGGTTAAGCGCACGTGATGCAAATCACACGGACAGGCATAAGGATCCCGGTTCGAGCCCCTGGCTCCCCACCTGCAGGGGAATCGCTTCGCAAGTGGTGAAGCAGGTCTGCAGGTGTCTTTCTCTGCTCCTTCTTTGTCTTTCTCTCCCCTCTCCATTTCTCTCTGTCCTATCCAACAACAACAACATCAATAATAACTACAACAACAAAACAAGGGCAACAAAAGGGAATAAATAATAAAAATAAATATTAAAAAAAGAAAAATTCTCATACAGGATACTGAGAAAGGATACTTGAAGAAAGGAATTTTTTCATGAAAATACCTATGAAATGGATCCTCATATGATTTTTATGTCATTGAGGAAAACTGGCTTAAAGGTATTGAGTCACTTTCACAGTGTTTCAAGTGTCTTTAAAGACATTAAAAGTTGGGAATATCATGTATGTCTGGCAAGTAGCAGGGCTAAGAGGAAACCTGAGAAAGGGAAAGGCAGTGCTAGTTAAATAATCAAAAGAGCTACAAGATGTGAGGTGAGATTTTTTTTTTTGGTCATGTGTTGTTCAAGAGGGTAGAATAAAAATGAATGAGGAGTGAGAGACAAAGGTGGATTTGAATATATCATAAGAAAAGATTTTCTGAAGTTTGAGTCATAAGGAAAAGGGCTCTTGTGAAACTGAACTTCTTGGCACTACGAATATAATGTGAAAATCAGCTGATCGTGTTTTAGAGACACTGCAGAAAAACTTCAGATTAAAGTGGGATTAGTAGACTAGTTGAATTTTAAATCCATGTGATTGAAAAATACCATCCTAATGTAAAAGTTTATATATTTGGGGGCCTATGAAATTAAATTATGGCATACTAACAAAATAGAATACTATACTGGAAACAAAAAACAAGATATGCAGATTGTTCTTGAGTTACATTTGGATATATTTGTGTATGTGTAGTGACATTTTAGCTATTGTAATAAAATAACCATTTAATCACAGGCCCAGGGCAGGGGATACAAAAAAAAAATAGGAAAGCTTCCAGAGGAGGGGATGGGATATGGAATTCTGGTGGTGGGAAATGTGTGGAATTTTACCCTTCTTATGCTATGGTTTTATTGATATTTTCTATTTTTTATTTTATAGACAAATTAAAAAATAAATAAAATACTTAAAAAATGGTCATTGGGAATGGTGGAGTTGTTGTGCAGGCACTGAGACCCAGAAATAACCTTGGAGATAATAAAAAGAAACATCAATAAAATTTCATTAAAAAACAAAATTATTAAGAAAAACCCACAAAATTATTTTTAATTTGTGTCTTTATAATGATTTACAAAATTATGGGATAATGGGTATAATTCCATACCATCCTACCACCAGAATTCTATATCCTCATTTCCTTCATTGGAAACTGCAGTGGTTTTCCCAAGGTCACAGATATGGGTTGACTATTATTTCTATAACTATCTGTGTATATATCCCCCACCATGGTCTTGCCTTCTCTTCTATTCTAAGTCACACCTACACCTATTACTACTTCCAAATGCCTTTTTTTCCTCTTTTCTTTCGGGGTCCTGATGGATTTGGAATTCAGAGACCTCTAGTCATTTGCCCCTAACATTTCTTCCCCTTTGGGAGTATGCACCAATTTTTTTTATGAGTTGTAGAAGTTGGGAGTTCTGGCTTCTCTGATTGCTTCTCCACTTGACATGGACATTGGCAGGTTAATCCATATCCCTAGCCTAAAACCAAAATTCTTATGTGACTGAAAAAGTGTGTATTGATTACTAGGCTCAAGTCAGTGGAAGAAATATGGCATTAAGGAGTTTTAAAAGGGCTTTTGTCTTTGCATTTCTAACTTTGTGTCATTGGTCATTATTATCTTACGTTGGTGCTCAGGGCCCATTTTGGACAGAGGTCTATTATTTCATGAATCTAAGAAATCTATTTATCCTATATTTGTAAATAATCCAATTGAATAAAATATGACAATTACTTTCTATTGGCATTGTATAAATTTAGTTTTATAGCAAAGTGATTAAATGAATTAATAGTCACACAAAGAGACCCCTCACAGAATGGGAGAAGATCTTTACATGCCATATATCAGACAAGAGACTAATCACCAAAATATACAAAGAGCTCAGCAAACTTAGCAACAAAAAAGCAAATGACCCCATCCAAAAGTGGCCAGAGAATATGGACAGAACATTTACTACAGAAGATATCCAAAAGGCTAACAAGCACATGAAAAATTGCTCCAGGTAACTGATTGTCAGAAAAATGCAAATAAAGACAATATTGAGATACCACCTCAACCCTGTGAGAATGGCATACATCAAAAAGGACAGCAGCAACAAATGCTGGAGAGGCTGTGAGGAGAAAGGAACCCTTTTGAACTGCTGGTGGGAATGTAAATTGGTCCAACCTCTGTGGAGAGCAGTCTGGAGAACTCTCACAAGGCTAGACATGAACCTTCCATATGACCCAGTATTTCTCTCCTAGGGATGTACTCCATAACACCCAACCAAAAAGAAATGAGTACACCTATGTTCATAGCAGCACAATTCGTAATAGCTAAAACCTGGAAGTAACCCAGGTGCCCAACAACAGATGAGTGGCTGAGAAAGCTGTGGTATATATACACAATGGAATGCTTCGCAGCTATTAACAACAATGAACCCACCTTCTCTGACCCATCTTGGATATAGTTAGAAGGAATTATGTTAAGTGAGCTAAGTCAGAAAGAAAAAAAATTGAGTACTTTTTATATTTTTGTATTATAGAATTACATGTCGACAGGGGTTTGAATACACAGCATTCCCACCACCAGAGTTCTGAATCTTCACTCTCCCCACTGCAATCCACCACAGTTCCCCTAAAGTTTTAGATATGGGCCAAACATCTTTACAACTATCTGTCCACATTTAACATGGTTGCCCCTTCTTTTTCTGATTCAATCCTCTCTTTCCCTCTAATCCACTCATGACATCATAACTACCTCCATATGTCCCTTTCCTTTTCCTTCTCTCTCAGGGTGCTGATGGAGCTGTAGGGCAGAGTTCTCTTATCTTCATCCTATCACTTCTCCCCTGCTGGGAGTGTGGATCAAGGTTGTTTATGGGGAACAGAAGGTAGGAGTTCTGGCTTCTGTAGCTGTTTCTTCACTGAGCATGGGCGTTGACAGGTCGATCCATACCCCCAGACTATTTCTGTCTTTCCCTAGTGGACCAGAGCTCTGGAGATGCAAGGGTCCAGGACACATTGGTGAGGTCATCTGTCCAGAGAAGTCTGGTGGAATCATAGTAGCATCTGCAGCCTGGTGTCTGGAAGGTGTCATGACCTGAAGCTGTGGATTTTTTTTCAGCTGTAGATTATGTGTCCAATTCGAGCTCTTGTTGTGTACAATAGTTGTATCGGGGAGAGTGAAAGTCTGATTGCAGCTACTCCATAAACCACGCCTCTCAGAAGTCCTGAATTAGTAGTTTTCAACTTAGTTGATACCTTTATCTCTTTAAAGCCTATAACTTAATGGTACTGTCAGATGGAAAAATCAAAGGTGCTTTTTGCTCTTTAGTTATTTGTAAGCTATATCTCTTCTTGTTAGAATAAGAAAGCACCCTTTTAATAAGACTTTTCTTACTCACACTGAAGATGTTGGGTAAAGGAGGCTTATATTACCAGGGATAGCCAAACATTATAAGATAAAGAAAAGAAGGAATCATATTTAGTTCTGGATGGTTGAAAAAAGTGAAACTGTGAACATATGTCTTGTGTGTCTTATGTGTCATAGTACAGGAAGTTTATCCAGTTATTGGAAAAATAAAACAGATGGAAGCTTATGCAGATGTGAGAACTAGAAATATAATTATTTTATCAAAGATTAAAGTTCTTATTGATAAAACTAAGAAAAAGGACTGTCTTTTAACAATAAAAATTGAACACATCTTTATTAAGAGTGACATCTATTGATTTATTTCAATTAAGCAATTCAAAAACAATGATTATGTATAGAACCCTAGATTTTGCCTCAACAAAGACATAAAGTAAATTAATCATCACTTGAGCCTATAAAAAGTAGTATACATACAGTAACAAGTATAAATACAGTTCCCTCAAAAGAAGGAACATAAGGTTTTTATTTGGAGAGTGCAAAATATATGGCTTCGTGAAAGAAATAACAATAAAAAATGTTTGGGGTGTTTTTAGAGGAGGTCATCTAGAGAGTGTGACTTGATTGACTCGTCACCTGGCTCGAAGATTTCTTAACCTGTCCAGTTCTCAAATGTATGTTCTCACAGGAGCAGTTTCAAGGATGCAGCCTTGGGAAAGTAATGTCTGATTGAGAACATCTGAGTGACTGAGCTATATTAAGGGCACTAAGGTCCTGGCAGTTGTGGTTTGGGAGGTGATACAGTGGGTGGATGGGATGCATGGGGGATACAGTGGGGGATACATTGGATTCTTGAGCATGAGGTCCTGAGTTCAATCACCAGCACTGCCTGTGTCAGATTGATGTTTTTTTTTTTAAATTAGTGATTAAGTATAGATTTAAAAAATTACGTGTCATCAGGGGTATAATTCCCCACCGTTTCCACCACCAGAGTTCTGAATCCCCATCTCTCCACTGCAGTCCACCACAGTTCTTCCAAGGTTGCAGACATGGGTTGACCATCATCTCTACAACTATCTGTCTACATTTGTACATAATTACCCTTTTTTCTTCCAGGTCCAATCTTCTCTTCCCCTCTAAGCCACACATAACCCTATTACTACATACAAATTTCCCTCCTTTTTTTTCTCCTCTCTGGGTGTTGATGGAGCTGGAGTTCAGAGCCCTCTTATCCTCATTCTCCTATCACTTCTCCCCCACTGGGAGTATGGGTCAAGACTCTTTTGGGGGTGCAGAGAATAGGATTTCTGGCGTATGTAATTGCTTCTGTGCTGGACATGGGCACTGGCAGGTAAATCCATACTCCTAGACTATTTTTGTCTTTCTCTATGGAGTAGAGCTCTGGAGAGGCAAGGTTCCAGGACACACTGGTCAGGTTGTCTGCCCAGATTAGTCAGGATGGAATCATGGTAGCATCTGCAATTTGGTGTCTGAAAGTTGGCAGGACATAAAGTAAGACAAAATAGTTAATGAATAAGAACAAAAAAGTAGGAACAGAGTAGATGAGATTAGGGTGGAAGAAAGCTAGAAAGTTTATTATAGGCATGTTTCTGGGGGCCCAAGACTGGTAGTTTTGTTTGAGTTTGATAGCTAGGATGAAGTTGGATAAAAATATTGTCTGAGAAAATGATGTCAGAGTAGAGAAAAGGGCTAGAAAGTTGGGCAGAGAGTAGCTCCCATTCTTGAAAAAAAAATTGTGGATAGAATTAACTATTTACCTCCATCCACCTGACACAGGGCCCATAAATATATTTAAATTTAACACCAGCCCCACCTGCAGGGGAGTCACTTCACAAGTGGTGAAGCAGGTCTGCAGGTGTCTCTTTCTCTCCCCCTCTCTGTCTTCCCCTTCTTTCTCCATTTCTCTCTGTGCTATTCAACAATAATGGCATCAATAACAATAAAACAACAAGAGCAACAAAAAGGAAATAAATAAATAAATATTTTTAAAAAAATTTAGCACCAGAGTCTGTGTATTCTCTGAGTCCCACTTGGTTTGAGTTCATGGATCATGGTCACAGCTGGAAATATTGCAGGCTTCACTCATTTCAGGACTAGTCTTCTTCAAGTGGAAGGGCAGGAGACTGGGGCAGTTCCTACCATAGCTGCTTTATGGTGAGGGCAAGGGCCTGGGAAGGTCCACAAGAGGGCTAGTGATGATGTTCCTGATATAAGTCACCTGTGGTGGTGCAGAGACGGGTCCATTAGAGCTCTAGGCCCATCATATTTGTGTGAGAATCCAGGATTCCCTGACTAGTGCCCCAAATGATGAGGTGGTATGATATTGACCAAAAGGGTCATTATTAAGTAAGCCAGTCTCTCTCTCTTTTTTTCATGATTAGTCAACAGTTTGTTCTGCTTTATTTATTTATTTATTTATCTATCTATTATTCTATTTATAAAAAGGAAACACTGACAAAACCATAGGATAAGAGGAATACAACTCCACACAATTCCCACCACCAGAACTCCGCATCCTATCCCTCCCCCGATAGCTTTCCTATTCTTTAACCCTCTGGGAGTATGAACCCAGGGTCATTATGGAGTGCAGAAGGTGGAAGATCTGGCTTCTGTAATTGCTTACCTGATGAACATTGGCAGGTTGATCCATATTCCCAGCCTGCCTCTCTCTTTCCCTAGTGGGGCAGGGCTCTGGGGAATCTGAGCTCCAGGACACGTTGGTGGGGTTGTCTGTCCAGGAAATTCTGGTTGACATCATGATAGCTTCTGGAATCTGGTGGCTGAAAGGAGAGTTTACATATTAAGCCAAACAAATTGTTGACTAGTCATGAACCTAAAGGCTGGAAGAGTGCAGATGAAGAGTCTCCATTTTGTAGATAGCTAGTAGGCATATTTTAGTTATATTCCAAAGGGCCTATGGTTATACTAGGTTTTTTTTTTTTTTTTTTTCTCTCCCTGAGCCTGAAATCTGATACACAGGTGGATCCAAGTTGTTGTCTGGGGATATGATGTCATGGCTGGAAAAGGACCAGAAAGCTGGATCAGGGAAGAGAGTAGCTCCCAAAAATAGGAAAGGGGTATAAATATTGTTGACTGTAAAATCCATCATTTTAGTGTCTGGGGCCTATATCCAGTTTAAGAGCCCATGTGACCTCTGTATCCCTATAGATCTGAGCAAGTGAGCCAGTCTTTTGCTCTTATCCAACTTTTGCAGTCCTCTCTTTATCTGATGACCTTAGACTTTCTTGTTTAAGCATTGAGTGTCACTTGTTTAACCCAATCAGTTTTTTTTTAAGGATCTGTCATCTTTGGACCTTTCTGCTAGATTACCAAGATAATTTGGTCTATATCTAATTGATTAGAGATTTTTATTTATTTATTTATTTATATTTATTTTAAAATTTTTAAAAATTTATTTCCCTTTTGTTGCCCTTGTTTTTTATTGTTGTTGTAGTTATTAATATCGTCATTGTCAGATAGGAAAGAGAGAAATGTAGAGAGGAGGAGAAAACAGAGAGGAGGAAAGAAAGACAGACACCTGCAGACCTGCTTTATTGCCTGTGAAGCGACTCCCTGCAGGTGGGGAGCCCGGGGCTAGAACCAGGATCCTTACACTGGTACACTGGTCATTGCACTTCGCACCATGTGTGCTTATCCCGCTACCATCCAACTCCCTGATTAGAGAATTTATGATATCTTCTTTAGGCACTTGTACTAGGATTCCAGGTTTATTAGGTATAAGTCTAATCAGCAAGGACTATTAAATGCTATTACTTTAAGTTATGTAATTGTCCCTTGCTTATGGCTACATGTATACCTGTACTCAGTACGCTAAACCCTAACCTATATCAAGTATCTGTAACTTTGTTATATGATGTGTCATCTAAAGTGGATGTAGGTAGTCCCATGTGTTAGTGAAGATCTTACCAGGTTTGAAGATTTGACATCTCAGGCTCTGCATCTCTGGTTAAATTCTATTGTAAGAGTTCAGTAGCAGCATAATGTGGGATGGCAGCACTAAGTAGCGATTTGATTGAGGTCAATAGAGGTGATATGGAGGTAAGGAATCAGAGAGAAGAAATATCAGGAAGTATGTGCATAGTCCTAGAGATTCCAGAACTAGGAGAAATAAGGATCTTAAAGAGAATGCAAGGTGTTTCTTACAGTCTTAGAGCTTAGAATAGCAATAATTAATTATTATTACAATTATAATAGTTGAGGGTTTATTTTCTATGCTAATCCAATGGTTAGCATCTATAGTAATATACTAGACCTCATTGTACTTTGTGTCCTTTAGTGGTATCTGGACGTTTTTGTATTTTAGATACTGATAAGGCCAAATGGTCTTGATCTGTCTGGCCTAAAGCTGTAGTTGACTTAGATGTTTAAGAAGCTATATATGCAGATAGACTTTTAGAGCTCCTTGAACAGTTTAAGACCAGTGTCTGAGTTTAATCATCTTACAAATCTGAGATATTAAATATGTAGGCTAATACAAACATTCATACTTAGAACTATGGTCTAGGCATTTAGAGAACTTGAAGTATTAAATCTATTTCCCCTCTGACCTTAATAGTGATTTGTGAGAATATAAATCAATAATATTATAATTTCATCCCTTTACCACCACCAAAAATCTGTGCCCACCCCACACCCTTGATAACCACTATTGTTTCCCCAAATCTAAATATGGGTTGTATTTTGTTTGTTTGTTTCAAATCTGTGTGTTCAGTTCTCTAAATTCCACATATGAGTGAAACCATCCTGTGGTTTTCCTTTACCTCCTCACTTACTTCACTAAGCATAATGTTCTTAAATTCCATTCATTGTATCCCAAAGGAGGTAAAATCATCTTTTTATTGCTTAGTTGTACTCCATTGAGTATATGTCCCATAACTTTTTTATCCAGTCATCTACTGGAGGGCATTTTGGTTGCTTCCAAATTTTGGCTATTGTGAATAGCGCATCTTTGAACATGGGTTGACTCTCTTTTCCATTTCATTTCCTTTTTTTTTTTTTTTTTTAAGTATTATCTTTATTTATTGAATAAAGACAGTTGGAAATTGAAAGGGCGGGGGAGATAGGGAGAGAGACAGAGGGACACCTGCTGCCCTGTTTCACCATTTGCAAAGATTTCCCCCTGCAGGTAGGGATCAGGGGCTCCAACCTGGGTTTTTGCACATTGTAACATGTGTGCTCAACCAGGTGAGCCACCACCTTGCCCCTCCTTTTTTTCTATCCTTCATATATATTCTTCTCTTGTGGTTACTGAAGACAAGCCTTGCATATGAATTTATTTACTTGTTTAAACTACCGACATACCCATCTAGAGTGGTTTCCCTCTTACTTATGCCTCTTTTTTCCATGTGTTAGGGAATCAGTTTCAAATTCCAATAGGGAAACTACTGAAGTTGAAAACTAACAGATGTGAAGAAGGAGGGAAGGAGGGACAGAGAGAGAGAGAGAGAAAGAGAGAGAGAGAGAGAGAGGAGAAATCCAGACAAGAGGCCAGATAGGCAAGTATAAATGAATTCTGAGACAACATGCAGCCAGAGTGGAGCATAGATATATAAGGAGGTAAAAAAACAGATAATATTAGATATGTGGTCTGAAGCCAAGTACAGCGAGTCTCTTGTACAAGTTTGACATGTGTACATTTATTTTTAGTGACTATGAAAGTTTCTTAAAATGTGTGGAGCTGAGAAATGTCAGGGTCATAGTGCTGCATAGTTGTGTTCAGATTGTACTTTCCAAAAATCAGTGGGTACCATTCACACAATGGTTCCTTAGATTTCTATATTTGTTGTAGTCATATCACAGTTATTGAAAGTATATTACATTAGGACAAAATTCTTGACAAATGGATGTCAGTGTGCCTGTTCTGATTTGTACAAAAATTTGTAGGTAGGCTAGTAGTATCCTGTGACAAATATTCTATTGGTAGATGCATTGTTAAGTAGAATATTGGATCATTTACTTCAAGCAGAGACTAGAGATTTGGAAATAGAAAATAGAAATAGGAGCTTATCTTGGAAAGGGGAGGTTGATGTAGAATCAGATGGGAAGCTATGGAAGAGGGACCCACATACAACTTTAAGGACAGATTGGACAGCTGTGGTAGTTTATAAGTAGAAAAGTGATGAAAGATTTATTAAGGTAGAGAAAAGGGAGAAAGGTGGGAAGGAAAGATATGAGAGACTCAATTTTGAACATGTTTTGGATTCAGAGATGTTAACTGACATCTGGGTAGAAATGTTAAACATTAAGTTGAAATGCTGATTATAAAGGCGGGGCAAAAATTGGACCAGAATCATCCACTTAAAAGCAATTTCTAAGATAATAAGAGAACCATTAGAGAGAGGTGATAGAACATAATTGGTATCAGAGACAGCCCTACTTATCATATTTTTCCCTCTAACATCCAAAGAATTAAGAATAAATCTTGTGAAAGGAGCATGTTTTCATAGAAATATGGTTGTTGGATATCATGTTCTCTTTCCAGTGCCTGTCATCTATCAAATGTAGTAACAACACCAGTTTCTTTACATAAGCTTGTCATTTTTTCATTATAAGATTAGATAAGTATTGTCAAGAGTCTTTCTGGCCAAACACAGAGTCATTGATGACTTGATCATGCTTTTACTGTTGATATAAAAGCACATATATTATTTATGAAATGCAGTCAACACCTCATTCAAAAAAGAAAGCAGTATCAAAAAAATCTGAATATATTTTAATTTGACCCTGTTATGCTCTATACTCAACTTAGTGCTTTCTTTAATCTAGTGTTTAAATTAATTTACATGTCAGAAGGCAATAAAATTGATGATAAAAGATATTTATAAATGCACCAGGTGGCAGAGAAGGTATTAAGAGATAGAAATACCTTATATAGAGAATAAGGACTTATTTTCCTTGACTATCTTCTTCATATTTTTAGAATTTCTTGCAGAAATATTTCCTGGCATTAGTATTTTTAGGAAGACTTCAGGAACCAATATCAATATTTCCATTACTAGATGGAAGTTAATGATTAAATACAGTCAATTTACAACTTACTTCCATCAGTATTTTGTGCCATTTTAACAAGGCCTAGTCTATTTGGGACACATAAAATACTGATTCTTCTATGTCTATGGAAAAATTAAAAGTAGTGAAAATGTCATGTGCATCATAATCAGTATGTCCTCTATGTATAATTTTAAATTTCTAATGTGGTGATGTTTTATTTGTTTTCTGGACTTGTTATGGAAGAAAAAGTGTATGTGCAGGCATCTTCAGAAAAAAATTTAGTATTATATCAATCAATTTGGAATTTAGCATTCTGATTATCTCCTTTGAATACTGTATAACTATTGTTGATAGTCAATTATCTTGCTGATATTCCTGTTGAACTATAATGGCTTTTTTTTGTGTGTGGAATTTTCCATATGTGAAATTTCACTGTATCTAGGCTGATATTTTTTCTTCAGTTGGAGAGAGACAGAGCTAAAGGGAGAGACACCACAGCATTAGGGTTGCTCCCAGTGTTATGTCACGTCCATGAATTGTAGGGGTTGAAACCCTGGCTGTACACATGGAAAGTCCTATCAGGTGAACTGTCCTTTCAATGACTTTTTCTTTAATGTAATAAGCTGCATTTCCAATGTTATTGGTGGAGTAGGATAGTAAATTAAGTATTTAGTCAATACTTTGACCTAAAAATGGAAATATTCATGTCTTAAAAGAATGCTTAATGTAGATAAATGTTGTAAGATAAAATCAAGGAAGAGAAAACCCTTATAAATTTTATTTGGGGTGAAAAGCCCATAAATTTGACTGCATCTTAGAAACTACAATTGTTAAAAAAAAAAAGAGAATAAAATACAATTGTTATGACTATTAAATGTCTGTAAACAAAGCTGCTCTTATTAGTATGATGATCTGGTCCCTTAACTATTATTTATTTATTTTTAATATTTTATTTATTTATTTGTTATTGAAATAACACTCGTGAAGCTTTCCTCCTGTAGCTGGATACTGGGGGCTCGAACCTGAGTCCTTTCGTATTGTAACGTGTACTCATTCAGGTATGCTACTACCCAGCCTATTTATTTATTTATTTATTTATTTATTTTTACTAGAGCACTTCTCAGCTCCAACTTATAGCAGTATGAAGACTGAACCTGGAACCTCAGAGTCGTAGGCATGAGAGTCTCCTTGCATAACATTACACTATCTCCTCTGCTCCTCAAATATAATAGAAGTTTGAGAAATATAATAGCCATTTAGAAACTTTTATGAATTATTATATTCTAAAGACTAGAATGTAATCCAGATTTCATATTATTGAGAAATTAATATCTTTGGTACATACTTATAAATTATAAAAAGCTGTGGGTTGGGTTGTTTTTCTCAGTTCTATGACTTTACATGAAGAGAAACTAAACTGGGCTCTGGGAGGTGGTTTAGTGAGAAAGAGCATGACTTTCCATATTTAACGCTTTGAGTTTGATCCCTGTCAAACATGGAAGCTCATAGATAGCACTAAAGGAAGTCCAAGGATTATGGAGTAATACCTTGGGGTCTCTGTGTCTCTGTCTGCCTGTCTCTCTTTCTCTGCCTTTCTGTACCCACCTCTCTAAAAACACAAAAATTTTAAAAAGGAAATAGAGCCAGTAAGATTGGTCTCTTGAATAGTGTGCCTTGTCACATAGAAGACACAGATAAAAGCCCAGTGCCCACTGTACTGAAGGAATCTTTGGCACTGGTCTCTCTCTCTCTCCCTCTCTCTCTCTCTCTTCACTATCATCACTTTATTGGGAAGATATTAGATTATAATACAATTGTTGACACATGGGTACAATTACTTATCTCCCCATGCAAAAGTTTCCTCCCTAACTTCTTCTTCTAGCGTTTGCCCTTCTTCCGTAGCCAGTCAACAGCGTCAGGTTGAGCCTGATGTAAAGTTTCGAGACCTCCTTTGAATCTGGAGAGGTGGCAGTCGTTGACTATGTGGGTCATAGTCTGTCTGTAGCCGCAGGGGCAGTTCGGGTCGTCTCTGGCTCCCCAGCGATGGAACATAGCGGCGCACCGGCCATGGCCTATTGGATAGCGATTGAGGAGGGCCCAATCATAACGTGCTAGGTCAAAGCCGGGTTGACGCTTGCAGGGGTCTGTGATGAGGTGTTTGTTCTTTACCTCAGCTGACTGCCAACTCTGTTTCCAAGAGACTGGAACAGAGGACTTCAGTGTATCTTGGCGTTACTCTCGATCGCACCCTGTCATTTCACAAACATCTCATAAAAACTGCAGCAAAGGTGGGCGGGAGGAATAACATCATTGCAAGACTGGCCAGCTCCTCATGGGGTGCGAGCGCTTCCACACTACGATAATCATCTCTGGCATTATGCTATTCCACTGCAGAATACTGTGCCCCAGTATGGTTCCATAGCCCCCATGTCCACTTGGTCGATTCCAAATTATATTCCTCCATGAGGATAATTTCTGGAACCATCCGTTCCACCCCGGTTCCATGGCTGCCAGTTCTTAGCAACATCGCCCCGCCAGATATTCGTCGGGATGCGGCATCATCTAAGTTCATTTCCCACGTCTACGCTTGACAGGACCTGCCAATATACGCGGATATCTTCGCCCACCCTGTCCAACGCTTGACGTCTCCTCACCCAATCTGGTCCCCTATGCCTCCCTAACTTAGATCCTTTCATTCACCAGGACTCTAATACCCTCTCCATAGCCTTCCTTATCATCTTTTTCCAAAGTCTTTTGCACCAAAGCAATACAATACATTCAGTCTAGGTTTTGCTTTGTGTTTTCCCTTTATGTCCTTCTTTTTTAAGTTCCACCAAATACCTGTATCATTCAGTATTTGTCCTTTTTTTGACTTGTCTCTCTTAACATGATTTCTACAAGTTCCATCTAATATGAGGCAAAGAAGATGACTTCATTTTTATAGTTGATGAGTATTCAGTTTTGTATATATACCACCACTCTCTTAGCCACTCATCTGTCCTTGAACATCTGGGTTGCTTCCAAGTTTGGAATATTACAAATTGTGCTGCTATGAATACAGGTATACAAAGATCTCTTTGGATAGGTGCTTTTATTTTCTTTGTATAAATTCTCAGGAGAGAATTGTTGGGTCATAGGATATGCTCATTTCTTGTCTTTTTTCTTTTTAAAATGCTGTAATGTATACTTAAATCTACTTGATTGATTGATTGATTGGATAAAGACAGAGAAAAACTGAGAAGGAAGTAGGAGACAGAATCAGAAAAATGGAGATGCATGCAGAACTTCACTGCTCATGAAGCTTTCACCCTGCAAGTGCATGGAGGGGGCTAGGACTTGGGTTCTTGAGCTTTGTAAGATGTGAACACTACCAGATGCTCTACCACCTGACCCCAGGATAGGTCTATTTCTAGTGTTCTGAGAAATCTCCAGGCTATTTTACTGAAGGGTTGGACCAAGTTACATTCCCAACAGTAGTGTAGGTTTCCTTTCTTCTCCATGCCCTTGCCAACACTTGTTTCTGTACTTTCTAGTGTATGTCCATCTCACAGGTGTAAAGTGGCACCTCACTGTTGTCTTTATTTACATTTCTCTGATAATCAGTTCAAAGGGTTTTCATATATCTGTTGGTCCTTTGGATCGCTCCTCCTTTCTTCTCCTTCTTCTTCTTCTTCT